>NC_054840.1:6636876-7320001 GCF_018345385.1 Vulpes lagopus
TACACACACGACACCAAATCGAAAAGAGCCCTATAGGAATATGTTTTAAAATAGACGTGTATCAGGGCGCCTGGGTGGCTCAGCCGGTGAAGCGTCTGCCTTCGGCTCAGGTCATGACCTCAGGGTCCTGGGATCGAGCCCCAAGTCGGGCTCTCTGCTCACCAGGGAGCCTGCTTCTCTGTCTCCCCACCACTCCCCCTGCTTGTGATCTCTCTCCCTTTCTCTCTTTCTCTCTCTGCCAAATAAGTAAATAAAATCTTTTTAAAAAATAAATAAAACAAAAATAGTTGTCCCATGGGATCTATTTATAGGCCCCAGACTTTCCTACCCAAGCTGGTGCTAACGTCATCATGTGCATTTGACAGTTCCCATCCTACATGGCCAAAGTCTGCGTGACAACCCAGTCACCGTGCCGCCACCCCCCCACCCCCCCGCCTCCTGCCCGTTCCCCTCTTCCTTCTCACACAGGCACGCGTCAGCCTGCAGTTCTTTCTTACCTGCTGCATGGACTCCTGGGTGCCTTATGTTGTCAAGGTGACCAGTTGAGTCTAGATCAAGATTTGATTTGTTCATTTTTTAAAACACTGTCTTAAAAAATTCCCAGGTACTTGAATGTTTAACTTTGATTCGTGTGTTCCTCTAAAGCAAATTAAAATTTGATCAAACAAGCACATTTAGAATATGAAGAGATTTAAATTAAGCCAGAAACACCTGGTCAAAACCCAATGACTAAATGCTTAATTTCAAAAAATAATTCTCTGTCCCGTCCCAAACCTATCTTCCCATGCCTCATTTGTTCTCACTGGCTGTGTCATCAAAGAACAAAGTAAAGTGAATTTTGGCTGTCAGCCAGTTAATTATAGACTTGGCCCAAGTATTTGGGCCAAGAAATCACTTTGTAATCCTAATTTTCTGTTTCGACTTTTTATATGAGTCGGGTAAATGGAATAATTGCCACATTTTCACTTTACTGTGTGTTTTATAGCATTGTCTGTGGGATGGCAAATGTATGAACTAAAAGTTGGCATTTAAAGAAATATATGTGAATGTTTTCAAGTTGTTACACATTTGGATCTGAGTAGTTTCAGTTAAGATGTGAACAAAGGAAATCTGTTATTTCATAGAGTTCTTCTGAAATTCCCTCTAAAGGCATTCATGTCAGACCCCTTGGCCCCACGGCCAGACCATATTACTACATAATAAGGAAAAGAGAAATACGAGTGGTGTAACATTTTCTCAAAATACTTCTACTCCCCCCCCCCAAAAAAAATGAGGTAGAAAAAGCATTTTAAAGTTTTCCCAATTTCTGTATGTGGTTACATAGAAGCTAAACACTTCTTTCAGTCTCCAGCAGCAAAAACAGCAGGCCTCCTAAGATGAGCACCCACGCTGGTTAGCTCCAGTGAGGAGGAAGCCCTAAGGAAGCCCAGGTCAGGGATTTAATGCCCGTGGGAGCCAATTAACTTCACACCCAGAGAGGCTCTGAGTCCCATCAGAGAGGCCTGCACATCCCAGCCGGTCCTGCCAATTCCATGCCCCTCCCTGGCAGCCCTGGTCCAGGCCTCATCGTGGGTAGGTGGCCGCCCCCCACCCGCTCAGTCTGCACCGGGAGGCCTATGAGCTCCCCCAGCCCCGCAGGACAGCTCCCCAAGCCATCCGTTCCTTCTGCTGAGCCACCTCTCCAGGGTAAGCAGATGCAGACGCCGTACTCCAGCAGGCTGGTGTCCTCCCTATGCCAGCAAGCCCGGTGTCCTAGCTCAGGAGCTTCCCCCAGACTTCCTGCTCACCCCCCAAGGCCCAGTCAAGTCCTGTCTCCGTCTTGACACCACCTCGACCACCCCAGGCTGCATCCATCGTTCCCCAAACTCCAACATCAGTTAACAGGTTCTTTCACACGCAGCCTGAAGAGATGGGCCTTATCCACTGTTATCTCCGCTGCATGTTTCCCATCTCGAGAATTATGTTGCACCTTGCGCCTGTGTCCTGTGCTCTCCTCCATCCCTCATACGGGTCCAACGAGACTGACAAAGTAGGTGCTTCATGGAAAGGTGTTGGTTAAGTGATCAAAGGAGTGCTGTGTTCAAGCAAACAGCTGGGCCCCGCTGCCACACCACAGCCACAGGAGGAAAAAAAATCTCAGAGCTCACAGTCACTCCTCTTTTAATAGCTGTTATTTTAATATATATATACATATATACATATAATATTATATATATATATATATACACAAAAAAACACTACATTACCAGTCTACAAAATGAAAGCAATTATCAAGAAGCCTTCGCTTGCCTGTCACCTTCAATCTGCAATACAGTTGGTTAGAAATAGACTTTTTAGAAAAAGTGTTTGGGGGGCTTTATTAATTATATCTAAATAATTCCTGTCCACCACTATTTAATAAAAGAGGACCATGGGAAAGAATTTATTTTTGGAAATAAAAGGAGATAAGATTGTTTTCTTAAGGAGAATTCGAAAGTAGGCTGTTGCCTAAGTATTATACATTTTTCATTGTAGGTAGTCTCCAAATCAGGGCCACTTCCAGTATGGATCCAAATCTATTTAAACCAATTAAGTGCTGGAAGTTTTCAAAAAGTAATTACTGCACAAAGGAGTTCTGTAAAAATATTGAGAATCTTAAACATTCTCCTTAAGTTTGATCATCAGTTCTGCTGCAGTTGATCATACTGCTGGGTTGACTTAGCAACTCCTTTACCAATAAAAACTTAAAAGGATAAATATTGTCATAAATCCTATATTTATATGATCAAAGCTAATAGGTTATGAGGACATACTTATTTTTACATATGTTTTCCAGGGCCACTAGCCACGTCTTCCGATAACCCAGTATTTTAAAATGTTTGTAAGTCGATGACATATTTTTGGCAGATACATCACCAAAAAGCGGGGTTCTTGTGTTTTCTAAAAGAAATCATTTGGTCTAGTTGCTGCTAGAATGATGCCATTCTGTGGCCAGATTTTTAGTACACTAAAATGCTGTTGTCTCGAGGGAAGAGACCGTATTATTTTCATTTTTATACATGAAACATGGGGTACCCAACACAGGTCAGAGTGCACTTGACATTCTTGAAATGCGTGGAGGGAAAGGAAGGCATAAAATTACATTTTAACATGACTTAACTGCATTACAATCAGAGTCCATGGTCACACTACGGTGACTCTGTTTAGCAAAGACATGCGATTCTGTTTGGAGAACTGAAGACATCGGGAACGTGGAGGGCCCGATGTCACGCCCCCTGGCAGGTGGATAGCAAGTATATGATCAGAAGTGGCCTAGGTGGCCCTGTTCCATGCCCCTCTGTTGGCCGGTGCTCACTGCGGGCAGAGCATGGGCGAGTTTGGCTGTGTCTGGCCAAGCGGCAGATGACAAGGGCGTGTGTCATGTTTATTATCATATCTCAAATGCCTGAGCCAGTGCTTGGTATAACCAACTGAGTGAGCTAGTAAATACCACTATTTGGGGGGCACTTAAGGTATGAAAGTGAATAATACAGTAAGATTTTATAACAAGCGGTGACTCCTAGCATTTGTTCTTAAATTAGTGCTTAATAATAATTATTTTAAAACATCCCTCCCTTGGGCAGCCCGGGTGGCTCAGCGGTTTAGCACCGCCTTCAGCCCAGGGCCTGATCCCGGAGACCCAGGATCGAGTCCCACGTCGGGTTCCCTGCATGGAGCCTGCTTCTCCCTCTGCCTGTGTCTCTGCCTCTCTCTCTCTCTCTCTCTCTCTCTCTCTCTCTGTGTGTGTGTGTGTGTGTGTGTGTGTGTCATGAATAAATAAAATAAAATCTTAAAAAAAATAAAATAAAACATTCCTCCCTTTGGGATCCCTGGGTGGTGCAGCGGTTTGGCGCCTGCCTTCAGCCCAGGACCTGATCCTGGACACCTGGGATCGAATCCCACGTCGGGCTTCCGGTGCATGGAGCCTGCTTCTCTCTCTGCCTATGTCTCTGCCTCTCTCTTTCTCTCTCTCTGTGTGACTATCATAAATAAATAAAAATAAATAAATAAATAAATAAATAAATAAATAAATAAATAAATAAACATCCCTCCCTTTGATAAGAGCCAAAGTATATAAAGACTTCCTGAAATAAATTTAAAAATGCAAATACACCACTAACTACATAAGCAAAGACCATGATTAAGTAATTCACAGAGGAGTTATAAATGGTAAATAAAGGTGAATAAAAATTACTCTCCTTCAATAGTGATGTTTTAAAACAGGGCACTTTTTTTTTTCTTTTTTACAAATCAATGAACTGCTCATAATACAGTGTGGCTAAGAATTCAGTAAGATGGACCGTTTCATACGCTTCAGCGAAAGCTGGTGATACCGTCATTACACACTCACATACAGACCTATGCGGTGCACACCTGCCGGCTCACGTCCTTCCACCCAGGAATTCCAGTTCCACGAAGGAGATGTGATTGAGTGCTTGTATGCCTGGAGGTACCCGTCTCGGCCTTATGCGTCAGGCCAGTGTAGTAGAGGCACCTTCATACCCAACCGTCCAGGGACGGTTAAACTAACTCATCCATACACTGGCCTGCTCTGCAGCTATTATTGTTTGCTGAGCAGAAGAAGCTGCTCACGATGCCGTCCGAAGGGGAAAAAGCAAGCTGCAAAACTGAACATACAGCATGCTCCTATGTATACAGAAGAAAGAATTCTAGAAGATACTATACCAAATAACAAAACATAGTTGGCTGTCTCCTGGGCCAGAGATTGCATGTGTGGCTTTCTCTCTTTTTTTAACCTTTTAATATTTTTCAAGATTCTTTTTTTTTATGATGAACATGAGAATAAGGGTTTAAGAGAAAGCCTCCCAAGGAGAACACCATTTCAGGCCCACACCTTAGCGTGATGACCCAGGACCCGCCTGGCAGTATCAGGCTGGGCGCTCCACGGAGACCCTCAGGACTGGCATTTCCGTGGACCCTTCCAGTGCCTGGTGGCACAAGGGCCATCGTTGCTCCTCTGCATGGGGGCGGGACTGGACTGTGCTTGTGTCTGTGCATGGCAAGGTCTGGGGGTGTAGTGACCGTGCTCTGCCTTCCGTACAGCAACCCTGACCTCCGGAGAACGGAGCCCGTCTTGGAGAGCCCCTTGCAGAGGACCAGCAGCGGCAGTTCCTCTAGCTCCAGCACTCCCAGCTCCCAGCCCAGCTCCCAAGGGGGCTCTCAGCCTGGATCGCAAGCGGGGTCCAGCGAACGGACCAGAGTTCGAGGTAAGCTTTCCCCGGACAGCACTGCCTGGGGCCACGGGCTCCGCTGACTCCCTGACCTCTGTGCCCCCTGCTCCTGGCGTGGCCCCCACGGTGCGATGCTGCACAGTCCTCTCCGCCCGCAGCCTCGGTCTCCGTAGACGAGAGGACCACCAGCCCCAGTTGCATGTGTGACACCACAGTTTGGACTAAATCTTTTCTCTTTGCTGATGACATTGTCTTCCAGGAAGATCATAGATTATTGGCCCTATTTGAAAATATAATCACTTGTGAGTCACCTGAATTCTCATTGCCCCTTGTTGCCTGTTTCAAGGTTCAGGTACCCCCTAGTGCCCCCTCCCCGATACGCCCATCGTCCCTTTTCGGGATTCTGAGTGTTGCTCATGATACTTGGGAATCTCTCAAAGTGGAATTTGGTAAAGGTTAATGGAGAATACATAGACGCTTTAGAGAAGAAGTAAACTCTTTGACTTAAAAAGTGTATTATTTGACTCTTCGGGTCATTCCTACTAAAGAGGAATAAAAAATGAGCCTCTCTGACCGTTTATTCAAGTCTTCCATCACTGTTCAGTTTTCATTAATGAAGAAGCTCCTGAAAGACAGCAGCGTGTCCAGCTAATTACACACGACAACACATTGTTTCTCGCGACAAAACGGACTCTTTCTGAACAACCTCCTTCAGAAAGATAATTTTGCTTCCAAGCAATAAACACTAGAACTTTGCAAAGTGTAATTTGATAGATATTAACAAATTTCTCTGCCTGAGAAAAAAACACCAGTACTTTATTTTTTTTTCTTTCATTAGACACAGAGTTGGGCCCCTAATATCTTCCGAAGGTTTTAAATAAGTAAAATCACTGTATGCCTGTTTTGAAAAGGCTGAAACCTGACATGTGGTGCTCATGTCGCTGGACTGGGATGTGGCTGCCCCCATATGCATTCTTCAGACTTTGGTGTGGCCCAGCTCATAGCTATGTGTGCTTTTGTTGCTTTAGTTCAAATATAAATTTGCTTAATTTAGAAAACTCACCCACTTTTTTTTTTCTTTATAAGCAACATAATATCCTTAGAGCAAACTAAAGAAAACTAAAGTTAGGCATATCATTTTAATTCTCTGTTCTGGTTTGGGTTTACTTCATGTCTTCTCTCCTTTGGCCTCTAGGTCTTCTGGGTTAAAAACACTGCTGTATCCCTGGTGTGTTTGTGCCCGGGAAAGCCCAGTTTAAAACAAAAGAATCTCTCCTGTGCCAGGTTGATTTTGTCTACCATCAGTAAATCGGAGAGATGCTCTTTGCTCTGTAGCTGTTGGGGAGTCCTCTCCCACCCTTGCTCTGTACCTCTACTCTTGGAATCTTCCCTTTTGTCACCGACACTCTCCTTCCTGTTCCCACTTTATTCTTTCTTCCTTAAAGGACCCAGACAGCCCCTGCCTCCTGTTTAAAAACCATTCCATCAAATGAAATAGATTTCTATCCCTTCAAAATAACCTATCCTGATGGGTAAGTGCTCAAAGAAGCAGCCGAGCATAGAATGTTAACACAGAAGTTGCTTTAGTGTAATAACCTAGAAGTGGGCTCGGATAAAACAGAATCCCAACTCTGCCCATAATTCCAGCATAGCCCTAGGCCTGTATGCCATCTAAGTCTATATTGAACTGTAAAATGGGAAAAGGGTGCCGCACATTGGGTTGGATCAAGAATCCGATGAGACAGTTGACCTGGAAGGCATTTAGCATTAAGCGTGATGCACATTTAGCACTCAGTAAATGGCGGTGGTAGTGGTGCTTGCCAGTTTTTCTTATTATTAAGAGTGACTTCCAGGTTACAGGCCTAAATGTGTTTGCCCGAATATTAACAATTTGTTCACAGATGTGTTTGAGGATTTGCCCAAGTGAATGACGTATTCCCTGAGTAATCCTGAAGGATGACTCACCACAGAACTCCAGAACTTGAGTCAACACTTTGTGATGGTCATTATTTTTCTTGGCCCCTGTTTTTCTATCTAGCTAACAGTAAGTCGGAAGGATCACCTGTGCTCCCCCACGAGCCTTCCAAGGTGAAGCCAGAAGAATCCAGGGATATTACCCGACCTAGTCGACCAGCTGTGAGTGCTTTTGAACTCTTTTAAGTTACCAGAGAAACCATAGGATAAAGTAGTGGGGATACACTCATGACTCTGAGACAAAACTTACTGAGATTAAGGAGAATGGATGCTAGAAGCATCCAGAAGGAAGCCATCCAGAAAGAACTGAACAGATTTTGGATTGCTTATCTGCCTTTAGGCATTTTGCTGATCATTAGCACTACTTTAGAGATTAAAAAATGGGGAGAAATAACTCATAGCATTACATAATTTCTACTCGGCAGCTTTGGCAAAAAGATGTGAAAGCTGGCAGTTAAGGAGATGTGGGCACTTTCTGTGGGTTTCTCTTGTCTACTCCACCCTCTCCTCGTATTATTTTCCATATGAATTAATGTAATTTTTGCTGTTTCTCCTGCCTTCAGGACTATATTTTTCCAGACCAAAATGTGATAAGCATGGTTTGACAAGGGGCCTGACAACTTGAAATCTAGCTTCATTTGCTGAGACATAACAGACCCCATTAGCTTTAGCAAAAGAAATAAGAGCATAGCGGCTGACATGTGAAAGTTGGAAATTAATTTGGGATGAGTTACTATCCACTTACTTTATTTGAAATTTCTGAGAACCTTTCCCATGAAATGAATGTGAAGACTTTTTTGGTTTACTCTGCCCTGTACAAGTTGAAGTCGGGAGGCACAGTAAGAGTAGTGACGACGGGGATTTGCCCTCGCCCAGGGTTGAGGTTCTCTCCACTCTTTTGCATTTATCAGTTGTGTACTAACAATTCCCATTTTGTGTCTAACCTGCTGCCTTTCTTCCGGGTTTTCCCTCTCCTGTGGATTCTTCTGGATTGGGTTCCTCCTATCTCAGAGCTATAAGAAAGCGATAGATGAGGTTAGTATTACCTTTTCTTGGTCATGCTGTCACGAGATGTAAATATAAAGCTGATTTCCTGGTGTTGACATTCAGAGAGGCGGCCTGTTGGATCACAGATTTAAAGTTTAGTCCTCTGGAGTGGTCTGCTGGAAGGCGAGCCCCTTCAACTGCAGCCAGCCTGAGGCCCTCAGACACCCATGTAAGCTCCAGAGACCTTCCTCCTGAGCCAAAATGTCACTTCTCCAAAGTTCGAGTCTGGCTAAAGATAAGCATTAGTGCTTTGTTATTGGCGATTTCTCATTCCAGCGTCTTCCAATAGCAAAGCCCAGCCCTTAACCTGGACTCACCAGCTTTGCGAGGGGATGGCAGTTTTACTAACAAAGAAAAGAGACATCATTCTAAAGCACTCCAAATTTATAGTGTGTGATTTGTGAACAAGGAGTTACTGGGTATTGTTAGATTAATTTTGTGGGACATTAACTACAGCAGCAGCAGCAACATCAACTTTAGTTAATGAATCCTGGCGAGTTAAGTGACTTTATTTCCTTATCTGTGGAGACATTTTTCCATTAGAAAAATATATGGCTTTGTCAATCTTAGGTAGCTTGCTAAGAAGGATGACTGCCTTACTGCTGTTTGTCAGACCTGCATGAACACAGCATAGTAGATTTGTGTTTTGTTTTGTTTTGTTTCTTAAGAGACAGGCCTTGCAAAGAGTCCTAACTGCATGGAATCTGAAGACTATTATTGTGGCTTTACGGCTGTAGCTCTGCTGAGCACCATTTTTTGTGAAATGATATGGAAAAAGCACTGGCTTTGGAGTCCACAGACTCAAAGTCTAGCTCCCCCTAAAAAATAACTGGCCAGGACCAGTCTCATAATGTCCCTGGGCCAGTCTCTTCATATGTAACATGGGGATAAAGACACCTGCTCTGCCTCGATTACGAGATTGATTAGGATCACTCAAGATCACGTATGCAAGAGCATTTTATGAAGTGTAAGGTACTGCAGAAAGCCAAGAGGCTGTCCTCATGCTAAGGCTTGGGCCTGAGACATGGAACCATTTTGGCAGGTGGAAGAAGCAGGTTTCTATGCATCTGATCTTTACCAAAGAGTCCCCTTTTTCAGAACTAGGACCGCCTTACCATTCAGAGTGATTTAGAACATTATTTCTTAGGTAAAGGATTGCTGTTCGTTTGGGAAGAAAAAAAAAAGACTCTACACGTCTACAACGTGTAGGCGGCATTTATAGAAAGGGAAACAGAGGATGCTCTTCACTGCTCCGTGCTACTGCCTGGCCCTTCCCCTCATAATAGCCAGCAACTCTCACAACTTGTATCAGTTTTCTCCCAAATAGTCGAATAAAGAGAACGATATTCTGGTGCCATGACTGCCAGTAAAATGGTTACGTGCGTGCGTAACTCAAGGGAAAGCTCATGAGTGCAGAAATTAGCTCAAAGGTGGCAGTCGTAAGGGAAATGGATTTCATCTGGTTAGCCCAGGATCCCTTAGGCTTTTAAAAACTGCTTTATTTATTTTGCTTTACTCATACACTGGACAGAGATGAGAGGGGGCAACCGAAGTACACGTAATGGAGGGGATGTAAGCTGCACCCCCAGAATCTCTGGATCCCTGTGTGGTAGGAACAAGCCCTCCAGGTGATTCTGAGATCACAGATCTAGGCCACTAAAAATAGAGGATTACTTGGTTCGACCTAACTCAGTAGTTCTCAACCAGGGACGATTCCTCTTCTCCTTTTCCCTCCTATCCCCTCATCCCCTTGGGAGATATTTGGCAAAGTCTGGGGACAGTTTCAGTTGTCACAACTCGAGGGCAGGAGGCAGGGCTAACTGGTGTCTTGTGGGTAGAACAGAGAGATGCTGCTCAACAGCCTCCCGTGCAGAGGAGGGCAACCCCTAGCAGAGAATGATCTGGCCCCAGATGTCAGTAGTGCCACAGGTGAGAAAACGAGTCCAATAACCCTTTCTCCCACCTTAATTCATAGCTTTTTATGTGGCTTCCTTCTATAGTAACTGATTTGCCATTTAGATAACCCAGGATTGAAAGGAAAAGCCTTAAGATTCTGAAAACGTGTTGCTTGTTATTGTTCATCTAATGGTTTGATTTTTCATGAAAATCGATCTGAGGGAGTGTCCATTAATTTAGCATTCCTTTCTAGTGAAATAGGAGATTGTGCGATTGTCTGTGGTTATTTAATATAATCGTTGAAAATAAATATTCTTTTTCCTTTAGCACAGTTAAACATACGACGTGAGGATTAGGTACATAAGCAAACACTGGCTTTAGCGCTATTTTTTTTGTTACTGTGTAAGAATCTGAGAGATTCCAGAGCACACCCATAGACTGGGCAGACCTTGAACAACAGCTAATGGTCTAAAACCTTTTTTCCCCAGATGAGGATACTGAGGTTAAGGAACTTCCCCAATGACATTTCATAAGATTTCCTAAAAAGGAAATAAACTATTTTCATGTGTAAACAAAAGAGCAGCTTAAAGATTTTTAACTATTATTTTAACAGTTCCAAAAAACTTAACTAAAATCTGAATAAACCGCGTTGTTTCTAAAAAGAGACCTAAAAGAGCACCTTTTTTAGGTAAAGTGTGCATAATTGTCAGATCAAATAAGAGTCTTTTTAATGAAAAAAATATGTCAAGTTAATTCTAAAAAGTGTTACAGCAAGAGAAGCCTTTGGATAAGAGCCTCCTGTCTTCACATTTACTCCATAGTCAAAAAAATCTTACCATTTTGCTGTATTTCTTTTTTAGTTATATGTTTCTCAAATATTTTCATGCTAAATAGCACTTTTTTCTTCCTTTTTTTTTTTTAATACTTTTTAGCTCCAGGCTTGAGACAGCCAAGCAATAAATTACCACAAAAACTCATTATGTGGAGAAAATTGGTATTGTCAGAAAATAAAATGTATGAAAATGGATCTGAACCTGATGGTGTCAATTTTAGTTCATGTCTGTTTTCTATAACTTTGCTATTGTAAATTCTTCCAGAGTGGATGGATAAGGAACAGAACCTCAGCTATTGGCAATGGAAGATTAATTTTCTTTGACTGGGGTATTACCTTTGAGTTACTCATTATTGTTACTTTGGGAGTCTCATATATGTCTCACCGTCCAAGCCGTTACCAAGTAAACTTAAAAGGAATTTGCAGTTATTTTCAGTGTTTCAAGAAAGAGAGCTTTTTAATAATGTAGAAACAAATAAAAGTTCTGATTAAAAGTGGGATTTATAAAACAGGTCAGAACGTTAAACTTTTCCTGGGTCCGGTGTTTAGAAAAAATTAGAACATTTTCATGAATGAGACTTTCTTTAAATGAATGGGCTTTGAACCAACTAAATATTTCTAAATCGTTTTGATTTTTTTTTTCAAATTTCTTTTGTCTTGTTTTGAAATGTCAGAGATAAGGAAAAAGAACCCATGGGGAAAATGTATTATAAATTTAAATAAATCACAACTAATAATATTATATTTTACTCAGAATTATTGCCATTAGAAATAAATTATTTTAAACCATATTCTCTCTTTAAATTATAATAAAATGTGTTTTTAAATGATAAGTACTTCTAATGCTTCTAAATGCTTCTAAATGCTTTACATTCTAAATGCTTTACATTCTTTGGTGAGACTTAACATGCTCCTAACATATAGAAAACATAATGCAAAATAAATTTATCTGTCATTATTTTACTGGTTTCGATGATTATAGTATCCTTTTCTATTTGTAGCTTTAACAAATATCTAAACTGTGTTTCCCACGGTGCTCAAGCATTGCATATTCTTCACTGTCCTCAAATTTGATAAAGATAAACATTACCAATGTCCAGAGGAAATAAGGAGTATAAAGCTGAAATCTGAATATTGGCTTTTCCTATTTTGGCCCATTACCAAAGAAACAAGAAATAAATTTGCATAAATTTTATGTGGTAATTTTCTTCCTCAACGGTATACATTCTACTTAAACACCTTTGAGTGTTTTTAATACGATCCTATTTCCATTTTCACAGATGGGGTAAATATATCCACTGATAGCGAGGCCATGCGTGTGTGCATGTGTGTAAAAAGCCAAGCAAGCATGTTTGGGTGGAAAATGCACAATTTGAATTTTCAAAAGCTTCCCTTTTACAAATGCTGCCATTCAGGTGCCTTCAGAACAAATTGAAAAGCCACGATCGCTTTCCTTTGATTTTACTATGAAATTCGGAGAGATGACTCCTTCACTTCCCTCCTTGAGCTTCCTGAATTGCTAGACCAAATGAAACACCCAAAACGTTTCCTCTCCTAGTCTTAGCCAGCCTAGCAAATGCCTGACCTAGAGGTGACGATAAAGAAGCATGACGATTTGTTACCTCCCCCAGATAAATTCTATTTCTAATTTAACTATGCGCATTTATCACAGTGTTTCTTCTAGCCAATTCGGCTAGATTATGAGATGTCACTTTGATCACATACGTTGCTCTAATCTTGTATCAGGCGAATTGGACAAATAACATTTCTGAACTGAAATAAAGAGAGAATATGGCCATAAGAAAACTGTGGGCTTTAGTATCTTTCAATGAGTTTCTTTCTCCCTAATGCCCTGTCTCTCACTGAATGCTCTGATTCCCACATGGGTCACTAATATAGGGAGAAATGGTAAGAATGATGTCAAATTGCTTTTTCCTCATTTGCATGCCATGTGCCAGGGGCAGTTGAACCCATGCAAATTAGAGTGGCCATGCTTCTGCAGAACGGCTTCCCTCTGCATTGCTCTGAAAGCATGCGAAACCAAAGGTAGTCAGAGATCCACACACTGCCTGCCATGTGCCTCGTGACTAAGCACCACATCATCACCTCCATAAGGCTAAAGATCGCATCATACTCATGGAAAGCTGAAAAACGATCTCTTCCTTTTGGTGTTTGCACATTCGTTTCCATATTCCTTGCGAGGGTTTTTGCCAGGTGACTGTAATTTTAAACAAAAGAAAATGAAACACCTATCGTGCTGGAAGAGAATTCTTTTTTTTTTTTTTCCTTTTCCTTTTCTCTTTTCTCTTTTTGTGTTGTTGTTGTTATTCTTCTTGATTAACTCAGCTCTGTGGCTCTAAATGTCAGTGGCACTGGGCTTTGGGGTGGGCCATCCTTTGATGCCGTGCCTCTGCTCTCCAGGGAATGATGACACACCAAATGAGTCATTGTAGTAGCTGGAACCTTGGGAATTGCTCTGTTCTGTGACTGATGCTAGATTTTGGTACAGTAGCAATCAAAGAGGGGAAAGGCCATGACCATGGCTTGGGCAGGAGTCCCAAAATACTGGGGAGCAATTGCTAATCCCATGTGTTTCCCCCTTAACTCTGAGGGTGACCAACTTCACCTTCCCAAAATAAAATGAGACCCCGATGTCGGTATATATGTGTACACACACAGCGCACATACACATATATACGCATGTGTACTCAGAACTGAACCGTCGCAGTCTAGCCATTGGTTTTGAACAAAGTGTAAATTTATTTCATCTTTCTTTTCTAGTTTCTCTGCGCTACAAACATCGTTTTCTTAGTTCCATGCAGCAACTATGTTTGTAACAGTTCTATATAGAGCTTTCTTTTCTTGTCGCTTAAGCGGGAGCACTGACTTGATGAGAGATGTGACTCTGGTCGTCTCCGTCTCTACAATTCACACATGCCCAACAACCTTTTCTTTTGTAGGATCTGACGGCATTAGCCAAAGAATTAAGAGAACTCCGGATTGAAGAAACAAACCGCCCGCTGAAGAAGGTGACTGATTACTCCTCCTCTAGTGAGGAGTCAGAAAGCAGTGATGAGGAGGAGGAGGATGGCGAGAGCGAGACCCACGATGGGACTGTGGCTGTCAGTGACATACCCAGACTCATGTAAGGGGCGCTGCTTTTCACATGTCAGCCGGGGAGGGCGAGGTCTCCAAAGTGGAAGCTGAAATATGAAGAATTAAATATTCAAGAAATACGAATTAAACCTAGGATCGTGTATGGGTCTCTGGCAGGACCAACTGACTTTGGGGATTTGAGTTTGGTTTTTTTTTGTTTTGTTTTTAAAGATTTTATTTATTTATAAGAGAGGGGGAGAGAGGGCAAAGAAGGAGAGAGAGAGGGTAAAGCAGACTCCTTGCTGAGCAGAGAGCCCTACACGGGGCTGGATCCCAGGACCCCAAGATCATGACCTGAGCTGAAGGCAGACTGAGCCACCCAGGATTTGAGTTTTTATTAGCGTGTAGTCCTGTGGTTACCTCCGTCCACAGACACCATCCCCTGCAGTACACGGCGATGTGCGGCCTGCATATGCTTTATCCAGGTACTCTGGTTGGATTGGCTCTCCCTTCGGTGACACTTTCTTGGTTCTTGTCATCTCTGGGGAAGATGATATTGACAGCCAGCCTGTTGGCACTTGCCTGTCCCCCTAGAACTGAAAGAGTGGGATTATGGGCAATGACATTTAGGAGTTAAAATTAACAGCATGAGACATATTCCATCATCAGCACCACTACTGCATAAGGAGGAATGCACGTGGCAGCGTGGGTTAGCATCCCAGCAGAGGACTCAGGAGTCAGATCATCCTGCAGAGAACCTTCTGAGGGTTTGACTTAAACATATCCCTGTTACAATTTTCTTCTTCTTCACTGTCTCCCTCGTGCGATCCTTTTCTCTGTGGCCTGTGACCTGCCGCACTACGTTCTATCCACCTCTTTGCAGTCTTCTTTTGGCTGTTTATACCTCTATTTATGCCTACCTACATTTCCCTTATTGCTTACTAATATTATATTTCAGCCTTTACTACTTTTCTTTGTTTAGTGAAGGGGGAGGCTCATTTTTTATTTTTCTCATTGGACAGGGTCCCATGAGAGCATTCCTCTGCCCTATTCCTTCTCCAGTTTAAAACAGGTAGATTCAATCACACTCACATTCATTTCTTGCTTCCTCCCCCCAATAAACACACAATTGCTGTTGCTCTGATTTGCTGTAAATTCGACAGAGTGGGACACTGACTATACCAACTTTGCTCTCCATTCACCTCCATTTCTTTGGCTCAGCTACTAGTCTTGGTCATCACACTGCACTCACTCCCCATAGAGAAGATGCCATTTCGGGTCACAGATTATGGTCCTGTTCAGCAGGGATTGGAGAGAGAGGGCTGGCCAGGCTGCAGAGCATGTCATCCATTGATTAACAGTCTTTATATACGAGCAATTCTGAGAGGCAAATCCAATTATCATAGCTGAAAATTTATACTTGTTGTTCCGCTGTTGATTACACAGTTATTGACAACCATAAATATGCTAAAATATGACATTTGAAACAAATTGCATTAAATTGCTTTTTTAACAGCAAATAAAATTGTTCTAGAGGCAAAATCACTAATCTAAAACATTTATGCAAAATATGCTGGTCCTTTCAGTTTTTATCTTGACTCAGCATTGGTTAATTTTTCTAACAGATGTTTTAAATTCCCTATAAGCACCAAGCATACAACCACCAGGATGAGAGTGGATAATGAATTTAAAATACTGATAAAACTTCCGCTCTGTGTTCCATACCATACCGTGGGCTTTGAGACATCGGCGAGTGCACACACGAGTCCTGCCTTCTATCTTCTAGAAGTGTGTATAGGCTAGTTGGAGAGAAACAAGATTACACGTGGAAACTTCAGACTAATATAAATATTTGGAAGAATGACCAAAGGCAGCCTTGGAAGAGATGTTCGATCACATTGGTTTTGAGGCCCTGTCATATTTTGCAAGGCTGTTGACAGTGTTTAGCCTGCTGCTGCTAAGGGCACATCCATTTCTCCCTGCGCTGTGGAAACACCCACCTTTCTAAAATTGCTTAGGTAGGCCATGCTGCACTTCCTTTCTGCTCTCCGGCACTCTCCTGTCCCTTTGGAAATCACCCGCGTACAGCCCAGCCTGCGCAGAGAGAGCCTGTACCTTCCCCTATGGGGCCCCTGCAGGAGCGTAATCCTACAGTTTCATATCATACTGGAATCGGGATATTTATTACATGCTGTCTCCGTCTCTGGGCTGTGAGATCCCTGAGGGTGAAGATTGTGTCTCATTCATCTCTGTGCTCTTAACACCTTGCATGGTGTCTGGAATAGAATTGGTCTTCAGTGACTTTGATTTATGTTCAATTGCACTGAACTGAAAATGCAAGTCCTGGCTTCATAGAGTTTATAGCCCAATCCAGAAGAAAGACATGTTCACAACTCATCAAAATAGAGGGAGTGTGCGGCAATATTAGAATCTCAGGCAACGGAGAATTGAAGTAAAGGCACAGACGGTTGGCTTTGGTAGGGACACAGGGTGCATGGAGGCAGGGAGGGGGCTGGCCTGGTCTAGTGAAACCAGACTAAGAAGCGTGCGCTTTATCATTTGGCCTTTGGGGACCACTGAAGGCCTCCTGGGCTGGGACGTGACATGATCAGTGCCGTGTTTGAGAGAAATCATTTCAGCAAGATGATCTGTAAAAAGGACAGAGTAGACACTAGTAAAGCAATTCAGAGGATCTGTTTCTTTAATCCAGAAATAATAAATGGGCTATCACTGAACGGAGGCAAAAGTTGACATGGCTCTTTAAGAATTGGTAAATTTTATTTTATCTTATTTTATTTATTATTTATTTATTTTATTCTAAGATTTATTTATTCATGAGAGAGAGAAAGAGAGAGAGAGAGGCAGAGTCACAGGCAGAGGGAGAAGCAGACTCCATGCAGGGAGCCCAATGCGGGACTTCATCCCGGATCCCGGGATCGCGACCTGAGCCAAAGGCAGGTACCCAACCCCTGAGCCACCCAGGCGCCCCAAGAATTGGAAAATTTTAGAAGAAAATGACCACCCACTAAAGAACATTTAAAATACTTAATTGGGTATGAGATATACTCAGAGACAAGGCAGGATACAAGTTTGTGGGTGTCTATGTGTTTATTCTGGTTTGGTAAATATATGCATTTTTGTGAGTATAAAATATATGCAGTCTGTTCTGCTATAGCATGATCTAAGAAATTTCACACTGTTAAAAAAAATCATTATAAAACAATTGTTTTTCTTTTCAGAATAGGGTATTTCAGAGTTAGAACACTTCTTATATATATTCTTATCATTTTTATTTTCTATTGTTAAGATAAGCCTTTACATTCTGTGCCACATATTTTTAGATCCATATATCTAAAATAAACACACACATACATATATATGGCATATTTTGTGTATATATATACACACACACACAGACATAAATATACATATGACAGCACAGCTCACTGCCATGAAATATATTAAAAGAGTTTCTCAGAAATGGAGCCCAGCCATGCAGACAAACAACTGTAGACCCTACTGCTCAAAGCAACAACTTTTTTTTTAATGGATGGTGCTGGTTTCATATTTATTGTATAGGGTGGAACCTATAAGCATGCACATAACTAAGATTATTTCCCTGACTAACCAACTGCACTGTTGCCCTATGCCTCGTGCATAGAAAAATAACGGGTGGAGGGAAATAGACTAAAATTATAAAAGTGATTACCTCGGGATTAAACAACTATGAGTGGCTTTTATTTTATGTAGAGCCCCAATTTTATGATGAGCATTTACTATTTTTACAAGCAGGAAAAAAACAAAAGCTTTATAAAACAGGAGGAAGGGAAGGAAAAGTGCGCTAAGGTGATTTGCATCGGATCAAGCAAGCTGAAGAAGCATCCTCTTGAATCAGCATCTTCCCTTAAGTGCCTGCGCCTGCTTCAGAACAGTACAGGGGAGGCACATCTAACCATTAGGACCCTCTGCTGCTGGCCTAGCCCTTGAGCTGCGTACAGTCTTAGGGCATGCAGTGTGGACACTAAAGCCACATAGTATGTGTTCTTTTCCTTCTGTTATCACTGGGAAGCCATGGTTCTGACCCCGTTGCCCTCCCAGGCTGCTGTAGTGCTCCCCCCCCCCTTGCCTGTGGTCCTCTCTGCCCTCCTGTCCATTTTTCCAGCTCTGGTCTTACTAGTGTCCTAGAAGCATGGCTCTTGTCACACCAAATCCTGGTGCCGGAGGACCCTTTTCATCCCTGGGGCTCGTGACTGCATCAACATATGCTTCAATCCAAACCCACCTATCAGTGCTTTGTATTTTTCCAGTGTTGCACCTTTTCTTGCAATGACCTCTCCCTCTGTCTTGCATTCGCACTTATGTCCTGCCTTGTATTTGAGTATTCGCGTCATGTTTTGATGCTCCTCGGCGTGCTCACCTCTGTAGTTTCAGGAGCCGTGTCTTCCTCAGCTTTTTTTTTTTTTTAAAGAGAGAGAACACATGGGTGGGAGGGGGAGAGGGAGAGGGAGAGGATCCTAAGCAGACTCCATGCCCAGCACAGAGCCTGATGGGAGGCTGAATCTCATGACCCTGAGATCATGACCTGAGCCAAAATCAAGTCAGATGCTCAACCAGCCGAGCCACCCAGGTGCCCTTCCTCAGCTTTTATATCCATCTCCCAATGCCACACTAAGGGCCGTGCACATAGCCGGTGTTCAATAAATGTGTATGGAATTGAATTAAATGAGTACCTACAGCAACACTTTGACAAATACTGTTAGAGGAAATTATTGTTCTAAACCTGTGACCTCATCGCAGTAAATTTCCTATAGATTGTCTTCTAATCAGTGGAAGTGTTTTGTTTTCTTTTGTTTTCTTTATAGGAATTTGGACAACGAGTTGTTTCCACCCAGGCTCGGTCTTGGAAATACTTTTTAGAACAAAGGATTACTTGAACTATAAAATGTCTTAGTTGTTTTGGCCTTAGTGTTTTTTTTTTTTTTAACTATGCCTTTTTTTTTTCATTCTTTTATTATTGATAAACTTTATTTTTTTTAGGACAGTTTTAAATTCACAAGAAAATCGAGTAGATAGTACAGAGTTCGCCTGGTACTGCTCCTACCCACTGTCCCACTTATCCCTATGATAAGCACTGTACATTAGTATGTACAAATGTTATAAGTAATCAACCAAAATTAATATATTGTGATAGTTTATTCAGATTTCCTTAGTTTTTACCCAAAGTTCTTTTTTCTGTATCAGGATCCCATCCAGCATAGTCATTCAGTTACCATATCTACTTAGACTGCTGTTGGCTGTGACAGGTTCTCAGACTTCCTTCATTTTTGATGAACGTAACAGCTTTGAGGAGTGCCAACTAGGACTATCACCCTCTCCCGGAATTTATTTGATGTGCTTGTCACGATCAGACTAAGGTCATGGATTTGGGGGAGGGAGAAAGATGACAGAGGTCACATGTCATTTTTATCACTTCATATCAAGAGTATGTGCTCTACATGTGACTTAGGACTCTTGGCATTAACCTTGATCATCTGGCCGAGAGGTAATGCTTGTCAGGTTTCTGTGCTGTGATGTAATTTCCTCCCCTTTCCACACTGTACTCTTTGGAAGGAAGCCAGAGTCCACAGCTGGCACTTAGGGAGTGAGGAGTTACGTTCCTTTAGGGTGGAGTCTCTACATAATTTCATTCTGCAGAGATTTATCTCTTCTCTATTTATTAGCTCATTTATTTATATCAATATAGACTCCTAGATATTTATTTTGCACTTTGGA
Source organism: Vulpes lagopus (assembly GCF_018345385.1). Lineage (NCBI taxonomy): Eukaryota > Metazoa > Chordata > Mammalia > Carnivora > Canidae > Vulpes > Vulpes lagopus. The sequence goes on from NC_054840.1 coordinate 6,656,704, forward strand.
TTATGATCCAGTACTTCATTTTGCTGCTTACACTATCTTCAACCATTGGAGGCTGTTTCAGTTGGCACCTATACCCCTATGGCTGACACATCCCAATCAAGCGCTTCCTTACTTTCTGACACTGTAAGATGCTCCAGGCTTATCTTGTGTATTCCTTGTTCCGGGCCTGGAATCAGCCACTTCTCCTGGAAGCCTTGATTCCTTTTATTAAAGAATGAGAACCAAGATTTGGACCCTAGGTGTGCTCATTGCTACTAGTGTATCGTTTCTTTTAGGCCCTCTCAGCTGACACAGCAAGGAAATATATACCTGTATATTGAACCCATTATGTACACATATCTACAAATGTTTCCAAATAAAAGGTTTATCCTGCTTTCTTCAACTCTGATTCACTAACACATGGCTCATTCTAGCTCCCTCCACCTCCTTACCTGGAAATTCCTACTCCAACCGTGGGAAACCTGGCTCTCAGGCATTCATTGCAGCAGTATCTTTTTCCATGCCTCCTGAACTCTCTTAACGTCTCCTTTCTGGGAATGCAATATTGAAATTGCTTCTTTGGAAATTTCTTCCCAAGCACATCGGTTCTAACTGATATTTAGATTCAGTCCATCTACTGCTCCAGTTTAGTAGTTTTGAAGTAAGCATCTTGCTCTGCATCTTTTTAGTCTGGACTCATCTTTTCATCTTCTCATCTTTTTGTTTGGATCTTTAACATATGTCTTCTCTGTCCCAGAGATGTCAGAAAACTGGCATGTTTCTTCTTTCTTGAATTGAATATTTCATCAAATGTTTGGACTTTGGATCCCAGAGACCAGAAATTTTAAAAAAAAATGTATCTAATGAGAGAAACAGGCCTTGATGCTTTTATTTTTAATAAACCCACTTTGAAAGAGAGGCAGCTGCTGCTACAGCATGTCAGTGAGGTCCACACTGGAAACTGAAATCCTGTGGATGAACCACATGACCTGGTTCTCAGTTTCCCTTGATGCTATAGTCTGTGCCACAAGACACATGCGAAATGTTTCAGCATCAGTCTCTGCTCTCATGGCATTTGTCAAGGTCCTGTTACCTTCTTTATTACATCTTAAAAGCAAGAACAAAAAACAAACTGGAAATAAATCTAGCACACTGTGGAACAATTACAGAGGTTTTAAAAAGTACTACATATTGGTAAACAGCGTAGCTGATGGATGTCCTAGGAAGCCAGAATGCCTTTAATTGATATTTCTACTCCATAAATAGTATAAAATCCATGTATCAAATGATTGCGTGTTGTACTCCTACTCTGTGCCCAGCTCCACACTGGGTATAGAAGTGATGAGCAGAGATGGACGGGACTGCCCTCACAAGCATGTTTTCTTTCTTTTTCTTTTTTTTAAATTTAAATTCAATTTGCCAACGTATAGTGTAGCACCCGCAAGCGTGTATTCTAATGAGATAGAAGGAGAAAGTTACAAGAGACTCAAAAAGACAAAGAATCACAAATTGTGATGAGAACTAATAGGACAGAGGGTGAAGAGAAAGAAGAGGGGTTGGTAGGATAAGACCCAGGTGCTGAGAGAAGACTGTTCAAGGCAATTTGTCATTTAAGATGAAGCATCGGGGGATCCCTGGGTGGCTCAGTAGTTTAGTGTCTGCCTTCGGCCCAGGGCGCGATCCTGGAGACCCGGGATCAAGTCCCACATCAGGCTCCCTGCATGGAGCCTGCTTCTCCCTCTGCCTGTGTCTCTGCATCTCTCTCTCTCTCTCTCATGAATAAATAAATAATATCTTTAAAAAAAAAAAAAAGATGAAGCATCGGTACTTAGGTATCATTGAGATGAGAGGCAACCAGCCAAGAGCCAGGGTGGGAGACAGTTTTCCAGGCAGAGGGAACAGCATGTGCAAAGTGCAGGTCGAAGAAGGAGTCAGGAGGGCTCAGAAACCGGCTCTGACCCCAATGGCAGCAGTTCTGTCCTTGGGGAGTCTGAAGCTTGCTCACGAGGGCTGCTGTGTGCAGAGGAGGTGGAGACGGGATGTTGCAAAAGTGGGGCACCTGTTCAGGCATCAGTGCCACATTACAAATGAACTAGAATGTACACTTAAAAATGGTGAAGATGGTTAAATTTTATGCTACATATGCTTCTTTACCACAATTTGAAAGACTTCAAGTAACCAAGAAGCAGGCGTTCCCTAAACCTACATCTCTGGTTCTGTTGTTCCTTCCCATCTCAGACCAACGGGAGCCCCCGGGAGCACGGAGCAGTACAATGTGGGAATGGTCGGCACGCATGGGCTGGAGACCTCTCACGCGGACACTTTCAGCAGCAGTATTTCAAGGGAAGGAACCTTGATGATAAGAGAGGTAAGCTGGTGTAAAAACCGTGTAGAGGAAGTGCATTTCTTAAGGTTTCAATACTAGAGCTTTCTTGGAGAAAGCTTCCGGCACGTAGTCTAAGCCTTGTGAATCTTGTGAATGGGGCCTGGGGACAGGGGGACCCTGTGCTTCTAAATGGCTGAGTGATTTCAATTGTCCACCACCTTCTTTCCCGTACCCTTCAAAGCTTCTGCAAGTGGGACTTAATTACGTTAATCCCAATTCTTCAGTCGGAGCAATGCAAATCGGAATATAGATTTTGAGCTTGAGGATATAAAACTGGCAAATCTAGATGTTTCCTACAGCAGGAAAACAGAAATGAATGGTCTCTCTCAGTAGCATCCGAGGCCCTTGTTATGCCTCCTCCCCCCATGGCTTTATCCTTGTAGATTTTATGGAGAAAATGCTTAGAAGTTCCAAGAAGTGGTGATATCATCTTACCTAATTAAGTCAACATTAAAAAGGCTGCTAAGCTATTTTGATGAAAGAACAAAGGAATATGCAGATCTACTCGAAAATGTACCTTAGCACTCTGTACGATTCGGGTTTTTTTTTAAAAAATTCTAGGCACATCATTTCATTTGAGTGTGGGGGGGGGCATGTGTTCCCTTGCACATGTCCTCCCACAGGCAGCACTTCCCACAGCGTCTGTGCCAACCAGAAGGGCCTTGACGAATCAGAATTTGTCTTCTCTCCTTTCTCACTTCACGTCACCATGCAAGTCTGACACCAAGTCTTTGCTTAGAAGGAAAGTAATGGCTGGTAACCTGATGTCCCCGTGGGTCGGTGCTATCATGTATAAAATTTCGTAAATGGTAGATGACTCATAGGATGACTTAGAGGATTGGGTGAGTTAATAATAAATGTGAACACAGTTGACCCCTGAATAACACGAGTCTGAACTGCGTGGATCCACTTCCATGTGGAGGTTTTTTTTCAATGCGGTCTGATACTGGTATTTTCTTGCCCTTATGATTTTCTTAATAACATTTTTCTTTTCCCTGGCTTACTTTATTATAAAACCACAGGGTATAATACATGTGCAGAATATGTGTTCATCACCTATTTATGTTATTGATAAGGCTCCCAGCCAACAGTGGGCTATTAGAGTAGTTGAGCTCTTGGGGAGTCCAAAGTTCTATTCAGATTTTCAACTGCACCAGGAGTCAGTGCCCATAGCCTCCGTGTTTTGCAAGGGTCAGCTCTATTTTATGTTATCTCACTGTCACCACAGAATCAAGTTCTCCTTTTGCTTGTTATCACTCCCCACTCTTGCCTCTGAAACAATGTACATCGTCTCTCATTCTTCAGCCAGGAGAGCTTGGGAAACTGTAATGGCAGGCTTTGCTCTCCCCAAGAAAGAAAAGAACTGTAGTTTTGAGATGAATAAGGCCTTTGAAATAATAATTGGCAGTAGGGCTATCACTGGAGGAGTAGTTCCCAGAGCAACTTGCTAGAATCTCATTATATGGCCTTGCTGAATCTTTGAAGTAGGCTTTAAAGAGTCCTGTCATGCAAGCCTGAAATAAGAAGTGGACTTGGCCGTGCAGTTGGCATTGCGTAGTGCTGGTGCATGAATCTCCCGGTGTGGTGAGGGGGTAATTCCAGTGGACGCGTAGAAGGCTGCTATCACTATGACTTGCTACTGGGAAGACTTGGGGGGAAATGTTTTGGAATGCGTTACTCTGACTCCACACAGAGGGACTGATTTCTGATGCAGTTCAAGATTTGCTTGAGTCTTTGTGACAGAGTCAGGACCTTGACGAAGATTATCAGGAGACACGCTTTCAGTTGGGCGGCCCGAGATACCCGATGGCTCCACGTTGCTGAAAGCACTCCAGTGTTCCGCGGCCGCAGCCGATCACTTTGAAAACAGCACTCATCTGATCTGTTGAGGGCCCCAAATCTCTTCGTCTCTCAGTTTCTAAATTCCACCTTAACCAAATGTGGACTTTTAAGATAACAAACCTTGTGTTGGAATCCATGAAAAGGAGAGGTGTTCAAACGTTGACTGCAAATAAAAGTATGTCCCTGACAAAGCAGTAAGAAAAGAAAAACTCGTAATCGAACTTAGCTTGGAGGGTGCTATTGTTAAGTCCCCCAACATGGACATCAAGGAGATCTCACTCAAGCCAGCATTCTCATGTGAGTGGATAGGATGGTTCCAGAGGAACATACTGGCTCTACTATCCACAGTCTCGCCAAGATACACAAATTTGGTGCACACCCAGGCCCCGTGGTTTTCTGTCTCCCTATCCTATGGCCCTATAAGACCTTTTCCTACTCTAATTGTAGAACACACCACACCAGCTGTCATCCCCCACTTTGTCCATAAGGCCTCATCTACTAGAAGAGCTACTCCCCCTTTCTCCTTCCCCTCCTGCCCACTCCTTGCCCAGCAGGTCCCTGTGGGCCTGGCTTAGCCTTCTTGTTCTCCTTGAAGCCTCTCTTGGGACTCCACAGGCCTCTGTCCATAGCATCTTTCTTACTGACCAGCTGGTAATAGGAAGTAATAGGAAAAAGAATCCGCTTAACACAACTTAAACAAGGGAAGAAGAGGTGGGGTAGGTGTCAGAGAGAGGGAAATAAAAATTCCAAGGTATTTCATACACAGAATCCAAAGGCAAAGAGTAGGTCGAGACTCTGTGCAGGGCTGGAACCAGAAACTAAAACAGGTGAGGAGCCCAGGCAGCTCTCTTGCGCCCATCTCTGGCTCTCTCACGGCCTGTCTCTCCTTACCCTCATCTCTGCTTTCCTCGATGCCCGTGTCTCCTTTCCCTCATTTCTCTTTCCTCCAATTTCTCCTTTGTTCTTTCTACTCCACAGACCCGCTTTCTCTCCCTTTGCAGGCACAAGCTCTCACCTCCCCCACCTGCCCCCCAGTTGCAAGATATGTGCCACATCCTGCCCGGTGCAGCTGCCCCGCACACAGTGACCAGTGTCCTCAGACCCAACACTAAACACAAAAGGGAACTTGATCCTGCTTGGCTCAGTGTCCACGCCAAGTCCAGTCGCTGTGGCCGAGAGCAGAACCACCTAGTGTGGCAGCGGCCCCCCGTTTGCAGCACTTAGAACCTGTGTTGTTTGGAGCAAGTCAGCAGAATTCTCTGCACTGCAGTTTTTCCATCCGCAAATGAGGATAATGGAAGCTAGCGCATGGTGTTATCTTAAGGACGGTGTGGAATAACATACCTAGAGCATTGGCATCGTCCCAGACACGTGTGTTGCTCAGCACATCTTAGTGCCCGCCCCCATGGGAATGGCGAGAGCGGAAAGTGTCTAGAAATTGTTGGGCTCTGTAAGGAGGTCCTCAGGGGCAGGGCTGTGGTTCATTGATCTCTGCATTCCCAGCAGAGTGCCTGGTGCACAGAAGGTATTTAATTCTAAGGAGCTGGCTGCATGGACCAAAGGCTGATGACTCCGAGTGGGGAGATTCAGGGGTCGCCACTGGATTCCTTCAGGCTTCTCACTGTCGGGGCCTTTTCCCTTTCTTAGCCTCTTCAGGTCTTTCTTTGATAAGCAGTGTGTCTGCATCCATCTTTGGCCCGAGTCAGAATGCTGGGGAGAGAACAGAGAGCCCATAAAACTCTAAAGAGACACCATGTGTGATTTATAGCTACTAGGAGATTGGGGGGAAATGTTTTAAAAAAAAGCCTTTCAGCTTTTGAACAGAAGTTAGAAGGAAGGAAAAGCTGCCCAGTACACATAAAATTGGAGACGGTGAGATGAATCAGGACCGAACCCCATAAATGTCATTTAGAAGACAAAGTGTTCCGTTCAGAGAGCAGGCACTAGTACACGTTGCGGGTGGGTACCAGGACAGACTGAATCCAGAACATACCCCTCGCTGGGGCAGCTTGCAGGCCACGAGCAGGTTGCCAAGAAACAGAGGGTGCCTCTGCCTTCCAGTTATTTCTCAAGCTCCCTGGTAACATGCATTCCATGCACCCCATCCCCTCCCCCAGAAAGTGCCTCCTTTCACTTGTCACCAGAAGCAGGTCCAGAGTGGTCATTGCAAGACGAGGACAGGCTCTGAATGGGGGAAGCCAGGCTGGTGAGCGCATGCCAGCCAGCCCCAAAGAAGGCATGGAGTGTTATCTGCGTCCTCTGATCCTGGCTGATTCCTCCACGTTCAGCAAAATGCTTTACCCTTGGTGGACACTCAGTAATGTTAGATAGAAGGAAGGAAGGAAGGAAGGAAGGAAGGAAGGAAGGAAGGAAGGAAGGAAGGAAGGAAGGGACTCATTACTAAGTCAGGTCTGCTCTAAGAAACCTCAGTGGGCTGGTTGCATAAATATAAATTGGAAAGCCAGGCCTACGGAAGCAGAGCTGTCTTTTAATCTTGTATTTCTTCCCTGGGATTTTTGGGAGGCTTTGCTCTCCAGAGCAGTGGTTTCCAAATTCTTAGGTCATACAGTCCCGTCAGTAAAAATTTTAGGGCCATCGCACATAATTACAGTGTATTTTTTTTAAGAGGTAGCACAGACACAGGAGTTGGGGGGAGAGGAGGGAAGGGAAGAGGGAGAGAGAGAATCTTAAGCATGATGCGGGGGCTTGATCTCACAGCCCTAAGATCCTGACCTGAGCCGAAATCAAGAATCAGATGCCTAACCAACCGAGTCACGCAAGGGCCCCATAATTACAGTGTATTTACTTACAAATCATGCATGTGTCCTACTGCATATGTTATATGTATGTAATCCTGGGAAGGACATGAAAAGGGGATGCTATAAACATTTCAAATTCTTTGCTAGTCACGATGACTTCCATTTTTTACCACAAGGCACCATAATTGCTTGTGGGAGATTCAGATTAATGATAGCAGACATAGACACCTAACTCTGGGAAACGAACAAGGGGTGGTGGAAAGGGAGGTGGGCGGAGCGTTGAGGTGACTGGGTGATGGGCACTGAGGGGGGCACTTGATGGGATGAGCACTGGGTGTTATGCTATATGTTGGCAAATTGAACTCCAATAAAAGAATAAAAATAATTTAAAAAATGATAGCAGACATAAACTTGTAGTTTCAAATAATCTGTAGATCATTTTAATACATTTTTTTGGTAACTCCTGTCAGATCTGATTAATTAGGCATTGTTTTGATCTCACGACTGACAAAGAGCCCTGGGAGTTGGGTTGATACTGTCTCTGAATTTTCTTGGGGCCCATGGTACATGGATTATTAGCATCATCTCATCTCAACCTGTTCGTTTCAGCAATATCTCAGGTCACGTATATGTCTTGTGGGTTTGTGTCATTGTGAGCTGGTAATATAATCTGCAAATCTGGTCAGCTGGTGTGTACGCACAAATACTGCAGGAGGGGATCGGGCAGGTGCACATCTCTGATGCTTAGTCCCTCCACCTGCCTGTGGCATTCCAGTCTTCCCACAGGGAACCCCCACATCCGTGTGACCCCAACTGCTCCTCATGCAGAAGCAAAAGGCCCCATGGTCAGTCCAGATACTAAATATTAACAAAGTTTAACGTCTTCTTTATTTTCTTAGTAAAATAGAAATGTGAATGTTATCATCCCACACAGCCCAGCGGGTCCATTTGGAGACCACTGTGCCTGTCCTGTGTGAGGAGGGACGTGGCTCTGAGGCCCTTGCCCTCTCTCTAATGCTCCTCATGTGTTATGCCCCCTCAGACATCTGGAGAGAAGAAGCGATCTGGCCACAGTGACAGCAATGGCTTCGCCGGCCACATCAACCTCCCAGACCTGGTGCAGCAGAGCCATTCCCCAGCGGGGACACCAACCGAGGGCCTGGGGCGCGTCTCCACCCATTCCCAGGAGATGGAATCCGGGACTGAAGTAGGTGCTGGGCAACAGCCAAGACAGCTCTGTTCTCTCCCGAGGGTGCAGGGGCGGGGGGCCTGAAACCCTGCCGGCTTCAAGAATGAGGCCTTGCTGAGCTCCCTGAAATGTGTTCAGTTGGTATCTACCATAGAACTACTTATGCAAATACTTAACTAGAGGGAAATCATAGAAGCACAGTGATAAAAGGTTCTTAGGTACCATCTGGCCCAAAATCTGTTTTTACAGATGAGAATACTGAGGCTCAGAGAGGTTAAGTGACTTGCCCTGGGCCACAACTGGTTTGTGACAAATCTAAGTAGAACTGGGATTTCCTATCTCCCGGGCCAGTGATAGAAACTTCAGCCTATAGAGATCCCAAGGCCAATAGTTGAGGGTCATGTTTACATTAATTTAGTCAACCTAAGTTTGACCTAAAATGAGATTGAAATTATTTGTTAAATGAAAGACAGAAATCAATGAATAGGTTCTCCAACTGTTCCTCTTCCTAAACTCCAAATTGTATGGGGAAAGGAGAAATAAGATGTATCTTTCCTGAATAGAAACAGTCCCTGGAAACAGCCTGAACAAATAGCCTGTTAGGAAGTGCTCGTGGGTGGTGTTACCCAGCCTTGACCAGTGGATGAGTTCATGGTGCTTGGTCATGTTTCATGAATAGTCCTGTGAATCACACAGAGGCCCTGAAGGGAATTATGAAGCATATGCACTGGTGTTTTTGATGCCGTCCACCCACTTTTTATGATATACCCTTTGGGTTCTGAAGTTATTGAGCAGATGAGCTTTGTTTACCCCAAGGGAAAGAGCACACAGGTGCATGGGAAGGCACGGCATTTCCTCTGGCGACTTCACGCCATGTTGGCAAATTTTCTTTGCCTGAACCCCTCTCATCGTACCAAAAAGAACCCCAATGGGATTGTCCAATCAATCGTTCAAATGATTCTGCTGCTGGTTCAAATTCTGCTGCTGCTCCAGCTCCAAGTGGGAATATCAGTACCGGTGCCACCTCCTTCACAGACTTCTGTAGATCAAAGGAGATGATGCATGTCAAAGCCCTCTATTTGGAAGAAGTCCTACCTTGTAGAGGATGAAAGGGTTTTGATTTCATAAGGTGGAGGGGGGGAGTCTTGAATGAAATCAGGTTGGACCGGGATCCCTGGGTGGCGCAGCGGTTTGGCGCCTGCCTTTGGCCCAGGGCGCGATCCTGGAGACCCGGGATCGAATCCCACGTCAGGCTCCCGGTGCATGGAGCCTGCTTCTCCCTCTGTCTGTGTCTCTGCCTCTCTCTCTCTCTGTGACTATCATAAAAAATAAATTAAAAAAAAAAAAAGAAATCAGGTTGGACCTTTGTGATTTTCTCCATATGTGTTGAGGGGTCTTGAGATGTTTTTATTTTTAAATAGAAACCTAAAAACAAAGCTGAAAACTAAAAGTTTAGTTAAAGACATTTGTCCTAAAAGGAGATATTTCTTAATGTTGAATGCAGGTCTGCTTGTGATATTAAAAAGGACTTGAGTATGGGAGAGGGAAGAGAGAGGGCAGACAGGCTGGGGAGGTAGTCACTATACCTTCTTTGGCAAAGCTGAAATACGGACTCCCACCCCATGAAGCCCTGATGTTTAGCTTGCTGTTCCCTAGTCTGCTTTGACTTCATGTCTTTACGGTGCCATGCAAGCCCTTGAGATTTATTTTTTCAGTAAGCCCTCGAAGTGTGCACTGTCTACAAACCTAGTATCTTCATGAAGTCCCTAAATAAGGCGTGTAAATATAAGTATCCTTTTAAGGAAACCATTCCGGGAAGGAGAAACACTCCATCCTGGGTGAAATTGCCCCTGAATTGAGGATTTTAAGGCTTCTTGAGCCAATACCAATCCACTCACATCACCAGGCTAGTGTGCAAGGGCCCAGAGGCTCCGAGAGGGAGCCTTCGGTGGACTGTATGGGATGAAACGCTACTATGTGGTCACTTCGTTTATTGCCAGCCTTTCTTGAGACTATATGGTCAATGTGAGATTGTTTTTATTCAAGGGAGAGAGGAGTTCTATGGCCACAGCCACCTTCCCATATTGTCCCAAATGTAGTAATTTGCTCACTGCAACTCTGGCAGTCTGACAACTAATGGGGCCCTGTAGAGGCACAATGGCTTGTTGGCAACCAAGACCAGGAGGAGAATTGAAGAATCTGTTATCACTTTAAAGTCCAAGCTAAGTATTCCTAGTATTGTTCATCCTCGTAGAATTTATTTATCTGCTTTTCTTAATCCTCTTGCATATCGATTAGTACGGTATGGGGAGCAGCACGAAGGCCTCCTTCACCCCCTTTGTGGACCCCAGAGTATATCAGACATCTCCCACTGATGAAGATGAAGAAGATGAAGAATCATCAGCTGCGGGTAAGCAAGAAGGCCAGGATGTTTTAGAAACAGCTTGGCTTTCCTGTCTGGTACGACCTGGTAAAGAAATTAATTATTGGCCCAGTAGTTAAGCCATTTTCTGCTTAGGGCCTGCCTTAAAGCGAAGTCTTTCTTCTTTTGTTTTGTTTTTATTATTTTTATCATTATTATCATTATTATTTTTGTAGGATTTCTAAAACAATTTCTTTCTCTCCATTTTTTTTTCATCTCTCCTATTTTGCTTCTGGTAGGAACCCAGAGGTATCCAGGGGCCCTGGGAAAAGCTGTTCCTAAGAGACCTACAAACTTACCGCATACTTCTCAAAAGCAATTTCTGGGTACAATGCTGTGCACGCAGTAGGCAGTTAATAAGTGCGTGTCGAGTTGTGTTGAGTTCTAGGTGTGTGCTTCCTACCACCCGGGTCTGGCTGATATAGAGCAGAGTCTTGCTTTTTGGACTTAACGCAACTCACTAATCATCAGGGGAAGCTTCGGCCAGTTTGTCAGTTGATGATACAGAATTTTAAAAAGTAGATCTTTCCTGTGTATGATGCAGGAGATAGTTGTGTTCAGTTTTGTGAGATGAATACCTGTTCTCTAAACCACCCAAGTCATACCCATAAGTCTGTTTTACTAATGGATAAAATACCGCTTCTGTGAATGACTTATACTGTCTTCTACTAAAACAACGTATAAAATGTGCATAGTTGCAGAGTTTCTCTGCCTTTCCTGTAATGCCCACTAAACAAGGAGAAATCGTAGTGTTTTGAAGTGCCTTCTCCGTATCTCCACTGGTTGTTTTCTAAGGTGCCACTGACTTCTCTGATTCTTTTTCTCAAAGCTCTATTTACTAGCGAACTTCTTAGGCAAGAACAGGCCAAACTCAATGAAGCAAGAAAGATTTCAGTGGTGAACGTAAATCCAACCAACATTCGACCTCATAGCGACACACCGGAAATCAGAAAATACAAGAAACGATTCAACTCAGAAATACTTTGTGCAGCTCTCTGGGGTAAGTGCTGCTTTTTACCACTCTTTAATACATCAACCCTCAAACCTTAGAAGCCTGTGCAGCTTCCCATCAGGAGAGCAGTGGCTGAATCATGGATGTCAGAGTCCCAACTCCGGACTGTCTTGGCCTCAGGAGAGATCAAGAGCAGGTTTACATGTAGCAAGAACTGATAACCTAATGCCCAAGATAATGAAGATCAGACTCGAAATGGCCTCATCACATAATAGTGATGGACTAAAGTCAACAACAGTACAAGCTACCACTCACTACACACCCACTGTGTGCCCAGCACTGTGTGACGTGCCCCACAGTCTACCTCTGTGAGCTGTACGACATCCTGTAAGGGGAATGAAGGCATCACCCCCCATTTCACAGCTGGAAAAGCCAGCCTAGCATATTTGAGTGAACTGTTAAAGGCCAGCAGTGGCAAGATAAAACTTTGAAAAGGGCAGCGCATGATGAACTTTCCCTTTTAGTTGAGAAGTTCCTATGAAAATGATGCACAGGTTGTAGCTGACCTCAAACGCAGTTTAGGTAGGATGAGATTCTATTAAAGTCCTGGTCCGTGTTACTGCAAACATTACATACCGATTAAAAAAGGACCCATCTGTATCCATCTGAAATATAAAATACTCGGCCTACTTTGGGGTACCACAGTTTTAAAAGCATTTGAGATGCTCAGCGACGTGGATGAAGGCTGGAAACCATTTCATAGGAGATGCAATGGAGGGAGTAAGGCTACGTCCTCTGGGGAAGAGATAGGAGACGAGATGGTCATGTTTAATATGGAATAACTTATGGGCAAAAGAATAGACATTTATGTTAATCAAAAAACAGATGTACAAAAGCAGAAGTTAGAGAGTTCATGTCCACTGCACAGTGGACCCTCAGTGTGCATGTGTGTTGCAGGGCAAGGGAGGTGGAGTTAATTTGCCTAGTGACGAATTTTTAGGATGGCAGCTATCCAGACAAGACCACTAACCTGCTAGGGATTTTGTAATAGGGATTAGTGCACAGGGTACGAGAGATGGGCTGCATGAGGTTTAGATACCTGGTGGTCCCTTACAACTCCCAGGCTGTTGACACCTCCACTTGCAGTGGCTTGTCATTTCCCTGACAGCAGAAACTTGAGGGTATGAGACACAGGTGAGCTTTGGTGTCAGAAGGAGGAAGGGCTTTCCTTCCAGTGGGGTATGGAATTAGGGCACCCTGCTGTATGCTGAGGGCGGGTAGGCTCGAAATCCCTGCATGAACAGGGGTGGGGATAAACCTTGGGGAAGTCTCAAGGTGGGATTTACCGAGAGAGCCAGGGAAGGGATGGGTGTTACAGGAAGGGAGTAAAGGCTAGTTGTGCCCGTGTCGCAGCTGTGCCCAAGGCTTCTCGTGAGAAGGACTCTACACCGGGTAGTAAACGGCCGGATGTAATGAATGCTGCTACCACTTTATAAAAGAAAACTAATTTTATTACCGGAGGGACAGTGATTTAATTACCGTGACAGAGCCTCTACTTCTTCACTCCCTACTGTGGTACCTACTTGCCCATTAGTTTATATTAACAAGCCACAGTTTCTCAGGTTTTACAGGGACCCCGCATGCCGAAGGTTGAAGCACATAAAAAGTCAGTCTCGAGGTGCTCCTTCAATTTGCAGGTGTGAACCTCCTGGTGGGAACAGAAAATGGCCTGATGCTTTTGGACCGGAGTGGGCAAGGCAAAGTCTATAATCTGATCAACCGGAGGCGATTTCAGCAGATGGACGTGCTAGAGGGACTGAATGTCCTGGTGACAATATCAGGTATGTTACTGGGATGACCGAGACCTCCGGGTCTGCACGGGTGGGAAAGGCCATCACCTTCGTTCTGAAAAAGCAGCAAGCTCTGTCCTCCTGGCTAACAGTGACGCGAGGAATTATAGCAGGCGGGCCAGAGTGAGATCACCTGGGGATCCCGCCCTCCAAAGGGAAACCTCTCACCTCTCCATGATCTCTGAATCAGGCCGACGTAGCACAAAGGCTGGATGTTCATAGGCCTTTAACCTCTGCCGGGACTCAGCAAGGAGCTTTTGAGGTCTGAGCTCTGGTCATTGCTACCTATTCTTGGGTGGAGAGTATCAAAATGTAGGCCTCCCAGAGTGGAAAATGTTGTAAGCAGAAGCTTCTCTGGTCTCTTTTCCCTCAAGAACCATTCTAGGTTATCCCCCTTTGATGTTTCAGCACATGCAGTCGGCCCATTGGGTGGCTGAGTCTGCAAAGAGATTCGAATGTGGGAATCGTTACCGCTACGCTATGCAGCTTTCTGGTCCCCAAAAAAGAACTTTAAAGAACTAGGGACACAGAAGTGAAGGCCTTATTACTGACAAGTTAACAATATAACCTAAAAGAGTCTGTGTTTATTGAAAGTTCTTTGCTTTCTGATGATGTTTGAAGTTTAATAAACAATGACCCTTTTTTACCCCTGCCTTCCCATCCCATTGCACCTGTGCACGTTAGAACCACTTGAAGGGTGGGAAAAACCCAGGATGCACCCGACACCTGGGGGTCGGAATCCCTGGGAGTGCGGCCCGGGTATCAATAGTTATCATACTTCCTGAGGTGTTTCCAGTGTGCAGCCAAGTTTGAGAACTATGGCTCTATACTCAGCCATTGTTTCACAAGGAGAAAACACAGGGCTACTGGGTTCAACCTTGAATAAACTTTAGCTCTTGAGCCATATTTCTGTTTTGAAAAACTGCCTTCACTTGAGGCTACAATTCCCTTTCTTTTACCTTTCCACGGAATACTCAAGAGTTATAGCTCTTTTTATTCTCCCCCAAAAAGAGTTAGCTGAGTAAGTTCTTCTTGTATTATCTATTTGAGCTTAATTCGGTATAGTCTTCTTTTCTGGTTAATTGCTTGCTTGACTGCTAGGCTACCAAATCCTTTATTTTTTTTATTTTTTTTATTGGAGTTCAATTTGCCAACATATAGCATAACACCCAGTGCTCATCCCATCAAGTGCCCCCCTCAGTGCCCGTCACCCAGTCACCCCACCCCCCCACCCACCTCCCCTTCCACTACCCCTTGTTCGTTTCCCAGAGTTAGGAGTCTCTCATGTTTTGTCTCCTTCACTGACATTTTCACTCATTTTCTCTCCTTTCCCTCTATTCCCTTTCACTAATTTCCTTTCACAAATCCCATTTAAAAGAGTACATCTGTCACTCACCTACCAAGAGTGGAAATGATACCAGAAAATTCACATTCAGGCTTCATTCTGTTGTGAATGACACGTTCCCATTCTTAAAAAAAGTAACCATCTCCTCTTATCATTAAGTAAAGATGGCGAAAGAAGAGAATGAAAATAGGAGCAAATGATTCTTGAACTGCCATCAGATCTGCACTGGCATAGAAAAGAGGAAGCATGGCCTTTGTGCCCAGCCTAGCTCTTGGGATCAGTTCTGTGCCACTGGCTACAAAAAGGAATAGTAACTGCACAGTGACTCCCTTAACTTACGAATGCACTGTCCTGCAAATCCAGTGTGAGATGCTTTAATAAATTTTCTTCTTATCACATCTGTAAAATATAAAACATCTTTTGATGCCTAAGGGAAATCAAGGGAAAATAAGGACCCAAGAAGTATAACCCACAGGCCTAAATGTCTGATCACCTAGGAAAAACCATCTCCCTCCCCGAAAAAGGAAGGGCCACCCCAAGGAATGCTTTCTTATCTGATACTCAGATAATCTTACAGAGTATATTAAATTTTGCTCCTGTGTACTCCTCAACATTTTTAAGATGTTTTCTTATCCTAAAATTCCTCACTCCAGAAGCACCTTACCAAAGGGAACTTTGTTTTTTTCCCAAGTACACATGTTTGGGTTTTTTCCAAGTACATATATCTTTTCTCTACTATTTTTGTTTGGTATTTCCTTCAGTGATCTCAGAGTCATCAACATGTCCAGGGTTCTCTGCTGAGCCTAGGTTGCCTTCATTAAAATTGTTTCTTTTCTCTCCTTATAATTTTTTGTTGTTGTTGTTGTTAGTCAGGTAAAAGAAAATTATGCCCAGCTGTCATCTTCAAAGTAATAGAGAAGGCAAATAAGAGGCTCTCCATTAACATATGCTGTTAGGTTAGAAGGTGAGAGAGACAGTCACACATAAGCGTGTTAAAATGTCTAGTTATCGACACCCCTTTGTGTAATTAGATCTAGAATGTTCTGGAACTCTGACCAACTCTTCCATTGCAAGAATTAGGTCTTGACACTTCCCTTTGCATTGAGAAGAGATAGAGCAGCTTCTCAAATAAGAAACAACCTGAAGGTAAAGACAAATTATAAAATGGTTATTTGCCCAAAACACTTGGAGCTGTTGGCATAGACAACACCTTGATGAGGCCGGGCACACTGGTTCTTGTGCCTTCACACACATACGCGATTGTAAATAAAATAAAAATAAATGAATAAAATAAAATAGAGATTTTAGGGAAGGACTGAGAGAAAAGGCTGTCACAGGCTTGAAATTAGAGCTCTATTATTTCAACAGGAAAGAAGAACAAACTACGAGTTTACTATCTTTCATGGTTAAGAAACAGAATACTACACAATGACCCAGAAGTAGAAAAGAAACAAGGCTGGATCACGGTTGGGGACTTGGAAGGCTGCATACATTACAAAGTTGGTAAGTGTAAAGACATGGAATCGTTTATTCAATCCTAATTATTCAGTTTAAGCTTCATCCCATTTCTTTTTTGTCAGGTATTGATGATGTATTTGTTACAAGTTTAAGACGTTGGAACTTTCAGTAAACTTGCATTGTTTCCCGAAAGTCAGATTGATGAAGTTCAAAGAGCACATTCAGACTAAAGTCCTATGCTCCAGTTTAAACATTTATCTCTACTCCTTCCTAAATACCCATTAAAATGACAGCAAAGGAATAAAAAAAAATTCCATAAACCCACAAGGACAAAGAGATGAGAAACCAGCAAACAAGAGATGTCAACGGAATTGAACAAGAATAGTTGGTTGACGAGTTACTAGCCTAGGTGACCAGGAAATGCTGAATTCTATGCCTGCAGTGAGGAAAGTCATCAAAAACAGTCCAGCCACTTAACAGAACCCAGAAAAGCCCAGGGTCAGAGGCCAGGTCTATCTGAGCTGGAGGTATATATGAGTGGAACTGAAAACAGAAGGATTATTAGAAGGGTGAGAGGCAGCAAGTTCTCTCCCACTCAACAGAGGGTGAAAAGTTGGCACAGCCAGTCTGAATTGTGTGAATATAGGATTGCCAGAGCAGACAGACAGACAGACACACACACGTTTTCCCTGTTTAGCTCCCAGAGTGTTGGCAGCCATACTTATATTCCCAAGCAAGAGACTGAAATATTTGTCTTTGGAGAAACTAAATGGCCAGAAGAAAAGGTATCCAGGTAGTAACATTTAAAGTGCCGTGGAAAAGCTTGCTATCTCACCGCCTACACCTGAAGCCCAGCAGTGGGTAAGCTCACGTGTACTAGAAGCAGGGACATCCACTAACAGGAAGGAAACTTAAACAGAAAGAAAGGACTTTAGAGGAAACAAAGATAATGAGGAATGGAAGCAAATTAAAAAGAAACTGTAATAACTTCAGAGAGATTAGAAAAACTATTTCCAGAAGAGAAGAACAGGGACCATTAAGAAGAAAGTTGGAGCAGGGTCGGAGGAGGTCACTCAGAGAACAAGAAAAAAATTTTGGAAATCTGAATATATTGGCAGGTATAGAAAGTGTAGAAGATGTATTGGAAGATAAAGATGAGGCATCTCCCAGAAAGTAGGACAAGAAGAAAAGGAAAGAAAAGAAAAAGATCAGAAAGGAGACAGAAAGTCAGAAAATAAAAGTATCAGTCCAAGTGCTTCAAAATCTATATGAGTTTAGGAAAAAGAGAAAATCAAATTGGAAATGGAGGAAAGTATCAAAGAAGGAATATAAGAAAATTTCTAGAACTAAAAATCGCAAATTAAAAGGATTCAGTGAAGAAATAAAAATAAAAAAAAAATAAAAGGATTCAGTGAATACCCAGTATAGTGAATGAAAAAAAAAAAAAAAAGGGACTCACAGGAAGATATATTAACATGACATTTCAGGACCCAGGAAATGAGGAAGTCTTTAAGGCTTCCAGATTATAAATAAAGTTTCTATATTAGGTGGCTTGAGATTTAGTAGCAATACTAGAAGCTTCGAAGAAGATGAAACAAAGCCTCCAACTAGTTATTTTATAAGCCATCCGTATTAACCACGGTTCTCCAGAGAAACAGAACTAGTAGGATACACACACACACACACACACACACACACACACAGAGGTGTGTATACGTATGTGTGTATATAAATACGTATACGTGTGTGTATACATGCTCTCTCTATAGAAAGAGGTTTACTCTAGAAGTTGCTTCACAGACTTATAGAGACTAAGAATCCCAAGATCTGTAGCCGGCCAGCTGGAAACCCAGGGGAGCCAGCGTCTCAGACCCAATCTGAAGTCTGGAAAAGACCAGTTTCCCAGCTCAACAGTCAAGCAGGAGGTGTTCTCTTACTCAATCTTTTTATTCTATTCAGGCCTGTAAGTGACCGGATGAGGCCAATCCATATGGAGAGGGCAATCTGCTTTACTCCGCGTACCCATTCACATATTAATATGATCCGGAAAAGCCCTCACAGACTCACTCAGAACAATGATTGACCAGATATCTGAGCACCTTGTGGCCGGGTCAAGTTGACAAAAAATTAACCATCACACCACCAAACCATTTGTCAACTTTGAATGCAGTGTGAAGACCCTTTCAGACGTGCAGGGTCTCACAACATTTATGTTCCATACAGTATTTCTCAGGAAACTACTGACTGATGTATTCCACCAAAATAAAGCCATAAAAGGTTAAAAAGGGAAGAAAATACCCAGAATGGTGGTGAAGGAAATGTGAATGACAGTTCTGTCTTAGGTCTAGAGAGAAATCAGTCCAAGTAGAGTGAGACAAGGGAGCGTTTCCAAAAGGGATGTCTCCAGGGAAAAGAAAAGGTCATGAATAGATTACCTGCCACGTTTGACCACACGGAAGGCATTTACAGCACCAGCAGCAAGTGTACGTGTGCTTAGAGATAGACGCATGGAGAAGAATGAAGTGGGAAAGAAAGAGGGAGAACAAGAAAGGAAATGTGACTGTGGCATCCTAGATGCCTCAGATGAGAACAATAATCATTTCAACATGGAATCTTGATTTTACCAAAAATCTGAACCACAACTGTATTAGTGGTGTGGGGGGAGGAAGAAATGTGTGTGTGAGAAAAGAAACTAGAGAGAGGAGACGGTCATAAGAGACTAAATCGTTTCCAGACTCTCAACTCAGTAGATAATACCTGCAACTGAAGAAAATCAAGAAATCACATTATAAGCTTGTTATTTAGAAATATGGAAATAAATGGCCAAGGAAGTAGGTGAAAGCATATGAAAGACAGAACATGTAAACAGAAGGGGCACACTACAGAAAAAGAGCGCAGAGAGCAAGAATTTGGTTCTTGGCCATGGGCTGTCCAGTTTCTGTAGGACACGAGTGTTCTCTTCATTCAAATATTCCCCCAAAGGAAATGACTGCCACGGGTACCGTCCTAGCCCGTCCAGGTTGCTGTGGCAGACACCGTGAACAACAGGGATCTATTTCTCACAGTTCTGGAGGCTGGAAAGTCCAAGACCAAGGTGCTGGCCGACTCAGTGTCTGCTGAGGGCCTGCTTTCTGGTTCATACACAGCAGTCCTTTTGCTGCAATCTCCTGCAGTGTATGGAGAGGGGGATCGAGGTAAGGGCCTTCTTTATAAAGGCACTCATCACTTATAAATCCCTAATAACTGGAGTTCAAATTTGGATAATAAGCAAATGGCCACGTTTATGTCTCTACCCTCTTGCTAATTCTTCTACCATTTGGCCATGGCAGCCCTCAGCTTCTTGCATGTGGATGACTGTAAGAGCCAGGAGGGGAACATGAAGGTGATTGTGCAGATTCTTATCGCAACGAATCATTGACATCTAGACCTAGTGATTAAAGAGCCTTCAGATGAAAAAAGGAGCCTTCAGTATAAAGCAAAAGGCCCCAAGTATTCTGGTTTAAGAATAAAGGGGAAAGGAGAGAAAATGAGTGGGAAATATCAGAAAGGGAGACAGAACATGAGAGACTCCTAACTCTGGGAAACGAACCAGGGGTGGTAGAAAGGGAGGTGGGTGGGGGGTGGGGGTGACTGGGTGACGGGCACTGAGGGGGGCACTTAATGGGATGAGCACTGGGTGTTATGCTATATGTTGGCAAATTGAACTCCAATAAAAAACAAAAAAAGAAAGTTCAATCTGGATCTATGAGCAAAGCTCACACCAAGAGCATCACTGTCAATTACATATTTACATATCGTGGCTTACACATACGTTAATACAAAAACCTGAATAAGTTGGTATCCTTGTTCTAATTCATAATTTGTCTATTACAGTTAAATATGAAAGGATTAAATTCCTAGTGATTGCCTTAAAGAATGCTGTGGAGATATATGCTTGGGCTCCTAAACCCTATCATAAGTTCATGGCATTTAAGGTAAGCAGGCACGCCGATTCCCTAAAGAAGGGATTTTTTTTTTTAATTTTAGGTTTGCACCAGTTAACAGTCTTGCATATTGACTAGAACCAATTTTTCTATATGTAATAAGCCTCTTTTAAAGTATAGGAACTCTTAGACTTATTCTTCCAAAAGCAAAGACTAAGCACTAATAAGTGCTATAAAATTTACTGGGGTTGGAGAGGGTGGGTGAATGGGGAAAAATTAGGGTGCGCCCTCTTCCATTTCAGGTCTACGAATCATCTCTGAGGGGCGTGGCTACTGGGCAAAGCATTAACCGTGATATTAGGCAACGAGAGTCGTTATAAAGGCAGCTAACTAGAGTACTCTGACATGTTGTCTAAAAAAGGCATACCAACAGCAGCACCAAATCTCAAGGATGAATCCAAATCTTGTCATCCATATAAGACTTTGGGGTAAAGCCCCTAAAACTCACATGATGCCTATGTATCCCCAATGTTATCGGACTTCTCTGAAATGAGTGCTGAATGTAGTTACGTAAGGAAATGGCTTAGTTTCTCTGCATTCTGCTTTTTCATTTTTGCCCTTATCTGAGTCTGTAACCACCATGGTTGGATTGGTCACTCATGACACTCAGCAGGAGTGGGATGAGGATGTGCTAGCACTGTGGACCCCGGCTCGTGAAAGTTGACCCCCAAATGCCAGAAGGACCAGTACGTGCAGGCACTTGGGTGTTTGCAGGGCTGCAGCTCTGTGCAGAGCCCATGGGACTTTATCTCTGTCCCCTGTCTCTCTGCCTGTGTACCTCTCACTTTCTTCATAGCACATTGACCCTCACTTTTTCTCCCCACCCTTGTGGCTTTGATCTTCCTTGGCCCCTTTATGTATTCTTTCTTGCCCCTTAGGCCATGTGAGGGCAGAAGCTGCCTTGGGAACACTGTAAGGTGCTCTTTGAGGCTATCTTTTGCCTTGGCGCAAGGGCTCATTTCTGATGGGCTCAGGAAGACAGATGATACATCAATGGAAATGGGCTTCCTCCATAACTGCACTTCTGTGGAAATTTTGGACTGTATTAAGTTAGTAATAACACTTAAGGGGTGACACCTAAAAGCTAAAGTGGTGCTGCCATTGTGCCAAAATCTCAGTCCACAAAAGCTTTCCAGGCAGGGTCCCTTCCCATTCCAGTTCGGAAGTTACGGCCATCAGTTTACCAGCCAAAGTGAATGAGGGGGTGCAAAAGGCTGTGTTGAGTAGACCACGCCCAGCCTGGCAGGAGGGCAGTGCCAAGGCCAAGACTAGAACAGGAAAGACTGGAGCCTCCCCTTCTGTGAGACTCCATTAGGAAAAAAAAGGAAGAAAGAGAGCTCCAATGGGTGGCGGTGGCATGATAGCTGAGCCACTTGTGGTTTTACAGATTCTCTCCCAGACACCAAAGCCCTAGAAAAAGTAGACTGTCCTGAAATAATGGCAAAAGAAAACAGAGGAATAATGCTCGACAGCTAGTTGGGGCCCGGGCTCTGGATTCAAGAACCTCAATAAACTTGGCTGGAGCTCTCTTTTTCCTTCCTCGTTAAGCCCAACTGGCCAACTTAAGCCATGAGTCTTACGATGTTCCAGCCTCCCCCGCTTCTTGATTGGCCAAACCTAAGTCTCAGATCTCAAGTGAGTTTAAAAGAAGGTGCCAATCTGATGCCCACTCAGTCATTGAAGGAGAATCAGAACAGAGCATACGCCTTAATTCTGAACAGGTTTATTAGCACAGAGCTGGCCCAGCAGCCCACCCCAGGCTGTCTCTGAGAAGGTCATGGCCATGCCTGGGTCCGGCTGTTCCATGGGAAGGAAAGGTGCCAGAGAAGTGGCTGGACCTTCTCCAGAGGGAAAAGCCAGAAATAGAAAAGAGCAGCAGCACCCAGGTGCCAACTTTTTCAGGTATAATGACACGGTCAGAGTTGACAACTGTAAACCACTTCTCTGCCCTAAAGGACAAGAGGTGGGGAAGGGGCCACACATGGGTGCTAGACCCTTCCTCCTAGGGCCAGAATATGAATAGACCTAAAGCTGAAAGAGAAATCTGGCTTTTCAACATAAGAAAGTCAGACATTAACTTCACCAGGCTCTAGCTAAAAGACAAAACTAAGATAACCTCTTTGAACAATGTGGACACTCATGGGGTGCTTCTTAAAGTCTTTTGCAGATCTCCAGCACAAGCCACTGCTTGTTGATCTCACGGTAGAAGAAGGTCAAAGATTAAAGGTTATTTTTGGCTCACACACTGGTTTCCATGTAATTGATGTTGATTCAGGAAACTCCTATGATATCTACATACCGTCTCATGTAAGTTTCTGGAAGTAAGCCGCCCGGGCTCTCTGCAACCACGTGCATGTAGAAGGAGATTCGTTCTTGCACATTTTTAGTAGAAGTCGGGCTAATTTTTACCCAACTTTTACAAATGCTTGAAACTGAGTAGCACGTAAAGGCAGTTCTCTGCCATTTACTGGACATGTTGCCTCGCTGGACTTTAGATTAAAATGCATATGATATTTTTCCTTCAGGGGCATAAATTGTGTTTTTTAAGCAAGAGTACAATGGACAAGTTCCATGTTTTCAGTTCTTGAAGGGAGATGGGTTCATGTTACTTGGGAAGCCAGTGGTCTCCTTTTGCTGTCTTTGTTCCTCTCTCCAACTGGAGGGGAGTGTCGTGTAGTAGAATCAGACACTGGAGTGCATACCCTGGCACACTGGACGGTCTCTCCAGCCCTCAGCTTTCCCATCTGCAGAATGGGGGTGAAAGGACTTATCCCAGAGGGTTGTCCTCAGCATTAAATGAGAGAATACCTCGAAGGTACTTGGCACAAGCCCCTGCAAATTATCATCTTTATATTATAATCCTGGAACATGGCCTAAAATCTGACCGTGAAACAGAAATACCGCACATGGTTTCACTTACTGGGATTGGCGCAGTGCAAGCTGTGTTTCCTGAGTGTGATCCCAAGGCCAACATACAGTAGACACTGTCAGGAAAGTCCGAGGCCTCATCTATTGCCGACTGGGATTTTTTGAGAGTTTATAGGCTTTACTGCAAAACAAAGCACGAATATTGAAAAAAGTTACCTCGACACGTGACACACACACAGTCTGTCTCATATGCGCACACACAGCGCTCACTGCTGTGTCCCAGCTCGCATCTCCTCTCCTACAAGCCCATCTGCGTTTATTTATTCCAATAGAGTGGTCACTAAATGTTTTTTTTCTCAACGAGCTGTTAATTTGGATTTTCCTGTTTAGGCACGCACATGAACAGTCTGTCGTACGCTCAGGGCCTCTTTGGTAGGCATTGGGCCCCACCGTTTGACCCCATTTAGGCTATTTCCATCAGATTCAGCTGGTCTGCATTCCCCTCATCTTTTTTAGAAGTAGATGGACAACACGTAATTACTGTGGCCATGAGACATGTGCTCAAATCCCAGTTCTACCACCAAAATACCAGTGCAGCTTTGCCCAATCCGCCTAACCCCTCTGACATGCAGATGCCTCGTCTATAGAGAATGGTACCTCCCATGGGGAACTGTTCTAAGGGCTAGAAATCATGTATGGGAAGAGCCCAGTGCTCCGCACTCTGTAGGTGTCCCATACTTGCAGTTGTTGTTTTTAGGAACCAGGTAAATTGGATTCTTGACCTGGTGCCTGAGTTTGTATTTGTATACTAGGGCATTTGACAGGTCAGTGGTTAAATTAAGCAAAGCAAAGCAAAATGTCAGTTTCTAGAATGAATGTGGTTGGGGGCGGGGGCGGGGGGAAGACACTCTTTTTTGCAATTCTTAGTGATTAATAGTCAAGACGCTGTCTTATTTTTTAAAAAAGAATAATGCCTGGCCTTTCTTTGTCTCCTAGATTCAGGGCAATATCACTCCTCATGCCATTGTCATCTTGCCTAAAACAGATGGAATGGAAATGCTCGTTTGCTATGAGGATGAGGGGGTGTATGTAAACACCTATGGCCGGATAACTAAGGATGTGGTGCTTCAATGGGGAGAAATGCCCACGTCCGTGGGTAGGTTAACCATTCCTTATCTCCTTCAGCAGTTACACCCCCCAAATGAAACGAAAGTCAAGAAATGTGAAACAACCATTTGATTCCACAAAAAAAAAAAATAAAATAAAAAAAAAAACCAAAAACAAAAAAACAAAAACAAAAACAAAAAAACAGTCTGTGAATAACACTTGTAAGACTTGCTTTGTCTGTTTATCTCAAGTCGTTTGTCATTTTTGTGGTTAAGATGTGAACAGATGCTGTGAGTTATTGCCCATCTAATGTTTTTAATGCAGTTTTGGAAATTCCTTTTGACAGCCTACATTCATTCCAATCAGATAATGGGCTGGGGCGAGAAAGCTATTGAGATCCGGTCAGTGGAAACAGGACATTTGGATGGAGTATTTATGCATAAGCGAGCTCAAAGGTTAAAGTTTCTATGTGAAAGAAATGATAAGGTAAATCCGTTTCAACATTTGCATTAGTGTTTGCATTTTAAGAGACCACCAGGTACCTGTGAAACCTTCATTTTCCTTTATACTGATTTGAATCATATCTGTGTTAAACAGTATTATCTTGAAATGGCATTATTTGGTTTGGTTCATGTGAGCCCTCAAAATGTATTATTCACATATTTAAAAAGACATTAACACTTCTACAAATTTCTTGTAAACTCTTAGCAACTTTTGTGGCTTGAAGGCCTTATAATGACTCAGCAGACATCCCAAATTCTCCTCCGCACTTGGGAGAGTTGGCCCATCATCAATCATCCACAGTGGGTCGACTTCACACTCCACTTTGAGACTTTTCACAAAGTCACCTACGGGGACCTAATCCATCACATTATATTCACCTTAAATGTAAGACATTTGACATGTAGAAATACCAACTTTTGCAAAATGTCACCCATTCCTTAAGAAATGCACAGTCACAAACTCAACTAGTGCCATGTCCTGTGTCATTCCAGCCATGTTTCTTCTGAAGTGTCATAAGGGGATTGTTTTGCAGTGAAATTGGGGGAGTCCGTCTGGCATGATCAGTCGCCTCAGAAGGGTATTTGTGCAGCAGCGCTGCTTTCTCCCTTTCCCTCCCTGTAGACTAACCCAGAGTTTTTAGTAGCTAAACTGTGCTCATTTGTGAATTCATCCTTTGTGACTATGGCCAACTTAGAAATGCTGTCCCCAAATAGCAGGCAAAGCGCCTATAGTAAAGAATGTGATGGGTTGAACGGACAGACATCTCTTACTCCATCTTGGTTGCCCAAAGCCAGAATGGGGTCCTAGTCCAACCCTGGGGCTATGAGTCTAGACTGTATCTGACCCTGGCCAGCTACAGTTGAGTTGGTGTGGTCTGGGTAGACAGCAGCTGTGGATGGCCGGGATAGTTCCAGGGCCTGGCCAGAGTATGCCAAGGAATAGACCTGACCCCCAGTGAAATTCTAGGCCCAACCCAGTCTCAAGGGATCATGAGATGAAGAGTGATGTGGGCACAGACCCCCACACTTCAGTTCATTGAAGACCCATCCCAGGAAGCCTGTTCTAAGCCAGGCCCAAACCCTCAGGAGCAGGCTGAGGGGGCCCAAGGTTCAGAGCCCAGGGTACACACAGCCCGGAGAGAACGGCAGCCCTTTCTTCCTACCACCCCTCCACGTTGTGTTTCCATGGGTCCTCTGTGCTTCCCCGTTTTGATTCATTGACCCTAACAGTAGCTGTACTTACATATGTAGCATTAGCTGAATGACAAGCATTTCCACTGAACTTCCTAAGAAGTTGTTGTGGGGAGAGACAGCGTTCTTCTGGAGGAGTTGTGGAAATGAAGTAGCAGAGACTTTACACTAGTGACAAAAGTAACTGCTGTGCACCAAAGTTTAGTATTAGCTGACTGAAGGGCTAGGCCACAGCCCAGAATATCATTTTCCCAGGGCGGTGGTTCACTGACATTCAAGCAAGCAGTAACCCAAATTTTGCTCACTTCTTTTTTTTTTATTATTATTTTTTATTTTTTGCTCACTTCTTTTAGTTGTTTGATAAAACGATTTAACAGACCCAGACCAAATGGACTGTGGTTCTACTTATTAATGCCATTATCTCCTTTGGCCTAGGATACACCCTGCACCAGCAGACAAGCCAAGGGTTAACTCTTAATACCAAAGTGAATAGGCATTAAACACCTTATCCTGTCTGACCACACCATTTTTTTTTTTTTTTACTTTAAAAACTGATAACTTAAGTTGTATAGTAGACAGTAGACCCAAAACTCCCCCCTTGACTTTGGGAATTTGAAAGCATTCCCTTCCATCCTAAACTCTGACCCCTTGTCGTTAGGAGGGAGAGAAGGGAAGCCCTCTGTGGCTTTTCCAGAGATGAACGAAGGACCTGTTGTGTCCTCGGCCAGGAATTTAGGACATTACCTAGCATGAAACTCCCTTTTGAAATGCGCACATCCGAAGGGATGTCGCAAATCAAAATAGAGCCCCTCCCACGTTCCTGAAGGCCAGTGCCACATTAAGTCATAGTAACAATCGTAGTGAGAACGTCAGGCGTGTTTAGAGAGGATGCACTGTACTTAAAGGCACTTTTATAAACACCAGCCATTGAGTCTTAAGAGCTGACACATGGAAAGGATAGGACATGTGAGAGAAAATGGATGGACGGTGGAAGAAGAGAGGAAAAGAAACCATGCAGTTGAACTAACTTCTTTTTAATTTCAAACAGGTATTTTTTGCATCCGTGCGATCTGGAGGAAGTAGCCAAGTGTTTTTCATGACCCTCAACAGAAATTCCATGATGAACTGGTAACAGAAGAGCACTTGGCACTTATCTTCATGGCGTTATTTCTAATTAAAAAGAACGTAACTCATGTGGACTAATGCCAGTCTAGAGGCAGAATCAGAAGGCTTGGTTGAACATACTGCTTTCCCCTTTTCCTCTTCCTCCACCTGTCCCGGTACAGTCCACGGTCCATCTTGCAGTGTTGCAGCCTGGTTGAGAAGGAGAGAAAAAGGTGGCAGGAATTTCCAGGAGATCCCCAAGAATGCTGCGTTGTCTTGTGGACAAAGATGGATCATGTGCCCTTCGGAGTTAGGGATAGAAACAAATATTGTGTGCTCTTATGATTAAGCTGTGTTATGGTGGATTTTGAGTTTTGTTCCGTTTTTACCTTTTTTCTTTACCCCCTTACTTTGTAAGACTGGGGAGAGAATGCATACCGAGAAAATGAGTCTGTTTTTAATTCTGTCTGCCTGCTAGCTTTAAGTATATGATACGTTGTAAAATCTCCAATTTCAAATAGTGAGAGACAGCACAATAAATGTACCTTATCTCCTTACACTGAAGGCCATAATTGCATAGTGGGGTAATTTTAGAACTCTTTTGCCTTCACCAACCCAAAAGGTTGCTTTTTGATAGCAACTGGCTAATGAATTTTTAAAAGAGAAGAAAAATACTAGTTTTCCCCTCTTTGGGGAAATAGATTTTAAATGGCTAAACTACTAGCCTTAGACTAATAAAATCAACTACCATTTTTGCAAGTCTGACAGGCCCTATTTTTATATGGCCCTGTACAGAATGGAATGTGTTGAATGGGGTAGTAGTGCCATTGAGTTAGTTGAGTTGGCTCTAGCAGTTGAGGGACTCTGTAACACAACTTTCCCTCAGCTATTATGCAACAGATCAGGGCAAAAGATGGGATGACTGATGAGGTCGGATAAAAAGAGCTTCTGGGAAACAAACTAAAAAAAAAAATTTATATATATATAGAGAGAGAGAGACACACACACACACACACACACACACACACACATTCTTTTTTTAATGCACAAAGCCTCTAGCTAAGAGGTCACTTGCTTCGGGCTTCATTAGGAGTGAGACTTTGTTGAGTTCTTTCTGGGAATCGGGGAGTGAATGACATCCAGGCTCTGGTCATCCCCAGCTTTCTCCTGAGGGTGCCACTTTCTCAAGATGAAAACTGTGACTGAAAAAAATAATAATAATAAATGTTTCTGAGCTGCCTGTGTTCTCTCTGGGTTGGTGAGAGAAGGGACTAGACTACTAAGCCTGCCTGAGATACAGCAGGCATCATTGGTTCAGATTTTATAGAACTTAAAAGCAAGGCTTTGGCCAAAATTCTGAGACCCTGATCATTTTACCTTCCTCCAAATTACCCAACATACGGTAAACAACATTTGTGCAGAGATATGTATGTATTTAGTTCAGGTTGACTCGTGTCCTTATAAACTCTTACTCGGATGATTTGAACTTTTATGTGACTGTCTGGGGTTTTTCTTTTCCAAAGCTACAAGCATGGCCGCCTGTGGTATCGAGGTGTTGCAAAAAACGATATCTGTGTTGCGCTTCCTGTTTTAACCTACCTCGTTTCGTTTGTTTTGTTTCACGGTTCATCACAGCAGTGTTATCTCCAGGAGACATATAGAGAGCTCAACTGGCAATCTCAGGCGTATTTAATATTTTTTAAACAAAACAGTAGTTGACCAAATTGTTGTTCTTCAAAAATTCAAAAAAAGAAAAAAATCCAACATCAATAAAAACTAATGTGGCTGGTTTCTGGAGAAAACAATCACTGTAAACAGATTTTTTTTTTTTTCAAAGT
Organism: Vulpes lagopus; assembly: GCF_018345385.1. Lineage (NCBI taxonomy): Eukaryota > Metazoa > Chordata > Mammalia > Carnivora > Canidae > Vulpes > Vulpes lagopus. The sequence goes on from NC_054840.1 coordinate 6,685,480, forward strand.
CTGTGATCCTACTGATTTTTGCCTAAATACATTAGCAGCTGATGTACTATTAATGAGAACGAAATACACGTTAGGAAAATGGAGCCATTTCAATCTGGTGGTTTGGGCAATCGGGGGAAGGGCAGGGGAATTATTCCAGTTTCTGACCTAGAGGATTATGCCCCTCCTGTAAAGGTGGTTATCATTTGCATTTATTTTAAACAGGTAACACACAATAATGGAATTGGGGATTATCTTCAAGGCGATCACCAAGATGTCCTCATCATGGTCCCTTTAGCTCTCAAAAGCAATGAAACCCTCCCGTTCTCATTTTTATTGCTATGGCTCTGCTGCTGCTGAACAGTACTATCTTCGCAAATTCCATGCAACAGATTCAGCAATAACTTTTTGGATTGAATTTAGCAACTACTGTAATTGGATGCTGACGTGGACAAAATATATTGATTTGGGCCTCATCCCCAGATGTGATTGCCACCAGCTCTTTATATTGCTGCTGTGGTATTTTAAACCAGAAGCTTCTTTAAATTATGTTGCAAACTGATCTTTGTTTTTATGTTATGTTTTGTTTCGATTTCCAAGTGATGAGTTCGAAACACACAGCTTTAAATGATTTTTTTATTGTGGGATTTTGGGTACAGTTAAGAAATAAAAGGGAATCATTGTGTTTAAACATAAGGTAGTTTGTGAATGTATTTTTTAAAATCTAGAGTCATTGAAACAAAAACTCATAAAAACAATATTAATGCAGTCTTGTTTACAGTATGTACAGTGACCTAACATAGAACATGAGCTTTTTCTGGTGCCAACAACAATAAAACACAGACGTTAAACATCAAGCCATGCCTTTTATATTTTTGTACAAATATTTTACACGGAGTACAAGGCAAGACTAAATTTAAAAGGGCCCCTGACAGATATCTAAAGAATTCCTTGAAGCTTTTATCTTCAAAAATACATTTTCTTCCACCAAGGTGGGCCCTAGCCCCGACACACTGAGACCCCGGTCATGCAGAGTATTGCAGACTATTGTTCTCACGGCTCATAACAATTCCTGGTTTGCTTGCTTGCTTGCTTTTTTTTTTTTTTTTTTTTTTTTACATTGGGGGAGGATTGTGCTTTTCATACATCTTAATAGCATTTTAATAAAAATTTCTTTAATTTTGAAACTAGTTTTAGTTCTTCCCGGAGGGGATTTTGTTTCTTGAATTGATTTTAGTTTCATTGTTCTACAGAGAAACTAAGCCAACCCCCCCCCCCCCCAAGTAAGTTTCACTCGGTCTTTTCAGTCCTTATTGCTCTAAACTGATAATCATGCAGTGAACTCCCCTGAGCCTGCCCATACTGTAGTCGTGGCCCGGGTCCTGACAGGTGGCCGTCATTCTAGGGTGCCAGTCAGGGGAACTGTATGGATTCCTGCATCCAGCTGGGGGTAGAAACAGATGACCTCCAGCATCTCTGTTCGAAGGGGTCGGAGGCCTCCCCGTGCCAGTTACATGCAACCGTTGCCATGCACATGACAGAGATGGAGACAGCTCGCACCAAGTTCCACACAGAATTAATGGCTCTGTTTATATAGATGTCATTATTTTTCTTGAAGACGTAAACGATGCTTCAAGAAGACCTAGCTAGAGCTATTTCCACAGTATAGATCAAGGCACAGACCAAATCCCACAAGGCCACTTGGACAGGGACTCCATGGCATTGCTTTCTAAGATACACTGCTTACATACTTGGCATCAAATACACACTTTTTAAAAGCATCTTCATTCCTGCTTGTCAAGACCTACTAACAGTTTTCTGTCTGCTGTTGTGACTCATTGGTAATTGGTGTCTCTGGTCCCTCTTGTGCAGTAGATCAGAAAGAGATGTGACACGCAGGTCAGAGCCCTCTTGGTTTTGTCCACTGCCAGACAAAGAAATGCCCGAAGCCTGACACCCACCCCACCCCATTCCATGAGGTTAAAAAATTTTTTTTCTTTACTATTATGTGTACCAGTGCCCGTCGCTGTTTTCTTGAAATGTGGAAAAGCTCTTTATGTGTGCTGTCTTTGGAAGTCTGCTTGAACAAGCGTCACTGCGTTTGTGCTGACGGCTTTAAGATATAAGCTGCGCTACGTTATTTTTAAGAAAGAAAATAAAATTCTTTTAACCCACTGGAGGAAAACAGGACAATATCCACAACACACTGATTGTTCTGACTCATCCTACCGAGCCCCTCATGTTCCAGAATCCTTTCTGATACTGCGTTCTGGCCATCTCAACAGTCTGTGTAAAACTTGGAGACTAACCAAATCAAAGGAAGCATAACAAACAAATCTATAACTGGCCTCCCTTGAGACCACACAGTACAACATAAAATCCAAAAGTCTAAATGTGACTTCATTCACCTGCCACTATTTCTCAAATGCCTCACTGCCTTTTCACTCTGATCAGTATAGTGATATCAGGAACCCTAAGGTGTGCTGTCCTTCCATGGGTCTCAAAATGGTATAAACTGAACTCTCTTCAGAAACCCCAGCAAAGAAAATCCCTTGAGAACTTTCAGGTTCAAAACTGACCATTTGTACATTTCTACCAAGCATTTTCTAGTGTTTGAGTTCCGTCCTGTATCATCGTTCTGGGAATTTTTCCACAGGCAACTCGAATATTTAAAAAAAAAAAATGCATAGTGCTAAAGAATATGAGACCCTAATCTCTACTGTGAACTTTATTCTTCTAGGCCTGCCATTGCAGGAAGTGCCAGATGCACCCCAAATCCCCATAAAAGTGTGTTTTTAAACAAACGTCCCTGGATATGTTTTTGAGATACTTTAAATCCAGATCGAAATCTTGGACTCTGTGTCCATGAGGCCAAACATATGCAGGAAGACTAAAAATCACAGTTAAAAATAGAAATGTTCTAAAGATTACAGGTTTTTGGCTTTGTGTAGATATCTTCAAACTAACTCAACTCCTTGCATGACAGTTTGGTTTTGACGGTTTGTTTTTATCATCGGTGCGTGGCATTACACCACTGAGGCTGAGCAAAGGCTGGTGGAGAGGTGAGTTTTCATTTCCCACAGTTGGTCCCTCTGTGTACGTAGCAAATGTCCCGGCCCCAGCTGCCCTTTCCTCTTAATCTCTTCCCCTGAGGTTAGTGTAAAGGAATAGTAATACTGTATTATGCTTTGTTTAAAAACCTCAGTTGTTACCCTGAATCAGAATTTCAAATGTTAGGTGACAGCAAGAAATCACAGCAGGGGGGAAATAAAAAAGACAGCTTGGATGAACTTTAAAATCCGATGTTATGAAACTATTTCTGTGCATTTTAGCGGTCTTATTTACAATGTCAGCATAGCTGTAGAGATGCCAGATTGACCAAGATTGGGAAGGGAGGCTATCATGCTGCTATCATGCTGCTATGCCTACAAGTGGCTACGTTGCTGGAATCTCCAGTTTTCTAAAGCGTCTCACATTGTCAAAAATATGCTGAAGCCGGGTAAGTCTCACCTGTGTCAGGGTAAAAAGGGAAACATTCTTGGCGTATTTTCTCGTCTGAACCTTTTGGGTACTTTCCAGTATTTTCTCCCTGCATACAAAAAGCCTTCAGTTGTTGTGCATAGTTGTTCCGAGCAGTAGCTAGAAATGATTTGGTGGGTTCTAAGCCAAGGTATTCCCCTAGAGTCACTGCCATGCCCCAGAATATACGATCTCTGTCAAGATGTGGTAATAAAACATTAAAAGTAGTAGGATGCCTGCTTGTTCCTCATTGCCACCTCCAGACTGTTATCCGTCCCTCCCAAACACCCAATGCTCTGAAGCTCTTGCCGTCAGCCTACAAAGTCCTCATTTACCTTCCAGCACTCCCTCACAGTGCTTAAGGGTTTCATTTTTGGCTCACCGTGGCTGGCTCCACCACCACCCTTTCTTGACTCTTGGTGATTTCAATATCCACTTCGACAATCCTCTATACACCCTGGTTTCTTGGTTTCCTGGTCTTGTCCAGTGGAATAGATTACCAGTTACTACTGTGCCTCCTTAATTCACAGCAGGTGGTTCTTCTATCTGCTCCGGGTAGGTCCTCTGCAACCTCACCAAATAAAGGCCACTGCCCCCACCATTCCCACCCTCTCCTGCATCACCGATGTCCCTCATCCCAGTGGAGGATGTCACTACATCCATGCCGCCATCTCTTGTCTTACGAACACGCACCTCGACCACCTCACCCTGTCTACCATTTTATTTATCTGTTCCCCTTCACAGAACAACTCCTCAGAGGGGATTATATATACTTCCTGTCTTCAATCCTCTCCCTCCTTGGTCTCTTGAACCAACTTGAATCAGGCTCTCATTCCCACCATAATAGCTATTGCTAAGAACAATGTGATCTTCATACTGCTCAATGCCACGATGAGGTCTCTGGCTTCATACTTTGGACTCGGTCTTTAACACACTTAATAACACCTTCCCTCCTGAAATACTTTCTCAGCTCTGGAATATCCCTCACGTTCTCTCACGTCACTGGCCACTCCTTCTCGATCTCCTTTGCCAAGTTCCCGGAGTGCCCAGCACTGGACAGTCCCTCCCTAAAAGATCTTCTCCACAATTGGGGCTCTAGAAACCATCTCTATACACTGAAATACCCACATTTGTAGCTCCGGCCCTAACGTCTTTCCCGAATGCCAGCGTTCTATGTCTAAGCTCCTACCTGATATCTTCATTTGGTTGTGTGGTTGGCATCTCCAGCTCACCACGTTCAAAACTAAACCACTTTGCACCCCACCCACCATCCTACTTCATTACTGTATGTCCTGTGTCACTAAACAACCAACTCCATTCTTCCAGACCAGAAAATCTTATAGTTGCCTTTAAACTTTCTCTTTCACATGCCACATACAATCCATTGAGGGGCTGGTGTGGGGAGGAGGGGGGACTCTGTTTTTCCTAGCCTCAGAATATATCCACAGTCTATGGATATAGAAGCCCAGGCCACAGCTTGCCTGGGATGAATGACACTTTTGCAAACATATAGGTTATGGTGCTTTTCTGCTCGAGTCCACAGTGCTTTCCCCACTCACCGGAAGTGTCAAGCATACTGAAAATTGCTAAAAAGCGCTCTGAATCTGACCTATCCTTTGCCCCCTCTCCAACCACTAATACCGCTTTTCTCACCTCATTTACTGTTTCCCTAGTTCATTTGCTTCACCACATTTCTCTTGCTTTATCCAGAACACTCTCAGAGCGTGCTCTTGTCTCAGGGTCTTAGACCTGGCTGCTTCCTCTGTCCGGAAATCTCTTCCCCCACACCTCTGCGTGACTTAGGTCCCTACACAAATATTCCTTTACTGTCAGAGATATATCAGCTCTCTAATCACCCACTCATTTTCCGCTTTATTGCTTGTCATAGTACTTATCAGCATCTACTTTGTTCATTGGCCAATCTCCAGTACTTCGAAGAACAGCTGGCAAATAGTAGATGTAGTTATCGGATGAATTAATCAAGGAAGGAAAATAAACAATAACAGAGTTTTGGCATTGAAAAAAGTTATAGAGCTATATGGTCATTTGATTTCAATATCAAAACAAAAAGCTATGTCCACAGTTTTTTATCATAAAAGCATTGGTTTGCTCTCATGTAGAAAAAAGAAAACCCTATGGTTTTCTTTCCTGGAAGGCTATTGTGGATGGGAAACACCTGACTGTGATCCTGGCTGTACTTTTTCCACTGATCACCCTAACAGGCCAAGTCGCAGGGCTGGAGGAGAGACTGTCGTATAGAAGCTGGAGAAAAGCAGCATTTCCCGACTCTTAACGTTTATACGGATAAGGACCCAGCTTAAGCTACTGGTATTAGAGTTATTGGAATGGGAAGAGGATTTTGCATTTTGTTCCCTGGTCTAAATGTTTAAAAATGACATTTTTCCCCCTAAAACAAGAAATAAACAATGGGAAAAGTATCCCCCTGCCCAAGGCAGCTTCAAGAAAACCTCATGACATTTGGGACTTATCATTTGTCCAGGTGACGAGTTCTGAGGCTGGCCCGGGTGGGCTCGAACATCTGTATATACTCAGCGCCGCTGAATGTTGTTGCATGAAGTTTCATTTAGGAAATTGAAACACGCCTTCTGATGAATTTATTGTTTCACTCAGTCTTGTAAAGGGCACACCTTGTAGTTTCGATCTGTTCAATTATGTATTTTCCTGCTCACTTAATAAAAGAAACATATTTAAAAAATAAAGGAAGAAGATCATGAAATGACATCATGTGAAGCACTGTAACAATGAAATGATTTTTTTGTTCCTTTCTTACTTTCTGTGTCTTTTCACAAATCTGTTCAAATGAAGGATAGCGTGTGATTCCTGTTAAATAGCCAGGGTCAAGGTCTCAATCGACCTTTTCCAGGACCAAAGCCATTTGGGGATTCCGTGGTGCTAAGCTGCAGATTCCTGAAGGTCTTTACAAAAGATACAAGCCATTGGTTTCAGATATGGATGAAGCATGTGAAACAGATGCTAAGGGATGCCCAAGGTGTTACTGCAAAATGAACTTTCCATAATTTATGTGGAAAAGCATTTTAGAGTTGAGTTCTCTTTAAAATGGAATATCCCCAGCCTGGATGTGTTTTCATCTTTCCATAAGCAACTAAGCCCAAGTTTTGTGACGACAACCATGCGATAGAGGGTCACGTCTCCGCTCCCCGGAGCTGTCATCCTGGTTTCCAGAGTTCAAAGTTAATTTACCAGAGGCTGTCATAAAAACATGGATTAGCAGCATTACGCACGGTCTGACCAAATTTTTCAGTTCTACCCCCAGTGCTCCACGATCTCAGGTTATCTTGTATTACTAACCCCCCTTAGTAAGATAGGTGACAGTTGGAAGATGAGAGAATCTAGAACCAGAAGGCATTCTGGAGCAAGGAAGAATCAGCAGAGCCTTCAGATGAACCCGAGGCTTTCGCCCCTTCTCCGTCCCTCTCCTCTGACGGCCGTTCATGATCGAAGGCCCAGAACCCAGAGCATGCCAAAGTCACCCCTAGTCCGAGGCAAAATGATCAGAAAGGGCAATAGAGTGAGTTTTCCATACAGCTCCCTCTTGTATGTGGGACACTTGTATGTGGAGACGGCGTGATTGCCCCGCACAGTGATAGGATTTATATGCGAGAGCTGACGCTCAGTACAGGCAGCTCTTCATTTTATTAAATGTTCTAGTTGGGGTGTAGGGGGTGGTGGAGGAGCTGGCTTTTGAATTCTGGGGGTGTTTTTTGGAGGGCAGTAGTTTTTAGGTTCTAGTTTGGCAAAATTAAAAGTTGGCAGCCTTTTCGCTGGTCCTCACATTATTTGGGCTTGGGTTGGGGAGGCTTTGGTTTTGGTTTTTGAAACGTTTCTGCTTAGTGAAACCCACCCAAAAATGTGGTAATGACTGCTCCAGAGTACTTATAAAGGTCCAGATCTTTTTTCAGTACAGAAAGGTACTAACCATCTCAAAAATTGGATGGCATAAATATTTTTAAGAGGGTGGGGGTGGGGGGGTTCAGCACCTTCCAGCACCAGGAGCAAAGCAGGTGCCCCACCTAGTGTCTGTGATTTAGACTCACGTCGCTGGCTTTGTCAAGGTAAGTGGTGGGGGGGGGGGGGCAGAAATTCAGGCCACTTCCAGGGGCTGCAGTGCCATTACGGGGTGGACACGCTGTGAGGTGGAAGACGTTGCAACCACAGGTGTCAACAGCTAACTGCGTCCCAGCCACCTTGCCAGCCTGTGCTTCCCAATCTTCTCAAACATGATGACCTCCATCGTAACCACCCAAGAAACTGAAAAGCAGCAAGAAGCAGCAGGAAGTTCATGACACTTTCAAGTGAAACTGCTTTTTATAAGCCACATTCATTTGGGGAAAAAAAAAAAGTACTAAGATCCGTGAGTCATTTGTTTAGTCTACAGTGTTGGGAATACACGTGGGTTACCAGACCCCTTGTTATAGTTCTACCCCCAAGCCCCACTGAGGTCCCTAATCCACAAGTTGGGAAATGCAACTTTAAACCTTTTCCCTGAGAACCCTCATTTGTTTCTTTCTTGTGTTTTATGGCAATGTGTGAGGTGGGTATGTTCATGGTCACTGGTTTCGTTCATCTTAATGAGGCTGCCCTTGTCACCTTCGGGTAGCAGGGAACTAAAAAATCATCATCATGGCATTTTTCTATTTTTGCCTGTTTATATGCCACCTTAGTTCTTTAAGTATTCGTGGCATCCAGGATCAGACTTTCGACAAGACACGAAAGCCAGCCCAGCTCTTACCATCTGTGTGAAGAAAAGCCAAGTGGCCACTGATGTGTCGGTGGCCTATTACACGGCAGGCCCCACACCGGACACAAGCAGCTGAGGAAGAAGGGATCCCTGCCGTCAAGGAGCCGCAGTTTTCTTTTGTTACAGGGGACGTGGGGGAAGCAGGAGAGGAATACAACCGTGCGCAGACAGGATTCCACCACAGGGTTTGATAAGGAATGCAGAGATGCTATGAGACCCAAGAGGAGGGTTGTGGAGGACTTTCAGGAGGAGGCGGCCCTTCCAGACTGTGAGGCAGGAGGCGGGAGGGAGACATTCCCGGTCAGGGGAGCCAGGTAAGCAAAGGCACAGGAATGAAGAGCATGTGGGCACAGAAAGGCCAAGTAGTTGAGCACAGCAGAGAAGGTGCTGGTGGAGCAGGAAAAGCAATCACCGGACTACATGCACGTCTGGCACCCCCTCTGCAGCCCTACACCCATCCTCTGACACAGACCCCAGAGCTCTCCAGATGCGGATTCAGCCGGCTGCCCCCAGAGGTGAATCACCCCATCAGTTAGGAACGGCAGTGATTCCTGCATGTGGTGGTAGGAGCCCCTGAAGGCCCCTTTTGGACGTGTAATTCCGTGCACGCCGGTACTCGCTGTCCATGCCACGCAGCCCCAGGTTTCCCCAAAACTCCAGCTTTGACGCACGAAGCTGTCCTGTGGCCCCACTGGCCCAGGTTCCCCCGACAGTAAGGACCACCTGCGTGCCCCTGCCTACGGCAGAGCTCCGGGGCACCCAGCCTGCTGCGGACAGGACTCTAATGTTGATGCCCCTGGCCCTGAACAACCCCCAACCCCACGCTTTGAGAGACATTACACTGCTGAGCTTTTCCCTCTTCCCCTTTGGACAACTCTGCATGTTTTCCACACAGAAAGTGCGTCCAAAAGCCACCCCTTCTTTTATATTGTGCAGGCCTCCCGTTCCATCTTTTGTCCCAGGCCGAGCTTCGGGGAGAGGGGGGGGAGCCTGGAGGCCGCTGGGCCCAACCCCTGGAACTGGCTCTCTGACCACCCCCCTCACTCTTCACCTGCAGTGAGACTGCGGGGGGGGGGGGGGCTCCTCATCGCTGGGGCACGCTCCTCCCGACGCCCAGAGCTTCCCATGTTTTCATGCTTACCCCCTTTCTGTCTCAAGTCTTGGTCTATGTATACGATGGAATATTCCTCAGCCATTAGAAACGACAAATACCCCCCATTTGCTTCGACGTGGATGGACCTGGAGGGGGATGCTGGGTGAAGTAAGTCAGTCGGAGGACAAACATCATATGGTCTCATTCATTTGGGGAATATAAGAAATAGTGAAAGGGAATAAAGGGGAAAGGAGAGAAAATGAGTGGGAAATATCAGAAAGGGAGACAGGACATGAGAGACTCCTAACTCTGGGAAACGAACTAGGGGTGGTGGAAGGGGAGGTGGGCGGGGGGTGGGGGTGACTGGGTGATGGGCACTGAGGGGGGCACTTGATGGGATGAGCACTGGGTGTTATGGTATATGTTGGCAAATTGAACTCCAATAAAAAAAAATAATAATAAATAAATAAATGAATAGAATTTTTAAAATGTAAATTCAATTTGCCAACATATAGCAAAACACCCAGTGCTTACCACCTCATGTGCCCTCCTTCATGCCTGTCACCCGGTTACCCCACCCCCACCCACTTCCCTTCAGCAGCCCTCCATTTGTGTCTCAAGTCTTCAAATCTCCATTTAATTTCTTTATAATTGTCTCTTAGATTTAGGTGGAGATAACCTTTTTTATGGCTACTTATTCCTTTTAATACTTCTCTCCTTGATAACCAACTTCTCATTTCTTTTGACTCAGCTATTTACTGTTTTCTTTTTTTTTTTTTTTTTGCCTTTCCCTTTTCTTTGGCAACTGGCCTTATTTCTATGTCTTTGTGACTTTAAATTCTTCTTGCTTTGTTCTTCTTCTTTGAATATTTATTTATATGATTAAACATCTGCCTACACTTTTGTGTGTTATTTGTTTTTAACTTTTTCCTTTTTTATTGACATTTTATCTATATGCTTTACTCTGCACTTAGCTTCTTTTTTTACTCTTAATTTATTCTTGATTAGCTTTACTGGTTTTGTCTATTCTATGTCCTAATCAGTGTTTAATTATTCATTATAATTATTTTTCCATTATACGTAAAATTTTTCTCCCTAATTTTAATTTTAATTTAAACCTCATTCTGTTTAATCCTCTTATTTTATAAATGGGGAAGCTAAAATGCAAAGAGTTAGAAATAACTTGCTCAAGATCTTAGCATAGCAAAGGTAGAACTGAAATAAGAAGACTGTTCTTTAGGCTACTGGTCTAGTGCTCTTTCTACCAAACCGGTGCAGTAACAATGACTGTGCAAATAAGACCTTTCTTTAAAATAAAGACCACTTGATTAGCACCTCTTCAAAGAGCATTTAGTTCCTGAGACATCAAGGTCAAGAAATGATTCAACATCAGTGATCACCCAGGGAGTATGTGAAAATCAAGTGGAAAGGGCAAAGCTGAGAACTGGGACTTTATTCCTAAACTATTTGGAAGAACAGAATCTGAAGCCCACACAATATGCGTTCCTAGGTAAACACAGCTCCCCAAGCCTCTGTGTTCTTATTTCTAACACGGGATAATGAGACCAGTCCTGCCCACCTTACAGTTGTGTTATGTTGATCACATCGGGCCATGAATGGAAAAGCTCTTTGTAAATTTTGTGTGTAGCTGTTCTTATAACGACCATAACATCCAAAAGAGAGGTTAGAGGAATCACTTTGTAAAAGGAATACAATGGTATTACCTTTTTAATGTGTGTATCTATTTATTCAAAGAGGGAAAGAAGGGGGTGCCTGGGTGGGTCAGTCCGTTAAGTGTCCGACCTGAGTTCTGGTAGTGATCGCTTGAGCTCTGATAGTGATCTGGGGTCCTGGGATTGGGGCTCTGCGCACAGGGGGGGTCTGCTTGTCCCTCTCCCTCTGCCCCTCCCTCTGTCCTTCCTCCTCTCCTCACTCCTGCTATCTCTCAAACAGATAAATAAAAGCTTTTTTTAAAAAAAAAAAAAAAGCGCGTATGCCACTCAATACCCAAAATTATATGTTTTCCTTTTCCTCCTTCAAAACAAAATTACTTCGTATTGACTTTCTGTTGTTTTTTGCACATTTCCATCTGGTCCTCTTGGGTTTCTATTCCTGCATTATATGCATGCATTGGCCTGCTTCATTCCCTAAGCTTTGATGGTTAAGATAAATAATGGAACTACCTTAGTAGGAGATACTTTATAAGAATGTCTGTCTTTAGACTCCCATTTAGCCTCACCAATCAAGCAGTGGCCTCTGTGGCAATTCCATAATTTCTTCCCTAATCTCTTTTGTACTCCTACATTCCCACAAACGTTCCAGCAACAATCTTTGTGGAAGTCAACAATGACAATCAGAAAAAAACATTACCTGGTATTTGAGATTTTTAAAATTTCATTACCCAATAAACTTTTCAAGCAGTGATCTTTTAGTGCCCTGGCATCTGAAACAGTTATCTCCTAGGCAGAGCCGGCTCTGCAGCAGCAAATTAATGGATTAAAATGCTAAGTGAATTCTTACTGGCAAACAATCTGTGAGTAAAGACAATGGATTAGTCAGGCTGGGTGCTAAGTGATGAGGACAAAGGATCACATTCTAGCGTTAGGCCTCCTCTTGGGGCAGGGGGTGGGGGGCTATAATCATCAGAAATTATCTAGACTCTTACCTGTGGGACCACTCAGACCATCTCTTTGCCCTTTAGTGTGAAGCCATCAGCGAGAAATCTCTCTCTTATCCCTGCCGTGATCTTACATGTCTCAAAAGGACAAAATTGCATACCTGCAAGGAACTTAGAGCCTCACCCTTCAGAGACCATAACGGAGTGGCTCAAGGTGGCCTGAAGGGCTGCAGCAGCAATGGAAGGAGAAGGCTCATCCCCACTCCAAGGACAGCACTCTCTCCTGTCCACCAGGATGTTTTCCTGACCCTCTCCACCTTTCACCCATCAGTGGCAAAATAAAGGCAAAGGCTTTGTTGTGTGGCCAACAGAGCCCACCTGTAAGGAGGATTGGCTACAATCTGGCAGTTGGGTCAGGGTAAGAGAGATGGGGGCCTGTGCTCTTGCTGTAGCAAAGCAGAGCGATTTCCCCCTTCACGTCAGCATAGGCCACCCGAGGGAGGAGAGTTTTAGAGGAGAGAAGAAAGGTCAGAGGAAAGGCAGTAACAGGCCCTCGGGGCAGACTCCTGTAATGGGAGACTGTAGCCAGCACAAAGGAGGGCTCCATTCTGAGGCTGCCTTGAATATCACTAGAGGCCCACAGGAGTCCTCCTAAGGGAAACTGAGTCCTCTGCTGCACAGAGTCACTGAGGCACCAACCTTCAATTTTGATATGCTCGTTCGAGTCACTGAAGAAAAATAAAAACTGTTTCCTCTTCCCATCAATCACCAAAAAGTGCTTCACCAAATCCATTTGCCTTGCTCAAAGAAAGAGGTGATTTCAAGTTGCAAGGGAAAGAGATTCGATTTGCTTTTATGTTTGCTGGTCTTGCCACTGTTTCTCAAATGTCTCTGAAAAAATGCCAGAGGCCCAATTTTGGTGTAAGCACTGGGGATTTTCTCCAGGGAATGGGGCTAATAAGTGGAAGCTGGCTGTGCCTCCTAGAGATCTGCAAGACAAAGGAGTACCTGGGTCAACATCTTGCCCACCAGCAAATTGCACCATCTGCTTGTGACAGTACATTCCTAGAACTCCTCTGTGTCTGGTAAACAGCTGTCATGAGAACCATTTCTCCCTGACACTAGTCCTTTTATTGGTGACCTATTGGTCAACAACACAGAAGAACATTGTTTGTTAGACCTCAATGATGACCTCATGATCTTTACTCCCACTTTTTTATGTCAACCTCATAAGCCTCCCGTAGCACCCCACAAATTAGCAGCAAATGGTATTGAAGGCAATGATAGAAAATATCACAAACACTGTCTGTAAATGATTAACCCTGAACACTGAAGAGACACAAACTCAAAACAGAAAGATGCCCTGCAGAGTGTTGTGCATTTAGGCATCCTTGATTGAAAACTGGTTAGGAACAGAGAATTTTAATAGACTTCATTTAAACTGAGATGACTTAAAAATCGCAAACAAAACTTTTCTGCATGCAGCGGCACCATTCAATTTAGACTGAATTACCCAATGATTAATTAATTTGGGACAGTGCTCACTGAAAAATTGCCATAGATGCGCAACTGTCAAAGGAATTTCACACAGATTGTCAAACCTTCGTGACATGAATGGCACGGATTCAGGGGGCTGCCCACTCGGCAGACCTCTTGCTCTTTTAATGAGAGCTGTCCTCATTGCCAAGTGTCACGAGCTCCAGTTAAAAGAAAGAGCAAAAAGGTGGGAATGGTACCTAGACTTGTAGGAGCTACTGGGTAGCTTTTCATCTGTACCTCCCAGTGTGGGTCACTGTAAGTCTATTAAGGTCACTGCATCTGTCCAAGAAGTCTTAACAGTCATAGCCCCAGCGTCCAGGGCTACTTCCTCCGCCCTGCACTTGGTAGCCATCGGTCTGCCTTCGGGATGGAGTCAAGAGGTCCTCTGGGCATCTGGATTTGTCACCTTAGATTGTCTGAGTCTCTCCAGGTAACCACTGAGCTAGCCAGAAGAGTCCACTCATTCCTTCTGATCCATTATATAAATCCATTGAATTAACTCAATTATAGGCAATATTAAAGGAAGGAAAAGAAAAGGAATAAAGGAAATAGGCTAATGCACTGGCTGCCACAGAACTGGCACCAACAATCTGCAAGGGTTCTTTCCTTTTAATCACAGCACAAGACACTATCCTTAAGCTCCTAGCAGTCTCCCCTAGCCATGGGTGTGGCTGGAGACAGAGATCATGACTGCACTTAGACCGTGACTTGATCTCCCTGGACCCCTGCCATGGCTCATTTCCAGGTGAAGTCCGAGAGATCATTTGAACCCCAGAGCATCCAAACAGGAACAATATACCAGCCTCAGCAGACCTTGCTGGAAACCTAGACTCCACTCTTTTTAGTGTTTTCCTTGTGGGTAGAACTAAATTAAAAAGTATGTTTTCCACCAAGTGAAACAATAGTTTTGCAGTTTAAACAACCGTCTACTCCTGCCCTTAATGATCAAGAATCTGGTTATTAATTGCTGAATAAGTTAGGCCATTCGGCACCAACCATTCACTGTGGCATAGATCACATGATGACAACCCTTATAAGTAGCTTCCAGGCCACAGCAAAGATAGCAGGTCATAGCAAAAAGATCTGAAGCCAAATATCTGAGTTCAAAAGAAACCCTAGGGGATCCCTGGGTGGCGCAGCGGTTTAGCGCCTGCCTTTGGCCCAGGGCGCAATCCTGGAGACCCAGGATCGAATCCCACATCAGGCCCCCGGTGCATGGAGCCTGCTTCTCCCTCTGCCTGTGTCTCTGCCTCTCTTTCTCTCACTGTGTGTGACTATCATAAATGAATAAAAAATTAAAAAAAAAAAACCAAAAAACAAAAGAAACCCTAGCCCTACCTAATCACGTGATCTTGATCAAATTACTAAACTGCATTTGAATACCAGACTCATTGTTTATAAAATGAGAATAACAATGCCTACTTCAGAGTGTATTGTGAAAACCCTGTAAGATTATATTCATTATGAATGTGAAAGTTAATGAGATTATTAGTTATGTGAACCATCATTAATACAGAACTATACACAAATGAACAAGGTTCTAGTAATTTGTTTCAGAGCAACTACACTCAATCTCGCAGACTTGGACCTTTGGGGAGCTTTCATGTACTGCATGTGGGCACACCCAAATGGATGTGGATAAGAGATGCAGGAATTTTGCACTTCACATCACTTCATCTTAATTGTCATACTTATAAACCTCCTTCTTTTCTTGAAATAAAACTATAGGTTCCCTTAGAAGCAAATCCACATCCCCAATATTAGCAAGAAAGCAAGAGTCCACACGGTTTGAGGTGGCGGGCACTCACAGGGCTGACTCATGCCCCCCCCCAGATTCACTATCCTGTCATTGGTTCCCCAGCTGCCCCTTCTAGCCCTTCAGTGTGGGCATTAACCCATCCCTTAGTTCCTCTTGAAAGCTTTGCTAGAGGGATAGAGATGACAGAAGGAAAACACACAGTGAATAACATGCAAATAGATAATCTACAAGTTGTGATTCGTTTTCTGGAATCTATAGACCTAGAACCATCCTGAAACAATACAAGGAAAAGAAAATGTGCTTAGTCAGTTCCTGCCTTTAAACTCCCCAGATTTTCTCCTCTTTCTTTTTTTCTTGGGTTTATCAATTCTGGAAGAACTCAAAACAAACAATCCACCCATTTCCTTATGGCTTACACAAATCTGGGAACACAAATCCCCGGGCCTGGATGGTGAAATCATCTAGAATTGGGTAGTGACTACCCTCCTTATAAGAAAGTAGCCTCTCCAGGTTGTCACAGACCTTACATCTCCCTATTACTCTCTGAGGCTGAAGCCAAGTGTCAGATGCCATCTATCACGGTATAGATATATACGTACTGCAGTTTTTCCCATACGAAGCAGGAAATAAGATAGAATTTCACTCACAAAATCAAGAAAAGAAAAGCTAGGCAAAGAGACTTGTGTTTTAAGAAAATTAGACAAAGCCATAGTCCTTTGAAAAACTGAAGAGTATGTCTAATTGATTAATACACAATATATATCTGTGTTGAAAGGATACAATGCATAGACATTTTCTTTTACATTACTTGCCCCACCCTGTTAAGCACTTGTTTGCCAATCTTTTTTAAAAGTTCTGTTGACTCTGGCATTGTGTCTGGTTTTTTTTTTTTCCCAGCTGTTATTAGAACCTATAAGCACAAGTACCTACAAATTGTTCATTAAATATTTGTGACTGCTGTTACAGTGGTTGTTCACTCTTCTGATGTATTTGTTAATGTGTCACCTCATCCCCCATAGGTTGTCATTTGGAAAACTTTGAGGTGCTCTCAAGATAGGTTCTAAAATTGGAACCAAATAATACCTATAAAAACGTAGATTCAAGGAAGACAGGAATCTCACCTGATTAGTTCACTGCTCCCTCCAGTACTGGCACATAAAAGATAGTCTATAAACTTTTCTTGAACAGCTTTGCCACTGATTAGCCATGGAAGCTTGGGATAGATTCTTCAATGCTCTGAGCCTTAGTCTTCTTGCCAGTAAATGAAAATAATGTCTCACTCAAATGATGTTACAGGGATGAAGTGATGATGTGTAAAATTTTGAGCTATGGTAGATGTTCAGTATTTTAGAAAGAGGGGTTAGGAATCTGGTTAATGATTACTTATCTAGTCCCTAGTTCTTTTGTGAAGCTGCCTCTTGCCTTGCTGCCTATTTTCTCAAGGCTAAGGATAATATCAAGATCTTTTATTACCAGACATACACTGCAATAGAAGGATGCTAAGGTCCTGTGAGCTCTTTCAAGGCTTAAAGCTGCCCACCAGTAACCCCACTGTGGGAAGGCCATACTAATTAATTAAATTTTCTTCCCTTTCTCTCTAAGTGGGCAAGAGATGATATTTTTGAACTGCTTCCTGGGACTAATTCTAAGTATCCTTGATTAAACAGAGAATCAATATTTATTTAAATAAACAAAATCTACAATATAAAACAGTTGTCATGTTTTGATCAGAGTCAGGAAATTCTTGAAATATCATCATTGTCCCTTGTAACCCAATGTCCTTACTGAAAATCTTCTAGGAAATGAAGGTGCCCTTTAATGAAATGTAGCATAGGTTCAGTAATAAATAATAATAATATTAATAATAATAGCAAATACTTATTATGGGCCTGGCAATGTTCCAAGCATCCCAGGTACATGTAATAACTTCTTTAATCCTTACCCATTCTATGAGAGAAACACTATTATGTGCATTTTATAGATGAGGAAACCATGACACAGAAAGTTTAAAAGAAACTTTCCCAAGATCACATATAGCTAGACATGATGAAACTGTGATTCAAACCTAGGCAGTCTACTCTTTTTTCTTTTTAAATAGCAAATGGATTTTTATTAAATATTTTAAAAATACAGTAGATTTTATGGCAACTTATAAATTCTTAATAAAAAATTGGCACTTTGAACCAAGAAAACAATAAAACCAAAAATTCAATTCCTTTTTTTTTTTTTTTTCCAAAAATTCAATTCCAAATGCAAAGCAGTTATACTTTGTTTAGGGGTAGTTCACATTAATGCATAATTTTAAATAAAAAGATGATTGTTACGATCAAGCATATAACCACTCAGTAATACCTCAGTTCTGTTAAAAATGTTCTTTGAGAGAATCCAATTTAAACATCTTATACTTTTCTTCAGTGATTTTCTCCAGTGATAGAAGCACTCTTTAATGGAAAGCACTCAGGAAACTGTTCGATCATACCCAGATCATACTGGCCCCACAACACAGGTTTCCAAGGAAGCCCAGCTCCAATTTGTGAATTAGGCCCAGTTCATGTTTAACAATGAGGTGGTAACAAATGATAGGACTAGTCACTATCAAAAATTAACAACTTTAGGTATCTTTGTTTGGGGTTTCTGTGGTTTAGGCATATCCAAAATTTCTTCATAGTCCGCACTCATTCCCTTTGCCCAGCGACGAACTGTGACCATTAGATCTGAATTTTGACTCTCAGGGCAATCTTTCTTAAAGTGTTCCACGGAGCCACAAAGTCTACAGCAACCACCATCAGCATAGAGTCCTTTGGGATTATCAGGACAAGATCTGGACAGATGTCCCATTTCCCCACAAACAAAACATTTTGCAAAAGGAAATTCACCAAGAGCTGGGTCTCCTTTGGCTTTGCATTTGGTTACTTCGTGCTCTGTGGACCCACAGCGATAACATATTCCAGTGCCCAAATCTTGATTCTCAAGGGCAGCTGGGCAATCTGCAATCCCATGGCCAGGTTTTCTACAATGGAAACATACCATTGCATTTTTCTTTGCTGCTTGTCTTTTCAGTCTTCTTCCTGACTATCTTTCTTCAAGGCAACCGCAATTTCTTCCCTTACCTCCTGACTATCTGTTGCTATCATCTCTCCATTGTGAATCATCTGTGGATTCCGTCTTAGGTATTCCATGAATCAATTTACATCTTCATTTAAATACTTCTTTTTCTTTTTGTTCTTTCTGTGTTTTGCTTTGGGAGCATCATTTTTCACAGAAAGCCTTCAAGTTGTTTACTCTTTGGTAGGTTTTGGCTTTCTCCCTCATAGGACCCCTTCTTCATGTCTTCCCATGATGTTGCAGCCAAAGGTCTCTTGGTACGCGTGGTGGTAACTCGTGCCCACCTGGTCATGATTTTATCAGTACCTTATCAAGCACGTATGAATCCTCCAGGGCCTAGGCAGTCTACTCTTGATATAAGGTAGTCTACTCTTGATTCTGGCAAATTGTGTATATTGCCTAATTATGAATTAATCAACAAATATAATACCCCCAGAAAAGCCTAAAGTTAATAAGTCAGTCCTTTAGGAGTACCTACCATGTGGGTGTACTGATTATATTCGGGGGGCTGGGAATACAACAGTGGGCATGATAGACAGAGTCTGTCCCTTAAGGACTTTGTATTGTATTAGGGGAGAGACAAAAAATAAACATGGAGACAAATACATAAGGTGGGGTTAGGTATTAACAAATGCAATGAACAAATTATAATAGGGTAATTATGTTAATAAGGGAAAGCAGGGAAGATGCTATATTAGCTAGGGTGGTCAGGGAGGGGATGGGTGGAGGTAGATTGGAGGAGAAAGTAGGTGGAGGTGAGAGAGACATATCTGAATTGAGACTAAATTATGAGAAGGAGGCATCCATCCTGGAAAGACTGTTCCAGACAGAAAGGCGCTAGCTTAATGGTTTCAAGCAACTTGGTGGCTGCAGCAAAATGAACAAGTTGAAGGTGGAGGAGCAGATGTTAAAAAATAAGCAAAGAATCAAATCATGCAGGCCTTTTAGGTAAGGTTAGGAGTTCTGATTTATTCTCCTTTAACTAGAAAGCAATTGGAGCATTTTAAACTGGGAAATGTATTCTGACTTTTTATTTTTTAAATATTTTTAAAGATTTCCTGGCTGCCATAAGGAAGATGAACTGCAGAGGAGCAAGAATTGAGACAGGCAGAGCAGTTCAGAGGCTACTGCAATAGTCAAGGCAAGAGAGAGTGGCTCCTTAGACCAGAGTAATAGTGATAAAGATGGTGAGATGTGGTCAGTTTCAAGGCATATTTGGAAGGCATAGTGGGCAGAGCTCTCCAGTGAATTGGCCCCTGGAGCAATTTTGATGCCATTTACTGAACAAGAAAAGGCTTGTTGTGTAGCAAATTTAAAGATAAGGAAGTAGAGAAAGAGTTCTATTTACATAGGATTAACTTAAGACAAAAACTTATAGACATTTACATAGAGATGTTGAGTATTATCTGAAGTTTGGAAAGAGAAACATATAATTGTACTTCTATGCTGTCTAATATAATAGCAATTAGCCTTACATGGATACTGAGCACTTGAAATGTATAGTTAGTACAACAGGCAACTGAATCTTTAAATTTTAACTAATTGAAATTTAAATAGTCACATGTGGCTAGTGGCAACTACATTGGACGGCACAGATGAAGAACATTTCTATCATCACAGGACATTTTATTGGATACCAGCCATTAGATCTAATGAGATTATCTACGGGATGAATGTGGATAAAAAGAGAAATAAGCCAAGGACTAAGTACTGGACTATAAAACTATTAAGTCTGGAAATGAAGAAGGAGTCAGAAAATGAGAGACAGTGGCCTTTGAGTTCAAGTGGTCCATTTGTCATGAGGTCAAGAGAAGAAAACATTTCAAGAAAAAGGGGAGTGGTCCAATAGATACAGAATTGCCCTTTAGCCTTGGGGAGATTTAGATTGTGGGAAAACTCATAAAGAACTATTTCAGAGGTGTGGTGAGGGACAAAAGCCCACTTAATGTAGATTGAGGAGAAAAGAATGGTAAACAGTGTAGATAGCGTTCACAATTTTTTGGACGAGTTTTGCCATGAAGGAAAACAGAGAAATGAGGCAACATCTAGGAAGCTAAGGGAGATACTTTCCCTGAGATGGGCCAAGTTAATGTGCTTTACACCAGTGAAGTAAATGATTCAGTAGAGATGGGGAAATTGATTTCTATTGATGACAAGACAAAGTGGATAACTGCAGGAGTGAGGTCCCTAGGAAGGTATGAGGGGGGCTAGAAAAGAGTGTTGGCTTTGGCTTTGGAGAAGACTAAAGGTTTTAACTAACCCAAGAAGTAGGCATTATCCTATTGGTCTCACAGAAGTAGATACTGAGGCCCAAAGCTACATTAGTAGCAAGTGGCATATTTGAGCATAGGAAGGTAAGAAATCAAGGTCTCTGTCTAATTATGATAAAATCCATATTGTACCTATTAGACAATTACATGAAGATAGTGAGTAGGCAATTAATATCCAGTTGTCTGAAGCTTGAAGGGAGATGGTCTTTAGCCCACATTTATCTACCTCCAACTCATTTTCTTTCCCCTATATCTCACCCCAAATATGATGAACCAAAGTACAGGGGATGAAAAGAGTAACTTCTCAATTCTAGTGTTGATGAGATAAGAAAAAGCAAAAAGAATGGGAGAACTGAAGTTACTTCAGGGGAAAGTTAGGTTAAATGCCATAAAAATTTTTTTGTTCTTTGTTTGGCTTGACTTCATCTTTTGTTTATTTATTTGCTCTGTGTTTGTTTTATAATTAATTAGGTTTCTTTCCCTAAAGTCTTTTAAAAGTGAAACAAGCCTTCTACAACCAGGAAGATGAAGTAGACATATTTTTCCTTATTCCTCCTGGAATAAAAAAAAAAAATCCTGGACATAAATATAAAACAAACATAAGACTACAGAAAGTGGAGAATAGAGGGCTACCTGGCTAGAAACTTCAACATCTGAAAAATGGCAGTGGTGAATTCCACTGCCTCATATATCCCTGATTTGGAATGAAGTCAGCAACCCAGAAATGTCGATGGGTACAAACAAGTTAAAGAACAAATAAACAGGGATGCCTGGTGGCTCAGGGGTTGGGTGCCTGCCTTCAGCCCAGGGCGTGATCCTGGAGTCCCAGGATCCAGTCCCACATTGGGCTCCCTGCATGGAGCCTGCTTTCTCTCTCTGCTTATGTCTCTGCCTCTCACCTTCAAAAACCTGCTCTCTCTAGCCAAAGGACAAGGAAAAGGGAAACTTAGAAAGGAAAACAAAACAAAACAAAACAAAACAAAAAAACCTTTTGCATAATAACTGCTTTATTCCAGCCAGTCACCAAAGAAAAAATTATGGCTGCAACCCAAATGATACCAGCAAAGACTAAGTAGGGAGCCTACACTTCCACATTGTCAGGCTCTAAAAAAAAAAACAAAAAAAAAACAAAAAAAAAAAAAACAAAAAAAACAAAACTAACATCTTTACCAAGACGATGTCAAAGAAGGCCCAGTAGGGAACAGGACTTTTATCCATACTTTACTGAAACTCCCCTTCACCAATATCAGTGGAAATCATGTGGGGACTCTAGACTTTCCCCCCTACTTGAAATAACAAAGCCCCTCCTTACCCTTCCTGTCAGGGTATTGACAGAAGATGCCTACTGGAGAGACAGGAATTTTACCTTGCTCATCAGTAATGAGATCATCCTTATCATGGTGTCATTCGACACCACATGAGAAGAAGAAATCCTACCCCTGACCATCATGAATGAAAAGCCCTCCCACTACCTTGGGTGTCAATGTAAGCTCAATGGGCAACATGGACTTCTACCTTTACTTGGCAGTAATAGATAAATCCATCATTACAGTTGTAGACTCTAATACTCCTCTCACAACAATTGATAGAACAACTAGACCACAGAGCTAGAAGAATTCAACAACACCATCAACCAACAGGCCCTAATCAACATTGATCAATCATTCCACCCAACAACAGAAGAGAGACACAACAGAAGTACTCATGGAACACATACGAAGATAGACTATATTCTGGGCCATAACACAAATCTAAACAAACTTAAAAGAATTGAAATCATACACAGTGGAATCAATTTAGAAATCAATAACAGAGTGAGAAAAAACTCCCAACACTTGGAAACTAAAGAATAAACTTCCAAAATAATTCATGGGTCAAAGAGGAAGTTGCAAGGGAAATTAAAAAAAAATACATTGACAGAATTAAAATTAAAATGCAACATGTCAAAATCTGTGAGGCACTGTTAAAGCAGCGCTGAGAAGGAATATTATAGCACTAAATTCTAAGTTTCTTAGAAAGGAAGAAAATCCTCAAAGCAATCAGTTAATCTCTCATCTCAAGAATGTAGAAACAGAATATCAGAATAAACCCTAAGTAAGCAGAAGAAAGAAACTAATAAAGATAAGAGCAGAAATTAATAAAATTGAATATAGAAAAACAATATAGAAAATCAATGAAATAAAGATCTTCTCTGAAAAAAATCAATAAAATTTACAAACCTCTAGCAAGACTGACAGAGAGAGAAGACAAAAATTATCAGTATCAGGAATGAAACAAGATATATCACTATACACCATGCAGACATAAAAAGAATGATAAGGGAATATTAATAAAGACATAAATATGACAAGTTAGATGAAATATACTGCTTTCTCAAAAAGCAAAACTGCCACAACTCATCCAATATGGAATAGATCATTTGAATCATCTTGAAACTACTGAAGAAATTGAATCTATAATTTAAAACCTCCCAAAAAGAAATCTCTGGACCCAAACTATTTGGTGCATCCTACTAAACATCATTTTTATACAATCCTTTCCAGAAAACTGAAGATGAAAGATGACTGCTAAATTCATTTGATGAAGCTAATATTACCCTGATATCAAAACCAGACAAAGATGATACAAAAAGAAAACTCTGGTATTTCTCATGAATACTGACATAAAAATCCTTAACCCAATGCTAGAAAAAAAGAACTCAGAAATACATAAAAAATATTATACTCAATACCAAGTGAAGCTGTTCCAGAGAAACAATTCTGATTCAAATCATTCAATGTAATCCATCACATTAACAGGCTAAGGAAGAAAAATCACATGATCATATTAATTGATGAAAAAAAAACTGACAAAATTCAATACAGATTCATGATTTTTTAAAAAGTCCTAGAATAATTGGTTTGAAGAGGAACTGCCTCCTGATAAAGAGCATCTTTATACTTAATTTTGAGAGACTAATGCTTTCTTCAATGACTAAGAACAAGGTAAAGATAGCCACTTATATCACTCTTAATCATCACAGTGCTAGAAGTTGTTGCCAGTGTCATAAGTTAAGAAAAGGAAATAAAAGTCATGTAGGTCAGAATGTAGCAAATAAAACTCTCCCTATTTTCAGGTGACATGATTGTCTACATAGGTAAGTTCAAGAAATCTGCTAAAAAAAAACTCATAGAACTAGTAGGTGAGTTCAGCAAAGTTGTAGGATATATGATAAATAAGCAAAAATCTATTATACTTTTATAGTCTAGCAACAAATGCATGGACACTAAAATTAAAAATGCATATGTATTATTATTCATATGCTGAAAATTATAAAACCTATAAAAGTAATCGAAGAAGATCTAACTAAATGAACATATTCATGGATTGGAACATTCAACACGGCAAATATATCAGTTGTTTCCAAACTGGTATACAAGTTTAATGGAATTCCCATCAAAACCTCAGCAAGGAATGTTTGTAAATATATATGAGATTATTCTGAATTTTGTATAGAAAAGGAAAGGAACTACAAGTTTCAGAAAGAAAAAGAAAGTGGGGGAAACCTGGTTAGCTCAGAGGTTGAGCGTCTGCCTTTGGCTCAGGGTGTGATCCTGGAGTCCTGGGATCGAGTCCCACATGGGGCTCCCTGCATGGAGCCTGCTTCTCCCCTGTCTGTGTCTCTGCCTCTCTCTCTCTCTCTCTCTTTCTCTCATGAATAAATAAAATCTTTAAAAAAAAGAAAGAAAGTGGAAGGAATTAGTCTACTGAGTTCAAACCATACATAGCTATTGTAAACATTCTGTGTTACTGGTAGAGAGACAGGCACCCACATAAATGGAAGAGAAAACCCAGAAATAAATCTACATACGTATGCTTAACCAATTTTTGACAAAGAGGCAGAAGGAATTTAATGAAGGAAAGATACCTGTTCAATAAATAGTACTGGAACAATTGGATATCCATTCATAGGAAAAATGAACCTCAATCTAGGTCTCACATTATACAAAAATAACTCAGTTGATCACAGACTTATATATAAAGTGTAAAATATATTCAGAAGAAAAATGACATAGAAGAAAATCTTCAGAAAAAAAAAGAAAATCTTCAGGATGTAGGGCTAGACAAAAAGTAAGACTTGGGGTGCTTGGGCGGCTCAGTTGGTTGAGCACCTGCCTTTGGCTCAGGTCATAATCCCAAGATGCTGGGATTGAGTCCCACATTGGGCTCTCTGCTCAGCAAAGAGCCTGCTTCTCCCTCTTCCTGTCCTCCTCCCCCTGCTTATATGCTCTGTCAAATAAATAAATAAAATCTTTGGAGGAAAAAAAAAAGTAAGACTTGGCATCAAAAAGCACAATCTATAAAAAGAAAAATTGATAAACTGACCTTCAGAAAATGGAATATTTTCCATTATGTATATACACCACATTTTCCTTATCCATTCATCTACTGGTGGATAGTTAGGTTGCTTCCAGGTCTTGGATATTGTAAATAATGCAATAAACATAAGGGTGCATATATCCATTTGAGTTAGTGTTTTCCCTGGGTAAATACTCAATAGTGGAATTACTGGATCATATGGTATTTCTATTTTCAGCTATAAAAAAGGATGAGATTGTACCATTTGAGACAACATGGATGGACCTAGAGGCTATTACACTAAGTGAGGAAAGTCAGACTGAGAAAGACAAATACCATATGATTCCACCTGTAAATGGAATATTTTTTTAAAAAAATGAACAAACAAAAAAACAGAATCGGATTATAAATATAGAGAACAAATGATGGTTTTCAGAGCGAAGGGAGATGGTTGCGCAAAGTGGGTGAAGGGGAGAGGGAGATCTGGGCCTCCACTTATGAAATGAGTAAGTCACGGGAATGAAAAGTAGAGTGTAACAAATGCAGTTAATGATAATAGTGATGAAACAGGACAGAGAGTAGCTACACTTGTGATGAACACAGCATAATGTATAAACTAGTCAACTCACTAACTTCCACACCTGAAACTAATGTAACATTTTGTGTCAACTATGCTCAAAAAAAGTAACTGTCTCATGACATGAAATTAAATCTAAACATGTTGTTGTTCTTTTAAATGAATTAAATTAAAAAAAAAAACACAAAGAAATGCAAAATAAAGCCGGGAGATATCACTACACACCTCTCAGCATGGCTAAACAAAAAAATAGTGACAGGGATCCCTGGGTGGCGCAGCGGTTTGGCACCTGCCTTTGGCCCAGGGCGCGATCCTGGAGACCTGGGATTGAATCCCACATTGGGCTCCTGGTGCATGGAGCCTGCTTCTCCCTCTGCCTATGTCTCTGCCTCTCTCTTTCTCTCTCTGTGACTATCATAAATTAAAAAAAAAAAAAAATTAAAAAAAAAAATAGTGACAATGTCAGGTGATAAGGATGCAGAGAAAAACAGGATCATTCACACATTGCTGGTAGGAATGTAATATAGGAGTTTCTTAAAAACTAGACATGCATGTATAAAATGGGCCAGTAACTGCACTCATGGACATTTATTCCAGAGAAAAGACATGTTCATGTAAAAAAAAAAAAAAAAAGTTTTGTTTTTGTTTTCATGAATGTTTATAGAAGGTTTTCTTTTTTTAACATTTAATTTATTTACTCATGAGAGAGGGAGGCAGGGACAGTGGGAGAAACAGGCTTCTTGCAGAGCAGGGAGCCTGATGCAGGACTCGATCCCAGGACCCTCGGATCATGACCTGAGCTGAAGGCAGACACTTAACTGACTGAGCCACCCAAGCACCTTATTTATAGAGGCTTTATTTAGAATAGTCAAAAACTAACCGGGTGATGGGCACTGAGGAGGGCACTTGGCAGGATGAGCACTGGGTGTTATGCTAAATGTTGGCAAATTGAACTCCAATAAAAAAATTTTTAAAAAAAGAAGAAATCTTTGCCTAATCAAGTTAAAAAAAAAAATAGAATAGCCAAAAACTGGAAGCAACCTGGATGTCCTCAAAGGTAAGTGGTTCAACAAATTGTGGTACATCCACACCATGGACTACTACACAGCAATAAAAACCAACAAACTTTTGATACATGCAACAACCTGGATGCATCTTAAGAAAATTATATAAGCAAAAAAAAAAAGGTAATTTCTAAGGTTATATGCTATGAAAATTAGTTTGATGTGTTAAATTGTTAGGGCCACTATACTCAGATATTTGGTCAAACGTTACTCTGGATGTTTCCATGAGAGTATTTTGAATGAGATTTACATTTAAATTGGTGGACTTAGGGCAGCCCCAGTGGCTCAGCGGTTTAGCTCCACCTTCAGCCTGGGGCATGATCCTGGAGACCCAGGATGAGTCCCACATCGGGCTCCCTGCATGGAGCCTGCTTCTCCCTCTGCCTGTGCTCTGCCTCTGTGTGTGTATGTGTTTGTCTCTCGTGAATACATAAATTAAAAAATATATTAAAAAAATAATTTTAAAAATTATAAATAAATAAATAAATAAATAGGTGGACTTAGAGTAAAGTAGATTGTCTTCCAGAATGTGGGTGGGTCTCATCAGCCAATGGTCTGATAGAACAAAAGGCTGATCTCCTCAGAGCAAGAGGGAATTCTCTAGCTAACTGCCTCTGGACTTGATGTGCAACTCCTTCCTGAGTTCCCAGCTTGCTGGTCAGAATTTGGACTCACCAAGCCTCCACAACCACATGAGGCAATTCCTTAAAATAAATCGCTTTCTCTCATATTTATCCACATGTACTATTGGTTCTATTTCTCTGGAGAACACTACCCATCCTAGCTAACTCCATTTATATTACATTCATTAAATGACAAAATTATAGGGATGTTGGAAAGATTAATGGTTGCCACAGTTTAGGAGTCAGTAAGGGTGAGAGGGAAGTAGCTGTGGCTATACAAGGGCAACATGAGAGACTCTTGTGGCAATGGGAATGTTCTGTATCTTGACTACTGATATCAATAACCTGACTGTGATATTACACTATAGTTTTACAAGATGTTACATTGGGGAAAACTGGGTAAAGGGTATATGGGAACTCTATATTATTTCGGACAACTACAATCATTTGACAAAGTTTAACTTCTAAAAAGTAAAACAAAATGTATCTGTTTCGATTATTTTATTGCCACCCTTCTTGAGGTCTGGGAGATGAACTTAGATTATCACTCAGATGAATAAACAATCCAGCATCGGTACCATTAAATAGCATCACAGTCGTCCCAATTCAACATCCAGAAGCCAATCTGCCATCTTGAACTCTCACTCTCCTAAAACTTTTAGGAAAAAGTCCAGCTTCGCCACTAAAATATATCTTGGATTTGTTACTTCTCCTTCCCTGCTACCACCATTATTTTTGGTGCTCAAAAGCAAGTAGGCACTGTTGTAAGAGCCTTGCAATTGTGTCTCTCCTCTTTCATGAGTGCCCCATCCATTCCACCCCTCACTCAGCAGCATGAGTAATCTTAAAACGGATACTGGATCACATTAATTCCATGCTTAATCCCTTCCAGGGAGTTCCCATTGTCCTTGGCATGACTCCAAGCTCATTCCCATGGCCTTCAAGGCTCTGACTGCATATAGCTATTGTCTATTTCCCCAATAGCATCCCTTGCCACTTCCTCTTGCTCCCCTGCTTTAACCAAACTTCTCTTATCCTTCAACCTAAGATCTTTCCTCCCTGAAGTGTGGCACATACTTTCCCCCTCCACCCCGCCTGCTCCTTCTTCAGGTATCAACTAAAAAGACACCTCTTCAAAGAACATTCTTCTGAGCACTTTTTCTAAAGTGGGCACCCCCTGGTGTTCTCTTTCTCAGCACCCATCTTGTATCTTTCACAGAATGTAAGCCCCGTAAGAGCAGAGACCTGTCTGTTCCGTTCACTGTTGTAACTGGTGCCTAGCAAAATGCAGTGTAAATACCGCATTTATTGAACGTTAAATCAATAAATATCTAATGCCAGCCTCAGATGTCTCCTCCCCCATTGCAAGAAAGCATGTGGTGGACGCCCGGTGGCTCAGCTGGTTAAGTGCCTGCCTTCAGATCAGGTCATGATCCCAGAACCCCGGGATCGAGTTCCACATTGGGCTCCCTGCTCACTGGGGAGTCTGCTTCTCCCTCTCCCTCTGCCCCTCCCCCTGCTCATGTTTTCTCTCCCCCTCCCCCCCGCAGTAAGAAAGTAAAATCTTTAAAAAAACAAAACCCAAGCATGTGGCAACTCTTCTTGAACTTCCTTCATTTATTAAACAAATACTTATTGAGTACCTACTATGTACCCACCACTCTAGCGGGCACTGGAAATAACATAATGGGCAAGGTCTCCACATTCATGGAACCTAAATATGGTGGGGAAAGTGGAACATAATAAATAATAGACATGTAAAATAATAATACATTTTAATTAAAATAATTGTAATATTTAAATAATTAAATACGTTGATTATTATGTTATAGATAACCATTATTACACATAATGTATATAATACGTATATAATACATATGTAATACATAATATTGTCATTTATTATTCATTATTTTATTAATGAAATATTTTGTTTTAATTATAAAATACTAGTAAATAAAATTTCAAGCATAAGGGCTATGAAAAAAATAAAAGCAGAGTAACAGGACCGAGAATGAGTTGGAAGAGGGAGGTGGCGTCCACCTGAACAAGCCTGGTTAGAGAGTCTGCGCTGTCATCTGATTGTAGAGGTGCCAGCCACATACTAATCTGGGGCAGAGTGCTCTAGGCAGGGGCCCACGGAGTACAAAGGTGCTGAGCCTGGAACACATTAAACAAGCCTGAGACCAGTGTGGCTGAGCAGACGGGGAGGAGAGGAGGAGGAAGAGAAGGAGGAGAGATCCCAGCGTCAGGGAAGCTACACCAAACGTGCTGCTCCTGCCACAGAAAAGAATTCGGGTTTCTTTCTAAGGGTGACTGGGAAGCCTCTGGATACTTTTAAGCAAAGGGGGCTATGGTCTGGTTTAATTTTAAACCACTGTTGGCTGCTCTGTCAAAGGGGACTGTAGGGTAAGAATGGGGACAGGGAGGCCAGGGGGTCACAGCCGGGAGAGAGGCTGGTGGCCCGGACCAGAGTGTCTAGAGAGGGCAAGAGGCAAGTACCTTGAGGGTGAGTCTGACTCGGAAATCTTAAATTTTAATTTTTCTTTATTTATGATAGTCAGAGAGAGAGAGAGAGAGAGGCAGAGACACAGGCAGAGGGAGAAGCAGGCTCCATGCACCGGGAGCCTGATGTGGGATTCGATCCGGGGTCTCCAGGATCGCGCCCTGGGCCAAAGGCAGGCGCCAAACCGCTGCGCCACCCAGGGATCCCCCTGACTCGGAAATCTTAAAGGACACTTGTCTCCCGCAGGGTCAAGGAGTCTCCAGCTGCCCCCTGCGCCCCTAGCTTGGCCCAGTTCAACACACTGGATGGGGTTCCCGGGACGCCTTTGCCTTCCCGCACCTGCCCGGTGACAGAGGAATGCAGCAAGCTGGGAGGGCTGGTTTCCTCTCCTCCCTCTTCTAGAAGTCTGTTACTGAAGGGAAGAAAAATAATGAAAAAAAGGGGGGGGGGAGGTGGGGGGGCTCTTTCCTATCCTTGGAGACTGTCCCCCCTAGAGCCAGGGCTATCTACCACGAGGATTAGATCAGCCAAGAAGTAATCAGACTCTGCCCTTCCAGGTCTGGAGCGTGAAGAACCACCCCACGGCTCAGCGGGGATCTCTCGGCGACCCTGGGCGGCGCACCCCCACCCCCGCCCAGCGCCCCATCACCCCCGCCCAGCGCCCCATCACCGCCCGGGAACGCGCAGGTGCCACCGCAGGGCCTCCCGCGCCAGGCCACCGCCGCGGTCCCGGGCCCGCCTCCCTGCGCCCCGGAGGCAGCTTCAGCCCATCCCTAAGGGGGCACGGATTGCTCTTTCCCGGCGAGACAGAGCAGGGAGAGGTGCTGGCCAAACCCGGGAGGCGGGCGCGCGGCTCCAGGGCGCGCCCCCTGCGCGGGGGTGGGGGGGGGGTGGGTGCAGGGTCCCCCGGACCCCGGACCCCACGCCGCGCGCAAGGCCAATTCCGTCTCTTAAAAGGACGGCTCAGGAACCCGAGGTTGGTAAAAATCAGAAGGGAACTCCTTTCTCGCGGTTGCCCCAAGACTCCTCCCTGCAGTGTCAAGTCGCTTGGAAAGTGGTTTGCTAAGAAATCCTCTCCTGATCGTGGGCGCTCTGACAAGTGGGCAGCGCGCATCCCCAGCCGAAACGGGTGCAGAACCAGCTGAAACTGGTGCAGAAAGCCAGGTGCTGGCTGTGCGCTGACGTCCGTGTGGCTATCTGGGCTAACTTTGCTCGCCAAAGCCCAGTTTACAAAGGAGATTGCCTTGGGATGAAAAAGTAATCCGTGTAAAATGCTGAGAGCAGCACCTGGCGACAAGCAACAACTCAATAAAGATTAATTATTATTGCTAACAATATATTAGCTCATGTTTTTCTACCAAAAAAAAAAAAAACCTTTTATTGTTTGTGATTCCATTTAGACAATATTCTTATACCTTGTGAACACCTAAGTGTCTTTTATTTCATGCATATCAGAACCTAGGACTGTGCTGGGCTCAAGTTTGTGGTTTAGACTGAATTATTTACTCGTTGGGTTGCCCTGCAGAGATAATAGAAATAAAAGGGCGGTGGTGAAATAAGAGACACATGAAATTGGAGTCTCCTTTATCCTTCACTTTATCACTGTCTGCTTCTT
This sequence comes from Vulpes lagopus, assembly GCF_018345385.1. Lineage (NCBI taxonomy): Eukaryota > Metazoa > Chordata > Mammalia > Carnivora > Canidae > Vulpes > Vulpes lagopus. The sequence continues at coordinate 6,716,864 of NC_054840.1, forward strand.
CATAACATCCCCGGATTTGGGGGACCGTCTGTTGTAATTCCTCTGCTGGAACTGGTTCCAGCTGAGCCTCAGTAGAGCCAGTGACAACAGTCACCAAACATAGTTCAAGCTCAACCAATTTTGACCCTGTCTGGGCTCCCACAGGGCTGAACATGATAAAGAAGACACAGAAGGGTACAGCTTCAAGCCATAAGAGCAGATTTACTTGAGAACTCTATATTCTACAAGCGCCTCTCGACATAACACTATACCAATAATAATAATAATAGCAAAAATAACAACAACCAACATTTGCTGAGCACTTATTATGGACTAGACTAACCACTTTCCTATCACATTTAATCCATATAGCAAACAATGCGTTCTATTACTTTCATTTTATTCGGTGAAAAAACAAAGAGAAAAGTCACTGGGAGCCAACTTAAGCAAGGTAATACCACCAGTAAAATGTTGAGATTCAAACCCAAGTTCGTAGCTCTCCAAAGCTCATCCAGGTAAAGCAGTCAAGCTTACAAGGGCCTCTGGCCACACAGCCCAGCTCTAAAGCACAAACACCATAGTACTGGTTCTCTGCAGGGCAGAGTGCAATGTACCTCCCATGTCCTTTGTCTCTGTCATCTCACAACACGGTACGTCAGCCCAGCACCTCATCTTCTACAAAAGACACCAAAGATTTCTTTTTTCACCATCCCTGGTTACTGGTGTACTTAAAATATCTTAAAGTGTGACCATCCCTGGTTCGTAACTTACGCCAGAGGGACCTGCTCCCATTTCCTTTTGCTGGTGCACCAGCATTGAAGCTACAAGTCACGAAGGCAAAGCATTTATTGATTAGATTCTCCTCAATAGTCAACCTCTGCCAAGATTAGATTTGGACTTTAATAAAAATGACCACTCCGCTTCCTTTCCTTGCTCCTCCTCCTCTAATGTATAACTAGTAGAAAGCTGGAAAGAGGCAGCGGCTGGCCAGCGGCATGTGCCACACTCATCACAGGACGTGGAGTTAAGAGGAGGACTCCTAACCGATAAAATGACAGAAGACAAGGTAGAGCAGCATTATGTTCATTTTAAATCAGCTTAAGGAAATCCAAATGAATCTGGATTTGTTCAAGTCCAGATGGAGGATTTGGGGGATATTGGGTGTACCTAACACAGATCAAGGCTACTTCTCTTGGCCAACTGATAGTTGATTTGGCTGCTAAAATATATATCATAGTCAGGATTTTATATCACGTAATCTATTCAGAACTTTAAGGATATTTGCTGTTTGCTGAGAAGTCTATGTAACTTTTTCTCACGTAATTCTGAAAGAATGTGCAGAAAAAGGGCAAATTAACCTGTATCAACGACTCATGAAAACTGGTCCGAAATTTTCAAAAATGACAATGAATGAAAAACAAGAGGTAGAAAAAACAACAAGCGATCTTAGATCCTGGAAAAAAGAAAACAGCTGTAAGGGACAATATGGGGGCAGTCATGAAATTTTGAAAATGGGCTGTTACAGTAGATAATATTAGCGTATTTATTACATTCTTGGATATGGTGATGGCATTGTAATTATGTAGGAGAATGTCTTTGTTCTTAGTGAATACATGCTAAAGTATTTAGGAACGAAGTGATTCTAATATCTGCAGCTTATTTTCAAATGATTCCAACTAAACTACATACATATGCGTGTATGCGTGTATGCGTGCGTGCGTGTGCTCACACGCACACACACACAGTGAAAATTAAACAGATGTAAATGGTAACCATTCCTGAACACAGGGTATGGAGTGTTCACTGCGCTACTTTTTCAACTTCTCTGTAGATATGATACTTTTGAAAATAAACACTTCAAATTAGAAAGCTCATAGTGCTGTCATTCCCTTATAAGTTTTCCCCAACCACACGCACCTACCCCTGCACACAATCACACCAAGAGGTAAGTCTGTGGCCCTGTTGGAGTAGGATCTCTCAAGTTCTGATTTTAATTTACTCTGCTGAGCACTTTTTGATGTCAGTAAAGTAGGAGCACAGACTTTGCAATTAGCCTGGCTTGGATTTGGAGTGTGGTGATGCTACATACCTGCTATGAGACCAAAGTTAAGTTATTTAACTGAGCTTGAGTTTTCTATATTGTGACAAAATAAGAACATACTGGGATATAATAGGAGAATATAATATAAGATATACAGGGATTATAATAGTTCTTTATAGTCTGGGAGTATCTAAATGTGATAATATTTGACAGACACAGATGACAAATATTTTAATGTTATTAGTTATGTATTTGTATGATGTATTTTAAAAATAACTAGGATTTCATGATTTTCTATTATAGCACAGGATAGAACTAAAATGGTTAGCATTTTAAAGATGATACAAAGACAAATATTAGGTTAATAACTATATGGATGGCATGTAGATTTGGCAAATATCATAAAGGTAGTGTTCAAATAACTAAAGTGTATAAGATACTGCAAAAGCGAAGGTAATATGCTTACCACGGTGTCTGACATATAGTAAATGCTCAAGCTTCATTTTGAACTATCATTAAATTCCCTTTAGAAATTTGCTTTAGAAATTGTTGCTTTAGAAATTCCTTGGCTCTTGGTTCTTGCCTACTAATGGAACCCAGAAATAATGAGAACTGATGTAGAGTACAATGTTTCAGCTTTGTAAATCTGCCCAGACCTTTTGAAAGAAGCGGGATAAGCATGGAACTGAGAGTCAGGAGACCTGAGTTCTCACACTGAATATGCCCAATAATGGGCTGTATAACTCAGACAAGGACTTGAATTCAGTTTCTTCAAGGGAAAAATGATAAAAATTAGACTAGAATCCTCTGTTCTCTAAGATCCCTTTCAGCATGAAAACTCTATGGCCTGAGAGGTCCCTGGAGTTTTCCAAAGTTGGGTGCGAGATAACCTTCAGGTTGGCATTTGGAGCCATGCAGTTTAGAGGAAAGACATCAGCTTCTCCTCCATACCAAGTCAATACGTAGCTACTTAAAATCTGTTTTTTGTTTGTTTGTTTGTTTGTTTGTTTAGCAATGGGAGTTTATGAACACCAGTTCTTGGTTTGAACACTAGAGTATCTGTTACTTATTAGCTATTTGGTACTGGACATATCACTTACTAAGCCCTTGTCTCCTCACCTATAAAATAGGGATAATTTCTTGTACTTTGTTATTAAGATTATTGGTGACATGAAAAGTTGACAGATGGTTGGTTGACAAGAGAGGTAAGTGAGATGCTAATGTGATTAAAGATGTGATTGTTTTATAGCCCTCTATTTGTAGGAAGACTATATTATGTATCTTATTTAATCTTTATGATAATCTTATGCAATAACTATTATTATACCCATTTTTTGGTAAAGAAGCAGGTTCAGGGATAAGGGCCTAGCTGGGACTCTTCTAGGTTTTCTGAATTCCACGTTGATTTGTCCTTTCTAACAAACCCCATATGATTTCTAAACCACAAAATAAACACCACACTTTGTTTTACATTAGGGCTCAGCCCTCGTCCATTCTATGGAATCCCATATTTATCCTGCGGCCTATCTTTCATTGGATGTAGAACCTAGTTTCTCTAACTTAAAATTATTAAGCTCTGAGTGAAAGTAGTCCTTCTAAGAGTCAGGCTTAATATCTTGTAGCCTATGAAGAGGTAAAAGACAAAGCTTGAAGACCTTCAGCCACTCTGTAGGTATGTAGCCTTTGGACAAGTTCCTTACCCTCTGTGTGTTGGTTTTTCCATATGTGACATGAAAATAATAATTACTACCTACAGAGTTGTTGAAAGAACAGGTGAACCATTTAGAACCCAGAGCCTGCACTAGGTAAGTTCCTAAGTTCTCACTGTTCTTATTAGCTCCTATATACCTATCCTTGAGTCAACCTCTTGGACATTAGATTAATGGGTAGGATTGATGGGCTAATTCATTCAGGCTTAGCAGTCTTCAGTAATTTTCCCTCTCATAAACAAAACTTTTTTGACCAAGCCTAATATCAACACGCATAAAAGATTGACTACAAATGTTATCTATTGTCATTTCACAACAGAAAAAGTAAAGATGGAAAGCAAAGAGCCAGTTTAAGGCAAAGTTCAGAGAGGTAAATTAAACCTGAAGATAAAGCAGAAAAAAAAAAAAAGAAAGAGAGAGAGTGAAGAAGGAAAGAAAGAAAGAAGAAAGAAAGAAAGAAAGAAAGAGAAAAATAGGGAAAGAAGAAGGAAAGAAGGGAAAGAGAGAGGGAGGAAAAGAAAAAAAAAAGAAAAGAAAAAAAAAAGGAAGAAATGCAATCAAGCAGCTCCAGAGACTTCTATATTTGGAATTATCACTTTAGTAGGGAATTCAAGTAACTTTCTTAAAATTGATAACATTGTTCCTTACATGACCAACTAGATGAGATTTCTATTTTAGGAAGTTAAAGTGGGGAAACTGCAGCCACCTCCCTCCCCTGTATGGTAAGACCAAAGCCAATTCCGAACAAGCAGCCAGGAAAACCAGGGGACAAGGACTTAAAAGACACTTGAAGATTTCTAAACGTTTAAAAACTTTGTTTCCTTTACAGTTCCTTTTTCCGTTATTCCTATGAGAAATTGGTCTTAGGGGCAGCCTCAGAATTTCTATAGTAATGACTTAGAACAATTTGATTAGAAAGTAAAGGAATGGGAGCTCCAGAGAACTTCAATCTTTGAAAATTAAAATTTCATTTTTATCAAGTAATACAGGAGCAGTTAACGCTATTGTGACTTAGAGTGTGTATTTGGAGTGGCCGGGGAGGGCCGATGGAGATTATGGGGAACCAGATCTGCTGCGGCCACCACCTTCATCCCTAACTTCCATTTCCATAGCACCCCTGCTCACCATTGGCATGGTGACTAGTTGGATTGTTAAAATAAGAAGAAAGGAACTATATGATTGTCTGGTGGGGGCAGGAGGACAGAGCCAGCAGAGAGCAGAAGCCCAGGGATGGAGTGGGAAGGGCAGTCACTAAGACACCAAGTGCTTGGACATTCTGCTACAGGAAGAAAAGGAGATGCAGGGATGAAACTTGGTGAGTACATCATGGCCCTGGGCTTGGTGGTGGGAAGGCCATGAGGTTCTTCTTCAACTGAGCTACAGATGAGCAGTTGAGTAGCTTTTGCTCTTTTGTAGTTTTGTACAGAAACCTCATAAAAGTTTTTTGTGGGTAGATGAGGAAGGAGGGGATTTGTCTGGTGGGTAGTAGGAAAATGCACTTGAAACTGGTGGGTATTGGTGATTTGGCTTCAGCATGACACTTGGCAAATTCTGTGAACATGTGCACCCTCAGATTTTTTTTATTTAGGAAGATTATGATCCTAGACTTTTAGATGTGCTTGACTTTTGAATATTTCTGACCGATGAGAACTACAAAATAACTAATTAGTTAAAAGCATAGAATCTCAGTCTAAATCATTATTGTACAAGTTACTGGCTGTGAGACCTTAAACTAGTCTAGCTATCTATAAAATAGGGACACTGATGGTGCTGTCATGAGAAGTGTCCATTACCCAGTCTCCAGAATGTATAAATGTTACCTTAAATGGTAAAAAGGACTTTACAAATGTCATTAAGGTTGTGGACCTTGAGATAGGAAGATTTACCTGGATTATCTATCATTATCCAGATAGGCCAAATCTAATCTCATAAATTCTTCAAAGGGAAGAACTTTTCCACCAGCTGTAGTCAGGATCAGTGAAATGCAACATGGGGACCTTACCCATTTCTGGCTATGAAGATAGAGGAAGGGCACAACTAACCAATGACTGTGGAGGCCTCTAGAGCTGGAAATGGCCCTCGCTTTACAGCCAGCACAAAAACACAGATCCTGGTCCTACAGCCATGAGGAACAGAATTCTACCAACAACCCAAATTTTCCCCGACAGCCTCCAAAAAAAGGAACACAGCCTGCCAACATCTTAATTTTAGTTTAGTGAGACTCATACCAGACTTCTGACCTATAAGAACTGTAAAATAACAAATACGTGTTGTTATAGCTGCAAGAGAAAACCAATATAGTTAAAAGAGATAATCACCTATATCGATGAATAGGCATGCAGTAGGCAGAAATATTCAGTATTAGGCCTTGAAGTTGTGTTTGCATTGCGCCCATTATCAGATTGTCTAGATTGTAGTGATGGAGACTTTCAGGGAAGTGGGTGGAAGCCTTGTCAAGGTGGCCCCTGGCCCCCTCACTGCTGATGATGGTTACTTCCTACAAATAAAATGAAAGGATAAAATTCCCTGTCCTTGGAAACAGCTGAAGAGGAAAAAGGATTTGAGGAGAAACTATCAACCAAGTAAATGGAACTCATTTTAGTTTGGTTGCCTGAGACACTAGGTATTAGGTATCTAGTTACATATTAAAGGATAATTCAAAATCTCTGGTAATCCCATACACATTGTAGCATATTGTGTGTGTGTATGTGCATACACAGTTACAGTTAATATACTTTGAATTTATGTGTAATTATTGTATTATATATAGGCATATATGATTTATATCTAAATATAATGTATATTTTATATATATGTATGCTTCCCTCAGGATATATATGGATATAGGATATATATGCTTCTTTCAAGATAATATATTATCATACCTTTGGGGATAGTTTTAAGTCCTTTCAGAGAAGAAAGGTGCTGGGAAGAAAAGCCTACAGAGGTGCCACCTGAAATTCATTCTGAACTAGTGGAAAGAGAGTACAAGCCTACAGATTCCAATTCTCATCACAGACATCCCAACCCAAGAGTACACCAGGAAGCTACACCAGTAACAAGCTCTCCAATGGGGGTATAGTTTTAGAACCTCTACATTCTATAACTCAAGGGCTCTCAGGCTGGTTCTGTGATAATACTTCATTGATGATGACACTGAGATTTCTGACCTCTAACTTTATTAAGGAACGAGGAGATTTAGCTAATAAACTATTCATGATGGAGTAGAGATTTACAATCATCCTGCTGCTTAGAGAAAATCTGAAGATCCTATAGGAAAAGTGGTTTGGGTCATAATACTCCCTAAATATCAAATGGGAGCTGGAATCCATGTTGATATGACTCATTCATTTGTTCAATGAAGTTTCTACAATATCCCATGCAATTTATTTAAACATTTAAATTATATATTATACATGAAATGATTTCCTTATAAAATGTCTGATAATAAAAATTAAAGAAAAAAATACTGTTTTGTTTCCCTTCTCTAGTAGCACATTCCTCAATGGTCATCCTTTTGTTATTTGTTCTTCAAGAAAATATTATGTGACTTACATATAACATGCACAAATCATGGAATACTCAGGTTTAAGCCTCCAAAAACTTAATGAGATTACACACCTTCCTTTGTCACTTAACAATAAGTTAGTACATAATGATCACATTACCCTTTTTAACTGCAGCATGGCATGTTGTATGTATCATGGTGTTTTTGAACCTATCTGGCCATTTCCCATTGAATGACATTTTGGTTCTTTCTACAATTTTTGCTATCTTGTTATCTCTCTCTCTCTCTCTCTCTCTCACACACACACACACACACACACACACACACACACACAGTGCTGAATCAAATATCCTGATATATGAATCTACATGTATGATGGGATTTCTCTAAGAAGGTTAGACATGTATTTATGAGTTGAAGGGAGTGAATACTCTGTCCCTCTCTACACTGAGTTTTGTAGCTACATGGAGTTGGAAAGAAAATAACATCTTTCAGTCCATAATTCTAGGTTCAATTAGTTACAAATCTTGAAGATTATCCTTACCTGGATATTGATGCGGTCATGATAAAGCCTGAGTGATGCCTCTTGTATGAGTTTTGAGGTGGTTTTGTACCGTAGCAATGCCCAGACCTCCCTATCTCTGTTACTAGTGCCTTTTTGGCTTCTCCCAATGATATAAATTGGCTGTTTTTATCATGGCAGTGTCCTTTGGTCAGCAGCAATTCTAGTCCTCAATCTTGATTTTGAATCTTAAATATATATATATTTTATAAAACATATTTTTATTTTATATAAAATATATTTATAAATAAATATAAATTTATAAATAAAATATAAATATATTTTTATAAAATATATATATTTTTTCTATATATATATATATGGAAAAGGAGGTTTGGTTCCTTCCTGTCTCAGAAGAAATTGTCCCAAACTTTTCTCAGCTTTAGCAATGTAGAGGACTTGACGGATGGCTCTTGCATTCCCGAATGAAAGACCTCTGCTGGGAGCATAGGGCACACTGTGTATAAGTAGCAAGGAGCAAGAACCAGCCTGTGGAGCCTGTCAGAAGTCCAAGCTACAGACTGCCAGGAGGGTAGGTAACTGAAACTGCCTAGTGTTTCCCAGCCCTGTGTTTCATTACCCACAGATCACCGGGACCTTGGTTCTCACTGTCTTCACCGCTACACTCAGCTCCTTCCAGTTTGGATATGACATTGGCGTGATCAATGCACCTCAAGAGGCAAGTGAAACACATACAATTCAAATCTCTTTTTGGCGATTTCTGTCAGTGACTGAACGATCTGTGTTCCTCATACACAGAGATAAAGTGTACCCACGTGGGGAACATGGGGTAATCCCAGTGTTCTGTCAGGCACTGTGTGCATGGCTTCAAAGCTGATAACTTGGCCTTGACTACTCAATAACCCTCACAAAGAAAGAAAAGGTAATAAACAATTCTTGATCTCTGACTCTGCTGTTCGCTGAGCTCACTGAAAACTCAAGCCAGAATACCACGTGCCTACAGATGTTGTTTTAAAAAACTTAAGAGTGTATTTAGAGCTCTGAGCCATATGTGAGTAAAAAAAAAAAAAAAGAAGAATAAAAATGCTGGGAAATAAGCGAGAGGAATAAAAGGATATGATTCATTTTATGCACAAACTTTCACTGGGCACCAACTCACTGTGCATTGGGTGCTTTAACATATATTGTCCCAGTCTAACCTCCAGAAACCTTATTATGCTCCATTCGAGGCCAGATGATAAACTTTAGGAGACCTAACACTAAAAAGGCCCCATTCCCCTCCCCCCTAATTCTATCTCTCCTAGATAATTCAAAATAAGATAATATAAAACTGGGCAGCTTGGGTGGCTCCGTGGTTTAGCACTGCCTTTGGCCCAGGGTATGATCCTGGAGTCCCAGGATGGAGTCCCAGGCCAGCTCCCTGCATGGAGCCTGCTTATCCCTCTGCCTGTGTCTCTACTTCTCTCTCTCTCTCTCTCTGTCTCTCATGAATAAATAAAATCTTTTATTTTTTTAATAAAATCTTTTAAAAAAAGATAATATAAAACTGCTAAATCATAGTCAAAAAGTCCAACAAAATTTGGATTTTCACCATGATAACTATCCAGATGGGGGTTTTTATTTTTATTTTTTTTTTATTTTTATTTTTTTATTTTTTTAATTTTTTTCAGATGGGGGTTTTTAAAGATCTTGAATAATTCCTATCATTTGCCTCATTTATTTTGTGCATCCCTACTCTGGTATCCAATGAATAAATAGGAGAGGGATGTCATTTTTCTTCACTCCCACAGCCTGTAAGTGGGGGAACCAGGACTTCATTCCCTTTGCTCTAATTGAGGCATTTAGGGAAGGATCGACGTCTTTTTCTTCCTCCTGTAACCAATGTCAAGCACAATGATTGGCATAAAGAAGGAGTTCAATGAAGTGTTTGGTGAGTAAAGAGAGAAAGAGGAGAGAAGCTGGTGGGGCGGTGGGGGAGAAGAGGCATAAGATTAAAGGCACAAGCATTTGTTGGGTGCTTTCTATGAATACATCATATTTCATCTGTTTCCCTTACAATGTTGGACTCCAAAAAAAAAAAAAAAATTGTGTACTGGCTCTAGTCTGTCACCTGAAAAGTGTTGCTCCTTGGGCCAGAAGATATGCTTTGGTTGTATGTGCCATATTATCATGAGATTGAAAGATTTAGATAACAATGCTGGGGGCCACAGCTTTTTTCTGTGAGTGATGACAACACGTGCCAACTTAGCAGCCTTCTTAAAATTTGGTTCAACATCAGCATAATTTGGAATCAGAAGAGCCTCTTTTTGTGTAAGACCTTTTCATTTCCTACTTAAGTCATCCTCTCCAGGGAAGGAGAGGGAAAATTAAAGTTCCCCCTCCTTCAATCCAAGTCCTAGAGCGAGACTTTAAAACATGGATCCCCACTGGCATCAGGCTTGGTGCCCATTCTAAAGCCCCTCTTTCTGTGTTTAACAAGCCACTTAAACACCATTAAAGAATAGTCATCCAGCGTCATTTGTTAGTGGAATGACATGTGGCATTATTTTAGGGTATTTTAAATTTATAAATTTTAAAATGTATACTTTTTTATGATTTTAAAATTATACTTTTTTATGATTATAAAAACTACACATACCTGTTACAGAAAGTATTCACAACAAATCACCTATACTTACTCTACCACATAGAGCAAACAGCTGAGAACATTTTGAATATTATCTTCCAGCCTTTTTTTCTATGCATTATTATCCATGTAGAATGGTCTACTAATGAGGCAACTGTCTTGGTAAAAGTTCTTTTATCATAAGAGGATATCAATTCTGTCCCTCACTGAGCAGATTTCATCACATAGGGCTTTGTCCATGACTGGCAGCCTAGAGCAGCTCATGCCAGGCCCTTGTCAGAGGTCCTCCCAGGCCACTGAAGAGTGACCCAATCAGCCCTGAGAGGAAGGACAAGAAAGGAAGCCCAAAGGCTGTGCCTTTACTCAATTACACATTGGTAGGATCTTTGCCTCTATTGAAACACATCATAAACTATGGCTTGATGAAATTTAGTTTCGAATGCTGTTCATTCTATTACATACAGAAATCTATGAGGACACAGAAGGGAAAAGTCCTTCAGGTCTTAATCCCTTCTCAGGGGCAACTCAGCTATTTTTATCTTTGAAATTCATCAAATTCATCAACATGATTGGTTTCCTCTCTTTGCGCTGGCTGCTAGGAAGTTTATTGTTAAATTTATAGCATATTTCTAGCAAGGAAATAGCACCTAGTGTTTAGATTTTGTATACTAACTTTATTGTTGGCTTCATCTTTCCCAATCTTTTTTTCTTATAGTCATTTTTATGCTTCTATTAGAATAGTTGCATCAATCTATTTAAACCCCGCTGTGCACAGGTAACACTGGTGTGAAAAGTGTTATCTTTTTAGCCTGCAGAATATTTTCAATTTTAATAGCTTCCTGCATTTAAAACTTGAAGAATTTTACATAAAACCCAGGTTTCTGGCTTCTTTTTAAAACTTACAGGTTATGGAACACTAGTGTCACATTTGCAGCTTCCTTCTTTAGGTGGGACAAATGCTTTCCAGTGCTATAATCTTGCCCACTTGCTATTATATTCTCAATAATAGAGATAGTACTTCAGTCCTTTGGTTATCAAGGCTCTCCTTCACTTATTTGTTCCTGCCTAGTTCCTGTGTGCACTGGAATTTGCAACCTCTGTTTTACAGGATACAGTCAACTATAAGTAAATCTATCCGTGATTGTATGTATATAATACACATAATCGGGATGACCCTTTTAAACACCTGACAAACATTCCAAAGGAAAAATAAACAAAAAGCGTATAGATTACTTGAACTGTTGGAGCTACTTTTCTTTATTTTATTTCTTCAGATAATAATATCCCATTATGCATACGTTTTGGGTATTCCACTGGATGACCGAAAAGCTATCAACAACTATACTATCAACAGTACAAAGGAACTGCCCACAACCCCATGCCTAATGGATTCAATACCAACCCCTTTGGCAGAGGAAGAGACTACAGCATCTTCGAACCTTGTCACCATGCTCTGGTCCTTGTCTGTGTCTAGCTTTGCAATTGGTGGAATGATTGCGTCATTCTTTGGTGGATGGCTAGGGGATCGGATTGGAAGGTAAGCAAGTTTCATAAATAAGCATAAACATGCATAAAGCATAAACTTTAGTATTGGGGGTTTCTAAGACTTTGTTTAGAAAGAAATCATCTTTATTTTTGTGGAATAGTTCTAGAGTTGCTTCTCAATTCATGATTCTATGAATTAGGTTGGTTTTAGGACAAATAATGTAGAAAGCCGTTGCCCTAGTTTGCTTAATCATGGAAGCATTTATAGCAAAAATGAGTTTTGTGTGTATTTCCACAGAAATGATTTGATTCTCTGAATTTGTTAGTTTTAAAACATATCAAGGCACCTGGGTGGCTTAGTCGGTTGTGTGTCTGACTTTGGAGTTTGTCTCAGGTCATGATCTCAGGGTCCTGAGATCCAGCCCAAGTCAGGCTCCACACTCATTTGGGAGTCTGTTGGGAGATACTCTCCTTCACCTCCCTCTGCTCATGCTCCCCCTACCTCAAATAAATAAATTAAATCTTAAAAAAAAAAAAAGAACATATTAAGAAGCCACTATACAAATGGTTAATTTAGGAACTCAATGGCAGAGCCAAGAGTAAAATTTTTAACCAGGGAATCCATTGTTTGCTTCACCAAATCACTCCATTTCTCATTTCTCGGACATCCAGTTTTTCATTTTCAAGTTCGAATTTGTCATTTGGATCAGTCAAGTCCTAAGGTCAGTCAATATCCCCAACTCCCATTTGTCCCATATACTTGGCATGGGTTTCTACCTGTTGCTACTGCTATCTCAAAGCCCCAACTAGAAACGAAGCAAATAGTGTTTCCACTTCTTTACTCTGATTTTAATCAGGTGTCTTGGATTAAAAATGTCACTGAAAAAAAAATCACTGAAACTCTTTTACACTTAAATTTCATTCACTTAGTCATGTGACATACTAAATTGAGATTCCATAGTCACACATAGAGAGGAAATAAAATCAGAAAATCAAATGTTTGTTTTTTTATATTCATTTTCTGTTTTGAGGCCACATTTTATTATCTTTTCCCTGATGATAAGAATAAATATGCAAGTATGGAAAATTTAGAAAATGCAAAAACCTTTTAAGATGTAAGTGATATAAATAACTATTTTAATAATTCTGGATTATAATTCATTTCGTTTTTAAAATTCCTATTTTAAGTTATAATTTTATCTCTATTGTTACTAAAATTCTGATAATTTCCTCCTCTAGCACTGGAGATTTTATATAATAAGACTACAAGAAGTTTTCTTAAATAATGAATACCAATAATACCATAAAATAGTCAGTTTCTCACGTTTTTACCAATTTACTGGTATTTAGCTGAACTTAAAATCAGAATCTGCAAATTTCAGGGTTCATAAACTGACTTTAATTGTTTAAAAAATTTAAAAATCATTTTAATTTGAACCAAACTGGTTTAAGCAGTCATTGAAAATTTTTCTATATTAACTATTTCTAAAATAAACAAAATTAAGCAAAGTTAAAATTTAAAATATGAGCAAACCAATTCTTTTGGCAGCTATTGATATTTTATACTTTTTCACATCCCTACTGGCTTAGTTGGTAGAGCCTGACTCTTGATCTCAGGATCATGAGCTCAAGTCCCAAGTTGGGCATAGAGCTAAGAAAGAAAGAAAGAAAGAAAGAAAGAAAGAAAGAAAGAAAGAAAGAAAGAAAGAACCAGCCAGCCCTTGCTCTCATCTCATTTAGAAATGAAATTTTTGGCAGGTCCAGTAATGTACTCAAACATTTAATTCATGTCCTCATGATGGAAACAGGATGCATACCCTCTCAAGTCTTAGAATGTATCATCAACAATGGTCATACTCCAAATCAATGTCAAATTATCATGTATCAAGTGACTTACGGTAAACTAAAAGTGAAGCTTCTTCCAAGTCTCAGGAGAAAAATGATTCTCTATGATTAACAGCCACAAAACTGATAATTTTAACGTCAAAATTTACGACAAAAGAGTTCAGCCTCCTATAAAACAATTTTACTAGGAAGATTCACTGAGAAATTACATGATTTTCCTTACTAAGTCAGTGCTCTGCTAAAAATAAGTAAATAAAAATGTATTTTTCCATTACTGCTTTAAAAAAAAGTCTTTCCTTTTAATTGTGTAATAGGCAATAAATGTCTGTGGCCACTGTTTTATAGATTTGGCTTCTCAGGGTCACTTTTTCCAGAAGCTGTACACTTAAAATTTAATTATAATGATATAGTGGAGGAGACCATGGTCTGTGCAATCCACACTACTGTTAAGTGTAGGAAGGTATACATAGCCTTCCTTTGAATGGGTTCTTTCTTTTGTATAAAAAAAACAGAACTCACTAAAACCAAGCATTAACCTTTGTTTTCACACAGATCAAACTCTAGCTTGTCACTTATTAGCTGTGTGAAAATGAGTGAGTTACTTAAGTTCTCTAACATGTTTCCCCATCCATCTACACTGAGGGAAAAAAAAAATACCTAACTCGTGGCATTATTGTGAAAATTACGAGAGCACAGATAGAGGACTTATCACAATGCCTAGCACAGAGTAAGCAGGTACTGAATATAGCCTTACTTTGATGACAACGATGATGAAGACGATGATGACAGTGTTAAAACCTATGCTAACAGGAGTATTTGGAGCAAAATTTAAAGAAATATACTTAGAAATATATTTCTTTCTCCCTGATTCAATAATTCCATGTATTTTCGGGTTATTCTTGGCTATTGCCTAAGCAGAAGTTAAAAATCCTTTAAGTAGTGCAAAGTGCTCTAGCATCCATTGATGGTAAGGAAGACGGACTTTAGAGCAATTTGGCATCAAATATACTTTCAGGCTATCTCTTTTAAGAGTTTTTCTCCCTAACAGAATATACTTCCTAACAGAATATATACTACTAGCCAGCTAATAACAATTTCTCAAGGTAAAACTTTAAATTTGTTTGCCCTCCGTCCTTATGTAGAGAAAGGGCACTTCACAGAGAAATAGCCCTGTCTTTTTCTGCTCTGCAGCTCTGAAACAGGCCAGCTCTAAATCACTGTTTCCCCTCCCTTTGAGTAGTTGACATTTTTCATATGTTGGCTTTCTATTACTGCTCTTATGAGTTACCGTAAACAGTGGTGAAAACAACACAAGTTTATTTTCTTACAGTTTTGGAGGTCAGAGGCTCAAATTCAGCTTCACTTGGTTTTAAAGCCAAGGTGTCAGCAGGGCTAGTTCCTTCTGGAGCTTCTGGGGGAAGAACTCATTTCCTTGACCTTTTCCCCCTTCCAGGGGTCACCTATATTGCTTGGCTTGTGGCCCCTTATTCAATCTTCAAAGCACATTATTCCAATCTTACTTCTGCCATTACATAATCTTCTCCTCTGCCACTCTCTTATAAGGATAGTTGTGATTCCATCAGTGGGCCCACCAGGATAATCTGAGATAATCTATTTATCTCAATATCCTTAATTTAATCACATCTGCAAAATCTCTTTTACCATATAAGGAAATACATTCCCAGAGTCTGAGAGATTAGGATGTGAACTCTTAGGGGATATTACTAAGCCTATCACACACTTGTTGGGCAATCATTGCAGTATAAGGCCACATAGTTTTACTCTCCAGAAAAAAAAAAAAAGTCTGGTATTAAAGAAAGTTGCTTAAGAAAAGCTCACCTATTCAACACAGAACATGACAGGATGCTTACATCTCTTTGTGGCACAATATTTCCACACCTGTCCATTCAGATTCTTTTATTGGCTGCCTTATCATCTGTTGAACTTTATTGAACTCTGAAGGTTTTTGTGCCCCACCTTCCCATTTAATAGGAAGAAAAGTATCAGACATCATAAATATTGTTAATTTTCATATGGTTAATTTTGAAAATAATGTTTTTGTTGCTATTGTCAGCTTTATTACATATTTTACATTGGTTAACATTAATTCATAGGTTCTAAAAATATCATTACATACAATGTTAAAATATAAGTAATTATAATTCTCTGTGATAAGGCTAAAGTAAAAGTATCTTTTAATTTAGTTCCAAATAATTCTTATCGAAACAAATTTAACTTCGAAAGTTCCTTACATCATCTATGTCAACTAAAAACCTGCACCATAAAGAAAGAAAGAAGAAAGAAAGAAAGAAAGAAAGAAAGAAAGAAAGAAAGAAAGAAGAAAAAGGGAAGGGAGGGAAAGGCAGGGCAGGAGAGGAGAGGGAAGGGAATGGAAGGGAATGGAAGGAAAGGTTAAGGGAAGAGAAGGGAAGGAAAGGAAAGGAAGAGGGAGGAAGGAAGAAAGAGGGGAAAGAAAGAGGATGTAATAGGTTAGAATTACAGTGTTGAATGTAGTTATCACCACACAGTTGTTACTTAAAAAAATCAATTTGTAGAAAACTTAATTAGGTAACTGAAAAATTTGAGAAGTGTTATCTTAAATCAAACTAGTCATTGCCACAATTGAATCACCTCTATTAAAATGTGGACATCATATGCATGAAAATCAGATTTTCTCATTATAAACATTATTGTTAATGCTTTAGTCCACCGATAAACTAGCAATCATGGTTTAAATTTCCCCAACTAACTTTTTCAGCAAAATTACAATAACTGCTCTTAGGTAAATAGCATACTCTCAAAGCAAATAATTTTATCAAGTTTTGATGCTGAATTTGTAATCCTTGCTTTTTAAAATTTCAGAGTCAAAGCCATGTTGGTAGCCAACATTCTCTCATTAGCTGGAGCTCTCCTGATGGGGTTTTCAAAACTGGGACCATCTCACATTCTTATAATTTCAGGAAGAAGCTTATCAGGACTCTACTGTGGTAAGTCATGCATGTGCATGTACACACACACACACACTTACTTGTCTGAAAATTATTCTAAAGGCAGATAAGGTAACACATAGGGAAGTTTTTGAGCCAGAGATGGCATCACAAAGTGAAAGGCAATAGCATAAAGTTGAAGTTCTGAGTCAGGGAGGTTTGGGACCAGTAAGTGGGAGTTGCAAAGCTTCTTCTTGCTCATGGAAATTTCTAGTGGTATAATCTCAGATAAATTATTTAACTCATAGTTTCCTTATCTGTTAAATGAAGGAGATAATATCCACCATGTAGGGCACTTATGAGAATACATGTGAAATATTCAGCATAGAATCTGCCTGTACAACATAAAGACTCCTAACTCGGGGAAACGAACTAGGGGTGGTGGAAGGGGAGGAGGGCGGGTGTTGGAGGGGAATGGGTGACGGGCACTGAGGTGGACACTTGACGGGATGAGCACTGGGTGTTTTTCTGTATGTTGGTAAATTAAACACCAATAAAAGTTAATTAAAAAAAAAAAAAATCTGCCTGTACTAAGCTGCCAAGAAAAGCTAGCTGCTGTTATTGCTCCTGTTGTACAGTAGACAGTGGCACATTGCTACGCCCAGAACCCCCGACTCAGCTCTTACGGCTTACTTGGCCACTTGAGTCTCTGTCTCTCCTTCCTAGAAAGACCTTGACACCCAAGCCCATCTCTCAGACCACATTCCCTTAACAACTGGATTCAGATGTGCCTGAAGCGTTACAGTGGCTGTGACCACAGGTAGAGGTAGTTAGGCAGGAACAGCTGATAGGGGAGTTCATAATGGAAGAAGGATGCTCCCCTTGAAAACCTCATATCTGAATATCTGGAATCACTAGTTCTTGAAACAGCTTTTCAAACTTTTGGAAGTTTCAAACTTTCAGAAGCAAATTTAATCAGCAGAGGTCTGAACAAAGGGAGGATCACTTAATCTCTAAAATAGCCAAATCTTTAGCTTCTCAATGCCAATGAATCCCTGATTCTGATGGTTTGGAGCCAAGGTTTTAATCCATTGTCCCAAATCATAAAGTTGTAAATCAAAGCACTAATATTCACTGGGGCTGGGGGAGGAGGTGCAAGAGCACAAAACGACCTATCAAATGTTTATAGCTTTTACTTGCAAAGAGAAAAGACTTATATAGCTCCATGTGTCTTCAGTGATCCCTTGAAACAAAAGTCTAAATTACCCACAAGTTAATAACTTAATTAAAAGTCTCTTTTCATTACTTTCAATGATAATACAAGTAGCTGAAAGTTAGAGTAGTTTTATCAAGGTGAAGAGTCAACCCACATATGGAGAGATTTAAATTCAGAATGAATTAATTCTGGCACCATTTCTGTCTGGCCTTAGATATATTAAGTGGATCTTTTGTGAAATGCAAATAATAACACTATCAAGGAGGTCCAAATCATCATGATTTTTCCTTCTTCTCTCTCCATTTTTTAAAAATACATTATGAAAAAAAATCATAAATATTTTTGGGAAAATTGAAAAGAAATGCTATAAAATGATATGGAGCAACCTATCACTAGCATTGCCAAGTAATTTGTACTCCCACCTATCTTTTAAAATGATGCCTCATCCTGCTCTGAGCATTAAAACTGCTAAAAATTATAGGAAATACTTTTTGACTTTAAAATTATGTGAACTCAGACCTGTGAATTTATCTGCATTATTATGTTCTGGAGAGACAATAGGAAGCATTACAGAGAGAGTATAGCTTGGAATAGGGCCAAATAAATAGGCTTTTTCTTATTTAAGATCAACAGACCACGCATTAGAGTTATATGTAAATGTCAGCCAAAATTCAGATGCCATATCAATCATGCAACTGTTCACGTGAGATATTAAGAATAATTTAAAGCATTAAAAAATACTGAAACGGTTCCCAGATTCATTCTTTACACAAAAACCATACATTTCCATTTTTGTAGAGAAACTCTCTAAGAGGAAGACTCTGACAAGTCTTATTTTTAAATTCTTAAGGAAATGCTAAACATTACTTTCAGCCTTGCTTATTGATAACGTCTGACCTTTTTATGCACTCAGTAAACGGCTGGATGCTCCACCATTTCCAACCTGACTGATTACATCTGTATTTAAGAAAGCTATAGAAGGCTGGATTGCCTAGTTCTTTTCTTTTCTTTTCTTTTCTTTTCTTTTCTTTTCTTTTCTTTTCTTTTCTTTTCTTTTCTTTTTTCTTTTCTTTTCTCTTCTCTTTTCTTTTTTTTTCTTCTCTTCTCTTCTCTTCTCTTTTCTTTTTTTTTTTTATTCCTTTAAGCACCAGAATCTTTTCCAAAGCCCGTTATTGGAAGATAATGCTCTGGTGGGAGTAATTGGGGGAAGAGCCCTTGAATTCCTTAACCTCTTCCACCTGTCCGTACTTCCCTCACCACTCAAACAGTGATCTTGAGGTACTTCCGCATTGTGGAGACTCAGGGCTTGCAGTTCTGGTGTTAAAGCTCTGTGACCTTGGATAAACTGTTACTCATCTCTATCAAGTAAAGAGATTGGCTTAGGTATGTTCTAATTTCCTTTGATACCATGAGTTTAGATTAAGAATATTATTAAAGCATTCTTTAGTCTTTTTTCTGAAGACAATTTAAGGCATTATGATGTAAAATCAATTTTAACATCGTTTTCACTAAATAAGGCAACGCTATGAGTGATTGGTAAATCCATGACTAATCATTTCTTTCTATTCCTATATCCAACTACAACCTCATTCAAGTCTTATCAACAAATATTCTTTGCATAAACTTGTCTATGACTGGGGACAAGGGGTCTTCCTTCCAACAGACTCAGAAAGGGACTTTCAGTTAAGATATTGATTATACTTAAACCAAGTTATTGTTATTGAGATAGTCCTAGCTGCACTTTCACATTTATGTTCATGTTTTATGCAGGACTAATTTCAGGCTTGGTTCCAATGTACATTGGTGAAATTGCTCCAACCACACTCAGAGGTGCTCTTGGTACCCTTCATCAGCTGGCCATTGTCACAGGCATTCTTATTAGTCAGGTAAAACCTCCTATCCCCTACTTCACCCATCCTCTGCTTTATCCAACTTTTCCCTCCTTGACAGTCCACTCTCATGGTAGACCAACATAGAGAGAAAAAAACTAGTTCCACTCTTGGGAGTGGGGATGCTATACAAACTTAGGCTCTTTAGCTCAAAGCTAAATTATTAGTACTCCATTCCTCACTTCTCCCCTTGGATATGTGGTAGGGTTGGCACTAGAGATGACCCAACATGCCAGGTCTTGAACTTCTGGAGCTAGTCTAGAATTAAATTATTCTGTGCAGATTTCAAACAATAGAAAATTTCACATTTTTGACTGCTTGGGTTTCCTTTGTTTGAGCATCTTACCTAGAAAATTAGCGTATATATGATTACCATAGCAGTTTTTTGTTCAGCTGGCTCTATGCTTCCCTTCTATCCCATGGACTCAGAGACCTAGAATCCCTAGCTTAAGATTATCAGAGGGTAAACCCCTGCATTAAGGATGACAAAGCTGGTTTTTATTACAATAATTGTTCTATGTGATCCCATTTTATTTAACTTCTAGGTAATCTAAGAAGAAATTTTTTAAGGTCCAAAGTTACACATGATTTTTGGTGTTGCTTTAGATGTCAAATGTGTTCTTAAAAATTTAGTTGTTTCCCATCCTAAATGGCCCACATAAGTTAATGGAAACAAACCTAAGTGAACGTTTCATAAAACAGTCTCAAACTTAGTTAAGGTAAGACATGCTACTAATAGTTTCTGCTTTGGACATACTTGAATCAAAGTTATCAGGGATTACTATTAAATAACCAATGTACTTTTTTCAACAAATGGTTACAGAAGGCAGACCCAAAGTGTTGTGCAGTTGCCATGGTTCCTCCCTGCCTTTTCAGATTGTTGGCCTCAACTTTATCCTGGGCAATCATGAACGGTGGCATATCCTACTTGGTTTGTCTGGTGTGCCAGCCATCATCCAGTCTTTGCTGCTCCTCTTCTGTCCAGAAAGCCCCAGATACCTTTACATTAAGTTGGATGAAGAAGTCAGAGCAAAGAAAAGTAAGTCTGTTTTTTTTTCTTCCTCGTGTTTTGGAACTATTAGCCAATGAAAAGCAGTGTACATGAATGTTTACTGGTTAAGCTGGTATGAGGGTTTTCCAGATGAAGTCAATGACTACATGTAAAAAGAATGTGAAAGACCACTTCAATATGATTCATGAATGCCATTTCAAACCCTTAAACATGTGGAGCCCAAATGGGAAACCCACGTGCAGGGTACTGGACTCAACCAGAGGCTTCTAAAAGATTTTTACTTGCATTATGCTTCTATGATAATAAAGATCAGGGATTTGTTTGGTCATTAGATAAAACCAAATTTTTTTTAAATTTAAAAACAGGATTTAACTTAACAAAAAGGAATGTCAGCACTTATGCTGTAAAGCATAATAGAAAGGGCTATGTGGAACTATAACTTACTTCTGTTTTGACCTGAGTTGTGCCAACCTGATCATTTTGGGGGACAGGCTTGAAAAGACTCAGAGGAGATGCTGATATTACCAAAGACATCACTGAGATGAGAAAAGAAAAGGAAGAAGCATCAAGTGAACAAGTAGTCTCCATAATTCAACTCTTCACCAATTCCAGCTACAGACAGCCTATTCTAGTGTCACTGATGCTGCACTTGGCTCAGCAATTTTCTGGAATCAATGGGGTAAGTTTAAGAATACTCTCTAATTTAAAAGCAAAGTGAATTAAAATAGAGAAAGAAAGGGTATGAATTTAAATAACAAAAAGGCATTTTAAAATGTTGACATCACATTTTACTATAATAAACAGATATTGAGTAAGCATTAATT
Organism: Vulpes lagopus; assembly: GCF_018345385.1. Classification (NCBI taxonomy): domain Eukaryota; kingdom Metazoa; phylum Chordata; class Mammalia; order Carnivora; family Canidae; genus Vulpes; species Vulpes lagopus. The sequence continues at coordinate 6,738,448 of NC_054840.1, forward strand.
TTCTTTGTTTTGCCTCATCCACTTCCTAAAATTGGCTTGGAGTTTTTTGAAATGTCAATAATCAGTGGTACTGTGTATCTATTTAGATGGAAGGCAAAAATCATAATTAACACAAAAGAGGGAAAAAGAGAATAATTATATTTTTAAAACGCCCTAAATTACAAGGGCCTTCTGGAGTTGAGTAGCAAATTTAGGATTTCTGATAGCCTAGGCAAAATGAGTTCATGGTTCCCTTTATCTATGTATTTTTATTGTTTTTTTTAAAGATTTTATTTATTTAAAAGAGAGAGAGAGCATGAGTGGGGGCAGGGAGAGGGACAAGCAGGCTCCTTGTTGAGCAGACACCCCACGTGGGGTTCAATCCCAGAACTCTGGGATCATGACCTGAGCAGAAGGCAGATGCTTAATCCACAGAGCCACCCAGGCATCCTCCTCCCACCAACCCTCCACCTCCAACATCTGTTTAACCCAATAATACCAGGGGCACCTAGGTGGCTTAGTTGATTGAGCATCATGGGACTGTTAATCTTGATCTTGAGACTGTGGGTTCAGACCCTACATTGGGCTCTGCACTGGATGTGAAGCCTACTTTAAATAAATAGATGATTGATTGATTGATAGATAGATAGATAGATGATAGATAGATAGATAGATAGATAGATAGATAGATAGAACCAAATAGCTAGGTGCACAAAAGTTTTCTGCCATGCAAGAAACTTTCACTCTATTTGAGGAGACAGCAAACAAAATAAATAGTAGTGTGAACTGGCATGAAACTGGTGACTGAGGATAGTACAGACATGACTGGAAAACATACTGAATATTAAACTAGCTAGCTTTTACGTTTTGAACTGAAATCATTGTATTACACAGACTAAAATTGTTGTATTGGCAACAATTAGCTAATAAAAGAAGAAAAGTAAGCATTTGCTAAAAAAACTAGATTTAAAAAAATCACTTACCCCCTTTTACTGCTGTTAAAAATGTGCTTTGGGCTTCCTCTATAATGAGGCAATCACAGATCCACAAGGGGGTGGCTTGTGGATGGGCAGAGTCTTGGGAGAGGTAAAGAAAGTAATTTGCATCAGTTGAAGCAAAAGGAGACCTGAACCTCACTCAACACACTGAATACTACTCTTTTGTCATCTCTGTCCTCCTTTAAGGGGTCCTAGATGTTCATTTCAATCTAACATTTTACAGAACTTCAGCATTTGGAGACCAAATTAGTTCAGCCTGTATATCCAAAGGAACAATATTTAATCTTTCTGAACCTCCCTGCTTTAGCTACTGTCCCAGTGCCTGACTTACAGGCATCCAGGAAATGTTGAACTGAGGCTATTGGGCAGGCTAAAAATGTGGGATAGTGTGCAATGTGCTGTAAGATACTCCTCAGTGAGCATAATCTGCACAGTCCTTCTCCATTAGCCCTATCTGTACAAGAAGAGGTGCCAGGAACAGGATGTGTTAAGTGGAGAAAGAATGAAAGATGACAGACAGAAAGGCCTACAAAAGATGTAAAAACCTAATTATTAATAAACACTATTAGAGAGATTTTGAAGATTTCTCCACGTTCACTGAGATTTGTGAAAAATTTTGGGTTGAAAACAATAGCAACCAGAATTCCTATGCACACTGGTAAGAGTGTCAATTGATACAACTTTTCTGGAAAATCATTTGCCAGTATCTATTAAAGCTGAGCATAGGCATGCACTATAGTCTAGTAATTGTATTCCTAGATGTAAATGTGTACGTATTTCACCAAAAGGATTGTACTAAAATGTTCATAACAGCACCGTTCATATTCACCCAAATGACAACTAGCTAAATATCCATCAGTAGTAGATTGGGTAATAAATAGTGGTATATTAATACCAAAAAAACTAACCAACGATAATGAACAGTGTACAACTACACACAACTATATAGATGGTTCTCACAAAGATAATGTTGAAGCCCAATACCAAATAATTCACTTTGTGTGGTTCCATTTATAGTAAGTACAGAAGTAGGTAAAATTTATCATGATATTAGAAGTTGAAGAGTTTCCTTGGAAAAATAGGGGGATGTTCTGGGGGCTTCTGGAGGACTGGTAATAAATTACTCTTGGTCTGTGCGCTGGTTACATAGATGTGTTCAGTTTGTGAAAATTAATCTGTATACTTACATTGGGTGTACTTTTTTGTATATACTTTATAACTTAAAAAAACTTAAAAATTAAAAAAAGTGTATGTCAGGATAATGCAGATTCAGAGTTTTCAGCTGAATTTAAGGAGAATTTTAAGCAATCAGAAGTTTTAAATACTAAAGATTGATAGTGGTTTCTCATTGGCTGTAAGGAGAGGAGAGATAAAATCTTTAGGGTGTTCTAGGGATCATGGTTCAATAGAAACAACTAAAAATAAACAACCTAAAATATTTCTTCCTTTCAAGCTATCAGTGCTAGAATTCTTTATTAAGGCTAAATTGCTATTACTTTACAGATCTTTTACTATTCAACCAGCATTTTCCAGACAGCTGGAATCAGCCAACCTGTTTATGCAACCATTGGAGTTGGTGCCATCAACACGATTTTCACTGCTGTGTCTGTGAGTTAATACTCTGGATAAATATGCTGCTTGTTCCTCAGTTCAGAAGTGGGAGAAGAGGGTACATTGTGAGCTAAAAGCAACTAGTGATTTATTGTTTACATATATTGGGTGTATAATAAATCAGTAAGCAGAGCTGAACAGGTGGATCACTGGCTGTCTCCATTTGCTGGGATGCCATGTAGTCACACATTTGTAGATTAATAACTCACTTGGGGCAAAGAAGACTTCTTTGTGTAAATACCTGGATTCCTTCTCCTTTGCTCTGTACTTGAATCTGTTGGGATCAGGTGACAGTTGTCATTTCTATCAATATTGGGTCTTCTACCTAGGTTCCTCTCCTTCCATGGTTGAAATTCTTTTTTTATCCTAATGTCTTGGCAAAAATACTTTTTTTAAAAAAGGTCTTCTGTAACAGATATCTATGCCTATAACAGAGTTAAACAGACTCAGCAAATTCTTATGATATTGAGCTAATTGGCAGAGCTTCCAGATAGCTCACGAGGATATAACTTCTGGTGATACAAAAAAAAGTGTATGTGATATTATAAGAGATGGAGTAGAAGTGATATAACTTGAAATGTTGTTATTTTGAAATGTTATTTTTTTTCTGACAAGGGAGAAAGGTCATGTAGTCTTCTCAAAAGACTATTCCTTATATAAGGAATAAGCATCTTGACAATAATATTTAACATAAACACTCTAAGAATTAAAGTAAACAAACAACAACAACAACAACAAAAACCCTAAAACTTCCCAACTCATGTCATTCATTCTAAAATGAGGATAATTGGGTTTATTTTCATATTTGAATGCAGGATATTCAAAAAGCTTGTGCCTTTCAATGCTGGTCACCATGTTATATTCACTATACTCTAGTCACTTGTTTTTCTGCTCTGCACATGGACTTTTAACTATTACCTTAGGGTGGTCAATAAATTACAGGCTGGCTACCTAGATCAAAAAGTAGATTTGTCCAGACTACACTAAACAGTGCTGGACCTTGGAAAGAGGAGGGAGAACAGATAACAAGGGAGCACCAGCCATTCTGTAGACATGCCTTTAGAGATAATGCCTGTTCAAGCCAAAAGGCCACTTGAAATCAATGAAGGCCTGTTACTGGGATGTAATCCAAAGGCTACTCATATTCTTTCATCTCCTGAGGCATATTTTTTACAAATCCTACGTCAACATATTTTCCTAATATAGAGATCATGCCTAAAACATTTTATATGTAACAGGATTTGCCATGTAAGGCATCAGGTTGTCAAAATTGGGTAACCCAAACTGTAAATGCCTTAAAAAGAAACTACTACCCCCCTCCCCACCAACCCAGCTAGAGTTTTGAGTTTCTTGATTATTTTGAATATGACTTTTAGAGTTTATCCCTTTATTCTGTGAAAGTTTTTAAGCAGATAAGTGACACTTTAAAAATCATCTCTAATCATCTAATTAACCCTCCAGGACTACATACAACATTTAAAATTTTTAATTATACTTATTTTTGAAAAGTTGTTTTAAGGCTCAAAAAGTACAAAAAGTATAGTCCTTCAGTCACCCCATTTCTCTCCCCTAAATTGAATTCTGTGTATCCTTTCACATAAAGTTATGCAAATAGGAATATGCATTGATAAGATATTAATATTTCACCAACTTGGAAGGGACATAATCAATTTTTTCCTGAATATTTGGGAAAAGAAAGACTTTCTGATTTCCATGATGAATTATGTTTCCACAGTCCATATTTTCTTCCACACTAGTGGGCCAGTAGAAGAGGGCCTATAAACCTGAGAGAAAACAAAACAGGAAGAAATGTGGAAGGAACGGGGACACAGAGGGTTGAGAGGAGAAGCAGTAGCTACTAAACTCTAAGGAGACATCCAGAATCTGCATGACACACATGGTCTTGAGCAAAGACAAGGGTTCTGGTCAGGCAGACGTCTCCATCCTTAAGGAGTGAGTTTAGAATTTATTATCCTATTAATAATAATTGTTCAGAAACAGAAGAAACATAGTAAAAGCCCTCATTCCTGAAGAAATGTTTCTATCTTCTTGACAGCTTGACATGGTGTCATCAAGCCAATTTTGAAAGTCATATTTACAGAGTCTAATTAAATAGAGAAATGGTATGAACTTGGACAAGACTTGTTTTTCTGACTACCTTCTCAACACTAAGCGTGGGCTCTTTGCTCATCATCCTGAAGTGATTTGAAACTCAAATGTGAAACACCTCTGAAGTGAAAGGGGCTTTCACTATAGGTGAACACAAATGTTTCTTAGATATCTTCAGAGCCATAGCTCAAGGGTACTGGATTGCTATTGATTTACTAATAGATCTATATGAGCCAAGCCAATTTACTCATTGAAGTGAGAAATTATGACAGATAATATTTAGATGTGATTCACCAACCTTGGCAGTATTCTAAGGATCAAGCAGGAAGAGTCTATTTAACAAACATTGGTCTTGACTAATTGGTAAATGTTAACCATTAACACAAAGGTCCACAGACCCAAAGGTATCAATGATATATCTCCTGAGTTAGGATAAGAAAGCATTTAAAGTTTTTGCTTTAAAGTCTTATCTTTTCAAATGGATAATTCACTTCCAGCACCAAATATATTTAGGCGCACCAGAAAAATGCAGATCTATTTGGTAAAGTGATCAAATTCTGTAAGTTGCCAGATGAGTGGTCATAATTTGACTTTACTGGCAGTGAGAACGTTGGATGAGAATGGCTGACAACCCAACAGTTATACTATTACAGGTGTCTGCAGTTCATGAAACCTTGTACTTACAACAGGATAATTACCAAAAGATAAATTAATGTCCTTTTTTAATGTAGAGCCATTTTAAATGTTCAACAAACCTACTGGAAGAGATCTGAGATATACAGCCTCTTAATATTGTACTCAGGTGATAACTGCAGAGTGATGGTAAGGTTGTGGCTCGTTCTCCAGAATGGCCTGTTCAAATCAATATGATTAAATGAAGCAGGTATCTATGATTACCTCTGCTCACCAAGACCAAGTTCAGCCACCTGAGGCAAAAGTCACTTCCCCACTCAGTTCCACAACTGTAAAATGGGATTATAGAACTGCCTCCTTCCAGCTGTATGAATTAAAGTGACTCTTTGGCAGTAAAAACTATTTAAGTCAGTAACATTTTAAAACTTTCCTAGGTATTCCTTGTGGAGAAGGCAGGGCGACGCTCTCTGTTTCTCATAGGAATGAGTGGGATGTTTGTGTGTGCCATCTTCATGTCCTTGGGACTTGTACTACTGGTAAGTGTAGTTTTGCACTGAGATTTTTGGTTATATGTGATAGCACTTCTGTGCTCCAGGTTAAAGTGCTTCTTATGTCGAAATATTTGAGATTGACTTATGAAATAAAGCTAGAGGAACAGCATATAATACAAAGGAGAAATGTAAAGAGAAAGGGGGTTTGCTTTTTGGGTTTAAAGACTTAAAAGTCACAAGTAAATCACACTTGTTACCAACGGAGGCAGTGTTGCAAAATGGTCAGAGCATAGTTTCTGGGGTCAGCCTGTTTCAGGTTCTAACACTCGCTCTGCCACTGGGCTACCTGTGTGACCTAGCACAAGCACCAGATTCTCTCCAACCAGCACCCTCGTCCACTACTTCACGGAGGGTAATGCATCCTGTCTAGCAATCTTGGTATGCTCAGAGTGACTGAGAGTCCTATAAAATCCTAATCCAGAGGATTTCCTATATCAAAGTTCAAAAGACTTAAGCATGACTCAGACTACAATAAACTTGTCTCAAACCAGGATAATTTATAATTATTTGCACATAAATACTTCTGGAAGAGAGCTATGTCACCTCGGAACTCAGTGAGAGCCTGCTTAGCTAAGGGAAGCAGCAGCCAATGATCCCAACTCCACTTTTGCTTTTGTTTTGTTTTTTTTTCCCCTCAGAATAAATTGGCTTGGATGAGTTATGTGAGCATGGTAGCCATCTTCCTCTTTGTCAGTTTCTTTGAGATTGGGCCTGGTCCCATCCCCTGGTTCATGGTGGCAGAGTTCTTCAGCCAAGGGCCACGGACTGCTGCTTTAGCAATAGCTGCATTCAGCAACTGGGCCTGCAATTTCATCATCGCTCTGTGTTTCCAGTACATTGCGGTAAGCAGCCTAATATTGTGCAAACTTGCTGAACAGAGATGGAGGAGAGCAGCCGCTAATTGGAATTCTATTTGTTCTCTATGCAGAAGTTCTGTGGCCCTTACGTGTTTTTCCTCTTTGCTGGAGTGATCCTGGCCTTCACTTTGTTTACATTTTTCAAAGTCCCAGAAACCAAAGGAAAATCCTTTGAGGAAATCGCAGCAGAGTTCCAAAAGAAGCGTGGCTTGGCCCAAAAGCCAAAAGCTGCCGTGGAAATGGAATTCCTTGGAGCTACAGAGACTGTGTAAAGATAACCTGTTTTGTTTTGTTTTGTTTTGTTTTGTTGTGACAAGAACAGAAACTGGAAGAAAGTTGTGTTTTTAATGGACGATTCTCTGAGAATTTTATATCTACGTCTTGAAAGTATTATTCTTTAGAGAGCTTTTACGGGCTCTTCTCAGAAATGTCATCAAATATTTCCAAAGAAAGTTGTTGTTGTTTTTTTTAAGTTAGAGTATCTATTTTTGATAGTAAGACTCTCTAATTAAGTAAACTAAAAAGTTTCGCTCATTTTACTACACCAAAGGGCAAGTACGTTGTAATATTCCTAGCTCTATCCTTTATAACAAGGTTCTCGTGAAGCGGAAGCAGTTTCAGTGTATCATGTTATTGCTTCATTAAACAAGTGATTGGAAACCTGAAGCTACAACTCATTTACATTTGAACTCATTACATTTGAATATGATTATGTTGGCATTTTCGTACCCACAGACCTCATATTAAAGATTTGGCTAGTGGCAATAAGGCTTATGTTTAAATTGGTAACTTTTCTATTTCTCCCACTCACCATTTTTCTTCTGCATTAGAATTTGTATTTTGTTTAAAATTTTATTTTTCTGTATTTTCATGTGGAATAGTTTATTGAGTGTATTAAGATATGTTCATAAAGAAAAACTTTTTTTGGTATGTTTACCAAATATTTTGGTACTCGGAAAAAAAAAACAATTAATTCCTTTGTTTGATGACCAAATGATTTTTATAAGATTAAAGACTGAAAAGATTTTACCAGTCATATAGCCTGGGTTGTCAGTTAATATTAATATCTATTATAAACCTATGTTAATTCCTTGCTATTCAATCCTTTGAGCTCTATTTTGGCTTGCTTTTAAATTGAGCACAGCATGGTTGTCTCAACTGCATTTTTGTAAAATACATTCAAACAGTGATTAAGTTGGGCATTTTTATATCTCCTCAAACCCTAAATAGGTTAGAGCAGTTCAAGGGAAATTTGAAATAAAGGATTGTTCTGTTTGTTAAAAAAATACTTTCTGAATTATGTTTCAAGACAAGTTGAAAGAGTGGGTTGCAGGATTCCTAAAGATGGGGTCCAGAAACTTCATGAATGCTCAATTTCAGACTTGATCAAAATCCCTATTTACTTTCCTGGTTAGACAGTCATCCGCTTTGATGTTCCTTCTTTGTCATGGCAGTATATGGATGCTATCTAAGCCGTTCTAATGTTATTGCTAACATTTGCTGTATATTATCTATGTGCCAGGTGCTGTTCTAAGGGGTTTTACCTATGTAGGCAAACTGGAAATACACAGATGATTAAATAGACTTTTACTTACGGTCAATTTTACAACTATGGAAATACAGTTCTGATGGACACCAAAGGCTTAGAAGGGAGGTAAAGTATCTCCAGACTGTTTTCCCCACAAAGTGGACCATTGAGTCCATCCTTTTTATGTTTGTTTCACTGTACACAAAACAGAGTACTTTTTTAAAAAGTACCTTTTATGAGTGGAGGGGAAAAAAATGCTAAACACTTATTGTTTTTGTTTTTTCCCAGTTGTTTACCTTTATATAATTTGGCAATCCAAACAACATAAAATTATTTCTTTTCACTTTGCATTTTATTCCCTTTGGACCAATTTGGAATACATTATTTTTACTTAGGATTTCAGGACACAGTTAAGATGAGCTTAAGTAGTTTACTTTTGTGCTAGCTTATGAACTGTAGAAAAAAAATGTGGAGACTCTGAATTGGGCAGGAGCAGGATAATGGCTCCTGTGTGGCTCTTGTCCTCTTCTTTAGGATGCTGGTGGTCTTTGAGAAGCCCAAAGTTATAATGATAAAGTTTAACATTTTCACAAGTGATGAATGTGATTTAATCAAATTGCCATTCCTGATCTCATTTACTACGAAAATAAAGTAGTAGAATTTTAGGGACGCCTGAGTGGCTCAGTGGTTGAGCATTTGCCTTCAGCTCAGCACGTGATCCTGCAGTCCCCTCATTGAGTCCTGCATTGGGATCCCCACAGGGAGCCTGCTTTTCCTTCTGCCTATGTCTCTGGGTCTCTAAGTCTCTCATGAATAAATAAATAAAATCTTAAAACTAGTAGAAGTTTAAATAAAGAACCCAAAACACCACTTTTAAGTTCTAATCACTTACTTCCACTGATGCATAAACACCAGAAATTCATGCCTGGAGTTTTCTGCCTCAGAGAAATTGAACTAATTCATGTTGTTTCCCTTTCATATTTTTTTCCTTGCAGAAATACAAATGAGTTGAAAAGAAACCTTAAGGTGAAGTAAGAAGCTGTTAAAGCTTTATAGGAGGGCAAAGGAACATGCTTAGAAACTAGCTTAACGTAATAGAAACTCCTAGATCTTCAATTGCATACATCATAATAAATAATAAAATTGGCATTGATTAATTAGATGTAATTATAGGGAAATCAGATGTGAGTTTGGCCATTTAATTTTCATAGTACTCTATCATTTTTGTGGAATTCTTTTTATATTTAATGTTCTAACAAATGTGATTTTTCTCTTAGCTTATTCGAAGCATGATTACAATTCTTTGTCTGGCTACTCACCTGCTACACCTAGCTACTGCCCAGTCATGACACCAGTGAAAGGGTCTTCTCTAACTTTCTCCTCTATGCAAACAGCACTGTGATACACTGCGATAAGCTAAGACTCCCCCTTCCACCTCAAAGAGCTCAAGGTCTAATAAGCAGTTCGGGAAGACCATGGTATGAATGTCCCCACTTGTGCCTTTTACCATCCATGAAACTTGATTTGGAGACCTCTCTTGTAAAATGGGCAGAGTAATACTACCTACCTCAGAGAGTGGTGAGGATTAAATGTAAAATGCTAATCAGAGTTCCTGGTACAAAGGAGGTGCTCAATAAATGTTACCTAGAATTAGTGTTTACAAAGATACTTCTAAAATAAAAGTTTGTAACATATAAGATAGTTCCAATTTTTTTCTTTTTTAAAGTTTTTCCAAATTTCTTTTGAATAAACAAGAAATTATATAAATTCAAGATAATATTTTCCTACTTGAAGCAACAATTTCACAATGACAAAGGAATGGTAAAAATTAAGGGAGATATTAGGCTATCTAATTCCTAAATTCAAACTTGGTATTTCTAAGCTAGTTATGAGTTTTTATTGTATTTTTAAAGTTTGCTTTTGCCTAAGTTATGTTGTTTTTTTTTAAAAGGTTGCTATGTAATACTATTTCTTGGATAATACTAAGTACAGAGTAAAATGCTATATATTTAAATGCAATTCAACAAGATTATGATCACAGGACAAGACCAAACCTTCTTGATAATCCTCCAAAACTTAGTCAATTTTACAACTATGGAAACACAATTCTGATGGATACCAAAGGCTTAGAAGGCAGGTGAAGTATCTCCAGACTGTTTTCCCCACAAAGTGGAGCACTGAATTAATCCTTTTTATGTTACACATATATACGTGTAAACCAGTGTGCATGCATAAGCTACTTCTTGATAGCTTATTATAGTATATGCAGCAACTAAGGCAATGTTAGGCAATATCTTGTGCTTATGGTGTCCTAAGCAGATGTGCTGAGTAAAGTGTAAAAGAATATATAATTTTTCATTACAATTCTATCAGTGACCTGAGGAGAAAAGGCGTGTTGTCAACGACACTGAGCCATCTGCTGGTGTTTTTACTGCTTTCTAATTTGGTGCACATTAGGAAGAATCATCATGAAAAGAGACTGGTTTTAGTTAGGGGTATATATACGCTATAGTTTTATGTCAATAAATACATTTCTGAATGCTTAAGTGTTGCTTTATTTTATATAAAAAATAACCCCATTTAAGAAAATAAATATTGTTTTACTATATATCCTCATTTCCTTCTTATATATTATACCTATTCTCATTTTAAAGATAATATGTGAGTTACTTTTCAAATTCAAATTTTATTTCCATCAGGCAATTGTTTTGATCATCAATGAATAGGAAAAACTAACCTGAAGTCTAGGTAAAAACAACTGACTCCCTTTGATAAAATAAAAAATTTCATTCAGTAAATATTTAGTTGAGCTCCCACTATGAATAAGACACTTTGTTAAAATTTTGTGAAAGACACAAAATTTAGAAAATGTGGTCCGGGATCCCTGGGTGGCGCAGCGGTTTGGCGCGATCCTGGAGACCCGGGATCAAATCCCACGTCGGGCTCCCGGTGCATGGAGCCTGCTTCTCCCTCTGCCTGTGTCTCTGCCTCTCTCTCTCTGTGACTATCGTAGATAAATTAAAAAAAAAAAAAACTTTAAAAGAAAATGTGGTCCATATCCTCAACCACTTACATTCTCATAAAAGGGATAAAAGTTGAAAACAAATAGTTACAGCGCAAAGAACAAAATAGAAAAAAAAAACTATAGTGGTTTTTAGTCAATATCAAAAATTTTTTTAAATAGCTGCAAAGAATGTTATTTTTAAATATAGTATGTATTGATATTTAAAATTTGCTATGCTCTATATACTTAATGGAATTTAAATACCTAGTAATTTGTTACTCAACACAACCATTAAAATACATATAAATACATATATATATTAGTAATTGGAAATTTTACTGCACTCTTCTCTTTTCTCAGATTTCCTTTTCATTTCCCCCAAAGAATTTTATCCCAAATAACAAATTATTTGCTTTTAAACAATTTTTGATGATTCTATTATGAATCTCTGTAACAAAAATACCTGTAATTTGAATTTTCATGTTTAAAAACATCCCACATCATAAAGGTCAAAATGTTTAACATTTTTTTCTGTATTGAGTTAGCTTTTATGATTATTAATAGTGCACAAAAGATAGTACAGAAAAAAGTCTGTATTGCTGGTTTTGATCATATTATTCATTTTTAAAGTCATTATTTTACATTTCATGTCAATGAGAAGGCACAAGTTATTTATTTTTCAATCAAATAAATATTAATGGGTAGCTATTTCTTACTGCTAAAATTAAAGAGTGTTTAGCATAAATTCTATTATCATACTATGTTATTATAGATGTATTTAAAAATCTTGTTTTCATAAATAATAGTATAGGGATGGAATAGTCATTCCATAAACTATTTCCAAATCATAGCCAAAAAGCACATAAGAATTAATCATACATTTATATTTTATTTGTTTTGTTTTTTAATAAAAATAAACTTTAATAACCTATCAGTTAACTACTCATTTGGACGCTTCTTGAATTTTGTTGAAATCAAAGAACTTATATTGTGGAAGGATTTGTTATCAAGTTGTTATAATCATTCCTCACTTGGTTTCTAAGCAGTATACCAAAAAGGTTTTATCAAGGCTTACTAAAAGACTATCAATTATATTGCTGATTCTTTCACATAAAGGTAACTTGCTTAATCTGATATACTGAGAAGGGGATGGAAGAATTGAAATATGAAATACTAATCTTACACATTTTCACATATATAATAAAATTCTTCTATTTTATCACATGCCTTATTTAGATCAACTCATTAGAACTTGGATTTAGATTCTTAGTTTGTTCAATTCATGGAAAATATCTATCATAAATAACCTCATGGTAAAGTTCAGTCCTCAATTTTCCTAATTTTCCAACTAATTTTCCAAATCAGACTTACTTTCTATCCACCTTAATTTTTCACTTCCAATAAGTACCTTAATACTTATTTCTGTGATAGCTATCTCATGTCTGAATTCCAGTAATTCCACATCGATACTTGCCATAAGTCTACCTCCTGCATTTCTAATAGATGCTTTACTTTCTTTACTTTTATGGTCTTTCCCTCAGGAGCAATACATGTTGAAAATAAGTGGGTAAGGTCTGCTAAACAGAAGTGGTCATTATCCTGTTCTACAAAGCCTGAATTCAAAATATTCTAACTTGGGCCAAAATATACTGTTTCTTATGCCACCTTAATTAAGGTAGGCTTCACAGGTAACATTATTTCCAAGTATTCCTTTGTTTGGTATGTCTAAAAGTTTAACGTTCTGAGGCAACACAGCATGGTAAGAGGCAGGATCCATCAAGAAGGACGATTATGAAAAAAGTGGGAAAAAGGATGGTCTAATGTAAATTAGGTACATATTGGATATGAAAGTGCATGTTTTTGACCATAATAAGATATAATACGTCCAAATTTGAAAACAGTTATTACAAGTTATTCACAAACTAAAAGCTGGGTTGGGGCAGGGTGCAGAATAAAACATATAGAATCAGAAGATACAGCATCATCCAAACAACAGGAGTTCAAAAGGGAGAAAAAAAACAAAATAGAGGGAAAACAATTCTTAAAAACACATTATATTGGAATTTTGCTGAGCTGAGCTGAAGAACAAGATGAGACTGAAAGTTTATTGTTTGTCAAACACAATAAACAAAGCCCAAAATTTCACAATGAAATTTCAGAATGCCAGAGGTTAAGAAAGGAAAGACAGGTCACATACAAAGGAACAAGAGCCATAGAAGCACGTAATATGTAAACAGCAACTGTGGAAGCTAAAACGTTGTGGAGCAATGCCTATAAAATTCTGAAGGACAATGATTTTCAACCTAGAATTCTATCCCCAGACATACTATCAATTGAGTATGAAAGTAACATAAAGATATTTCCAGACATGCATGACTCAAAATTTTACTTCTTCTCTTATGAAACAAGTACATGGTTTATTCTACCAAAACAAACAAAACCACATAAAGACAAGGAATTCAGCAAAAGGGAAAAAAGAAAGATAAATCTGAAGATGCAAGTCATGGGTGGACAGTTAGCATCAGGGCCAAGAAAGCAACTGATTCAAACTGAACCAAGGAAAAGAATGTTCCAGGGGAAAATGGAACTGAAAGATACTCTGATGTGTTTGGCCCTATGAAGAATAACTTGTGACATTTAGGAAAAAAAAAATAGTGACGAACACATAAAAAATAAACAAATGAAGATTGGGGCAATTACGAATTTTTGGAGAGAGAGTAAGGTAGGGAGCGGTATAAAAAGGAAACATTGTAGTACTACTTGGCTTGGCAGTGAATATTTACATAAGTGTGGAAAACACTAGATATTGTATAATTTTTGTTTCCAAATGAAATTTATAAAGTACTACATTATGAGGTCTATGGAAAGAAACGGTGAGAAAGTGTGAGAAAAAGAGCTCAATTATTATCGTAGTAAGTTGTCAACATATAAATCCATAAAGCAAAAAATATTAGTATAGGCCTATATGCTGGTAATTTTCCCTGTGCTCTTGCAGATTTATAGTAACCCTTTCTAACCTGTTCTGTGCCTCAGAAGGCTCGCCTCTTCAGACTATCATCTGGGTTCCTTGTCTTCAGCTTCTAGTGGGTTTGCTTAATGGGATGTAATAGTGGGAAATGGGAGGACAGGAAGAGGTAGAAAGAAGGCTATTGATTCTTGCAGCTTCCACCCTCCCACTCTTGTCTGGGCAGTGTACGCATTCCTCCATCTATGGTCACAGCTCTGCAAGGTGGGCCTTCTCCTCTACCTACTGTTCTTACTGTGTTCTGGTAATTGCTCCTCTGACCTTAACCCTCTTAGTCCTAGAGTTGGTAATGGCATCCTACTATTATTAGTTACACTAATACAAGTCTCAGGTGCCTTATCATCCCTTTCTGTTTCTTTAACTTGGCTTTCTCCTTTGTAAATCAACTCTTCATTAAACTTCTTTAATCATCTCTTTTTCTGCTGTGACCCTGAGCAATACAGCATATGAATTATACTATGAAAATTTAAGTTTTAAGGGATAAACACTTTTCAAGTGTTCATCTATAAGGAGATACATGGGTGGAGAGGGATGGGGTAAGAAACTATTCTGTGTGGTTTTTAAAATATATTTAATATAAGCCTTGCATTATTACTGACCTTTAAATTACAGACTTGCGTTATTTTATAAAAATAAAAATATTTCTGGGATCCCTGGGTGGCGCAGTGGCTTAGCGCCTGCCTTTGGCTCAGGGCGCGATCCTGGAGACCCGGGATCAAATCCCACGTCGGGCTCCCGGTGCATGGAGCCTGCTTCTCCCTCTGCCTGTGTCTCTGCCTCTCTCTCTCTCTGTGACTATCATAAATAAATAAAAACTTAAAAAATAAAAATAAAATAAAAAAATAAAATAAAAATATTTCAATAACATTTTAATTTAAAATATTAAATCAACCTTTAAAAAGCTATATAGCACAAAAGTGGATGAGATTATATATACACAATAGATTTTAGACAGATGAGAGAGCCTGAGAACATAAAACAAGAGGTAGAAAGAGAGGGAGATAGGTGAGGAGAGAGAGAGCGTAGGAGAGAGAGAAAAATATTAACTGAAGTTATTGGCTATCCATGGGTGGCAGGATTTCAGATAGTGTGTGTGTAAGTGTGTGGTCTAAGTTGTCTTCATTGTGCATGAATATTATGTTTGTAATGGGATAAAAATAAATGTAGGAGAAATTAATCTTCTTTTAGAAATAGATGGTGAGAAAACGAAGAGAAATGGGTCTACAATTTGAAAAATAATATGAAGTTTTATTACAATGGGAAGCATGTGAATGTGTAGACTAAAGGAAAAGAAAAATAGAGAAAGAATTTTAGATGAGAGGAGCATAAGCAAATCATGGGAAAGATTGTTACAAAAAAAATACAGATAGTGATATTAAGGAGGAGACAGAAAGCTGTGAGAAAAGTGAAAAATGAATAAAGATTTGAAGACATTTTGGGACAAAAAGCAGAAAAACTGAGGTTGCTTATATCAGATTAACTGTCCTTTGTCAGCAGAAAATGCTAGATGAGCCCACACCCACAGCAAAAATCCTAGAGATAATTGATTCCTGGACTAACCCAAATAAATCAATTGCACCCCAATGTTCAGCCTTGATTATGAAGTTATCAGCTGAGTCATTTGGGATAGGTTACATAGCCTTCTAATGTGTCAATCGTTTGCTCTTATGTAAATTGAAAATGAAGATGGCACAAATTCTGCTTAAATTATAGGATTTTTTGAAACACAAATAATTGTTTTAAAAATTTTTACCTGAAATGTGCAATGTAAGATGCAAATAGTTTAGTCAGCAAATGGTCTATTAATCTGCTCAGGCCACCATAACAAAATACCATAGACTCAAAAAAAGAAATGTATTTCTTAACAGTTCTAGAGGCTAAGACATCCAAGATCAAGTTTCCAGTTGCTTTGCTTCCTTGGTGAAAGCTCTCTTCCAGGTTTGGAGATGGGTCACCGACTCACTATGTCTTCACATAGCAGAGAAAGGGCTTTACTCTAACAGATTAGGGTCTCACCCTATGACCTATCACCTTTATCACTTCCTCACAAGCCCTATCTCCAAGTTACCCTGTGGGTTATGGCTTCAACATATGAGTGGAAGGGGTGAGGAGCAGGAAGACAGAAACATTTAGTCCATGACAATGGTAAAGCACTCTTATCTTTAGGATAAAAGAGAAGGGTGGAGTGGGGAAAAGGACCAACTAGCCTTGGAGAAATTAACATGTTGTAACATTTGTCTGTTTTGAAGAATGAAAATGTACCCCATTTTTCTTTCTTTGGTGTTGTAGTCATTAATCACACTTACATACTTCCCCAAAGAACCTATCCACCAATTTTTAAAGGACTGTACTAAAAAAAAATAATAATAATAAAGAAAAAAAACAACTTTGTAAAGAGGAAAAGATTGAAGGCAACCTGTATGGCTAGACACCGGAATTTAGGGTTGCCAGATAAAATACAGGACACTCAGTTAAATTTGAATTTCAGAATCTCATGCAATATTTGGAACATACATTTACTAAAAATATTATTCATCACTTATCTGAAATTCAAATTTTACTGGGTGTTCTGTAATCTCATTTGCTAAATCTGGCAACACTAAAAAATTATAATTATAAAAGTATAGCACAGTACAAATACATAGGCTGGCATAAAATAACCAAAAACCCAGAACCAGTTACAGCTCTATGAAAGTAATTAATACTTACTAAAGTATTGGCTCAGCCAATAAAGTGTGTAACTCTTGATATCAGAGTTGTGAGTTCAAGCCCCACATTGCTTATAGAACTTACTTTAAAAACAAAACTGAACAACTGTATTTACTCAAAGGATACAAAAACACTCATTCAAAAACATGCACCTCTATGTTTATAGCAGTATTTTTTTACAATTGCCAGGATAATAGAAGAGCCCAGATATCCATTGATTGATGAATAAATAAGGAAGAGGTGGCATGTATGCCCAATGAAATATCATTCAGCCATAAAAAAGAATGAAATCTTGATATTTTCAATGACATGGATGGAGCTAGAGAGTGTAATGCTAAGCAAAATAAGTCAGTCAAAGAAAGATCAATACCATATGACTTCACTCACATGTGGAATTTAAGAAACAAAAAAATCAATGAGAAAAAATAAGAAAGACATAAACAGAATCTTGATTATAAAGAACAATCTGATAGTTACCAAAGGCAAAGGCAAAGGGGATAAGGGGATAAGTTGAAATAGGTGATGGGGATTAAGGAGCACACTTGCCTTGATGAGCACTGGATGATGTATGGAAGTGCCGAATCATTATATTGTACACTTGAAACTAATATTACACTGTATATTAACTAACTGGAGTTTAAATAAAAACTTAAATTAAAACATGCTTAACACAGTAACTATTTCAAACAAGGGGACGGAATATGTAACTTGATAAATGTTACTGAACATATTTACTAGTAAGAAAAAATAAAGTTAGATGCCTGCCTCACACTAACCAAATCACTTAGGCAAAGAAAGAAGAGTGCTAAATTTAGGAAACAAGAACTAAAAAGAGTCAAAAGAAAATGTAGGTGAATATTTATCTAACCTTGGGGTGTAAAACATCTTTCTAAATAAAAGCAAAGGGAGAAAAATTAAAAGGGAAAGAAGATTGTTTTTTTTCTACCTAGAAATTAAACACTGTGTATTTTTTTACAAATAAATAGTAAAGTGGAGGGAAATGGCAAAATATATAACAAAAGGTAAATATTCCTAATGCCTAAAAATGGGATGCCATTTTCCCTATCAAATCAGCAAATCTATCTAAAATGGTAGCACTGAAGCTAGCAAGAGTACTATGAAAACAGGGCCCTGATATACTGTTTATGGAAACATAAGTTGGTATATCTGGACAAAATATCTTTCAGGAGGGGAGGAAGAGCAAAGGCATTTTCAGGTGAAGAAAAATCAAGAGATTTGTGTTGCTAGTAGATTTTCTCTAAAAGAAATGATGAAGACATTTCCTTTGCATTTCTTTAGGCTGAATGAAATAATACAAAAGGGAAACTTGGAACTTCAGGAATAAAGGAAAAGCTAAGAAATTGGCAAATATCTGGGTAAACATTTTTAAAACTATTTTCATGCTAAATTCCTTAAAACATATATAGCAGTTGAAAGCAAAAGATATAACATCGTCTGATAAGGTTTTCAATGTATACAGAAATAATAATACATATATAGAGGTAATAATTCCATTATAACACAAAAGCAGGGGAGTAGA
The DNA here is from genome assembly GCF_018345385.1 of Vulpes lagopus. Taxonomy (NCBI): domain Eukaryota; kingdom Metazoa; phylum Chordata; class Mammalia; order Carnivora; family Canidae; genus Vulpes; species Vulpes lagopus. Next base: position 6,756,992 of record NC_054840.1, read on the forward strand.
ATGACTTACATGGTTTTAAGGCTTATACATTTTACTTGAAGGGGTAATACATTAATTTTATGTACTCTGTAAATGTTTAGGTATATATATATCGTAATCCCTAGAGCCACTACTAAAAAATTAATATAAATTAATATAAATAATATAGCCCAAAAGCCAATAAATAAAATGGGATATTAAAAATAATTAAGTATACAAAAGAAGGCAGGAAAAAGAAAATAGAAGAAAAAGATGAGAAAGAAAACAAATAATAAGATAGTAGACTTAAATCCAACTAAATCAATAATTATAATAAATGTAAATGATCTAAATGACCAAATAAAAGACAGACTATGAGATTGGGCTTAAAAATAAGACTCAGTTATGTTCCATCTACAAGGTATCCACTATAAAGACAAAGATAGACTAAAAGTAAAAGAACTAAAAAAAATATCATGCAAACACTAAAAGAAGACTGTATAGCTATATTAATATCAGATAAAGTAGACTTCAGAACAAGGAATACTAAGAGAGATAAAAGAGACATTATATAATAAAAGGGTCAATTAGGCAAGATGATACAGCAATTCTAAATACATATGTAGCTAACAACAAGAATTTCAAAATACATGAAGTGATAGAAATGACAGGGAAAAAACAGACAAATCCACCACTCAAGTTGAAAACTGTAACACCCTTCTCTCAGTAAATGATAGAACAAGTAGACAAAAAATTAAAAAAATAAAAGTAACAACAAATGACATTTTTAAAACACTAATTGACTTTAAAAAACACTCTATGCTACAACAGCAGAATGCAAATTCTTTTCAAGTGCACATGAAACACTCACCAAGATAGACTATATCCTGGGCCACAGAATGTGTCTTAGTAAGTGGCAAAAAAATTGAAATCTTACAAAGTATGTTCTCTAATCAGAAAAAGTTAAGCTAGAAATCAATAACAGAAAACTACTTAATAATTCCAACTGCTAGTGAGGATACAGAATAACTGGAACTCTTGTTCATTTCTGATGGGAATGCACAGTGGTAGAGTCATTTTAGAAAACAGTTTCGTGGTTTCTTATAAAGTTAAATATATACTTAACATAAGACTCAGTAATCTCACATCCAGGCATTAATTTGAGAGAAATAAGAACTTATGTTTACATGGTGCATAAATGTTTATAGTGCCTGTTTTCATAGTCATCAAAAACTAGACACCCATATGTCATTTAAATTATGAATGGATAAAGAAACCACAGAATAGCAACAAAGAAGACTGAATAACTGAAAATATGTTAAAAGATAAACTGAGGCATATTAAAAATTTTAATAATTTATTTGAGCAAAATCAATTAGAATTGGGCAGTACCAAAAAGGACATGGGGAGGAGTGCTCCACCAACAGGAGCCAGGAGAAGATACAGAAACCAAGCAAAAAAATTATTTAATTGGGTACAGGGTTGCTTTATTTGGGAAAACCTAGTTGGCTGGTTGTGATTGGCCATCCTTAGGTTTTGATTTCTTACCCTCTAGGCATTTACAAACTTAGGTTTGAGTTTGCTCATATAGGCTGCCAAAGCATGAAAGCCACCTCAGTCTAATGGCCTCCTTGTTTAATTAATTTAACACATGCAACGACAAGGATGATTCCAAATATACTAGGCTGAATGAACAAAACCAGACTCAAAAGGCTACATAATCAATGATTCCACTAACATGATATCTAAAAGGACAGATAGGATAGGACTAGAAATCAGAGTACAGTAGTATTTGCAAAGGATCAGGGTCAGCTTGTAAAGGGGCTGCATGAGGGAATTTGGGGGAGTAACAGAATTGTATCCTGATTGTAGTGGTGGTTTACTGGATTATATATTTGTCCAGATGCATAGAACTGTATACCAAAAAGAGTGAATTCTACTGTACATAAAATTAAAAACATCGATTTGATGTTTTTAAAATTCTGGATAAAATAAAAGGCAATGAATGAACTTCTTATCTTCTCAGGTTACTTGAAGAAAGATTTTTTTTCCCCATGTTTTCTGTCTACGGTCAGTTACCAAAATATGGACCAAAACCAAATCATTTAAGCCTTGTTTATTCTGTTAACTCTAGGTGATTTGAAGCAGAAGAGGAATATGCCAATCATCAAAGTCCAGAGATAATCCTAAAACACAAATTTAGCTTCTCTTCACAGTCTCTGAGCTACACTCAAAACCACTTTCCAGAACTGCCAAGGATGCTTGATTGAGTTTCAGCATTATTTCCAGACCTCCCCAGGTGGAGCCATTAATAATCAGTGAAATGGCCCAAAAAGAGCACTGAAAGGAACATGAGTTTCAAAATCTGCTAACCGTGTCATCAATCTCTGAATGATTGAGAACAGGATACAAAGGCCATAGTATTGCTGCCCACTGCACACACCTACAACACTCTGAAGCAGAAATCTACCCTATGACAATGACCTCATGATACTGCATAACCCTGAGGAGACAGGGTGAAGCTGGCTAGGTCTGGAGCTGTGTTGTCATCCATCAATCTGCACAGTCAGGAATGTCTGCATTCAGAGCCTCTGACATCAATTCCAGTTTAGACTTGTTCCCAAGGGACATGGGGTGATTATTTTTATCTCCTAATGTTACAGTTTAACTAATTCACTAATGATTAAGACAATTTTAAAGACTGAGCAGGCCCCACTAGCTAAATGGTTGCTGCACTTTAGTTAACATGCAAAGGGTGTCCACTGCCTGCAGTTAGCTAATAATGCATTATAATTAATAGTACTTGGGAAAAGTGTCCTGTCAGCGGGAGCCCTGAGGTTGTTTTCCTAATGCACCAAGATGATCTCCATCAGGCCTTCTCTTGTTTCATCGGATAAGTGATTGTGCTGTCCCTACTCTGATTCTTTTAATTCTAAAGTAATTTGGTTCTGATTCCAAAACCTCACAGAATTTTCTTCATTAGCATTTTCTTGAACTGACATGTGGGTTGCTGTGGTGATAAAAGTGAAAAACCACCTTCTTATTTACTCATCTCCAATACTGCCTTGCAAAAGCACATCTATCTTAGCAGGAGGGCTTCAGCAAGAAAAACCCAGGGGAAGTTAGGACAATGATTCATCCACCACAGTATAGATTTCTTCATTTGCTTGCACTATCTCATGCTCTTCTAATTGTTTCTTCCTTAATTTTTATTTCCTTGTGTATAGGATCTGCTTTGTCCCACTATTCTTAATTGGTGCTAAAAAGCCTATCTTATATGTAGGGAAACTAATCTCGGATGTCCTAGAAAATTAACTATTACATCACCTAACATCATTTTGCTGGAAAAAGAAACAGATGATGATGAAATCAGAGTAGTTCAGTGAAAGCCAAGAAAACAACAACAAATAATAGCGTGACGATGTAAACAAAGACCCATCTTCATCTCCCACCTCAGTATTATTTTTGGAAATTGAATGCCCATCTTCAGATGCCCCTTTCCATCTCTCCCATCCTCCATTGTCCACCCACATTCCAGAGCAGGGGAGGGATGAATGAGGTACATGTTCCTCACACCACATGTTCCAAAAGCAGACAGCAAGCATCTAAATCACGTAAATATGATAGAAGGGGGGAAATATAAGAGATTTTATAAATATATATATATATATATATATATATATTATGAAGCTAGAATCATTGTTCTACTGGCTCTGCAATCATACAAATTTTCAATTTTTTTTTATCAAGTTCAAAGTTAGATACAAAGAAAACCTCTAATAACTTTGACATTGGATCAGCTAGCAGAGAGTCTAGTTGTGTGGTCTGTGTCATGGAGTAGAGTGTTCTATGAATGTCAATCAGGTCAATAGTGTTACTAGTGGTTAATAGTGTTGTCCAGGTCTTCTGTTTCCTTACTGATGATTTTTCCTTTACTTGTTCTCTGATTACTGAGAGAAGTATTGAAATCTCCAAATGTAACCGGATTTGCCTAGTTGTACAACCTGTGCCTGTGGTGGTGAGCATACATACTCCTTCCTGACATTTTTACCATCCTAAACTCTACTGTTATTATAATCATCATTTTAAAAATAAGGAAACTGAGGCACAAGGAGGTTTAAGTAAATGTGCAAGGCCACTTGGACTTCAAATTGAGGTAGTTTGACTCCAGAGTCCTTGTTCTTCAACCCCATGATACACTGAACTCGGTCTCATCTGTGAATCTCAAGAGTGGGTAAGATGAAGCCATGATGTTACGTGCCTTTTACAAAGTATTTGTGGTACAAGCCAACTTCTGGGGTTGTTCAAGTGCCATTCCAGGCTCCACTCTCTCCCATCTCCACTACCATTCAACACAATCTTATCCTCCCTCCAAGGAGCATTGGAGAGGACACTCTAAAGATGTTGTTAGGAAATACAGCTTTCTGTGGGCCTGAAGAAGGTAAAAGACCTTGCTTTGGCATGAAGGGCTCTATGGGGTTATGTCTTTCTTTCCAGTTTCTCTCCTTTATTAGCTACCTTATCTTTATTCCTTTCCAGGATGCTCCTGTGGATAGGTCTCGGTACTGCCCTGGAGAGGCCTGGTGGTGGAGAGATAAAGCCAACACTACTCTGGGGTTTAGCAATTTATCTGTCCTTGCTTCTTTTTGTCATAAGTGTGGTAAGGCCTTAAAGGTCAAGTAGAAAGTGTAGGCTTTGAGAAAGGGGCAATGAAGACCTATTCAGATTTGGCCCTAGGCTAGAAAGGCTAAAGGAGTCCTCATTCACTCACAGTTCACCTAGTTTAGCAAGGCCAGGATGTCTTGGGGTCAACTGGAGTTGGGGTCAAAGTTTTACAGGAAAAAGCAATGTGTATTCTCCTCTATCTGGATCTCTTAGGGATGCTGTAATGGTGAGTGGTTGGCCACCTCTGTTTTCATCAGAGAAAAATCCAAACCGTAAGACTGTCCATGGGAATGGAATAACCATTTCTAACCAAAGAAATGTAAATCCTCAATCACAATATGGCTAAAGAACTGTTTTGTTTTTATGCCTCCGATTTTTCTTTTTTTCAGTCCTGACAGTCCTTCCAGTTCAGATCAGGGCAAACTTTGGATCCGATGCTGAAATCTCAGCAAAGGTGGTGCATTTGGTATCTTGAAAGCAAGAGATGACCCACCACTCTGTTTAGTCATTTGAGGAATGACTATAAGATCTAAGTCTCAAGATCAGTGTCTGGCGTATAGTTAATGCTATAGGAGTGTTATCACAGAACTAATAAGACACTGGTCACAATACCAGAGTGATAAATTATTTTATGATGAGGAAACAAAGTTGTCAAGCAACCTGGATACTCCTGTTGACCTGACCTGACCCCAAGGAAACCCAAACCAATATGGTTCTTAGTGAACTAGGAATTCTAGCAAGTCAGGGGAGTTGTTGTGATTTAAGTGTCTAGTAGCATTAGGCTCTGGGTTATTTCAGATCAGAATATTCCTACTATATTTAGTATGTTTATCAGGCAATAATTATGTGCCTAGAGGGTCATCTGGTATGCACTAATCTATTATAGCAGTTTTAACAATAATAGTAATAATAATAATAATAATAATAATGATATAATAAAAACTTGGTAAGCACTTATTATGCCCTTTATAAAGATAAATATTCTCTAATTCATTCTTCACGACAGTCCTGTAAAGTAAACACTATTACTGATAAGGAAACCAAAATTTAGAGACATACACACGATCCCACCATGATTTTGCCCATAGTTTCCTTGCCAGGAACACATGTTTTTGTCAGTCACCTGATTGCTCTATTTATCCCTCAAGACTTAGTTCTAGTGTTCCCTATTCTAGAAACCAGGCTCCAAATCTCTTTCTTGGAGCTGCTTCTGGGGTAGGCATCCCTCCTCTCTTTCCCCAGTTCTCTGCATTACCTCTGCAAAGCACTTGCTACATCATATCAAAATGTTCTCATCTGTCTCTAAGGCAGGCTGCATCCTGTTATGACTAAATCTTCTTTCCTTCCAGAGATGCTCAATATCTGGCAGAAATTATTATTCAGTAGAATGAGTACTGTGACTGGTATTGAGTAGATGCTCAAATACTTGGGGAATCACAAATTAGATGATGGTAAAGCCTTTAAGTATTAAATGAGTGACTGGACTAAAGACTCTTTAAGGTCTCTTTCAGTCCTGAGATACTATAGTTTTGAGACTCAGATTTGAACCTACCTGGCTTGATGATGTCAACCTTCATTGAGAAAAGCAAAGTGGCTTCAAGAGGAAGATAAGGAAGTCAGTTCTGAATTCAAACAATCCTCCTCTCAAATGGCCCATTCAGAGTTGGTAAACTGGTAGCCTGGGTGGCTTAGTCAGTTAAGCATCTGCTTTCAGCTCCGGTCATGGTCATGGGGTCCTGGGTCAGGCTCCCTGCTTAGTGGGGAGTCTGCTTCTCCCTCTCCCTTTGCCTGCCCCCTCCCCCTGCCTGTACTCGCTCTTGCTCTCTCTCCCTCTCTCTCAAAATAATAAACAAAATCTTTATCAAAAAAAAGTTGGTAAACTCATCTAAAAGTAGAAGACTGAAACATTTTCTTAAAGGAAACCGCCCCCCCACAATTTATTATAATGCTATCCTATATGACACCACTTCTAATTTTCAAATGTAAATCCCTACATAGTTCTTTTATAGAAATAATCCAATGTAAATAATATCCTCAAGAATAAACTGCTTCATTTTATAATACAGATTATATCTTGAAGGACATGAAAATACTACACAGGAAGAGATAAGAGACAGGCCACAGAGTCAGTTCCTCTCTGTTACCAAATGGCTACTGCAGCAACAGCCCTGGGCTCCTGCTAGGCTCCATTCAGAATGCTCATGCACTGTTGACAACAACTGATTATTCCTGTGACCTTCATCAAGGGGCCTCATGCAGTAGTCATTCTTTTCTGCCATCTAAGGGCTTCATGAATTGTAAATCAGTTCAAAACTGATAAGCACTCATCAATTCCCACTTAAATTCTGTTCCAAAGCATAGTTGTTTCATTAGTCCAAAATCTGTCATAAACCTTTCACCTTAGGAAACCCATGGTGAGAATTTCTCTCAGTAGTAAGCATATTTATTTCACTCAAACCTTGGAAACAAGCTTTATAAAATGTAAAATGGTTCCTTTTGTCTTGTTTTTAATGTCTCCTTATTGCAGGAAAAATATTTTGAAGGGTCTCTGGTAGAAGGCTAGTTTTGATTGCCAATGCCATAATCTAAATCTCATCACAAATACTGATTGATTCCAAAATAGCAAAAGAGAGTAGTCTCCAATTATCTATTATAGAGCAGAATTTAATCTGAGTGTTGTGAGAATATTAATTCATTTGTGGAATTGAATACAAGATAATACATTCATGTTCTGACAGAAATCTATAATTTTGAGTCAAGTTTGCCAATAACAGTGTTACTGTAGTACAAATTCAAAGTTTAATATGTCTGTGTTCACGTGCTTTCCAAATGCATTTCAGAGTCCATTTGTAGTACAGATAAGCTCTGATATCTGCTATTTTGGATTTTATCCAAGGAACTTTCTGCAACCAAAAAGGGGTGTGGCTATTTTAATTACCCTTCCCAAAGCAGTCCATTTCTTTTAGCTCTAAATGTTGAAAACTAGCTCATTAAATTGAACCCAAATCTGCCTCCCTGAAATTTCTTCCATTTAAGTAAAAGCTTTAAGGGCCAAATTTCAGCCTATTATAAAGATGACTTTTTTTTTCTTCGGTGGGAGGGGGGTAGGGAGGGGCAGAGGAAGAGGGAGAGAGAGAGAATCTTAAGTGCCATGCCCAGCATGGAGCCCATGCAGGACTTGATCTTACAACTCTGAGATAATGAGTTGGACGCTTAACTGACTTAGCCACCCAGATGCCCTAAGAATGACTTTCTAACAATTCAAATGCTTCAGTGGACAGTGAACATGAATTGCATGTACACTGTGTGCTAGATAAATACCTTTTTAAGTGCTTTGCCTATCTTAAATTTTCTATCACAACAACACCTTTAAGTGAGTACTATTATTTATTCCATTCTACAGATGAAACAGGCACGGGGATTTTAAGCAATATGCCCCCAAATCACACATGCATATAATAAATGAGTAGAGCCAGGACTCAAATCCACTGACCATACTACAAAGCCCTGTGTTATGGGAGCACCACTTGACACAGAGAATTCCAGCAGCAGAGGAGTTTTGAACTAAATGACATTTGAAATCTTTTCCAACCATGAGAATAGGTCACAGAGAATTCTCACGCAATGTGAACATCTTCACTTAACCAATCCTTCCCCAAAGTCTAGAATAATTACCTTTCTAATGTCCTCTGTTGGATGCTTGTACTTCCTCTCTGATGGCACCTAGCCAATTACTTTATAATTACTTATTGTGTTTCTCCCACACAAGACTAAACTTCCTCAGAATAAGGACTATTTCTGGGCAGCCCAGGTGGCTCCGCGGTTTAGCACCATCTTCAGCCCAGGGTGTGATCCTGGGGACCCGGGATCGAGTCCCACGTCAGGCTCCCTGCATGGAGCCTGCTTCTCCCTCTGTCTATGTCTCTGCCTCTCTCTCTATCACTTTATAATTACTTATTGTGTTTCTCCCACACAAGACTAAACTTCCTCAGAATAAGGACTATTTCTATCTTCTTAATCATTATATCCTGAATATCTAGCACAGTGCCTGGCACAAAGTAGAAGTCAATAAGTTTTTGTTGAATAAGTGAATAAAAGATATAATGAATCAAGGGTAACATCCCATTGTTCTACAACTTAAATTTTGTCAGGTCTTACTACAGAACTAGACTCTAGAATGAAGACTAGAAAAAAACAGATACACACACACTAGAAGTTAAGTGTCTTTAAAAAGCATAAGCCCAAATCCCTTTATGCTTATTCTATGTTACTTACTAAAATATATACGTATATATTTAACAATAGGAGATTAGCTAAATAAATCACTATCTGTTCACCCAGTAGAATGTTGGACTTCTATTAAAAACGATGTTGAAAAATAATAGTTAATGACATGGAAACACATTTTTGTTGCATTAAATTTTTTAAAAAATTAATCAGTAAATCCACTTTTTGTTCATGTGAGAAAAGAAAAAATTAAACAGCATATATATATAAACATTACTGAAAGGATGTGTTATAACCCTAAACAGCAATAATGTTTTTCTCTTACAGAATTAGAGATGAATTTTTATTTCTTATGGGAGGAGTTTTTTTCTATTTAATTTCCAAATTTTTCTGTTTTCTAAATTTCCACAGTTACACTTAGAAGAAAAATAAAGGATTGGGCTTTGTTTTGTTTTTTTTTTTTTTTGCTGAATACAAATGAATTAGCTGTATAAAAAAATTAGAAAGGAATAGGTGCAACTTCTACCCATATACTCATTTATCTCCTTTTACTAGCACTTTAATTGAAATACCATATGTAGGCTTGTGTAAGGCAAAGGCATGGCTCTTGGGAAATATTTTTTTCAAAGTGGAAATAAAGGCACAGAAGACCGTCCTCACCCAAACTTGACTAACATATTCAGAGGCTACTGTGCTGGGGTCAATTTCCTCATTTTGTATTTCTCCAAGCATTGTAATAGTTATACTAACTCCCATGTAGTAATTTAAACAAACAAGCAAGAAAGCAATAACAAAACCTTCATAACAACAAATACCAATAAAAAGAAAAATGAGTGCTAGTTGCAGAAATAAAAAAAAAAAAAGAAACAGGTATAAGGCAATGATGGTTCTTGGCCTGGAACTACATATTTTATGGGAGGAATTATATACAAAAATTCCAGGCAAAAAAAAGATTTTCTAGATGTTTTCTTTAGTTCTTCTTATTTTTTCCCTCCAATGATACTGGATTTGGCAACTTCTGAAAAATGTTATGCCAAGATTCCAACTTCTTAATTTATTCCTATACTGTAACAAGAAAGAAAGGGTGGAAAGAGACAAGGGAGTAGGGTAAGAGAAAAGGGAAAAGGCAGTGAGCAAGGCTGGCTGCTGGCACTTGCAAGAGAATTCAATTGTCAACTGACACAAGTAATGGTAAGGAAATATATATTTTTTAATGAAAAGGAGACAGGAGAGCATGTGTGAAGGAGGGCATGCCTTGCAAGTCACTGAAAACTGGCCTTCTCTCCACCTATTTGTGGAAAGAGTTGAAGTTTGATGACAAAGATTGGGAGAATAGAAAGTGGTGGGGGTGATACTCCAAATGACAGCATGAGGTAATCAGAGGATAAACATCTCCATCTCCCTATACTTTGGAGTCATATAAGCAATAACCTGGGAACCAGCTCCACCCACCCTGCGGACACATCTCTGCATAAAAAGGAAAGATATAAAGCCTCTTTCTGACAAAGATGGGACTTAAAATCACTCACATGATGCTCTGTTTGCTGGTACCTTGACTTGAGTAGATTTGGGGCATCTGCCTGCTAACTAGATACTGAAGTTCTCCAGAGTCCCCGGAGGGCAGAGCACTCTTGGTGAAATACATACTGAGTATTTAGGGAGATTTTATGTAAATGGTGTATTATTTCTGGTCTCTTGTTGAACTACAAAATCATTCTTGCCTGCTTTCCTTCTCACTGAGCAACTCTTTCTTTTTTGAAATTGGCATCAGCACGCCCCAGGCTAATTTACCTGTTCAGATGGGACAGCTCTCCACAACAAAGATATACCTGGTCCAAAATGCCCGGAGTGTTAATGTTGAGAAACCCAAGCTTACATGTATAATCAATTTCATTTTATATTTTCTGAGTACCGTTTTGCTCACTTGCAAAATGGAAAGAAACTCTTCAAAGTATTTTCCGATCCTTAAAAATATATTTTACTCAAGACCACCTACCTCATATGCAGTAATACTAAACATTACTAAATATTGGACCTAGATCTCTAAGTGTAGTCATCTTTCTGCTACATTAAAATCGTGGAGCTTGCTTGATTTCTATGGTTCTACTTCTACTCCTGACTCCTTCTGTCCCTAAGCATGGTAATCATACTCCTTAACCTTCATTTTTTTTCGGCCTGGGTTCCTTACCCCTTCTAACTACTAATATTGCCTCCCTTTGTGTTATCATTTGACCCTCACTGTCCCTTAGTTCTATGTGAAGCCCAAGGAATTGTGTTAGAGTTTGAAATACCTTGATGTATTACTGAATTTTATGTATGTAGTAGAATAAGTTTTAGGGTATAATTCTGTACTCTTTATTTTTTTTTAAGATTTTATTTATTTATCCATGAGAGACACAGAGAGAGAGAGGCAGAGACACAGGCAGAGGGAGAAGCAGGCTCCATGTGGGGAGCCGGACGTGGGACTTGATCCCGGGACTCCAGGACCACTCCCCAGGCTGAAGGCAGCGCTAAGCCGCTGAGCCACTGGGGCTGCCCAACTCTGTACTCTTTACAAATGAACTTTTCTTATTGTTTTCTTATATAGCTGCTCATCATTAAAACTTTTAAAAAAAATAGCAACAAAGAAATTTGAAACATTTAATCTCCAAACCTAGAAATATCTCTTGCCATTACTTTGTCTTTTTTCTTTTTTTATAATAAATTTATTTTTAATTGGTGTTCAATTTACCAACATACAGAATAACACCCAGTGACTTTGTCTTTTTTCAATGCATATTTTTTCTTTCATCAAAAAGTGTTGAGATGTCAACACCGTTCTGTAATTTTTTCCCATTTAATCATACGTTGGGAACCTCTCCCCATGTTACTAAATATTATTCTCTAGCATCATCTTTACTGGCTCCATAGTAATCCACCGTACAAGTGTATTAACTTGTTTAACCAATCCTGTATTGTTGGGTAATTAGGCTGCTCCCAATTTTAATCTTTTATAAATCTGTCCTTCCAAATATTTTTAAAGCAAATCTTTGATCATTCTTATCATATTCTTACCAAAAAGTGGGATTTATGAATCAAATGACATGCAAAAGTTTGAGTTTTGACATAGTGTCAAACTTAATGGGAATTTTACTTCAAATTAATGAATTTTCTGGTTAGTGAGTGTTGATAAACCACAGACATTCTTTATCCAGATTGATTTCTCACTATAGTGGCCTCTCATTTCATATCCATGAAATGAAAGCCAGAGTAAGGCCAGCAATTGGTACTGACTACTCAATACTGTCACCCCTCCTGTAAACTAACTTTGGGTAATCTTGAGATTCAATTCCACTGAACTTTAGTGAATACCACATAGTACTATCCAAGTTTTTCCTAAATAAATATCCAATTGTCAACAGACTGTTCACCTGTTTATTTAGCTTTATTTGAAAAGCACCAGCACCACCTGGTGACAATAATTCAGATTGCCCCTTCCCAAAAGTCCTGATTCCTTCTTCTTTAACTTTCAGTTGTTTTTTGAAAAAAAATCACACATACATAAAAATTGAAAGAATACTAAAATAAACATCCTTATACTATCATCTGTATTTACCAGTAGTTAATATTTTTGCTACACTGGCTTTAACTTTTTCTATATGTGTTCATATACTAAACCATTTGAAAATAAAGACTTGAAATACTTAACCTCCAAAATTTTCTGCGTGAATCTCCTAAGGACATCCTTTACATAAGCACAGTATCATCGTCTTACCTGAGAAATTAACAATAATTTTACATCATCATATATGTTATATATGTTCAGATTGTCCCTATTGTCATAAAACATTTGTAGGTTTTTAACCCAAGATCTAATCAAGGCTTACGCTTTGCAATTGGTTGTTGTTTCTAAGGTCTCTTTTAATCTAGAATAGGACAATTTTCACAACTTTTTTTTTTAATTTCCCATGACATTGCCATTTTTAAAGCGTTCAGATCAGTTAACTTTTTTTTTAAAAAGATTTATTTATTTATTCATGATAGACACACAGAGAGAGAGAGGCAGAGACACAGGCAGAGGAAGAGGCAGAGACACAGGCAGAGGGAGAAAACACGCCGGGAGCCCGATTCGGGACTCCATCCCGGGACTCCAGGATTGCGCCCTGGGCCAAAGGCAGGTGCCAAACTGCTGAGCCACCCAGGGATCCCCCAGATCAGTTAACTTATAGAATATCTCACATTCTGAATTTGTCTGATTATTATCCCCATGATCAGGTTCATAGTAAACATTTTGGCAAGAATACTTCATAGGTGACTCTGTCGTTTTTATTGCACCTCTTTAGGAAAATTTAACATCAGTGCTTCCTACTACTGGTGTTGCTAAGTTAGACCACTTGGTTAAAGTAGTGATTGCAAAATTTACCCCACATAATTAATGTTATGAGCAGAGTGCTACTTTGAGACCATGTGAATATCTTCACCCCAGCAAATTTCTACACAAAGGTTTTGACAGACATTGACAGTCCTTACTTAAATCAGTTACTACACTGGAAATTGCAAAATGATGATTTTCTATCTCTATCATTATTTTGACAGTAATTATTAAAGAGAAACAAAAATAAATTAGCCTACCAAGTATTCTGAAAAATCCTTAGTGAGTGATTTAAGACAAAAAGAATGGAAAAAAATTTTAAACCTTACTTAGTTCGTACAATATTAATCATCATATAGGTATTGTAATTCTGAAACTTTTTATGTAATTATAGAATAAAGCAACTAAGCAGATATATCCATAAAATTAGGAGCCAAGATTTCACTGTAAGAGCAAAGAAATACACATATAAAATAAAATCAGCTGAAGAAAAATACTATAATGTTACATCTGAGTTAGAATTATCAATACTAACTCATGATTTAAGAAAAAAAAAAACTTACTTCCTAATTAAACAAAGATACTGCAGTAGCAATAGCATAGCTAGCATCCGGATCTTGGTTTCTTGTGCGCTTATTAGTCATTTGTGTATCTTCCTTTGTGAAATGTCGGCTAATTCTTCTGATCTTTTTATTGGATTGATGGAGTGAGAGGACTTCTTCCTGTATTCTGGACACTAGTTCATTATCAGATATATGTTTTCAGAGTATTTTCTCTCATTCTATGGCTATATTATTTATTTTCTTAAAAGTGTTTTGGTTTGATTTGGTGGTTTTGTTTTGTTTTGTTTTTTTGAGAGGGGGCGAGGGGAAGAGCAGAGGGTGAGGGAGAAAGAGAATCCCAAGCAGGCTCCACACCCAGCATGGAGCCCAATGCAAGGATGGATCTCACAGCCTTATTAATAAGATCATTACCTGCCTGTGCCAAAATCAAGAGCTGGACACTTACCCAATTGAGTCACCCAAAGCATCTCTTAACAGTGTTCTTTGATGAGAAGTTTTTAATTATGATGTTCAATTTACCCATTTTTTTTTCTTTTATGGTTATTGCTTTTCTGTGTTCTGCTGCAAAACTTTTGCCTACTCACAAATCACAAATATTCTTCTAAAATCTTTATAGTTTTAGTTTTAAGAATTTTTTCATTTTAAATAAAAGTTATTTGAGTTTCTAAAAACATCTTTATATTTTTACTTTTTATGTTAATCTATGATCTTTCTAAAATAAATATTTATGATATGAAGTAAGCACAAAGGTTAATTTTCCTATATGGATATCTGGTTATTCCAAAACCATTTGTTAAAAAAATTTTCCTTTACCTATCAGATAACTTTGGCATCTTTGTGAAAATCAAATAGCTGTATAAGTGTGAATCTAATTCTTTCTATTCTATCTTCTGATTTACATGTCAATTCTTATGCGAGTGCCATACAGTTTTGATTACTGTAGCTTTATAGCAGTCTCAAAGTTAAGCAATTAAGTTTTTCAACTTTGTTCTTTATCAAGATGCTTTATATATTCTATATCTTTTGCATTTCCAAGTAAATTTTAGAAAAAGTTTGTCAGTTTCTACCAAAAGCACGGTGGAACTGTGGTTAGATTGTGTTGAATCTATGGTTTGGGAAGAAATGACATTTGAATGATATCAAGTCTTCTAATCCATAAATATGGTATATAAAATAATCCTTTTTCTCAGCAATGTTTCATAGTTTTCAATGAAAATATCTTGCATTTCTTTTATTAAATTTATTCCTCAGTGTTTTATTTTTTTATGCTATTGTGAGTAAAATTAATTTTCTATTTTATTTTCCAGTAGGATAGGGTAACATATAAAAATAAGTCAATCAGAAAAGACAACTATATGATTTCACTCATATGTGGAATTTAAGAAACAAAACAGTTTGAAGAGCATAGGGGGAGGGAGGGCAAAATAAAACAAGACAAAATCAGAGAGGGAGACAAACTGTAAGAGAGTCTTAACCATAGGAAGCAAATCGAGGGTTGCTAGAGGGGAGAAGGGTGGGGGGAGTGGAGTAACTGAATGATGGACATTACGAATACATAATATAATAAGCACTGGGCATTATATTAGACTGATGAGGGACAACTGGGTGGCTCGGTGGTTGAGCATCTGCCTTTGGCTAAGGTTGTGATCCTGGGGTCCTGGGATCAAGTCACACATCAGGCTCCCCACAGGGAGCCCGCTTCACCCTCTACCTACCTGTGTGTCTCTCATGAATAAATAAATAAAATGTAAAAAAAAGACTGATGAATCATTGAACTCTACCTCTATAACTAATAATATACTATATGTTAATTAATTGAATTTAAGTGAATAGTAAATAAATACATAAAATTAAAAAACAAAAATTACAATCGATTTTTGTATATTCAGTTTGTTTTAAGATTTTATTTATTTGCGAGAGAGAGAAAGAGAGCATGAGCAGGGATAGAAGCAAAGGGAGAAGCAGACTCCTGGCTGAGCAGGGAGATTGATGTGGGGCTCTATCCCAGGACTCTGGAATCCTAAGCCAAAGGCAGCCGCTTAGCTAACTGAGCCATGCAGGTGCCCTTATTTTTGTATATTAACTTTGTATCCTGAAATTTTGCTAATAGTTCTTTTGTAGATGCCTTAAGATTTTCCATGTAAACAACCATGTCACCTGCCCAAAAAACAAGATGACAACAACAAAAAACAGGATTTCTCTTCTGAGTTTTATGTTTTTTATTGCTTTTTCTTGTCTTATTGAAATGGCTAAGAGCTTAGAGACAATATAAATAATGAGAATGGGTATTCTTACCTAGTTCTTAACCTTTGGGAGAGCATTCAATATAATACTATTAAGTAGTACCATTAGTTTTTCATATATGCCATTTTCATAAATTTCATTTATCAGAGTGAGGAAATTCTCTCTTCTATTTCTAGCTTCTGAGAGTTTTTATTTTATTTATTTTTTAATTTTTTTTAATTTATTTTATGAGAGTCACACAGAGAGAGAGAGGCAGAGACACAGGCAGAGGGAGAAGCAGGCTCCATGCACCGGGAGCCCGACGTGGGATTCGATCCCGGGTCTCCAGGATCACGCCCTGGGGCAAAGGCAGGCGCCAAACCGCTGCGCCACCCAGGGATCCCTGCTTCTGAGAGTTTTTAATATCAAATGAATGAAATTTATCAAATACTTTTTCTGTATCTATTGAAATGATAATAAAACTTTCTCCTTTTTCTGTTATTATGGTGACTTTCACTGATTTTCATATATAAACCAACCTTTTATTCCTGGAATAAAACTGACTTGTTACCATGTATTATCCTTTTTACATATCATTGGATTTGAGTCATTAATAGTTTATTATGGATATTTATGCTAAGATTATTGGGGAAATTGATCTGTAATTTTCTTTCTTTATAAGGCCTTTGTTAGAGGTTGTATTGGGTCATGCTGGCCTCTTAAAATGAATTGGAAAGTAGTCACTCCTGGGGCATCTGGGTGGCTCAGTGGTTGAGTGTCTGCCTTCGGCTCAGGTCATGATACCTGGGTCCTGGGATCGAGTCCTGGGATTGAGTCCCACAGTGAGTCCCTATAGGGAGCCTGATGCACAGCTCAATTTCAGGACCCCAGAATCACAACCTGAGCCAAAGGCAGATGCTTAACTAACTGGGCCACCCAGGCACCCCTAAGTTTTCTTCTTCAAAGAATTTGTCCGTTTTAACCAAGCTGTCAATACATTGCTTAAAATTGTTCAAAACACTAATTATCCTTTTAATTTCTTTAGAGTTTGTAGTCATCACTCCTCTTTAATTCCTTATACTGGTTATTTTAGTGTCTTTTTCTTAATCAGTCTGGATAAGAGTCTATCAACTTTGTTGATCTTTCCAAAGAATAAACTTTTTAGGCTTTATGAAATTTCTGTATTATTTTTCTGTTTTCTATTTCATTGATTTCTACTTCAATCTTTAGTTTTTCTTTTTTCTATTTATTTTGGGTTTGCTTTGCTCTTCTTTCTCTGGCTTCTTAAGACAAAATTTTAAGTTACTAGTTTTAGACCTTTCTTCTTTTCTAAAATAAACCTTTATAGCTATAAATTTTCCTCTATGTACCGCTGTAGCTGCATGCCACAATTTTTGATATATTTTATTTTCATTAGCATTTACTTTGAAGGGGCACCTGGGTGGCTCAGCCAGTTAAGCATCTGCCTTCAACTCAGGTCATGATCACAGAGTCCTGAGATGGAGTCCCACAGCAGTCTTTCTACTTAGCCAGGAGTTTGCTGAGGGCTCTAGGCTCAGCAGAGTCTCTCTCTCTCTCTCTCTCTCTCTCTCTCTCTCTCTCAAATAAAGTCTTTTTAAAAAACTTACTTTGATATATTTTCTAGTTTCCCTTAGAATTTTTCCCTTGACCCACACAGGTTATTTCAAAATGTATTATTTAATTTCAAAGGAATTGGGTTACTCCACATATCTTATTGTTACTGGTCTTTATATTTTATAATTGTTTTCTTGTCAGAAAACATATTCTGTGAAATTTCAATACTTGGGGGAGATTTTTGGACTTGTTTTATGGCCCAGCATACATGTCCACTTAAAAAGAACATGTATTCTCCAGTTTCTTGGCATATTGTTCCACTAATGTCAGTTAAGTATAGAGGTATTCAGATCTCCTAGGTCTTCCTTGATTTAAAATATCAATTACTGACAGAAAGGTGTTAAAATCTCCAACTATAATTGAGTTGTCTATTTTTCCATTCAATTTCATCAATTCTTATTTCATGGTATGTAGCTCTGTTGTTTTATACATATGCAATTGTGATTATTGTTTTCCTGATGAATTACTTTTTTATGATTATAATATATCTTTATTTACTGGAGTAAGAGTTATATTTTCTTTGAGCCTACTTTATCAATATTAATATAGCACTCCAGATTTTACTTATTGCATCATGTATCTTTTTCTATTTTTACTTTCAAAAATATTATGTGTGCATCCATATGTGTGTATATGATATTCATCTATAAATATGTATGGCATGCAATATATATATTTATCTCTTTTCTTGGAGATAGCATATAGTTGGGTCTTGTTTTATCCAATTTGAAAATCTCTGTATTAGTTGGAGTGTTTCTAGGTGTATTAGTATAATTATTGAATGTAATTACTGATATGGCTTAATCTACCATTTCATTATTTTGCTTTCTGCCTGTGATCCCTGTTTTTTGTTCTTCTATTCTTCTTTTTGCCTGTTTTTGAAGGAATTACTTTAAAATTTTCATTTTAATTTATCTGCTCCCTTTTACTTATGCCACTTTCCATTAAACTTTTAATGGTCACTATAGAAATTTCAATATATACTCTCAACTTTTCTTAGTTTACTTAGCATTAGAACAGACAACATTATATAAAATATAGTAACTATAGAATCTGTGGATTGCCTTCTTTTTTGAATAAAATTTTAAAATTTTCACAAAGTTCAAAATGCCTGTTTCTTTCTTGGGGTCATATCTAAGAAATCATTGCTAGATCTAAAGTCAGGATTTTTGTACTGTTTTCTTCTAAAATTTTTATACTTTTAAAGTTTAGTTCTTATATTTGTGTCCTTGATCCATTTTGAGTTAATTTTTGTACATGGTCTTAGGTATTCAATTCACTCTTCTGCATGTGGATACCCAGTTTTCTCATCATTAATTATTAGTTCTAACAATGCTTTTGTGGACTATCCAGAATTTTCTACATATAAGATCCCATCATCTGTAAACTAAATAATTTTACTTATCCTGATATGAATGTGTTTATTTATTTTTCTTTCCTAATTTCTCTGGCTAAAATTCCTAGTACTTGAATAGAAGTGGTTAAAAAGTGGACATCCAATGCCTTATTCCTAATATTAGAGGAAAAGTTTTCAGTTTTAACTTCAATAACATACAAACACTGCTCCTTTACAACTCCATCCTCACCTCTTTAAGCTGTCACAAAATGATATTTTTATATACTGTGTGCCCCCAAATATAATCTAATAATTCTTTTGAAAGTATTAATCTCTTAAATTACATAGAAAAATATATGGAGTTACAAATGAAAAGTGTAATAATTCTAGCTTTTAAACTATTATTTTCTAAATATATTAATCTTTTTAATCATGTAGAAAACAAAAAGTGGAGTTACAAACCATTGTCACAATAATACTAGTTATTATAATTTCCCAGGTGTTTACCTTTACTGAGATCTTATTCATATGATTTTAAGTTACTATCTAGTGCCCTTTAATTTCAACTTGCATTATTTCCTTTATCATTTATTGCAGGGCAAGCCTAACAGAAAACAAACAAACAAACAAACAAACAAACAAAAAACCACTATTATCTGTTAATGTCCTAATTTCTTCCTCATTTTTACAATTTTTTTCTTTTTTTTCTTTTTTTTTCTTTCTTTCTCTCTTCCTCATTTTAATCAAGTTTTACTTGATAGAAAATTCTTGGTTGACAGGGTTTTTTTTTTTTTTTAAGCTTTCTTCTAGCACATTGAATATATCGTCTCACTGCCTTTGGCATGGCCTTCAAGTATGCAATGATAAATCTACTGATACTTTCATCAAGGAGCCCTTGAATTTGACATATATCTCTGTTTTCAACACTTCTCTCAAGCTACTTTCAAGATTTTCTGGCTCTGCTGTTTGGAAGTCTGATTATAATGTGTCTCATTGTGGGTTTCTTTGAGTTCAACTTACTTGGAGTTAGTTGTGCTTCTTAGATGTTTATATTTATGTCTTTCCTCAAATTTGGGAAGTTTTCAACCATTATTTCTTCAAAGATTCTCTCTGTTCCTTTCTCTCCTTTTCTCTCTTCTCTTTCTGGGACTCATAGACATGTATGTTGGTCCACTGGATGGTGCCCACAGGTCCCTTAGGTTCTGTTCACTTTTCAATCTTTTTAATTTCTGTTCTTCACACCTGATAATTTCCATCATCCTATCTTCAGGTTCACTGGTTCTTTCATCTGCCTGCTCAAATATGCCCTTCAATCCCTCTTGTGACTTTTTCATTTGTTATTGTATTTTGTGCTGTAAAAGCTTATTGTGCTCTAAAATTTCTTTTTGGTTTCTTTTTAGATTTTCTATCTCTTTATTGATATTTTTTCTTTTTTTTGATATTTTTATTTTCATACATCATTTTCTTGCCTTTCCCCATACCTTCCTTC
This sequence comes from Vulpes lagopus, assembly GCF_018345385.1. NCBI lineage: Eukaryota > Metazoa > Chordata > Mammalia > Carnivora > Canidae > Vulpes > Vulpes lagopus. Next base: position 6,777,439 of record NC_054840.1, read on the forward strand.
AGTTCTTTAAGGATCTTTAAGACAATTGCTTTAAAGATTTCACCTAATAGAGCTGCAGTCAGGGACAATTTCTGATGCTTTTTTTTCCCTTGAAGGAGCTATATTTTCCTATTTCTTTTCTTTTTTATAAAAAAATATTTTATTTATTCATGAGACACACACACAGAGAGAGAGAGAGAGAGGTAGAGATGCAGGCAGAGGGAGAAGCAGGTTCCATGCAGGGTGCCTGACACAGGACTCAATCCCGGGTCCCCAAAATCACACCCTGGACTGAAGGCAGTGCTAAACCACTGAGCCACCCGGACTGCCCTACTTTCCTATTTCTTTATATGTCTTGTTATTTTTCTTGTTGTTGACAGCTAGGCATTAGAGTCTAAAAAATGCAGTAACTCTGGAGATTAAATTCTCCCACTTCCCCTAGAGTTTGCTGTTTTTGTTTATGTTCTTTATTGTAGGCAATGTCTATGCTAAAGATCATAGATCTTATCTGAGCCTGAGCCTGTCCCTAAGCATTCATGGTGACTTTCTAATTTCTCCCACATATGCAACTCCTTTTGAATGTTCATTTTTAATGTCTGACTCCCAAAAGAGGAACAAGAGAAAAATAAAGACAAAGGATGCCAGCCTTTTAAATCCCCTGGATGCCACTTCAACTGAAGAAAGGTTTGCAACAATGAAGAAGGTAAAATAACAATGGCTGCCGAACTCTTTACCCACACTTCTGAAATCAGAAGCCCCAACCTGTATCAGAGAACAGATATGTTAATGCTGTAGGTGACAGGATCCTTTTTGTCCACTGTGACTTCCACAAGCTACACGCAAGCTGAACCTGCAACATGGGCACAGCTTCCTGCCATGGGTCTGGGAAAGGGAGGATGGGTTGCTACTACTGTGCTAAGATGAAATTGACAGATATTAAATGAAATTTACCGTCTGAGCCTTCTTCTATCTGTTACATCAGAGTCTGCCAATGCAATAGTTGTCTAGGTATAGAAAGAGATTTCTGGTGCTTTCTACCATTGCAACTTCCCAGAATCCTATGTAGAGTAACAATAAGTAAACAAATAAATGAATATAAAGGTAGGCAATAGATCTGAGCAGACATTTCACATGCAAATAAGTATAGGAAGAGATGCTTAACACCTTTAGTTATTAGGGAAATGTAAACTAAATTTACATTTAGATACTACTAAACACATAATAGGATGGCTAAAATCAAAATATCTTACAATTCTTTTTTTTTTTCTCTCATTAAACTTTTGTTTTAATGGGCCTCAAAATTCTGTGACAGATTTTTGGTCGTTTCCATTAAAAAGTACTTATTTTAAAAACTAATAACTTAAAACTGCCACACACGCGCACACACAAAAAAATGATCCACAAAACATTTTCCTTTCCTTCTGAAGGTTTTACGATGCATTGTTATCATTAACCAGTCTTTCACTATTAAACTTAAATGGCCAATTGACACAAACAGTTCTGAGACCGTTCTTCCACCACTGATTAAGACTGGGGTGGCAGGTATTGGGGATAATATTCATTTAGCCTTCTGAGCTTTCTGGGCAGACTTGGTGACTTTGCCAGTTCCAGCGGCCTTCCTGTCCACTGCTTTGATGACACCCACAGCAACCGTTTGTCTCATGTCACAAACAGCAAAACGGCCCAGAGGAGGATAGTCAGAGAAGCTCTCAACACACATAGGTTTGCCAGGAACCATATCAACAATGGCAGCATCCCCAGATTTCAAGAACTTGGGACCATCTTCCAGCTTCTTTCCAGAACGACGATCTATCTTTTCCTTCAGCTCAGCAAACTTGCAAGCAATGTGAGCTGTGTGACAATCCAGCACAGGTGCATATCCAGCACTGATTTGGCCTGGATGGTTCAGGATAATCACCTGAACCGTGAAGCCAGCTGCTTCCATTGGTGGGTCATTTTTGCTGTCACCAGCCACGTTGTCACGACGAACATCTTTGACAGATACGTTCTTGACATTGAAGCCCACATTGTCCCCAGGAAAAGCCTCACTCAAAGCTTCATTTCAACAGACTTTACTTCAGTTGTAACATTGACTGGAGCAAAGGTGACCACCATGCCAGGCTTAAGAACATCAGTCTCCACTCGACCCACTGGGACAGTACCAATACCATCAATTTTGTAGACATCTTGGAGAGGCAGACACAAGGGCTTATCAGTTGGACGAGCTGGTGGCAGAATGCAATCCAGAGCTTCAAGCAGTGTGGTTCCGCTGGCATTCCCATCTTTACGGGTGACTTTCCATCCCTTGAACCAAGGCATGTTAGCACTTGGCTCCAGCATGTTGTCACCATTCCAACCAGAAATTGGCACAATTGCTACTGTGTCAGGGTTGTAGCCAATTATCTTAATGTGGGTGCTGACTTCCTTAACGATTTCCTCGTATCTCTTCTGGCTGTAGGGTGGTTCAGTGGAATCCATTTTGTTAACACCAGCAATTAGTTGTTTTACACCCAGTGTGTAAGCCAGAAGGGCATGCTCACAGGTCTGCCCATTCTTGGAGATACCTGCTTCAAATTCACCAACACCAGCAGCAACAATCAGGACAGCACAGTCAGCCTGAGGTGTGCCTGTAATCATGTTTTTGATAAAGTCTCTGTGTCCTGGGGCATCAATAATGGTCACATAATACTTGCTGGTCTCGAATTCCACAGGGAGATATCAATGGTGATACCACGTTCACGTTCAGCTTTAAGTTTATCCAAGACCCAGGCATACTTGAAGGAGCCTTTTCCCATCTCAGCAGCCTCCTTCTCAAATTTTTCGATAGTTCTTTTGTCGATCCCACCACATTTGTAGATCAAATGGCCAGTAGTGGTAGACTTGCCTGAATCTACGTGTCCAATGACGACGATGTTGATGTGAATTTTTTCCTTTCCCATTTTGGTTTAGGTTTAGCGATGGTTTTCATGACACTTGTGTTCTGGCGGCAAACCCATTGCGAAAATGTACAATTCTTTTTTTAAAAAAAAAAAAAAGATTTTATTTATCTATTCATGAGAGACACACAGAGAAGCAGAGACTAGGCAGAAGGAGAAGCAGGGTCCATGCAGGGAGCTCGGTGTGAGACTCAATCCGGGATCCCAGGATCACAACCTGAGCCAAAGGCAGATGTTCAACCACTGAGCCACCCAGACGTCCCAATATCCTACTATTCTAAATGCTGTTGAGAATGGAACTGAAAGTCTCATTTTCTGCTCTGGGCGTGCAGAATTATACAGCCACTTTATAAAACAATTTGACTGTTCTTTCAAACAAATGACCCAACAATCCCATTCCTAGGTATTTACCCAAGAGAAATGAAAACTTATGTTCATACAGAATCTTGTATACAGTGTGTATAGTAGTTTTATATTAATTACTAGAACCTAGGAGACATCCTTCAATGGATGAATAAACGAACTATGGTATATCCTGAAAATGAAGTTCTACTCAGTAATAAAAAGGAACAAAGTATTGGTTCATGCAACTACATTACTAAGTGAAAGAAATCTTAAAAACTGGTACCAGTTTGTTTAGATAATTTGTGCAAACAATGTGATTTATACTGAATATTTTCTTTCCTCCTGGGAATGGGACCTTCAGAAACTGCATCACTGCATGTTTATGTTACTGATTCCCAGTAGAAACACTGGATTCCTAGGCTCAAGCAAGCTTCCCTAGGAGACAACGGTTTGAACATGTGGTTATAATTGGATGCTAGAGGAATCAAGTGCATCCTGTAAAATTCCACTGGGATAAGACTCTTGGAAATTTGAATTTAAATTCCTCCAGACTTCATCCAATGTGCTTTTTCCTTTTGCTAATTTTGCTTTGTATCTTTTGATGTAATAAACCGTGAATATAATGATTTCAGAGGCCTGTGAGTCCTTCTAGCAAAACACAGAATCTGAAAGTAGTCATGGGGGCCACCAATGCTATGTGCATGCATGTTAGTACACATACATTTATATTCTAGTTTTGTCTGCAGAGAGCCTAAAAGCAACAAGCAGGCCTTGTAGCAACAGGATCTTGAGCTGCAAATAAATACCATTTGATTTTAGGGCCAAACAGGGGAAAATACAAGATGAGACTGCATATCATATAATCCTAGAAATAAGGAAGTGCTTTTTTAAAAAAAGATGAGGATGGGGAGATCAGGGCATATCAAAAGGACACAGGATCCCATTGGCTAACACTGGACCAATTTAAACAACAAAATAATGATAATGTTGATTATATACCAGTGAGTAAAATAAATTATCCTTGAGTTCATACTGATGTAAATAAGCAAACAAACAGTGAGTGAGAGAAGAGACAAATCTTTAGAGAAGAATTTCAAGTAGGGGTGTCTAGGTGGCTCAGTTGGTTAGGTGTCTGCCTTCAACTCAGGTCATGATACTGGGGTCCTGGAATCAAGCCCCAAGTTGGGCTCCCTGCCCAGCAGGGAGTCTGTTTCTCCCTCTCCTCTGCCCCTGCCCCTGATTGTGTGCATGCTCTCTTTCTCAAATAAATAAAATCTTTTTTTTTTTTAAAAAAAGGAAGAATTTCAAGTAATAAATTCAGAAAGATAAGGGAAATAGAAATTTATCCTTAGAACACCAATAATTCACCAATTCACCAATGTAATTGCTACAGGCGAGATCCACAGACTAATACTATACGTCTAGGGTAAAATTTTAAGGAAAAACAGAATTTGTGCATAGCCTTGAAATACCTACCCCAACATGTTTACTAAGAACTGTGTGCTTTTGAACATATGTCCAAAAATTCTTTGATATTTCTCCTACCAAGAGGTGGAACTTAATTCCAGTTCTTGCATGCTAGATTTAGTGATTTGCTTCTATTGAATAGAATACAGAAAGGGAAAATATTAACTGTACAGCAGAGAAGCCTGATAGGAGTACCTTAACCAAATATTCAAGGTTAACATAACCAGTAATAAATCATGTTGGTATCATGTGCCCCTAGCATGATATGATAAGAACACTTGGCTTCTATTGTGTTCTTCCTAACTCATAACCCTAGTATAATAATGACAAAATGTTTTAAAATGTAGCTATGGGATTTTAATTTATGGAGGTGACTGAATGATGACAGGGAGAGGCTAATACCATTGAAAGAATTTATTACAATTCCCATGCAGAAACTAATGGGGAAAGACCAGGTTTGATCAGGAGGCAGAAGTATGAACAAGGGGGAAGCAAAACTTTATTTTTGGCCTAAAACTTTATTGTGTTTTCCATGGAACAAAAGAGACAGTACAGGATAAACAGCTTAGGAGAGGCTACTTCAAATAACATCAACTGCAACTGGGTCTGAGCTGTAGGATTAGGCTGGTATCTGGCCCTTGGTGATTTAAAACAGAGGAAGTAATTGGCTTGGTATGTGAGAGTTAGATAAAGGAGGTGGTTGAGAGTATGGACCAGAACTGGTTAGAGGGTTTGTAATGTGATTTTCATGTACCTGTGAATTCTGGATCACAGGGGAGATATAAAGATCTCTAGCTGTTAGTTTGGCCCTGTGATCAACAGATGCCAAACAGATGAATATAGGATCCAAAAAAACAAAACAAAACAAAAAATGAAAAACATCACATGCACTCATATTGAGGAACATTCTACAAAATAAACAGTACTCTTCAAAACTTTCCAAGTCATGAAAAACAAGAAAAACACTGAGAAATTGTCACATATTGAAGGACACTAATGAAAAAGAATGGTGTGGTATCCAAAATTGGATCTTGGAACAAAACCAGAAAATCAATGGGACAAGTCAAAGAAAATTTCCACTTTAGTAACAATATTGTGCTAATATGAATTTGATCTTTTCAGGTTTTAAATTTTTAGTTATTCTAGTGGGTCAATAGTGGTTTTTCACTGTAGCTTTACTCTTGCATTTCCCTGATAACTAGTGATATTAAGTACTCATGCAACTTATCAGGCATTCATGTATTTTCCTTTGTGAATTACTCGTTCAAGTTATTTGCCCATTTTTTATTGTTTGTATTTATTATTAAGTAGGATTCCTTTAATTAATAGGAATATGTCATTTGCCATATACTTATAATACACTTTCTTTTTTTTACAAAAGTTTTGATTTACAGAAAAATTGAGAATATGGTGTAGAGTTTCCATATACTCCCTCACCAGTTTCCCCTATTATTAACATCTTGCATTAGTATCATAATTTGTTACAATTAATAGACTTGTATTATTACATTATTATTAACTAATGTCCATAGTTCACTCAGATTTCCTGAGATTTTATTTTTTTGTTACCTAATGTATATTGCTGATCCATAATCCTATCCATGATGCTACACTGTATTTACTGGTCTCCTTGGGCTTCTCTTGGCTGTGAGTTTCTTAGGTTTCCTTTATTTTGATAATCTTTACGGTTTTGAGGAGTACTGGTCAACTATTTGTTGATGCTCCTCTAGTGGATTCGTCTGATGTTTTCTCATGATTAGTCTAGGGATATGGGTTTGGAGACGAAGACCACAGTAAAGTGCTGTTTTCTTCATACATATCATATCAAGGTACATTATGATAATGGTTTGTCACTGTTGGTATTGACCTTGATCACCTGGCTGAGATAGTACTGTCAGACTTCTCCCCTGTAAAGTCACTCTTTCTCCCCCTTTCCATATTCCACTCTTTGGAAGGTAATCACTTATGCACAGTGGGGAGTTATGCTCTTTTATGGCAAAGCTGCTACATAAATCTTTTAGAATTTTTCCGTAAGGGATATTTGTCTCTTTTCCCTTATTCACTTCCCTATTCATTCTTTACTTAATCTCTATAGACTTGTGATATTTCCTTGCTAACTTGTGATATTTCCTTGCTAACAGAGAAAGGAGGTGATTTTATAGATCATTATGTTTCATTTTAGTGCTGTGAAGCTATATGGATTTTAACAAATACATAATGTGTTTGTATCATACAGAATACTTTCACAGCCCTAAAAATATTGCCTGTCTTCAACTATTGAACTCCCTTCTTCCCCAAAAGCCTTGGGAACAACCAATCTTTTGCTGATTGTATGGTTTTCCCTATTTCAGAAAGTCATGTAACTGGAATCATTTTCAGACTGGATTCTTTCACTTGACAATATACATCTAAGGTTTATCCATGTCTTTTAAATGGTGGATAGTTGTTTTTTTGTTTTGTTTTGTTTTGTCATTGAGTCAATATTCGATTGTATGAAAATACTACAGATGGTTTATCCATTCACCCGTTGAAAGGTATCTTAGCTACCTTTTCTTTTTTTATTATTTCCCATCACTCTGTAGCCTGACTATTCATTTTGATAAGAAGTTTTACATTTGATTAAGTTTAACATATGATTTTTTTATGGTTATTGCTTTCTCTGTCTTCTAAAAGTTCTTTGCCTACTCCCAGGGTACATGATATGGTTAAATTTGGGTTCATTATTTGTTCCTATTTACCCCATCTGACTCTTTTCAAATTGGTGATATATACTTAATCTAACATATCCAAAATATCATTTCAACATGTAACTAATATAAAACATTATTAGATATTTTACCTTCTTTTTTCAACTTTGAGATATAATTGACAAATTGTAAAAAAAAAAAAAACTAAAGTGTACATCATGATGATATGATATACATCATTTTAAAAAATTCCTCTCATCTTATTAATTTTCATATTTATGTTTTTGGGTTTTTTTTCCCCTTTGGGTGAGAACATTTTAGTTCTACTCCATACAATACAGTGTTATCAACTATAGTCACCATGTTATACATTAGATCCTTAGACTTTATTCATCTTATAGGTAAAAGTCTGTGCCCTTTTACCAACTTCTATTTCCCCACCGCACCCACTATCCCCCGGCAATAATATTCTACTCTCTGTTTCCATGAGTTTTACTTTTTTTTGTTCCACACATAATAGAATCTAAATACAGTATTTGCCTTTTTCCACTTGGCCTTCTTCACTTAGGATAATGTCCTCAAGGTCCATCTGTGAGGTATATACATTTCACTTCTTCTTCATCCACTCACCCCCTTGAGGGACACCTGCATTATTTCCATATATCAACAATGTGAATAATATTGCAATGAACACAAGAGTACATGTATCTCTTTAATATCCTGTCTTCATTTTCTTTGGATATATACCCAAAAGTGGGATTTCTGTATCATAAGGTAGTACTATTTTTAATATTTTGTAAGAACCGCCATGCTGTTGTCCACAGCAGTTGCACCATTTTACATTCCCAGCAACAGTGCACAAGGGTTCCTCTTTTCCATATCCTTGCCAAGATTTGTTATCAATTGTCTTTTTGAGGATAACTATTCTAATGAGTGGGGGTACTATCTGTGATTTTGGATTTGTATTTCCCTGATGATTAGTAACGTGGACCTTTTTATGTACCTGTTGGCCACTTGTATGTCTACTTTGGGAAATGTGTATTCTGTGCTTTTGCCCATTTTTAAACATCAGGTAATTTTTCTGCTATTGAAGTGAGTTTTTTATAAATTTTGGATATTAATCCCTTATTAGATGCTTGACTTACAAATATTTTCTCCCATTACATAGGTTGTCTTCTCTTTTTGTTGATGGCTTCCTTTCCTGTAGAAGCTTTTTAGTGTAATGTAGTCCTACCTTTTTATTTTTATTTCCTTTGCTTTTAGTGAAAAGTCCAAATATCATTGCCAAGACCAATGTCAAGAGCTAATCCCCTCTGTTTTCTTCTAGATATCTATCAGCTTGGATCTTATGCTCAAACCATTAGTCCATTCTGAGTTATTTTTGTGTGTCATGAAAGATAGAGGTCTAATTTCATTCTTTTGCATGTGGCTACCCAGTTTTTCCAATACTACTTATTGAAAAGATTATCCTTTACCCGTTGTATATTCATGCTTCCTTTGTCATAAATTAATTGGCCATATAGACATGGTTTTATTGCTGGGCTCCTTCTCTAGTCCATTGATCTATGTGTCTGTTTTTATGCCAATACCACAGAGTTTTAAGCACTATAGCTTTGTAATATAGTTTGAAATCAAAAAGTGTGATGCCTCCAGCTTTGTTCTTCTTTGTCAGGGTTGCTTTGGCTACTTGGGGTCTTTTGTGGTTCCATGCAAATATAAGGAGTTTCTGTTTATGTGGAAAATACCATTGGAATTTTGATAGGAATTGCACTGAATCTGTAGATTCCTTTGGGTATCATGGACATTTTAATAATATTAATTCTTGCAATCCATGAGCACAGAAAATATTTCCATTTCTTTGTGTCTTCTTCAATTTCTTCAATGAACATCATACAGTTTTCAGTGTATAGGTCTTTCATCACTTTGGTTAAGTTTATTCCTAAGTATTTTATTCTTTTTTATGCAATTATAAATAATTTTTGTAATTTCTCTGACAGTTCATTGCTAGTGTATAGAAACACAACTATTTTTCTATATTAATTTTGTGTCCTGCAACTTTACTGAATTCATTATTCTAACATTTTTATGGTAGAGACAACTTTAGGGTTTCCCATAGGTAATATGATGTCATCTGCAAATAGAAATAATTTTACTTCTTTTTCAATATGGATGCCTTTTATTACTTTTTCTTACCTACCTTCTCTAGTTAGGACCTCCAATACCATGTTAAATAAAGATGGTGAGAGTGGGTATCCTTGTCTTGTTCCTGTTCTTAGAGGAATAGCTACAGCTTTTCAGCAGTAAGATATGAACTGTGGTCTTGTTATATATAGTCTTTATTATAGTTAGGTACAATCACTCTATATGCAGTTTGTTGAGTTTCTATCATGAATCCATGTAGAATTTTTCTGCATCTACTGAGATGACTATGATTTTTATACATCATTTTGTTAATGTAGTATATCCCATTGATTGATTCACAGATTTGAACCATCTTTGCATCCCTGGAATAAACCTCACTTGATCATGCTGTATGATCCTTTTTAATATACTACTGAGTTTAGTTTGTTGATATTTTGCTAAGGTTTTTTTTTGCACCTATGTTCATTAGAGACAGCAACCTATAATTTTTTCTTATAGTGTGGTTGTCTGATTTTGGTATTAGGTGATCTCATAAAATGAGTTTAGAAGTAACTCCTCCTCCTCAATTTTTTGAAAAGCTTGAGAAAAATTGATATTAACTCTTCTTTAGATACTTGATAGAATTCACCAGTGAAGCCATTTAGCCCTGGACTTTTCATTGTTGGGAGGTTTTGAGTACTGATTCAGTCTCCTTACTAGTAATTGGTTTTTTAGACTTTCTATTCTCTATGATTCAGTCATGGTACATTGCATGTTTTTTGGATTTATCTGTGTTTTCTAGGTTGTCCAACTGTTTGGAGTATAATTGTTTATAGTAGTCTCTCAGTTGTAATGCCTCCTGTTTCATTTATAATTTTCTTTTAGTCTTCCATTATTTTTTCTTGGTACATCTAGGTAAAGGTTTTTCTGTTTGCTTATATTTTTTAAAAAACCAGCTTTTAGTTTTACTGATTTTTTTCTATTGTTTTTCTGCCTTTATTTCATTTATTTCTACTCTGATGTCTGTCATCTCCTTCCTTCTACTAACTTAAGCTTAGTTCTTTTTTTTCTGCTTCCTTGAGGTATAAAGTTAGGTTATTTGAGACCTTTATTTTTTCTTAATGTAAGCATTAATCACTAAACTACCCCTTTAGAATTATTTTTGCAGCATTCCATTTGTTTTGGTATTTTGTGTTTTCATTTTTACTGTCTCAAGATATTTTTTTATTTCTCCTTGACCCATTGGTTTTTCAGTAACATGTTGTTTAATCTCCACATATTTGTGAATTTTCCAGTTTTCTTCTTATAATTCTTTGTAGGTTCATACCTTTATTGGTCAGAAAATAAGCTTGATATGATTTCAGTCTTCTTAGATTTACTGACTTGGTTTGTGGTCTCACAGATGATCTATCCTGGAGAAGGTTCCATATGCACTTGAGAAGAATGTGTCTTCCGCTGCTGTTAGTTGGAATGTTTTACACATGTCTGTTAAGTCCATCTGGTCTTATGTGTAGTATAAATCCATTGCTTCCTTATTGATTTTCTATTTTTTTCTTTTTAAAGATTTTATGCATTTATTTAACATAGAGAGGTACAGAGAGAGTGCAAGCAAGCACAAGCAGGGGGAGCAGCAGAGGGGAGAGAGAAGGATCCCCACTGAGCAGGGAGCTGATGCAGGGCTCAATCCTAGGACTCCAGGATCATGACCTGAGGTCAGACACTTAACGGACTGAGCCACCCAGGTGTCTCCTCATTGATTTTCTATATGGATGATCTATCCATTGTTGAAATTGGGGTACTGAAGTCCCCAAGTATTAATGTATTTACTGTCTACTTCTCCTTTTAGGTCTATTAATATTTGCTTTATGTATTTAGTATTCCTATGTTGGATGCAAAAGCATCTAGAAATGTTATGTCTTCTTTTTGGATTGATGCCCATATCATTATATAATTTTGTCACTTATTATACTCTTTGTCTTAAAGTCCATTTTGTCCGATATATAAGAATGACTACCCCATCTTTCTTTTGATTTCTATTTGCATGGATTATCTTTTTTCAACCCTTCACTTCAGCCCATGTGTGTCCTTAAGGCTGGATTAAACCTCTGGCTTTATCTTTAATAATCATTTATGTGATGATTCACAAAATGTCCATTTCTATTTAAGATATATATTTTCCCCAGAGGAACCTTAAATTCAATATGCCCAAAAGTCCATTCAACTTCTCCTGGAAATTTGCTTTTTCTGTTATATTTTCTATCTCAATGAATGGTAGCATCATTCTCCCAGTTTTTTACTGTATCTTCCCTCATACCCTGTGTCTCCCTTCCCATTTGACCTCTCAGCATTTAATTACTTATGATATTATTTCCATTTTTCTATGTAATTCTCTTGAATCCATTCTATGTTCTCATAGTCACCACCTTTGTTTAACAATATAACTAATCCTTCCTAATTGGTTTCTTATTTCCAATATTTTCTCCTCCCCCCCAAATCTTCCACATCATAACCAGAATAGTCTTTCTAAATAAAAACTACATTCCTGTTATTTTCTTAAATGTACCATTTCAATGTCTATTTTAATCAACTTCAGCCATATCTTTTTACAGTATATACCAGTCACACTAAACAATTTGAGGTCCAGGATGATACCACAATTTTCTCATCTATACCTCCAATCCCTTTGCCTAAGGTGCCGTTTCCAAAACCCTCCTTGTTGCTAGCTTTTACTCAATTATCTCATGTCAGATTAATGCATTCACCCCTAGGGAAGCAGTCTGGAAATCTTCTAGACCTGAGATGTCTAATATGATAGCCACTAGTCATAAATACCTGCTGAGCGCTTAAAATATGGGTAGTTTGAATTGAGATGTACCCTACACCAGAGACTGAAGACCCAGTTTTAAAAATCATAAAATTATTAACAATTTTATATTGGTTACATATGAGGTATTTTGGGTGTATTGAGTTAAATAAAATATATCACTGAAATCTATTTTATATATTTTTAAATTTTTTTTAAATGTGGCTACAACAAAACTCAAAATAACATGTGGCTTACATTATATTTCAATTGGACACTACCTAGACTAGATGAGGATGAGACCCTTTTTTCAGTACCCTGGAGTTATTTCTTTAATAGTATTTATCTGTTAAAATTGCTAAACCATATCCTCTAGTGGACTGCAAGCACCTAATGCATAAAGGGCTGTCTTGATCAACATGGTAATTCCAGTGCTAAGGGTACTAAAATAAGAACAGTGAATGCCCATTATTCATACATCTCATATTTGTGAATTTTCTTATGCCTTCAGTTTACTTGTAATCAGTACTAGCAGTGCTTTTACAGTCATTCATGGACAAGCACAGAACAACAAAAGGGAGAAGTCATCCAATGTATATTTTCCTAGCTGAGGTCCAACAAGGTGATGTTCTGCCCTCTTGCTGCAGCTGTCAAATTAAACAAGTGTTTCCTGTCAGTCTTTTCGTGCCACTTCTCACATTTTTGTGACTTTTGCTGGTGACATAGCTATTTAAAATGTCCCTGAAGCATTAGTGCTAAAATGCTGTCTAGTGTTTTGAGCACAAGAAGACTGTGATGTGCCTTGCAAAGAAAATCCACGTGTTGGATAAGCTCCTTTCAGTCACATTAGAGTGCTGTTGGCTGTGAATTAAATGTTAACGAATCAAATATATATTAAATAAGATGGTCTTAAACTGAAATGCACATTAAATGAGGTGCTTTAGGGGATCCCTGGATGGCTCAGTGGTTTAGCACCTGCCTTCGGCCCAGGACATGGTCCTGGGGTCCCGGGATCCAGTCCCGCATTGGGCTCCCTGCATGGAGCCTGCTTCTCCCTCTGCCTGTGTCTCTGCCTCTCTCTCTCTGTATCTCTCGTGAATAAATAAATAAAATCTTTTAAAAATAAAAATAAATGAGGTGCTATATAGGTCAGCTGACAAAAATGTGACCAGAGGCTCACAGGAACCTAACTCGGCATTTCCCCTAGGAACGATGGTTCAACATTTGCTGATGCAATATCCCAGCAACTTCCAACTGTATTTTTTGAATGAATGAAGCTGAATCATCTGATTCCAAATCTACATTTCACGTGAATGCAGTGATGGTGGTAGCTGAAGCAGTGAATGTGGAGCCAAACCGCCTAGAATTCAATCTTAGCTGTCCAATTTCCTAGCTCTCTGATTTTAGGCAAATTCCTTTCCTCTGCTTCCCCCCCCCCCCACAATGAAAAATGTAGATAAAACAGTAGTTGTCAACAGTTGCCAGGGGCTGGGCATAGGGGGGAGGAGGGACTGACCATGAAGAGGCAGGAGGAAACTTTTGGAATGAGGCAAATATTCTTTAACTTGATTAGAGAGTGGTTAGTTCCGCCACGGCCTACGTTTCTCAAAACTCACAGAAGTTTTACTTCGTATAAACCATAACTTAGGGGATCCCTGGGTGGCGCAGCAGTTTGGCGCCTGCCTTTGGCCCAGGGCGCGATCCTGGAGACCTGGGATGGAATCCCACGTCGGGCTCCTGGTGCATGGAGCCTGCTTCTCCCTCTGCCTGTGTCTCTGCCTCTCTCTCTCTGTATGACTATCATAAATTAAAAAAAAAAATTTAAACCATGACTTAAAGTCGAGGCTGAAAGAAAGCAACAGTTACGATTAAAGGAATAATGCCCATAAGACATAAATGCCAGCCATCATTCCAACAACACTAGACGGGGAGAAGTAGGGCAGCGCGAGGGAAAGCAGAGTGGACTCAGGAACCGGGTTCTGACTCTTTCAAACATTAGCTCGGGGCTGAATTCAGTTTACGGGACCTGACTTGCTTATTATAAAGGTTAAATTCGACGCGTGAAGTATTTGTGCGACAGGTAGAGCCCCACACATAGGGATGTGAAAAGGGGCACAGGCTCTTCGCCAGAGAGCAGCAGAGACTTACAGGGCCACATAACCCAGGCCTCCGAGGCAGTGCGCTGTGAAGCGGGGCACAGAGCAGCACGTGTCTGCAGAGGACCTGGGTCCCTAACCCTAGTGGGGTCCCTACTGGCTCCCGGTGGCTTATGAGGACAATCCAAGGGCTCTAACCCGGGAGGGGGTGGACGTACCTCAGACTCAAAATGCCAGCGCCTAGAGGAAGGAAGAGGCGAGCTTGTGAGGGCTGCACGGGCCCGAGCCCGCGATGCACACCGTGCGGCAGGGCTGACACCCAACCGCCTGCACGACGGCCCAGTCGGAAGGACAGGCGGGGGCACCTCGTGCTGCTGTCTGGTCTCGCAGGGCGCACCCCCGAGGGTGCTGCTGACCCCGTCCGGGCGCCCGGGGCGGGGGGGCAATTCCTGCCAGAACCTCATCAGCGGTCACCCAGCCCCGGCCTCGGGCTCGGCCTCGAGGCAGCGCCCACCCGCGCCTGCGGTTGCAGCTCCACGTTCCCGCCACCAGCACGCAGGGCACCCCCGTTGAAGTCGCGTGCCTCGCGCGACCTGAGGCCGTCACGTGACAACCGCCAGGCCCCTGAAGGGCCGGGGCCGCCACGCGCGCGCTCGGGCTCACCGTGGACTCCGACGGGGACCCGGGGCGCCCCGAACCCAAAAGTTTGCAGGCCCTGGGAAAGTGCTCGCTCCACGCCGGAA
Source organism: Vulpes lagopus (assembly GCF_018345385.1). Lineage (NCBI taxonomy): Eukaryota > Metazoa > Chordata > Mammalia > Carnivora > Canidae > Vulpes > Vulpes lagopus. Next base: position 6,792,616 of record NC_054840.1, read on the forward strand.
GTGCACTAAGCCGCAGCACGTGGGGTTGCCAGGGCGCGCTTCACGTGACGGGGCGGGGCCTCGCGACCCGCGTGGCCAATGGCGGCCCGGGGGGCGGGGCCTGCGACGCGCCGGGACCTATCCCGGAAGTGGGGCTGCGGCGGGGGCGGGCGGGGGCGGGGAGGCCGGGGTGTGGAAAGTGTGGCGGCCCCGCCCCGTCTCCGGGAACCGCCGGGCCGCCGCCGCCGCCGCAGCTGTAGGGGCCCGCGCCGGTGCGCAGGCGACAGGCTCGCTGTCCCCGGCTGGAAGGTGAGGACGTGGGCAAAGCCGGAGGGGCCGGGACCCCCGAGCGAGGCCGGGCAGGAGGAGGCTGAGCGAGGGAAGGAGGAAGGATGGATGGGGGAGCCCGGGCAGGCCCACGCGGGCCGGGCCGGGCGGGCCGGGGATGCCGGCAGGACGGAGGGCGGAGCGCGAGCCCGCCGGCCGAGGGCCAGGTGCGGCCGCCCAGGTCCCGTTATCCCCATCCTGCGCGGGGACGCGCGGCCTGGGCTGGGCCCCCCGGCGGGCACCGGGGCGGGCAGGTCGCCGGCTGCCCCTGCGCTGGGACGGCGGGGGCCGGGTGGGCTGCCCCCGGGGCGTGTAGCCCCACCGCCGCCCCCACCCCCGCCGAGCCCGCCTGCCACTCCCCTCCTCCGGGTGCGAAAGTTTATAGAGGCCCGAGTTGGAAAGTGCCCACTGTTCCCGGGTGGGTGCTCTGTGAATGGGGGGGTCCGCAGCGGGTCCGAAATGTGAGGTCTCCCTGCTCTGCGTGCCCCTTGTTGAGAAAAAGCGGACACAAACTTTTTTTTTTTTTTTTGCATAGTTTCCCTCCCCCCCGCCCCCCGCCCCCGAGGAAGCTCCGTCGCCCCAGCCCACCATGGCGGACGAGATCGACTTCACCACTGGAGATGCTGGGGCTTCCAGCACTTACCCGATGCAGTGCTCGGCCCTGCGCAAAAACGGCTTCGTGGTTCTCAAAGGACGGCCGTGCAAAATAGTGGAAATGTCAACTTCCAAGACCGGAAAGCACGGTCACGCCAAGGTAAGTCCGTGCCCTTCCCCGGTCTCGGTCTCCCTTTGCCTTGCTGTTTTGATCACTTTGTATTCCAGTAGGGAACGTGCGATTTCCATATTTATAACTCGGCAGTAATGACTTTTTTTTTTTTTTTTTTTTCTTGACCACGATTGCTGAGTGACCAGCCATGGCTTTTGAATACTGAAAGGTAGCATTTCCTTCGTTGGGCCCTTAATAATGTTTCATTAACCGGTAATGGAAACTTTTTCCTGAATCCCAGTGATTCGGAATACCTGTTCTGTTTATGGACGAGAAAATCTGTTCTAACATGACTTCATCTCTCTTATAGTCTTATAACTGAATTCCTACACTAGGAATTGGGTCTTGATATGTCATGAAGCTGTTTCGTTGTTCGCCGCTTCTCAATTCCCTGACCCCTGCTTTTTTTTTTTTTTTTTTTTTTTAAGAAAATAAAATTAGATGACCTTGGAAGGAGAAAGAATCTGTCTGTGGTAATCAGCTTTGGTATTGTGCTCTTGTGTATGTAATGAGTGATATACTTGGCAAAGATTAAACAGGTTTCCTGTTCTCCCTCCTCTGTTAGGTTCACCTTGTCGGAATTGATATTTTCACCGGCAAAAAATATGAAGATATTTGCCCTTCTACTCACAACATGGATGTTCCAAATATTAAGAGAAACGATTATCAAGTGAGTACTAGCTTCCTTTAAAATGCTGTTTTGTCTCTTAAAGTTGTAAATGCATTCTACTATCAACAGGAATTCAACAAAACCTGGTAGTAGTTTTGTAGGTTTTTCTAACCAGATACTAAGCACCACCACCTATCTTAGAAATTTAAAATAGTGGTATTTAACACTTGTATCTTATCTAGAATTATAGCTAATTTGCTTTTTTTTTTTTTGACGTTTTTGCATTTTTAAAAGTTGAACATGTCTTATTATTTCTCAGGCCAAGGGACTGCTTATTGTGACTAAGTTCAGTGTTTAGTGAAACTACTACGCTCTTCGTTGTAAAATATTTCCAATTCAGATAACTCCCTCCTGGATATTTTATTTCTTTTCACTTGTCAAGCCTAAGACTTTTAAGAAATCATTGGAATTCATGTTCCACCAATCAAGTTTGTATATTAATGAATGTGAGTCGGAATTTGATATTCTTAAATAGGGAAGTGAGTTGAAAGTGTTTAATATAAGGGATAAAGTATACCACCATGGCATATGGTAAAGAAAATACAAAACTATGTAATTGTTTTATTTACATTCAGTGACCATGCTGTGACCTTTTGTTAAATTATAGGTTTAGACTTCCAACTTGTAGTTCCAATTATACATTTGGATAAGTCATGTTTAATGATAGCATTTTGTTGTTTCGGAGTATTGGTGGTAACCAAACCAGTGACCTCATAGGATGTGGGACCTCAGATTAATTATAACTAAAGTCTTTATTGTAAGTCTTCAATCTCATTGTCAAGCATACCTATATAAAACTCTTTTTTGTTCATTTTATGGAGTCAGAAATGCAAGTGTGACACTTAGATTTTTATTCATTTTAAACTGATTTCTTGCTGTACCTTGTATTGTATTATATACATGTTACCATCAACTGCAGTTAACATATGATTTCCTTTTACTTTGTCCACATGTAAAAATATTTTTATGTAGGGTTTTTTTTTTTTTTAAGATTTTATTTATTCATGAGAGACACACACAAGAGAGGCAGAGACACAGGCAGAGGGAGAAGCAGGCTTCACGCAGGGAGCCTGATATGGGACTCAATCCCCGGACCCAGGATCATGCCCTGAGCTGAAGGCAGATGCTCAACTGCTAAGCCACCCAGCCATCCCTATTTTTACATAGTTTTATTCTACTAAGCAGTTGTATATTTTCACTTTCCCACTTGTAAATGTTTTCTAGGTTGCTTTGGAGTCTTTTTAGAAATTTGCGTTGTCTTATTATAGTAATAGCATATTGAGTTTTTTTAATCAGACAATTTGGGTTTAGATCTGCTCCTGCCACTTTCTAGCTGGATGACCTTGGACAAATTATACAATCTCTCTGAGCCTCAATCTTCCATCTACAAAGGAAGGATAATGGGAGGATTATAGAGAAAATGTTTCCCATAATTACCTCATCGGTAGATATGTACCAAAAAGTAATTCTGCTCCCCCCTCTTTTCCTTCATAAAAATTCCATCTAACCATTCCATTGTACTTGGGACACCTAATTTAGACATGGCTTATAGTGGGTGCTCAATAAACATTTGTTAAATGCATGTGGGATTATTCAGTGAAGTAAGGATAGTGTAGCTAAGGCTAGGTATAGACTTTTCTTTTACCAAAAAATGGATTTCTGTTTTCATCCTTCACATGTGAATGCTTTGAATGTTCAATATTTATTACATATATATTAAGATGCATTCAATACAGAATGCTTTTGCCTTTGGGCATTTCAGAAAGATAGTATCAGTAAGTCATATGATTACTACTATGATCAAATTAGCCATTGTTTGGAGTTCAAGATTTAACAAAAAGGAAAAATTTGGTTTGGGTTTTATTTGGGGATACAGCAGGGTCCAGACTAGGGTGAGGGGAACAAGGTAAGTGAGCACAAAATTTTAAATGAAAACAGGACCACTAACAGTGTCAAGCCAGTGGAGCCTTAGGTAAAAGGAAAAAAAATCAGTAATTCAAATTTTGTTTTTATATAATATTTTGCTATTTTGTTCATCATGAAATTTTTGCATTAATTCTATTTTTAAAATATTTGGTCACTGATGAGTTTTTTTTTTTTTTTTTTTGGTGCCACCTTAAATTTTGCACTCAAGACAAGAGCCTCGCTTGCCTCATCCTATCTCAGCCTTTGCTATGTAGTCTACACTGTATTATGGATAAGAGAATGACTCAAGTCAAACAGGCTAGTTCTGAATCCTTACTTTAATACTAATTATCTGACCTTGGTTGGCAAGTTATTTACCCTCTCACCTTTTTTTCTTTGTTTATAAAATGAGAGTAAGAATAATAAACTCCTCATGGGATCATTGTGAGTTTAATGCTTAGAACAGTGCCTGGCACAGTAAATGCTCAGTGATCACATCGCTTCATTATCAAGTCACCATATAATACTTATTTCTGTTCATTTAAAAAAATTAACTCTGTGAGCCTTTTCAGTTATATTTGTTGTGCTGTGGTGGTCTTCATGCACCTATCCACACCAAATAATATAAGGTATGAGCCTGGAGTTGGGAGAAAAAAAGTTTCTATCGAAGACAATATTGGACAATTGTCAAATTTGAGTATGGACTATACACTAAATATTTTAACAGTAATGCATTTTTTAATTTTGAAAAATAAGCTCATTATATAAGAGTTTGTCTTAGGAAAACAGACTGAAGTATTTATTGCTCAAGAGTCATGATGTTTGAAACATACTCTCAAATGGTTCGGTAAAAAGAAGAAAAGAATAAGAATGTATGTTGTATGCATTTTATGCATTCCCATACACAGAAAAAATGCACATGTGGTTAAATATTAACAATGGGTGAGTCTGGGGAAAAGATATGGGATTTTGATGTATTATTTTTGTAACTTTTCTATGTGTCTGAAAATTTTTAAATAATTTGTGTAAGAAGATCAAATAATTTCCATTATCTAATTTTATTTTTTTATAGTGTAGTTTTGTTTTTGAAAATTTAGTTTAAAAAAAAGAAAAAAAGAAAATTTAATTTTTATTTCACATAGCAATTTATTTTAATAAGATGTTTAATTTTTAAAATATGTTTTACTAGGTTTTTTATAATGTCTATACATTTTTTGTTTGAAATGCTCTTTATTTCATCCCACAGTTTAACTTATGAATTCTTAACTCTTTAAAAATAAAATACCACCATTATATAAAGAAATACCAAAGTATCAGTATTATTATTATTATGCTTTTATGTTTAAGTCACTAATGGCAGTGGGAACTTTAAATTCTTTCTTTAAATTGTTAAAAGAGCCAAAATTAGAAAGACCTACCTTATAAGCCTGTCACTAATTGTTTAAAATTATACAATAAATGGTGTTGGGAATACTGGGCAGCCACATGCAAGAGAATGAAACCAGACTATCTTATACAATATACAAAAATTAACTCAAAATGAGCTAAATACTTGAAAGGAAGACCTGAAATCACAAAACTAGAAGAAAATATTGGGGGTAAGCTTCTTGACATTGGTCTTGGCATTAAATTTTTGGATCTGACATCAAAAACAAAGGCAAAGCAAAAATAAACAAGTGAGACTGTATGAAACTAAAAAGCTTCTGTACAGAAAAATAAACCATCAAGATGAAAAGACAATACCGAATGGAAGAAAGTATTTGCAAAATATACATTCAATAAGGGGTTAATATCCAAAATATATAAGGAACTCAACAGCAAAAAACCCCAAGCAACTTGATCAAAAAATGGGCAGAAGATCTAAACAGACATTTTTCCAAAGAGATACAGATGGCCAACAGGTACAGGAGAAGATGTTCAACATCACTAATTACCAGGGAACTTAAAATCAAAACCATAATGAGCTATCACTTCGTATCTGTTAGAATAGCTATTATCCAAAAGACAAAAAGTACCAAGTGTTGGAGTAGATCCGGAGAAAAAGGAACCTTCATTCAGTGTTACCAGGGATGTAAATTGGTACAGCCACCATGGAAAACAGTTTGGAGGTTCCCCCAAAAAAGTAGAACTACCATATGATCCAAGTATACCACTTCAGGGTATTTATATGAACAACTAACTTCAAAAGATATATGCACTCAGATGTTCATTGCAGCATTATTTATAATAGCCAAGATATGAAACAACTTAAATGTCCGTTAATGGATAAATGGGTAAAGAAGATGGGGTATATATACACAGTGGACTACTACTCAGCCATAAAAAAGGAAATGTTGACATTTTCAATAACCTGGATGGAACTTGAAGGTATTATGCTAAGTGAAATAAGTCAAAGAGAGAAAGATAAATACTGTATGATTTCACTTACATGTGAAATGTAAAAAACAAATGAACAAAAACAAAACAAAACTTATAGAGCAGATTAGTGGTCAGTTATTAGGAGGGGGTGGGAATGAGAGAAATGGGTAAAGGGAGTCAATTGTATGGTGACGTATGATAACTAGACTTACTGTGGTTGTTGCTTTGTAGTGTCTACAGTGATTGGTGTGATTAAAAAAAAAAAACAACACTATACTTCTGCCTCAACCTCCTTGTTCTGCTCTCCTCTACCCACCACCTTACAAATGTTTGAGTGATGTAAAGATGAATTAAAAGTATTTGTGGTTGTTTTGGAGGATTTTTTTGTTTTGTTTTGAGATTTTAGACATGTGCAAAAGCTGAAATCTCTTGGTGGGGTGTCTGAGGAAAGCCATAGCCAGACTTGGTAGTACCACAGAAGATAGCTTTGAAATCTACCTCTACAGTATGCTTGTGTTATATCATGGTAACTAAAGGGAGGTAAGGATCATATCTTTGGCCCCTTTTGTGTTTGTCAATGTTAGCATCTTGTATTCTGAACAACTGCCTTTTATAAAATCTGTTAGAAGTATGAGCATACTGATAATGTACATGCTTTTAGAATAAGAGTACAGCCTGTTTCCTCATTCCTATAATAAAAAAATTTAGTGATGTCAAAACTGCCTTTTTGAAGGTTAGACTGAGTTTGTCTCATTAATGTCATCAACAAGCTAGTGTTTCTAGCTTCTAATGTTGTTGGTAGCAAACTGAAGACCCCAAATTTTCCATTGACGTTTGTTCATAATCACATTGTAAATTATAAGTTTACAATTAAAGAACACGTTGTAATCATGGAAAACTAAAATTAACTTTATGCCCATGGGAAAACAGTTTAATAAGTTACAATCTACCTATGCAGTTGTGAAGTGGTTAAAGAGACTAAGGTAGGTCCATAGTTTCCAATTTGGAAAGATTTCTGAGACATATTGTTAAGTGAAAACAATTTGTTGAAAAATACCTGTAATATCCCTTTTTTTCTTGCCTCAAAAAGTGGCATTTATTCAAAGAAAAAAAAATGACAAGATGTCCATCCCATGACTCTCTTCCTTCCCCACTCCTGCTCCTCTTTAGCCCCCTATGGACTGAATCCTAGGTAGGGCTAGAGAGCACGGCAGCCCCTCAGATGAGGTCAGCAACATTGAGGAGTATCTATCTCCTCAATGGAGGTGTTGAAGGTGTCAATGTCTCGAAGAGCCCTCCTGTCTTCTGTCACCATGTTAATGGCCACACTCTTACAGCCAGATCATCCATCACTACCGATTTCTAAGGATATAGTTTTCCCTGTTGGTGGGAAGGTCATAGCTGGTGACTAAAGAAACCTGCTGCCCATCCATGGTTCTGGCCTAGATCAAAGGAGAGGACAGCTTCGGCATGTGACGGAGGAGGGAGCACAGTCCAGAAGGGATTGAAGTATATGTGTAGGTAGCCAAAGGAAGGCAAAGGAAACAAACATCCCCTCTCCTCCAACAACCTAAAGCATTCCAGATTTTATTCCAAGTTGCTACTTTTCTGAAGATGGGCATAAGCAGGCTCCTTGAAAAGGGAATCGTTTTGGATTCCCATTTATTTTTTTGAATGCAACTATTTGTATTGTTTACATAAGTATAAATTCTTTAGGACATACTATATTTATATGTATATATATGGTTATATATATATGATTATATATTTGGGGGAAGGTGGTGTGCAGGAAAGAGTGAACTTACACTTTTAGTCTGTACATCTTTTATGTTTTTATATGTTTAGCATTTTTAAGCACTAGAATATATTAGTGTATTACTGTACCTCTACAATTAATGTGGGTTGCAACCTAACTATATAAATATTACAAATGGCCAATATAATCTAATCAGTGCAAATGATACAATTTCTTTTAATAGCTCATATGCATTCAAGATGGTTACCTTTCCCTGCTGACAGAAACTGGTGAAGTTCGTGAGGATCTTAAGCTGCCAGAAGGTGAACTAGGTAAAGAAATAGAAGGAAAATACAATGCAGGTGAAGATGTACAGGTAAAGACCTATGGGGCAATTGTTCTTTATAAAAACTTTGGCCTAAACTAGTTAGCAAAAAATGCCAACTATGAAATGTAGTTTTTAAATACTGCTGAAATTTAGAATGGTCTCTATAAGACAGTTTTCCCGTGATACTCTTAGAGACCCATTACCAAAGAAAGTATCAAAGTTCACTTTTTGATAAGTAGATACTGCCAAACCCAAATCTGTTTTGAGGATCAGCATCTGAATTATTAAGGATGAGAAAGGTTGTTATGGGAATACTAAAGCGTGAAAGTGATTTGTTCTGTCTTTTTGTTATAACTCTCAGAAGTATAACATCTAGCAAGTATTGAGGTATTTATAGCTCTTTTCTCCCTATCCTTGGAAGTTCTCTTAAAAAAACCAAAATTGAGAAATTTTGCTCTGGAAAACCATAAAGAGAGTAGATTATCTAGTCTTGGAATTCTTCTTTCCAAGGTCAACGTGTATAAAATTTCCACAAATACGAAGCCTATAACAAATTAAATATATCTTACACATGTATTGCCTTCTGAATAACTTTTTGCCTACATTTTGCCTTCTAGGTATCTGTTATGTGTGCAATGAGTGAAGAATATGCTGTAGCCATAAAGCCCTGCAAATAAATGGGAACATCAGGCACGAGCAAAATGTTTAGGTCTGGATCAACCACAGATCTAAAGTTTGGCTCTAAATTGTCACCAAAGCTATGGCCTTCATAAGCAACCTCATTTCTTTTTTAATTGTTTTGAAATTGTGCTGAGTTAGTTTTGCAGGCAATTGTTAATTTAAAATAATCAAGATGTGTAATTCTCTTTTTTTAATTTTGTAGGTGTCTTTCCTATAACTTTCCTGTGGTTTTCAATGAGTCCAAGAAACTGATAAGATGGCTTCAGCAGATATGATTTGTCTGAGCAAATCATTCCTGAATTTTAGTTGATAAATAAACCAGGGTTTTAAATCAGACAATGTAGCATCTAGTGGTATTGAAGTACCACATTTAAGTTGAATTGTTCTACATTAATTTCACACTTATAGAGTGAATAGATTATGGATTGGGATTGTCACAGTTTCAGCCTGTGTGTGGCAAGCACAAATCCTTAAATAGGTATCATGTTATCAAAAAGTGTCAGTTATCCTAGTAGGCATGTGCAGCCACCTGTATTACCTCAGTCATACTTTTCTTTGCCAAAATTGTTGGAGAACTAAATGTTACCTTATATGTAGTGATTTTGGTACCTGCTTGTGGTTGACAGGCCTTGAACTGTTGGGTGACTATAATATTAGCAAGTCAGATTGTAGCACAGGGAGTTGGTTAGAACTATAGGTCTTTACTGGAGGCCTGTGTATTGGGCATAAATATAGGAAGTTTCTAGTTATGTTTTTGCTTTTTCCATTTGTTCTCTGTATTTAAAGGAGGGACCTGCTTTATAGGATACTGTGTAGTGCTTTTTATCAATTATGTTGAATAAATTGCTGTTATTTATAATAGTCACTCCTTTCCAACCATTTTTAAGGAGTTTTTTTGTTTGTCTTTTTACATTAAAATATTTAGTTGTCAGACAAAAAACTGGAAATTCTTACTTTAAATTGTTTTGGCACATTTGTTAAATTTATGTACACTTTTTCTAAAGTGAAATGAAAGTGAATCACGGAAGATGAGTTACTTTATGTGATTATTATTTTACTTATTTTAAGAAGTACATCTATTTTTTCCTGATTGTTATGTACTTAATTAAGTTACTGGTACGAAACAGAACTAAGAAAGAATTCTAGAAACGGAAGTCTTTTAAAAAGTGTTAGGTGACTTAGCTACCTTTCTCTTGTCTTTTGGATCATGTATATCTTATTTCCAGGGTTCTAGACATTGTTACAGGGTTTGTGAGGACCTTTGACTCAGTAACAATCATTATATTGAAATGAAACTCATAAAAAAAAATCGCTACTTCAGTAATACCTTCATTCTCTAAAACAGTATGAGACCTTTCCTATCATTCCTTGAACTCTGAAAGGCCTTTGTTCCTATCATCTAGAGGAAAACATATATGATGCTGTAACTGATCTAATCAGTAAGTGAATATAGGCATCAGAAATAGACGATCCTAAAGGTTTTAGTTACTTAATTTGTGCACATTTTTAAATCTTGTATTGATTTCAGCAGATCCATGTGGAGAAGAAATGATATTTTAAGAGAAATGTAAGAAGAGTTCTAAAGCACAAGAAATATTGAGGTTGTAGTTAATCAGTTTAGTGTAACATTTTACCTTTTGCTCATCTAAAGCACAATTAGAAATTAGGCTAAATTCTTTCCAGTGTTCCGTTTAAATATCTACTACGTACTGCTCTAGTTTTTTAGTAATCTATACTGTGTGTTTTACTTGTTGCTGGTTGGCATTGTTACCCACAGGAATCCCAGGAAGTTCTTTATGCTGCTTGCTGGTCACTCATATGACCCCAGTTAACCATATTAGTGTTCTGGTTTACTATTAATTCTGGATTAGCATGCCCTCGTTGTTCCTAACTTGTTAAACTTCACATAAATACATTTTCAATTGTGAGGTAAGCATATGTAAATTAAAATAATGCATCTCTATCTTCATACCTTGAATGGCAAAAGCTATTTATGCATAAATATTTTAAGTACTATAATGAAGTGTAAATACTCCTCTGATATATAAGTATAGATTTTAAAGATATGGGACTGTTTATTTTCACATAAGTCAGTACATGTTTCTCTAGAACAAAATATTTCATTTAGTAAAGCTTTATAAATTATATTAAAAGGAAGCAGGTAAACATTTTTTTAACATAGAACAGAAGTGACTTCATTCTTTTTTGACATCAGAAATATTAGACGTTGACTCCTAGTATTTGTTGTACTTTTTTGTAGCAAATGTTAAATATCACAGGTTACCATGTATAGGGTGTAGACTGTCATGTTGATAGATTATACAATGATACACTGTTTTTGTCTGCAGGCATTTCACCAATTTATATACAATATTAACAAGTGGAATATTTGTTTGTTTCTAGAGCAACATATTTTCTTTCTACTGTGAAGACTTTGTTATATACCTTATTTGCTACTACAAAGTTGTATACCCTCTGAAATTGATCAAATCATTGCTACTTTGACTTAGCATTTGCATCATAAACATAATTATGATGTTTCTTTCATTCTCCCCTCCAAGGGCTGTCTGTCACTTGAAATTGTTGCTAACCAAGCTCTTGAATCCGTTACCATTTATGGTACAAAATTCTGTACCAATGCTTTGTAACAATTACCAAAACTCTCCTGCAGCCAGAGCATGATACCTTTAATAAGAAATGCTGTAATAAAATGTCTAGGCTATAAAATTTGGGGACACAATTTTTCAGTATAGCACAATGTGAGTGTGTGCATATGCACACATAAGCTTTGTATGTTTGTTCTTTTTACAAAGTCCTTCCAACTCTTTAAAGTACTGTAGTCTGGTAGTGCCTCAAATGTTGGTAACTTTTTTTTTAATTTACAACTTTTCCAGAATTTGTTTTTGTAACTTTAAAGTTTCTCAATTAGATTATTTCTAGTTGAGCTGTAATTTGAATGCATTGTTCTCAGGGCTGTTTGTGCTAAGAGCTGAAGTTGCAGTATTTTAAAGCTAACTGCCTGAAAGTATATTGCAAAAATTTCCCAAATTGTAGTACAATGATACATGCAAATAAAAAGTCCTTACCATCCACATACTTAACCCATATGCTAAGCATTAAAGGAAAAAAAAAATGGGAACATTGATAACATCTATACTGGAATCTTGCCATATTTTTTTCATTCTAGAATAGAATTTGTTAGTCTTATCTTAAACCCAAACCTTAATGATGTATCTGAAAGCATTCCTTTGGCATGGACCCCAAAGATAGTTTTTAGAGCCAGACAAAGACGTAGTGGTTCTCGAACATATTTAGGGATAACAGATCAAAAACTCGTAATGCTCTTTTGGGTATACGAAAATGTTTACATACAGAATTCTATAATATGAACTGGAAACAAATTTACTATGAGAAAATGTGGCTCTTAAGCAGTATAAGAGCAAACTATAAGCATATTTCCATAAACCATACATTATATTGAACTGATCAACAGTTTAAAATTTTCTAACTTTACTTAGGCATAATATTTTATAGTTTTTAAGCCTTTTTTCTCCTAGCATTCAGACAAATAACAGACAACAAAGGCTTATGAAAAATTTATTGTGGAAAAATGTTAAAATTGAGAAAATTCAATCTATTAACTTTAATCCATTAAAATTTTCCCCCTGAATTGGACATATGGCTTCATTATTTGATTTTAGCAGGGAACATTTGGATTTAGCTTATGGAACACAGATGTTCTGTGAGAACATGACTTGAAGTCACTATATAATTTAATGTTTCTCCATTAAGTATACATCTGGACATCAACTTAACTACCAAGTGAGTTCAAGTGCCTGAACTGAAAAGTGCTGTCTACATCTAATTAGCATGTTTTCCTTATGTGAAAGATGCATCTTTTAGCAATGCATATCAGGCTTTCACCTACTAGAAACATACTTGTTGCCAACCTTTTACCAACCACGGCTATTCCTCTCGCCTTAGAATTGAGTGAAACCTATTTTACAATTGAGGGAGAGGTTCTTTTATTTATATGAAGCCCCTAAAACCATTCCTTGGTATTGGTAGACTTAGGATTAACTTAGTTTGAGATTATATTTTTTAAAAACTCTGGACATTAAACTATATTCAGTGATGACTGTACAGCTTGTCATAAGTCATAATTGTGATCTTTCTTGAGAGGAATTCTTTACACCTACTAAAAATAAGCACTCTTGTGTTTGTAACAAAATATAATGCAAATTACTAGTTCCATGCTAGTATAATGAAAATTACTAGTCCCATATGATTATATCCCTATAATCTCCTCTCCAAAAAGGAAATAGTTGAAATGGCATTGTCTAATCTAGTGGCACTTTATTAGTAACACATTTTGTTTGTTTTAGGTATTAGGAGAATTCTTGCTTTTATCTACAGAGACTCATGTTTTAGCTAAAACTTTAAAATCGTAAGATCTGTAGTATGGATATTATAATTGTGCATTTTACATTTCAAAAATGGGTAAAATTCAAATGTTGTCTTTGGCTACACTAAATTACTGAACTCCTTTACATTATAGATGATGAACGTCAATTATAACTTTTTGTTATGTTACAATATATTTGTCTGGTAACTTCATCAGTTATATTAAATAAAAATAAAGTTAACTTAACAGCTTGCCTTATTCTTGTACACATACATTCCTAAAACCATCTTCATACTAGAAAACAGTGTGGATTAATGTGTTTAGCACTATTAAAAGAAAATCTAACTTGTTTTTACCATGTTTGTAGCTCAATCCTTACTAGAGAGCACCCCAGCTTTGTGGCTGTGAATGTTAATTTTTAAATTTTAGTTCTAGATATGGGCACAGTTTTGTTTTAATTTTTAAGTTAATAGTTTAAAATATGTAAAATTGTCCCATGGTTCAAAATTCTATAGTTACAAGAGTAAAAACATATTCCCATCTTCATCCTTTTCCTCCCATTCTTCCAGAGAATGCAAGAGCAGTTAAGTGTCCCTCCCCTCCCCCTGACCTCCCAGACTCTGAAACCTTGCTTCTCTGCCAGCATTGCTGTTCTCTTTCCACAGTGATGTGAATGGTGTGATGAGTCCCTGAAGCAAACTTCTCATCCTTTTTCCAATTCTATGTGTAATCAATAGTGTCTGGATAGTTTCATCCCTAGACGGCTCAACTGTTTCTTCCTTTTACACACTGTACCATTCTAGAATATCTCCCACTCCAACATGTGAACTATGCCAAAAGACTACCAGAACAGTTATAACCTCATATCCATGGCTAGGATTATTGATATCCATACCCTTCCAAATCCAGTGGGATAATTGTGCAATAAACAAAGTACCAGATTAGTCTTCCAGTCCTTAGTCCCACTCTTCTTTTTTTTTTTTTTTTTTTTTTTTTTTTTTTTGCCATTTGTAAATACCAGTAGCTTGGTCTCCCAGAGGGAGGCCTGGGAGGAAAAGAAAAAGAGTGAAAAGGCTGATTATTTCTTAGGTGTCAGCATGTCTTAATCTCCCCAACTCCATCTCTAACCTTATAATTAAGTATTCTATCCAAATAGGAGGTATCCTGTAGAATTGCCTCATTTAGAACTCATACTGTCTATCTAAAGTGTGTGTTCCACTGGAAATTTAAAACATCTATAAGCATACCTCAGAGATATTGCAGGTTTGGTTCCAGAACATTGGAATAAAGCGAATATCAAAACAAAGGGAGTCAAATGAAATTTTCGGTTTCCTAGTACATTTACTGTATGCTGTAGTCTGTTAAGTGTGCTGTACATTATGCTGTAGTCTGTTAAGTGTGCAATTGCATTATATCTAAAAAGGCAACGTACATACGTGAATTAAAAAATATCGCTAAAAATGCTAACCATCATCTGAGCTTTCAGCAAGTCATAGGCCTTTTTGTTGGTGAGTTTTCCTTGATGTTGATTGACTACTGACTGATCAAGGTGGTGGTTCCTGAAGGTTGCGTGGCCGTGGCAATTTCTTAAAATGAGGCAACAGTGAAATTGTCTGATCAATTGATCAATTACTCCTTTCATAAACTATTTCTCTAAGGTATGCAATGCTTGGGATAGCATTTTACCCACAATAGAACTTCCTTCAAAATTGGAGTCGATCCTCTCAAACATCAAACACTACCATTACTGTAGCAAGTAAGTTTATGTTATATTCTAAATCCTTTGTTGTCATTTCAGTAATCTTCATAGCATCTTCACAAGAAGTAGATTCCATGTCAAGAAACTCACTTTCCTTGCTCATCCATAAACAACACCCAATCCATTAAAGTTTTATGAGATTTTTGCAATTCAAATACTATAATAATGAAAAAGTGTGAAATATTGTGAAAATTACCAAAATGTGACATAGAGATATGAAGTAAGCAGATGGTGTTGGAAAAAAATGATAGACTTGCTGGGCTAAAGAGTTGCTATGACTTTCAATTTGAAAGAAAAAAATATCTGTGAAATGCAATAGAGCAAAGTGCAAGATAAGGTGTGCCAATATTCTCATGATACCTTCAGCAGGATCAGTTGCAACCGGTGGCTGTGTATGGGCTAAAAAGAACTTACCTACAAGGTTACATCATTAATCCATTGTCCTATTTTGAGATTTATTTCTGGATCCAGTCAAAATAACTTTGGGGCCACACTCATGGGCACATCCCAGCATCACAATGACTTGTGTCCCAGTGTTTTGGGCCCCAAAAAGCTTGGCAACCTTAGTTAGAGAATGAGATTCTAATTAGGAGAATGGAAGTTCACCTACTTAACACTGATAGTATGTCTGCCCTTCTTTGTTCACAATTATGTATATGAGTTTCACTTAAAACTGCTTTCCTCCTAGTTTGTTTTAATTGCTGTGCAATCAATGAAATCTTTTGGAGATTTTACATACATATCACTAATAACAGCCTGATATTAGAGAATATACCTTCCTTTAGAGGCAAATGAACTTTCAGAATAAATATTTAGGACACAAAGAAAACAGTTTCCATAAGGTGGAAATATTTAAAATGGCACACGTATCAATTCCAAGATAAATGAATGCAAAGGATAGGAAGAGAACACCATAAACATGGATAGCATTGTTGGGTGAAAAACAAAATTGAAAAATAAGAAAACTCTTCTACCTGGAAATTTAAAAACCTGTTGTTACATAATTCTATATTGAAAGGGGAACTACAAACAGAAGAAATTCCTGAAATATAATGATGGTAAAAACACGATTAGAATCTATATAGAAAGCAATAGAAAAAATATGTAGCCTTAAAATTTGTATCAATAAAAATGAAAGAATAAACATAAGTGAAATTAAAGTAAATCAAACAACTAGAAAATAACAGAAAAATAAACCAAAAGAGAGGACAAGAAATGATACAGATGAAATAAGAAATTAGTAGGGTGAATAGAAAAATAGCACATTAAAAAAATAAAATTCTGGTCCTTTGAAAAATTAACGAACAAACCCCTGACCAATTTCTTTAAGGTGGGGGAAAACTACACAAATATAAAAAAAAATGAGAAATAGTAAGAGGAATGGCCACTAATGCTGAGGAAATCCAAAAAATTTTATTCAAATAAATTTGAAAACCTAAATGATACAATTTCTTAGGAAAATGTGGCTATTAGAATCAATCTCAGTAGAAATAGAAAGCCTAAACAGAACAATTTTAATAAAAGAAATAAATGAAAAGGTTAGCAAGAAACATCCCACAAAGATTTATACATGTAGATATAGATGGAGAGAGAGGAAAAACAAATGATAAACTAATAGGGCAAAATGTTAATAATAGGTAAAAATATGGATAAAAGATATATAGACACACGTATGTATTTATGTATACTTTGTCCAGATTTTTCTGTATTTATATGTGTCTGTGTTCTTTGAACTATTTTCATAATTTTTACAATTTTAGGTACAGTAATTATTTCTAAATAGTTTTTTAATTCAGAAAACATATATAGTGCCATCTAATTTTTATAAATGAATATAATTACCTGTGTAATCTAAATGATTTATATTATACATACACATTCACATACATGCATGCCCCCCAAAGCATTAAATAGCTATTTCCAAACAGGTGGGATTTTAGATATTTTCATGCATTATCTTTTTTGCTTCCTTTTTATTTCTTTCCATGAGCTTTTCTTTTGGCTTAAGATAATAATTCATTAATTTGAGTTTTCTAAAGCATTGTTTATAATAGTGTAAGAGTAGAAATAATTTAAATGGCCACCAATAGATGGATGACCAAGCTAAAAATAACAAGATAAAAATGACAAATATTAATGAAAAAAAGACACTTATTCTCATTTTAAAATTTGATCTATTCAGAATTCCTGTGGCACTAACAGGAAAATCTTATTTCTGAAATTGTAATTGTAAGGAATAATAAAAAACAATCACTGAAGTTTTTCCTAAATACAGAGAAAAGATGCATTGAAGCAAGCATAAATCTTAATCATAGTTTTTAATGCTTTCTAAACAAATTAGTAAAGGAAGAACAAGCAGCAGTAACTTCAGTTCCTATTTCCCCTATCTGGTACTGTTAACTTTCATTTATGATTATTTAACAAAGAACATTCAAGGTTGGAGGAGTTAAAAGCAATACTCTTTGGTGGTAATAAGGTTCTCTCAGTGCCTCATTGTTTGCACAGAGGGCTGAGCACATCCTTTGTCAACACTGTGCAGTTTGCTTTCATGGGATTGTTTGTGCTACCATGTTATTTGATTATTATTTTTCTGGAGGTGGGTAGTGCTTTTTTATGTTGCATTCTAAGTAATTTCCCATTCCTTAATTTTCTCTGCAGCTTGGCTACTCTCCTGTTTAACTCATCCACTCTCTCCGAGGTTTTCTATTTTTAATTTCTAGAACTTTTCTTTTAGTCCTGGCCAATTTTATTGTTCGTTTCCCTTACCATATTTTACATACGTTTAGCTTTTAAATATATTCAAGACACTTATTTTATATTCTGTATAATTCCAATATATATTGGTCTGGCTTATAGGTTTTGGGGAGGTTGATTTTCATTCATAGTGGCTTGTTTTCCTATGTGTGTAGTGACTTAAAAAAAAATGTCAGCTCATATTTCTGTAAGCTTATCACAGGGGATCCTTTGTGCTTGGATCAAAAGTGCATTTCTCCAGACAGCATCTGCATTTGCTTCTGCCTAGCACTACCGGTCCAAGCACACTTTTAGGTTAGCTTTTTCATGCTATTTGGGCAGAGCTAATCCTAGTCCCAAATTTATATGAACATGCCTTGTCATTTCTGCCTCCAGAAATTTTTACTTTCCACCAACTTAATCACACATTAGAAATTATGTATAAAACTGTGTTTCAGCCAGTTTTTTTAAGGTGGCTACATATGGAGGAGTTTCTCTGTGAATTTGGGTTTTTATTTATTTATTTATTTATGATAGTTACAGAGAGAGAGAGAGGCAGAGACACAGGCAGAGGGAGAAGCAGGCTCCATGCACCGGGAGCCCGATGTGGGATTCGATCCCAGGTGTCCAGGATCGCGCCCCGGGCCAAAGGCAGGCGCCAAACCGCTGCGCCACTCAGGGATCCCTCTCTGTGAATTTGATCTGCCATATTGTCCTTCTATAATTTGATTTGTTCAAGCTCCAGAATCATGTAGATCAAATGACTGAAGTTTATATTAGAAATATATCTATCATATAGTATCTTATATTCGAAGAACTGGAAAGGCAACTTCTCCTTATTGTTCTACATTGTCTTGATTCTTTCCAGAATTTAATTCATGTTTTAGAATCCATTGTCAAAATAAAAATATCTGGGAGAAGGGTGTTGACAGGCATTGTGTTCAGACTGTGTGTGTGTAAAATTTGGGAAGCACATTTCTAGTTAATATTCTTGTTAGGGTTTTCCCCCCAATTTGGAGACATCTTGTTTTTTTCCATTATAGTTTCTACCTAGTTATTTTGAGATTACTAGCTATTTTGAAACACGTTTTTAATATCTCCTTTGTACTTAACAGCTCTTAACAATTTTTGTTTTGGTCATAACATGGAAGTCTGCCAAAAAACAGAAATAAAATAGTGCCTCAATTAATGGCTTGTTTTCAAAATACCCAATAGTGCAAGGATTATTTCTGCTCTGCAGCCTGAGGAGCCCTCGAGGAGAAAATGCCAATTGCATTCCTCGCCCCCTCCCTCCCTTAATGTTTGGAAAACAAGTGGAATTATTATGGTTCTTGAAGTAAACAACCAAAGATAACTTCTTGAAATGGATTTCCCCAGGAATTCAATACCTCTATTCAGACCCCACACATTAAATGCTTCATTAAAGCGTAACTGCTGTCATAAAAGATAATAGGCGGTTGTCACTTTCTTGGTTCACTCTCCAAATTAACAAAAATCCACTCCATCCCTATCCCTGACCCCCCAGTATGAGAGTTTCACCTCCATAAAAAGAAAAAAATTGAGAAACATGTCACTTTTCTGATTTGATGTCAACCTCCAATTCTTCAAAGTTCAAAAGCTATTTTCTGCGCAGCCCCGGTGGCCCAGTGGCTTAGCACCGCCTTCGGCGGGGCATGTAATCCTAGTGACCAGGGATCGAGTCCCACGTCGGATTCCCTGCATGGAGCCTGCTTTTCCCTCTGCCTGTGTCTCTGCCTCTCTCTCTTTGTGTGTCTCTCCATGAATAAATAAATAAAATCTTAAAAAAAAAAAAAAAGCTATATTCTCCTTTGGCCACCCTCCCCCCACCCCACCCCCATGGTTTGCCTATCTTAGTAGTTAGGTCTCAGCAAACATCCGTTGAATTTTAACAGCGAGGCGTTTGGGATGGAAGTCAAGAGTCCTCGGGTGTCATGAGCACGGTATGGAGGTGCACACAAGGGGTGTCTTTCCAGAAGGGCAGCTTTATTCAGTCACAAGAGCAAGGGTAACATAAATACAAAGCGGGTTCAGGATTCCAAACTCAATGCCATTTCCTTAGTGTTCCACTTCGGTTTCTTACACAACATCACGCAGATCACAAGAGGATCACACACCAAGATAAAACGTAGGGGCTAGGAAGCCAGGGAAGCAAGCTCGCAGTCGTGTCGTGAGCGTGCAGCTGAGACAGGGCCTCCCTCCGTCTGGGTCAGCTCTGAGCACCTGCTGCCCACTATGTTTAACGAGCGAAGAAGGATCCCAGGGCCATCCGGGCAGGGCCTCCGGGGCGGCTGCCGTTTCCATACGGTCAGAGGGGAAAGGGCCTGCATCCCTTTGCAGCAAGTCTTGCCAGTTTGCTGCAAAAAATCTTCCCTTTGCAGAGGCGTGGGATCAGTGTGGGGCCTTTGCAGGCCTCCTGTGGGGCACCAGCTCGGGGCACCAGCTCGGGGCCTGCGGGGCCCGTCTTGGCTGCTTACAGGGCGGCCTGACCTAGGTCCTGTTGCCCAGCAGTGACTCCACCTTCATTGCTGCGCAGGCTTGACTAACACCCATAAGATCGAATCCTCCTCCACCAGGGAGCGATGCGTTTGCTTTGGTTTCAAGACTTTTCTTCCCCCTCAAGCACCTAGTTTATCCTTTGCTTCCCCGAGAAGCGTCGTTTCCAGCATCCGTGGAGATGACCTCTTCGCCCTCGGATTGCCGCGGTAATAAAGACAGGCGAGCCCGAAGGCCCTGCCCGGCCCCGGACGGAGGGAAGGCCTCTGGGCCCTGCGCCAAAGACGAGTCGTCCATCCCTCGGCGGCGTCGGTCCGGGGGCGCGGGCGTCGTCAAGGGCGGGAAGCCCCGAACCACCCCCCACGGCCGCCGGTCCCGCGCGCCCGCGCCCCCGCGCCCGGCGGCTCCCGAGGCCCGTCCTCCCGCTCGCACGCCCCCGGGGCCCTGCGTCGCGGGGCCTCCCCACGCTCTCTTCCGGGAGGAGGCGGGGCTACGCTCCCGGCGCGTGACGCAGCACGTTCCGCTATAAATAGGAGGCGCGCGGCCGCGGCTTCCTCTTCCGCTCGCCCGGCCGGCTCCCAAGATGGCGCCGGTGAGTGCGCGTGGGTTTCCGTGGGCGCTTGAGACGACCCGCGCGGGGTAGAGGGGGGTTTTGCGTCTGGCGAGTTGGGGGAAAACCTGTCATTTGAGGCAAAGGGACGGGAGGAGGGGAGGCCGGGTCGGGGGCACGAGAAGGTTGTGAGTGGTGGTGTCCGAGACGCCTGGCGGCTGCCACGCTCTCGACCGGAGGTGGCCTAGGATGGTGGGTGGCGGGGGCCGCGCGAGGAAGGAGGAGGCCCGACGGCCGGCGGGGCGGGGGGCAGCGCGGGGCCGCGTCTCCGTGCGGGTGCGGGTGCGGGCCCCGGCCCGAGGGTGCGCGCCGCAAAGGACGCTGGGTAGTCGGGCCGGTCCGGGCGGGGGCGCCTGGGGGGCTGCGGAGCCCGCGGAGCTGCGCGCTTCCCTCGTGAACGAATCTCTCTACAACGAAAAAAGTCACGCCCCGCAGATCCAGGAGGTTTTATTTGTATTCACTGATTATCAAGGGGGTCAGTCAGAAAGATGCTAACTCCAGCCCACAGGGGATCTGCAAAGGTAGGTGTGTGTCGCCAATTTACAGTTCTAGGACTTCGGTTCTTTTTTTTTTTTTTCTTTTTTAACTCCTTTGGTACAAGTTACTCGGCTCCCTGAAAGCTCACTTGTTACTACCTGGTGTCCATTCGGGTGGATGTGACTTGGAATTGTATCCTCCGATGGTGACCTGGTTGTTTGCAGCATGTTGTCCGAATGTGTGTTGGCAGTAGTTGAAGCAGCGTTTAACTTCGCGTAGCCCGGTTATGTGCATCGGGCTAAGTTTCGGGTGTGGAAAACTAAAGTATGCATGTTTTTTAAATTAAAAAAAGAAAAAAAAAAAAGGGCAGCCCGGGTGGCTCAGCGGTTTAGCGCCGCCTTCTGCTCAGGGCGTGATCCTGGGGACCCCGGATCCAGTTCCACGTCGGGCTCCCTGCATGGAGTCTGCTTCTCCCTCTGTGCCTGTGTCTCTGCCTCTCTCTGTGTCTGTCATGAATAGATAAAATCTTTTAAAGATAAAAGAAATTTTTAAAAAAGTTTACAAGACTCAAGGTACAGCACCACCACCCTCCAACCTAGACCGATATAAGGATTTCATTCTCTAGACTTGAACGGTTAGAATTTCCTATTCTGGCCTGTAATCCAGCTTGGCAAGCCAAGGTACCCTACCTGTGTCCCACAGGGCCTGACCTGTAGTAAAAGGGTACCTGGTAACTTAAGATTGAACGTCAGTGGTCTGGAAAATACTAATAAAGGCCATGACACTTCTCTTGATGAGTGAGACAGAATGGGCTTGTTTAGAGGTTCGAACCAACCCCGGGTGGTGGTTCAGTTTGAATATACAGAAGAAAGTAAAGTTATAGGAGTCTTTGAGAGTTTCTGGTGAAAGGAACTTAAGAGTAGCTTGCCACATGCTTTGAGCTCTCTTGAGTTTTGCACTTTTGAGACACTTTGATGGGGCACAGTGGAAATTCCCGTTGGATTTCACAAAAACCCGGGTTAAACCAAATTGAGTGTACCCCTTTTCAGACAGGACCGCCTGGCTAAGAAAAAGGGTATATATTCAATAGATACTTAGCAATTTTTTAGGATTTTGTACTGTTTCATATATATATATAGAACATTGTACATCTTTGGACTGATACAGATTTTAAAGTTTTGTATATACATGGAGTAAACTGAGTAGTTACAGTTATGTTACCTCTGTAACAGAAAGACAAGAAGCCTAAGAAGTCAACCTGGAAGTTTAACTTGGACCTTACCCATCCAGTAGAAGATGGAATTTTTGATTCTGGAAATTTTGTAAGTAAAGTATCCCTCTACTCAGCTTGTTTTTGTCATTGTAATAGAGTTCTTAATGAAATAAGTGTGTAATATTTGATTTTAACCTGAGCTCTATTCCTAGGGTACCTTCCCTAGTGAATATCTAGGGTTTTCTTCCCTAGTTTTGCATTTTTTCTCTGTTGTAAAATAGGAACAGTTTCTCCGGGAGAAGGTTAAAGTCAATGGAAAAACTGGAAATCTGGGGAATGTTGTTCACATTGAACGCTTCAAGAATAAAATCACGGTAGTTTCTGAGAAACAGTTCTCTAAAAGGTTGGTATTTGTTTCCTGTAATACTAACAAACATTAACAATGTTAGATGTTTTTATATTAGAATATGTTGTAAGAAACATGTCTAATGTGTAACATGAAACTAATGTCCCAAATTAAATATGTTTTCTTATATGTATTTTTTAAGGCTTTAGTGGTCTATATAGTAGAGGCAGCCAGTGAAAAGTAAAGTCTGTTTTGCCAGTTTTAGTTAGTCTAATTTATTCAACAGATTTTAAGTACTAGCATGAAAGCACTCTTGTAGGACCAGATAGCCAAGCAGGCAAGTACCTACCACTAAGGAGCTTGAATTCTAGTGGAAAGAGACCATGAAATGTGATACTAAGTAGTTGTAAGTGCTGTGTAAATGCATAAAGAGGATTTCAGGGTTCGTGTTTTTAGGAAGATGCTCGAGGAAATCATCTGAATGAAGTGCTGGAGTGAGACATGCAATCTAGAGAATTCATAATTGTAACTGGAAAAGATTGATGGTAGAAGCTGACGACTGTGGACCAATTGTGAGGACAGGTGCACTGGTGGTGGCTTGGACTGAGACAGCAGTGCATGTTAGCTGTGTGGTTGTGAGTTCATCATTAGGGATCCAGGGATGAAAGGTAATGCTAGGAAGCATCTTATCTCAGACATGCACATAATTATAAAACGCAATGCTGTAATTGCTGTGGCAAAGGTAGAGGTAGGGCATAAGAATTTGCAGAGAACCTGAGATGAGCAGTGTCAGGCTGTGGAATGAGGGAACAGCATTAAGAAAGGACAGGGAAGCTTGAGGAATGGGTGGTAGTTCAGAATTGCCGTAAAGTGTAAATGGAAGAGAATGTCTGGAATGATGAAATTAGACCCGTGCTGAAAGCTTTTTATGAGAATTGAGCCATATGCTAGTTCTAAGTGTGTCGATAATTTTGAACTTCTAAACGGGTTCAGCCCTCATGATAGGTTTCCTTTTGTTGATTGATCATAGGATTGAGTCAGGGAGGTTGATAGTGGTGATAGGAAGGTAATCTGGTTATGGTAGTAAAACTGAAGAGAAGCTACTATTGGTCTTTGTATCTTCAACAAAAAGAGAAGCTACTATTGGTCTTTGTATGTTTATTTTAGGGAGATGAGAGAATAGTTTGTAGGGCATCAGCGAATTGTAACTTGATTTGAGAGGCTACCTTATTCTCATATTCCCAGCAACCTTGCACAATGCATGATACAAATATTTTGGGGGAACATTCAAGATGAATACAATTGCATATCTTCTATATTATCTTGCATTGTAAATACCGTATTTCTTAATGAAATTTGTGTTTTTATTTTAAAAGGTATTTGAAATATCTTACCAAGAAATACCTTAAGAAAAACAATCTTCGTGATTGGCTTCGTGTGGTTGCATCTGACAAGGAGACTTATGAACTTCGTTATTTCCAAATTAGTCAAGATGAAGATGAATCTGAGTCTGAAGACTAGTGAGGCTGCCCCTTACAGGGCTTTGCTTCCTAAGAAAATAAATGTAGCATGCAAAAGAAAGAAACAACTAGAAATGGACTTTTAGTTTATTGGTGAATTGAATAAAAAGCATTATACTGTGTATCTTAAGCGTCTGCTTCTTTTAAGTGTATGCTGTTTATATGACTTGCGGAGTCCCGGGATCAAGTACCACCTCTGGCTCCCCTCGAGGAGCCTGCTTCTCCCCCTGCCTATGGTGTCTTCTGCCTCTCTCTGCATTTCTCATGAATAAATATAATCTATTTTTCTGAAAAAAAGTGGTCATGTATTACTTAGTTCTTGGTGGTTGGGCCCCCTTCCCCCAAATAAAATGGCCTTTAAGTGAAACCATGGCTTGGCAAAATCCAGATTATAAGAGGTGGGGGGGGGGAGTTACTAAAGCCATGTCAATTTTCTTGGTTTTCTGGTGGTTCCAGGCAATGTCTTTTTCTACTTTTAATCTGAAAGTGGTGTCAGTACCTTAGGTACTTGGGCCATGGGCCCTGATAGACTAATCTAGAAGCTTGATCAAATGTTAGATTCAAGTTTGATTTGTTTTGTTTTGTTTTGTTTTGTTTTGGCTAGAATACTTAGAGCTGTCATTGTGAACATCTGTTAAGATGTACTGATGACCACTGTCTAGATTCATCATTTACTTAGGAGTTGTCAAAGGGTGATACTCTAATTCTCTCATTCCTTTTTCATTTATTGACTGGAATGCACCTAAAAGAGGTACTTTATCTTTAATCAACCCCAAAGTACAGTTCCTTCCTATGAGGACGTTAGGATAAGTTTTTTTTTTTTCAGTTATTGACTAATTTTTCAAGTTAATTCCCAAGCACATATCCTCTAAAGGTGATGAATGAGGTGTTTTGTTTGTTCATTTTGTTTAGTTTTAGTTTGTTGTAGTATCATACTGAACCCATGGTGTAAGAATATTTGATATGTTTTATCCATTATAATTTTTTTTTTTTTTTTAAGATTTTACTTATTTATTCATGAGAGACACAGAGAGGCAAAGACATAGGCAGAGGGAGAAGCAGGCTTCATGCAGGGAGTCAGATGTAGGACTTGATCCCAGGATTCCAGGATCATGCCCTGGGCTGAAAGCTGGCTCTAAACCGCTGATTCACCCAGGCATCCCTATAATTACTTTTATTGATACTCAAATGATCCCATATTTGGCCAATGGGATCCTCTTAAACTTGGCTCCTGAGTCCTATGACGTAACCTCATTAGTGTTTTATTACTTCCTTGATTTCTGGTAAGGTAAGATGTTCCAGTTCTTCCAGATTCCTTCCCCAGATTGGAATCATCCATTTCTCCAAGGACCCCTGGATCATGTTCTGGGTGCTAGGCATACTCATTGCTACTGTGTTGGTCATTGTTTCCCAGCCTTTTCAATGTACAGAGCAAGAAAATACATGTTTATTTTTCAAAATACTTAATAAATTTATATTGATACTTTCAACTCAAATTTGGCATGACAGTTTTTTTTTTACCTCATCTGTTGTATCATCCTATTTCCTTTCTCCATGGTGAAAATTTCAATGACACCAACACAAATACTTATTAGCTTTACCTCACAATATGCACATAGTAGTTCCCCCAAAGCAATGCCAATATTCCTACCCATAATATAATTATCTTGCAATTTAAGATTGGTTTGCAGTTCTTTTTGTTCTTATGGCATATCCCACCAGGAATGAACAAAGTGCTATGTTTTAAAGACACTGGAAATGATCTCTCTGTGGTTTGGCACAAACTTACTATACAGGTTCATTTTTTTCATTTTACTTTGGGTTTTAAAATCTCTTTACTTAAGGGATTCCTGGGTGGCTTAGCGGTTAAGCATCTGCCTTTAGCTCAGGTCCTGATCCCGAGGTCCTGGGATCGAGTCCCGCATGAGGCTCCCTGCATGGAGCCTGCTTCTCCCTCTGCCTGTGTCTCTGCCTCTCTCTCTCTCTGTGTCTCTCATGAATAAATAAATAAAATCTTTTTTTAAAAAAAAAAGTTTACTTAAAATCTTTTTTTGTGTTTTATAATTCTGTAAAATATTTACAAGGTTCCCAAATCTAAAACAAAATAGGTTTGCAGAAGTCTAGTTCCTTCTGAGTCCCCTTCATTCCATTTCCTCCCCCCATCCTGCACATAGCTGTTTAAGAAGAAATTTATGGTTTACCCATCCATTCTTTTAGAGGCATTTACCATTATGTAAATGATCGCCTACTGTATGTTACCTTTTTTCACTTAATAATATCCTGGAGTCGATCACTTCTGTGTGGATATCATAGTTTGTTCCATCAGTTCCCTATTGATGGCATTTGAATTGTTTTCAAACTTTCACTACTATGATTAGTGCTGCAATGAAAAGCCTCTTGCACATGCCTTTTCTTATTTTTGCCATTGAATCTTCGGAGTAGATTGATAGAAGTAAGCTTCCTAGGTCAAAAAATAAATGAATGTGTAATTTCAATATGTATTGCCAAATTCCCCTCCTCTCTCCTTCCTATTATGAAAAATGAACATTATGAAAAATGTCCATTTTCCTGTGGACTTACGCACAGATGATACTGTCCATTTTGAGTTTTTTTGGTTTATCCAATAGATGAGACATGGTTTTCAGGATAGTTTAAATTTTCATTTCTCTCATGAAGGAGGATGAGTGCCACTTCGTAACTTAAGGACCATTTGCATTTCTTTTTCTGTGGGCCACCTGCTGATATCTGTAGGACATACATGGGATTCTCAGACTTTTTATTCTTTATTTTTAGAAGCTCCCTGTATAGTAAGGCTATTAAACCCTTGTCTGTGATATGTGTTGCACATTTTCTTTTCAGTTTGTCACTCATCGTTTCTCCATATTTATGGTGTTTGTTTTGTCCTATTGCTTTAGAAGACTTTTATTTTTTTGTAATTGCATCTATTAATCTTTTCTTCATTAGGCCGCATTTCCTCATTAGGCCCCAGGATTTTGAGGCATGGTTGGAAAAGTTTTCCCCATTTCTAGGTTATAGAAGACTTCATTCATGTTTTCTTCCAGTGCTTGTACAGTTTCATTTTTAAGATTTAAGGCTACTTTCTATTTTTAATTTATCCTAATTTACAATTGGACAAGTAAATCCAATTTTATCTTTTTCCCATGTGGCTACCCACGGGCACCATTACCCCTGATTAAATAAAAAGGACTCAGCTCTGATTTGCATTGATTTTCCTACTTGTCTGGAAATCCTTGTTTGTGGTTACGCTGAGGTGGTTGCAGTATTGACATTTACAGCTTTAGTGTACCCCCTCTTTTACAAGCTGGATGATTTAAATGCCAGAAGGGACACTTTTAAATAATATGTTGTGGTTTAGAGAGGCCTTTCTCTTCTTCTTTGATCTGTCAGCAGCCCTGGGTGGTGGAATATTATCTAACCCACTTTGCATATGAGGAAACTAAGTCACGGGTGAACTATCTTGCCGTCTGCACCATTGCCATCCACCTCTCATTCCTCACCCAGGGCTTCTCCATCGCTGCCCCCCACCTCCTCCCAGGGCTGGGCCACTTCTTTGCTGCATAAGGCCATGGTCAGGCATGGAGCAGTGTGGAAGAGCACTAATCTGGGGGTTGTGCTGCCCCCTGGCTCTGTAACCTCAGCTTCCTCATCTGTACATAAAGAAGTGGTTGCAACTAGGCTATTGTTCTTCAGAGTTTAGCAACCCTGCCTCCTTTGATAAATAGATAATTGGCATTGCCTGCCCAGTTCTGATTGCCCTCCCCATGATATGACTGATGCATAAATATCCACACCAACCAAGGTTTTTTTGGGTTTCTGTTCCAAAATACAGCAAAGTAAGGTTCTTCTGCAAATTTCCCAAATATGAACTTCTTAAATATGTTTTTTGAAGACACGTGTACTCCTTGAGGGTAGCATATGCCCCCTCCCCAATTCAATGTGGTAAAGTGTTTTCCCTGCCCTAGGTTTCTATAATTCAGAAACCCAGACTGGGAATCAGGGATCTACTATCTCAATTATGATTGATTGGATATTTTTTCCCCCACGGGAGGGATCCATTAACATACAAATGCTCTTTCCTTAATCTCCGAGGCTGGATGGTCAATCACCCAGATCCAAGGCATGTCACAAATGTGTGATCATTGGTTTCTGTTCTTCCAGGCCCCATCTTGAGAGTTTATGGGTGACTTAAATGTGTTCTCTGTACTCAAGGAGCCGTTCTAATAGGGGAAGCAAACATAGGAACAAACCACCTAGGTAAGTGTCGTTAGTGCCATGATGGAGACATAGCAAAGTGCTTTGGAGGCATCTCTACCCTGAGGAGTGGGAAAGAGAATCCAGAAAAGTCTGGAGCATGTGGGTGACTCTGAGCTGTCTTTAAGGAAGAATGGAATTAATGGGATAAAGAAAGAGGACAAAGGGACTCTAGGCCATGGTGGCGCTGGTAGCTACCACACATTGGGGGCCTTCTCTTTTATTTTATTTTTATTTTTATTTTATTTTTTTTTGGGGGGGGGGGCTTCTCTTTTAGAATCTTCACATCCTACATCTCATTTAATCTCTGTTGCCATCCTGCGAGTTAACTGTTACTTGCCTTTCACAAATCAGAAAACCAAGGGCTGAGAGTGCTAAACAGATCACCTATGGTCACGTAGCTAATAAGGTCCAAATTGGAACTTCAACCTAGGTCTAAATTGGAACTTCAGTGCTCATGCCCCATAAATGGCTCAGTGTAAAAGTGTTTCTAAACTTCTCTCTGCCAGGTAATCCTTTCTCACAGTGAAGTACATTAGAACATTCTGCTTCTTGAGAAAACCAAGCTTTTTTTTTCTTTCTTTCTTTCTTTCTTTTTTTTTTTTTTTTCTTTGAATTGGCTTGATAGAGGTTGTCTGCTTAACATGTTTGTTGCAATAAAATCAATCATGGGAGCTGGCCCACTGCTTGGCAGGAACAGCAGGAAAGATTCTTTATTTCATCACCCCTGTACTTTTCATTTATGCATGAAACAAGCTTTCACAATGGGACTTTTTCTCTCCCTTTTCAGCCAACACCCCCAAAACAGAACAAAACTAAAGAAGCCAAATATGCCCGCTTTCCAAAGTGAGGTATTCACAAGCTCTGCAGAGCTTACAAAAGAGCTCCTCAGGTTCTAGTCTTGTAAGCCTTAGTTCAGTACCTACTTGTAGGACATAGGAGAAATTGAAGACTCCTGGATGCTTGACTCACCATTGGGAAATTAAGGCCAAAGGCAGTGGCCAGAGCAGTTTACCTACAACAGCAGAGTCATGAGAGGTGTGTTTCCACAAATGCAGGGATGAACGAGTGTTTCTTCTGGAACAGATGTGACCATGGGGAAAGACCAGGCCTAGGTCAGGTTTTTGTCCACCTAAGAGAACTACTTGGAAGAGAAATGGGTCCTCAAATGAAAAGAATCTGTATAGAATGGGTCACTAAATACTCAGGGGCTACAGCTAGTAAGTACAAAGTCTAGGAAAATGCATCACCCAGGTCACAACTGTTGCAGCTAAGGATTTGCAGTGATTAGTCTTTGAGGAATTCAGAAATGTATCCTTCAAGAGAAAGAAAAAGCCTTAAACCATCTTCTTGCCTAGAGAGCCACACCACCAAACCATAGCTCATAAGTCATATTTCCTACTCCTTCCTCCTTTTCCGCAGCCCTCTGGTGTTTCCCACCCAACCCGGGAAGAGCCAAAGACAGCTAGTGAAGTTGGGGGAGGGGCACACTTGGAACCCTCTGGCACAAACTAATCCCACCACCTGTTCGCTTTGCAACACAGATGTGCTGACACTCTGACGGAATTTTTGGGTTTACTTGTTTTCCTTCCTCGCTAGACTGAATTGATCTCCGTGTGCATTTCTGGGTAAACTCCCATAACTGCAAAAGAATCGTTAAGTCAACTCATGAACATGACTTTTTATTCATAAATGTGGAAGGATCCACCCAGAATCACCCAAAATGAGTAAAACAAACAACATTGTAGAAAAACAAGTGGGATGAACAAATTGAAACAACTGACCCAGAAATGGAAAAACGAGAAGAAAGTCTTCCTCAACCTAAGGAAACTTGAATCCCCACACCGCAAGGGCCAACTGTAAGCCAGGCAGGATGTTCATATGGGAAAGCTCATACTTAGACACATCCTGAAGAAATTTCAGAACTCCAAAGGATAACGAGAAAATCCCAAAAGCTTCCAGAAGGAAAACAAAACAAAGCAGCTTACCTACAAAGAAATCATCTTGAATGGGACCTACCCAGGGCTTCTCTAAGTTTAGCAGCAGGAACATCTGGTTTTAGTCTTAAACTGTATACCTCATCAGCCACGAAGATTCCTTTGCTATTCCTGGGCTTCATGTAATGAAGGGACTACCCTAGATAGTTTCTGGGGTCTTTTTCAGCTCGGATCTGCTGCTAGTTGGGCCACTGCTGCTGCCAATAAATGTCTGTTGGATTAATCTATCAACAAACTCTCGTGAGCATCTGCAGTATGTCTTGCACCACACAACATCACAGAATCACAGAATTATGAGACCATTCAGATCTACTCCTAGAGTTTATCGGATTGGATAAAACAGGAGTCTAGTTCCACACTAATATCATATGCAGTACACCGACAACAAAATGAGTGGGGGAATACTCAGTTAAGCAAAACTAAATATTTCCTCACTTGGACACTTTTAAGGTCTTTACTTGTGAACCTCCATGTGTTGGTTTACAAAAATGTACAGCACTTCCTAAACATACTGCATGATAACAGCATTTTTACTTATTAGCAGCTCAAGAAAGCGTATCTGTAGGTCTGTCTACTGCCTTACAAAAAATGCAGTTGATAAAGAACATACTAAATCAGACCAGGAGGATTCAATCAATTACCCATATTCAGAATGTGAGAAATTGTACAACATAAATGCCCAGTTTGCTCACCAACAAAGAAGTAGCATTAACCAAAGGGAATGGGACTGTTATAGAATAAAAGGACTTAAGAGAAAAATCAACCAAATATAATGTATAGGCCTGTTTGGATTAGGATGCAAATAAATCAAATGTAAATGGACATTTTTGAGACAGCAAAGAAAATTGAACATAAACTGGGTTTTAAAAAATGTAAGTATTAAGTATTTAAAAATTTAATTGTTCACTTTATTTGGTTTGGTATTGGTATTCTGGTTATGTTTTTATCTGTTAAGAGCCTCAACCAAAATAAAAAGATAAACTGAGGCAAGCTTAAATTACTAGCAATAGAATGTATTTGGGGATAGCAGAGGAACTACAATTTGGAAAATGTATGCTCTAAAAGCAACAGGTGAATCTGTTTGGGATGGACTATCTTTATGGGCAAGGAGTACAAAGGGGGAGTCCAGCCAGAGTCCACACAGTAAATCCATTGGCTCGAGGAGGGCAAGAGTTTCTTGGTGGATGTTCATTGGTCAGGAAGTGTCAGTCTTCTGTAAATCAGGCATTTACAGGAACTCAGTCTCTCAGTTCTTAAGTGTTGTTTTCCTGAGGGTGCAAGTGTGAGATTCGCCATCTCATTTCCTCTGATTCTAGTTTTTAGATTGCAGTTCTTTCACCAAAGATACATACTGAAGTATTTACAGATAAAATGATAAAATGTCTGGATTTTCCTTTAAATATATACTGGTAGTGCTTTTCTCCTCAGCATGAGGTTTTGTTGCCTGGACGTGTTAACTTTGTAAACATTTGTTGTCCTTTACATGTAGGACTTGTGCACTTTTTTGCATGCTAAGTTCTACCTCTGAAATGTTACAAGACATTATTTTGCTGGACTTTTTAAATTTACAAACAATACAAATAGTTAAAAATTCAGTTCATACATAGAAGGGTATATAAGGTGAAAAATAGGTCTTTTTCCTGACCCCTCCTGACTAGTTTCTAGAGGCAATAACTATTACCAGTACTCATCCGAAGGTAACTTCACATATGTATAAATGTATGAGTAAGCATATGTAGGTGATAAATCTGTCAGTATTCATAGATTTTCTAACTTTTAATAGTTACATGTTATTGCATTGTGAGCATCATCGCACTTTGACTAGTCACCTAGTGTTGGACATCAGGTGGCTCACAGTTTTTGTGACTCCACATAGTACTTTGCAGGACCATCCTTGCCTGCAGATCTTAGTACTTATGGGTTTTGAAACATTAACAGATGTGGCCAAATTGTTCTCCAAGATGTTTGCACTAATTAACCTCCAGTTCCACCCACCAACTAGCTAGCAGAGTGCTCAAATTTACAATATACTGATGCATAAATAATAATGTCCTCAAGAGGGAGATATTTCCAAAATAAATTGACCTTGGACTATAACAGTTCTTACTTAAATACCTTAAACAAGGAAGACGTGGCTTATTTAGATACAAAATTAATACTGAGAAATGTGAACTCGAGTATTTCCAGAATAAAAAGTTTTTCCTTCTAAATGGGGTGATAAATAAATATAAATTTCAGAAAAATAAAATCAGTAAGAAAACAGAATTATGCTTATTGAACAAGAAGGCTAATGAGATAAACTGAAAATTTTGAAGGAATGGCTTTTCTGCTTCGATGCCCTTTATATCTGACCCCAGCTTTAGTCCCTGGTCCCTCCTCTGCTAGATCTTGCTGTTGTTTGTTTTAAAAATACATGCGAGTTTGAGCCCCACATTAGGTGTGAAAATTACTTAAATAATCTTTAAAAAAATTAAAAATAAAATAAAAATGCATATAAGCCTCATGGGGCAGGCTTTTTCTTGTTGAAAGTAAAGACTGTGTTTGGTTCAGGCTCAGTATTTAAGTGCTGAGCAGAGCCAGCAGCTTAAAGGAACTTCTGGCATAGGGTTAGTTTGTGGTCATCTGGGAAAGATCATGGGCAAGGCTAGTAGTCCTTGGGGAGAAGTAAGTGGCAGTTTGGGAAAACTTTGTAATCTTTAGTGACTCATGGGCTCGTTTAATAGAGATCTAAATCTCTCTCCAGAAAAATACACACATGTAAGTTACACAATATTTTGCGTATCATTTTTAGGGGATGAAAAAATTTCTTTCTTCCCTTCTAGGTTCTTTTGCTACTTAGGGCAAGTTAACAGGAAAAAAAACGAATTTAATTTTGCATGTATAAGAGCCCCATAAAATAACTCAAAGAAGTGCCAAAGCAGGAAGCTTTTATGCCTTTTAGAAAAGGGAACAATGAATTTGTGAAGAATTGGCAAAGCAAAGGGGCTTGGGTTTAGGTAGCAAATTAATAAAGAAGTAATAAGATTTATTTATGCTGGCTTCTCAGCCCTAAATTTTGTCTCGGGTGATAAGGATCCTTTCTACCTTCCTGATACAATGAAGAGGACTTTCACATGGTGAATTTATTTCCTGCTTTCAGGGGGACAGAGGAGGTTCTGATTATCTGTGCACTGGCTGTTTCTCAAGTAATTTTAATTCAAAATAATCACTATGCCAAAGTGCCATATTTTGGAGTGGCATATTCTCCCCTTCAAATTCATAAAGCTTTATAGGCCCCTCAAGCCCTTGGCCTAGAAGGTTCACACAAATGTGTGTGTGTGTGTGTGTGTATACACACACATATATAAATGAAATAAGACTATGATAAATATACTTATGTTTTTATATTTCATAGTCCAAATTAAGGAAAAGAGCAGATCTTGCAAAAACTATGACTATGTTACCTTTGGGTCCTATCTGGCTTCAAAGAAAAAGAGAGGCACATAAGAGCATCTTCTGTGTGTATGTGTAGTCTTTATAATTTTATTAACACTCGTGGAAATATTCCTTGCTTTGTGAAGGGCTGTAATTGGATATTTTTTCCATTAGATGGAGCTATATCTTTGTTACAGGAGAATTTTTTGAAGTTTATTAAAAAAGACTGTTTTATATATGAATTTTAAGGTGGAGCAGGAAAGAGATGCAAATTAAAATTGTTTTTGGAGCAGCCATGTTATTTCTAACTTTTAAAATATCTCGAGTTGTTAATATGAGTGCATTTGCACAAGTCTTATGCTTTTTTACACACCATTGATATAAAGCATATTTTTAAAACTGTTGTGATGCTCTTCAGAAAGCCCCAAAATGAACTTTTCTACTAGAAGGATAGCTGTTAACAGTATTTCAATTAGGATGTTTCTAGATACAGGTCCACAGTCACTTGTTTGTGATTCTGAAATCCAAAAACCAGATTTCACACACACAAAAAAACAAAAAACAAAACAAAAAAACAAGAAATTCAACTAAATTTGAATTCTAGATAAGCACTGAATAACATTTCTAGTGTAAGTATGTTCAATGCAGTATTAGGGACATATATAAAAATACAGAAATATTAACACATTTGATTATGGATACTGCCCTGACTTCACTAGGGTTGTTACATAATATATGGTATTTGTGCTATATTATCTTTTCAAAATTAGAGAAGTACTGAATTTCAAAATACAGTTGTCTCCAAGGCTTTTTAGAAAAGAGATTATGAATCTGTGATCATTTTTTTTAGTAAATAAGAAAAATAATTATGCAAAAGCTTATTTTTGAAGATAATATAAGGAATTAAATTTTTTTTTTAGGAGTCAATATATGTTTTATTGAAAACCTTAAATGGGTATAGGTGGGACCTATGGGTGAAGCAGAGCATCAATGACCACCTCAGTGAAGTCTTGGCAGGTGGCATAGCCATCCATGTCAGAAGTTCAAACCTGTAGGGGAGAATTGTCATCATCCCTGTGGCCTAGGCCCTATCCCTAACCTACCTCCCTCCCCCAATACACAGTTCCCTAAGGAAGCCAGCTCCAGGACAACCTAGGCTCTGTCCAGAAGATTATGGTCTAAAGATTTAAGAACGCTTCTCTGGCCCACTGTACTGAAGGGATGTGTAGGTAGTATGTCCTTGTGAGGTTGAAGGGAATAAAGGGTCTAGCTGATGGGGGTGCAGGTGGCCGATGACAGACTTGAAGTCGGTTCTCGTGCCGTAACTGCTCATGTCTCGAGTCCACATCTTGCCAACTTTGATCACCTTCTTCACTGCCTCTGCAATCATGTTGGAGTGATACTCGAGACTGAGATACCGCAGCGTGTTGGAAGCTGCTGGCAGCGTGGCTGTGGGGTTGGCTGTGTTCCTGCCCACCACCCGGGCAAATGGGTGCCGGGCGCCCATCTCAAAGACTGCATACTCTGCACTGTAGCTCTCACCAGGGACCACACCAGCTCCCCCAATCAAGCCAGCAGCCAGATTGTCAATAATGTTCCCATAGAGATTGGGCATCACCAGCACATCAAACTGGTAAGGATTCTGCACCAGCTGCATACAGCAGTTGTCTATGATCGTTGTCTCAAACTTGATTTTGGGGTACAGTTCAGCAACTTCCTCACAACATTGCAGGAACAACCCATCCCCAAGTCTCATGCTGTTGGCCTTGTGGACAGCTGTGACCTTGCCCCCGCCCCCCCTTCTTGGTGGCATAGTCAAAGGTAAACTTTGCAATCCACTGAAGTTTGGTTCGAGTGACAGTCTTCAAGCATTCACTCACAGCCCTCGCACTCTCATGTTCCAATGAGCTGTATTCCCCTTCTGTCTGCTTTCGAATGGTCACTAGATCTAGACTGTTGTGTTGGGCCTTGTACCCAGGAAGTGATTTCACGTGGACTATGTTGGCAAACAAGTCCAACGTAGGCCTCAGCCGCATATCGTAGGGGGCTAACTCCCCCTTATACTCCCTCGGGGTATGGATCTTTCCAGCGATGGCCACCTTGTTCTCCTTCATGGACTCAACACCTGCTCCAGCTTCTCCTAGATGCCATATTCTGCACCTCGCTCAGGTGATGCTCCTGGAACTCCGCTGGGACAGAGGCAGCCTGGAACACCTCCTTGATAGCGTGCCTCAGTTCAGGCCCCACAGGTCTGGCAGCAGAGTCATGGGCAAGGCGCCCTGCACCCCCATGCCCTTGGCCTGGCTCCACAAGGCACTCTGGGCCGTGGCCGAGGCACCCAGGGGCTCACACCACTGAGGGCTGCCGTTTTCGCTGCACCAAGTCACGTGGGAAGTCTTGTTTTGTTTTGTTTTGTTTTTAATCCAAAATTAGGTCCTTATAGGTAGTATGACTAGAAATTAACCTTCGGATTTCCTTTTCAAAAGTATGTCTTGATTTTCTGCTGTCTTTAAGAAAGTCAGAAAAACAATGTAGAGGACAGTGCACCTACAATTCAAACTGCAGAAACGGTGAAGAAATCATTTAGGCCTCTCCTTCGCTAATGAAAGCGAGGTGGTCGTCTTTCCTTTGCTTCACATCAGACCCTATAGAAGGAAACCACCTAACTTCCTAGGCATTGTATTCCAGAAGGCTGTTTGGTTGTTTGGCTTTTTTAAAAATTAATTAATTAATTAATTTATTTATTTATTTATTCCTGAGAGACACAGAGAGAGAGAGGCAGAGACACAGGCAGAGGGAGAAGCAGGCCCCATGCAGGGAGCCTGATGTGGGACTCGATCCCAGGACCCCAGGATCATGCCCTGAGCCAAAGGCAGATGCTCAACCACTGAGCCACCCAGGTGTCCCTGGAATGCTGTTATTTTGTACTTAGGAAATGCTTTCTAATTTGTCTTAAATTTGTCTGCTTTCAGTATATATTTATAGAATACCTATAGATTTTCTCAGATATGTATTTCTAGCTTAAATAATCTCAAGTCTCTTCAAAATTCTTCCATTATAGCCATTTACCAAACTTTATTACTATTACTACTAATAATCTTGTGTGTGTGTATATATATAATCTTGTATAATATGTATATTATATAATATATATAATATGTATATTATATATATATATATATAATCAGTGTCAGTATTTATGATGTGTCTATTAGGTCTTTTCCTTCTAGGTCTTTTTAACCACTTCAATTTCTTTTAACTTAGAAAATAGGTCTTTGCTCAATGAATCACCTAGTGTTCCCTTTTTCTTTTACATATGTGTGTATATTGCATGCATCTTTATAAACGCTGGAGGTTAAGAATGTGTGGCTTATTATCACTCTGCATAAATACTTGATTCCTAAAAATGCTTTTTTTCCATTTATGTGACTCAGGTAGGGAGAAAACTTCAAAGTTGGATTTGAACTTGAGATGGTTCAGATGAATTATGAATGAATTATATTTTTGTCTCTGCAAAAACATAATTCTGTGTGTTATTTTTCTCCTATTTTGCATTATAAAAGCCATCCCTGTATCTGTAGCTGTCTGGAGTTTGATGATTTGGTTATTTCACCCTCAGGCTAGTGTTGTACAGACATATTTTGGTTATACGAGGAAATAGACACTCTCTAGTAGTTTAGAATGAAGCTCTGGAGAGAACCTGGTTTTGTCCCTGGGACCTCCCTCAGTATAAACTAAGGGTGAGGAAAACCCATTATGAAGGCCTGTTGTGAGCACTTGTGTGAATGTAGCAGAGAAAATAAAATCATTTATAATTCCCCTTCACTTTATAAAGAAGGCTTCTAATTTGCTAGCCACTGGAATACAAGTGTGCAGGTTGGAGGGGAGAGACTGAGGGAAGGAAAGGCACCAGTGGGGCCAGGAACTCTGTGGGGTGAAGGGTGAAAACCCCAGGTGGTAGCAACACTGGAGAGTCAGCTCTGATTTGGATGTTTGCAGCAGTTTGCTGAACATGTCTAGTGTAAGACCCCTTTACTGTTTCTCCTTTGAGACCTGTAGTAAAATCTATTTTTTTAAATATGCAAATGCTGGGAATGACTGTGTTTCTTGTGTAAAGCAGGGCAGGGACCTAATGTCCTAATTGGTGTGGGGAGAAGACAGAGTCAGCCTGTAAGGGTGAGTGACAGCCTATATCTTCATTATGAAGGAAAACACTTAGGGCACTGCCTGGCAGGTCTAGGAGTCTAAAAACCCTTCTGCACCCATTGTCTGAGAGAGAAGAAGGTGTTTTGTAACAGGGAACAACAGTGGACATTTATGACATTGGAACAGAGTTGTATCTGCAAAGGTCTGTGCTATAATAATTAGAGACGAAGGAGCTGGCCATTAGCACAATTAAAGAAGACATTGTTTCTTAAAGTCTGAGGCTTGAACAATTGGACACAGAAAGACTATGAATTCACACATAACAAAACGAAATGAAATGTTTGAGTAAGGACTCAGGCTAGCATGTGATCTGGTTCCATGAGGGGCACAGAGACCGAGCAGTAGATGATATTAAACTAGGCTATGACAGTACAAGAATCTGGATGGGACTGAAGATTCCTCAGTAATTTCTCCAACCACTTCTGATTCACAGTTTCTTCTGAATTGAGAACAGTTTGGGGATGATACAGTTTTATTTATATGCTATGTAACATTGGTTTTGTTTTGGCCTTCATGTAAATGTTTGTTAACCTATCACAAATCACTTCTTAGTGTGAGATTGGTTCTTCTTAATTAAATTTTTTATAAAAGTCTTAGAAAAAACATTTAGGTACCTACCCTTGATAGATACAAGATTATATTTATGGTTATGTTTCTGAATCCCAGAAGGTAGGGTAGGTAAGTAGTTATCCTTATGAAAACCTGGCTCAGTAAAACTCATTTCTTCATCATTGTGACATGGGCTTGTGAATTGTACTTTGTGTGTGTGTTTGGCAATTCAGGTTTTTTTTTTCCCCCAAGATCCTTTCCCTAATTAGAAAAGTAATACACATTCTAGAAACAACACAATATGGGAAAGCATAAAGAAAAAAATGAAAGCCATACTTAATCTGACCACCCAGAAATAAAACCTTTGTGGCCCTGCCATGTTTAACTTTGAGTTTTGGAAATTAAGTTGATGAACTCCATAAAGAACAGTTCTGGCAATCACAGATTTGACCCTAGCCAAGATTGAAGTATGTATGTCCTTTAAAATTCTCGACATTCACAGGAGACATCTTCAGTGTTTTTCCAATTGTTTCTTAAATATTCTAGGATTTAAGTATTTGGAACTGCAGAAATGAACATTTGATGTATTTTTTTAAAGATTTTATTTACTTATTCATGAGACACACACACACCGAGAGAGAGAGAGAGAGAGAGAGAGAGAGAGAGACTCAGATAGATACACAGGCAGAGGGAGAAATAGGCTCCATGCAGGGAGCTCAAGGTGAGACTCAATCCTGGTTCTCCAGGACCATGCCCTGGGCTGAAGGCGGCACTAAACCGCTGAGCCACCCAGGCTGCCCCAAACATTTGATGTATTAAAATTACCTTTAACCAGTTACTTTTTTGCTTAATTTGTTTAACGACCAAACTTGAATTGTATTAATTGCTTGAGGTGTCCTAATATAGCCATACATATGTATGAAAGAGCAACAAGAAAAAGCATCCCTTTCTCTCCCTTATTATCATAGAAAAAGGGGACTTCTTTTCTCCTTTTGTTATTATATACCTTTTATTGCAAGTGCACTGTATATTACCGTATTTTAACCTCTTTACATGTTGTCTGTGCTGCTTTTCTGATTTTACTCGAATAAATAAGCTGGAAATAAGTGAAGAATGTAATTTTAAATAATTAGGACTTGATATCCTAATTATTATTACTACCCATCTCACTCTGTAATAATTTTAAAATTATTAAATTCTCCAGGCAAAGTCAAAAACACTAAGCCTGCTAGGGAATCTGTATCCATGGGTACTCTAGAGTGTTTGATATGAAATTTTATACAGGAGGACTTGCCTAGAAAGATGAAGTTCTGTGAGAGGGAGGTGTTCTGGGGATGTGTTTAACCCCCTCTAGTGGAGAGAAGAAGAGTAGGGAAAATTCTCCAAATATTTTGATTAGCCTGCAAAATTGATCTAATTAGATGATTTTCTCTGAACACATTAGACTTGCTAATTAGACTTCAGTTAGTTAAGCAATAGAAAGCTGGTCACCATTAAAAAAAAACCCTCTAATTTCCTACACACTTAAATCATCTTTACAGAGATATTTAGAAATTAACTGAAATGTCATTAGCATATTTCATTTCTTAGTCAAACCAAACAGGACAGATCCTTGATATAGAAAACACAGCTACTTACTTCATCTTTAGAAAACTTTTAAAAAGTGTGTCTTTGGCCAGATTTCTTCTCAAATCACTGTTTTAGGACAAAATCTTATCATTTCTAATAACAATCATCTACCAAAGAGGGGAAAAAATATCTGTGATCCTTGCTACTGCTGTATTCAAGAAGAAAAATGTGTCTTATGAAGGCGTCTTCAGCTGGCATTTGTCATGAATTGATGGACATCTGTTCAGCTTGGGCATTGTGCAGCTCAAAACACATTTATTCCCTTAGCATTCTTAGGGGGCTCTGTGCATTCGCCTGATGCCAAAGATAACATCTAGATCAGCAATTTCTCATAAATCATTGGAACATGGAACATGAAACAAGACGAAGAAATCAGGAATTCAATAATAAATATGGCAAGGTGCACAAACAAGAGAATTGAAACCAGATGAAAAGGAGCTTTTCAGTACAGAAGGTCAAGGAACGCTTTTCCCCTGCTCCCTCAAAGCCTTAGAATAATCCCTCTGATTGTGCTTTCCATCCAGCCATCAGCTTACTGCTCTGAGTTGGTTTTGGAATATTTATGTGATGGATTTAAGGCTTTAACATAAGACTGCAAAATTAGTGTAGTTTATTTTAGTTTGCTCAAGGCCCCAGGCCATTATGCAATGAAGAGGAAAATAGTGTTCCGTGTACTTTAAGGAGTCC
Source organism: Vulpes lagopus (assembly GCF_018345385.1). NCBI lineage: Eukaryota > Metazoa > Chordata > Mammalia > Carnivora > Canidae > Vulpes > Vulpes lagopus. The sequence continues at coordinate 6,833,696 of NC_054840.1, forward strand.
TGTGCCCACATGCCTTGAAATAAGTTCTAGATACGTGTATATACATATAATTCAACTTATGCAATAGATTTTTTTAGACTTGAAACTACATATGTGATTAAAAAAAGTAATGTGAATAATTTTGTTTATAAACAAAATGTCAGAATTTCTCAGGAGCCATCTTAAGAAGATATACTTATTCTAACAATGTTAACATTCCTAAATATGTTATAGGAATAGCTCTTTGGGTCTTGCAAAGCTTTAGTTTGCTTTTAAAATAGCCTCTGTAGTAGCAAATCATCATTTGTCAGTGAGTTTGAACTTTTAGAAACATAGTCATTTGGTGACAAGTATGATAAATGATATAGGTGAAATGATTTTCTTACTAAATACAATGTAAAATAATAAATTAACAATAAGAGTGGTTTTGAAAGCATTTCTGAGGAAAAGTTACAAAATATAACCTATGCCTCCCTATACAATTATTCCATTTACGAGGTGAGCATTGAGACTTTTGGATTCTGTTTCACCTTTTAACAAAGAACCTTGTTTTACTTTTATTTTTAATATTTTAATTTAATTTTTAAAGATTTTACTTATTTATTTATTTGACAGAGAGAGAGAGCACGAGCAGGGGGAGTGGTAGGGAGAGGGAGAAAAAGGCTCCCCATGGAGGAGGGAGTCTGACCCTTATGCAGAGCCTCCATGCAGGGCCTCTATTCCAGAATCCCGGGATCATACCCTGAGCCAAAGGCAGATGCTTAACCGACTAAGCCACCCAGGTGCCCCAATTTAACTTGATTTTAAGTGCATGATGGGAACTCACTTTTAAAGAGCATCCTACATATCAGGAGGGCATGAGATGTAATGAGCACTGGGTGTTATATAAGACCGAGGAATCACTGACCTCTACCTCTGAAACTAATAGGACACTGTATGTTAGTAAATTGAATTCAAATAAAAAAATAAAGAGCATCCTGAAGCAGTCATTACAAACTAAAGAAATTATTTATTATGTGAATAAAAAAATAAGTAGTTGATCACTTTGCAAGTTTAGTTGTATAAATACTTGTATGTTATTGTTTCTTTTTTAATCCAGATGTTTTCTTCATGGCATATTTTGTGATTAAATTAACTTTAAAATACTGAGTCGATTCATTTTGGTCCCTTGCCAGTCTCCTTAAAGTTGTTTGTTTACCCTTGATTTCAGTTTCCCATATCAGCCTTATCAGAACTGAAGCCTTGCAACACAGGCAGATGGATCTTTGGATCTTCGATCCACCTCCCTCAGTGCCCCTCTGAGCTGCTTTCAAAGGATGACTTCTTTCCATGTGGAGATGCATTTCTCCCCTATGATTGTCACAGGGAAAAAACTGCCTAATTCGGTTTTGTCTTCTAGGTTTCTTTTCCTTTTATTTCTTCTTTTAAAGATTTTATTTATTTATTCATGAGAGACACACACAGAGAGAGAGAGGCAAAGACACAGGCAGAGGGAGAAGCAGGCTCCATGCAGGGAGCTGGGTGTGGGACTTGATTCCAGGACCCGGCGATCAGGCCCTGAGCCGAAGGTAGATGCTCGACTGCTGAGCCACCCAGATGTCTCATCTCCTAGGTTTCTTTCTTTCTTTTTTAAAGATTTTATTTATTTATTCATGAGAGATACAGAGAGAGAGGCAGAGACATAGGCAGAGGGAGAGAAGCAGGCTCCATGCAGAGAGCCCAACATGGGACTTGATGCCAGGTCTACAGGATCATGCCCTTGGCCAAAGACAGGTGCCAAACCACTGAGCCACCCAGGTGTCCCTAGGTTTCTTGATACACAGGTAGGCACTGTCACTTGTGTAGGTATAGGTATAACACCTGGATCCAAGTCCCAGCCTCCTACCTGCCAACTGTGTGATCTCATCCATGTTGCTAAATTGCTCTGTATCTCAATTTTCTCATGGGAAAATTGGAAAAACTCATAGTTTCTAATGTATAAGTTGTAAGGTTGAAATGAGTTAACATATTTAAAATGCTTGGTACATGGTGAGTCTCAGTGAACATTTGACATTATTATTACATTAAAATAAATATACAGAGGGGGCCTTATTGCTGTCATTAATTTATTTATAATTTAGAAATTTATGGAGGACATTTTCTCATGCCTGTAAACGTATGTCATAGCTGATAGTATTTCAGCTTATGGATGCACCATGATTTACTCATTAATCCCTTGTGTTTCTATCTTTTTGCTGTTTTAAGTAATGTGATAAATTTGTTTATCCTTGTTTTCTTAAAATAGTAGTGGTTTCTGAACAATTTCATAGGGTGTGTACATTTTTAATCCTTTTGATATTTTCTTTCCAAATTGGCCGTAGAAATATATCAATTTATATTCACATCTGTAGAGATGATGTGGATCTCCATAGCCTGTTGTGCACACTTCCATCTGCTTACCCAGCGTAATCTCTCCTCCGCTATGTTGGCCTACTAACCACCTCTGCACGTTACTGGTCTCCTCTCATAGAAAAATAGCTTTTACTGTTTCAGTCACTCAAATCATAATCAATGATGAATATATTAGGGATATAAGTATCCCAAATGTTTGCTTTTTCACATTACCTTTGTCTTTAATCTTGGGTCCGTTTCTTCTGTCCCTACTCCTTTTTCCTTACATCTTGTTATGTATCTGTCTCTCCAGAAAGGTTCAAGTTCCAGCCTCGGGAATGTTCTTCAGACGTGCCATCACCAGACTTCTTAGAAGCCGAGGGTCACTGCAGCACAAAAATCTGATGCTCCTTTAAGCCAGATGAAATGTAAGAGGGAAAGGAGGAAGGGTTAGAATTTTTAAAAAAGCAAAGAAAAACCATAAAATAAGGGACAAAACAGGCACAGACAGGAGGAACCTCTATTTTGGGGCATGATTTTAAGGTAGAGATCATATATGGAAACGTTGTTTATATACTTAAATGAAAACATAATCAGGAGACATTTTTAAGTGTAAAAACGAGGCGTGGAATATGTGTCGAACACCGTGTTCCTATTTGCATTAGTAAGTGGGGTGTAAGAATTATGTGTGTTCCTGGTTTATGCATACTACCCCTCTGACGGAACACAAAAGACTCTGGTGGCTCTCGTGAAACCCTGCAGAGGCAAACTGGGGAGTGGTGAACAGGGATGTGTAAAGATTCTTTTTCTCTGTCCTTTGGTACTGTTTGAATTTGAACTACATGAACGCGTTGACTATTTGAAAGCAGGAAAGTAAAATATGTGAGAACTTCTCTCTCATATGTGAATATCTTGTGTTACTCCTTAACTTTTTGAGGGTGGTATTCTTCTTAGAACCTACTTCCTTCCTTTATCCCAAACTGTCTCATTAGTGCACATCATAAAGATTCCCTGAGACTAAAAGGCATTCTTCTGACGTAATTATTAATTATAATTTCAATTATCCACAGGCTAAATATGATAAATCTCTGTCATATAAAATCTTTTCTTTTTCTTATTTTAAGTAGGCTCCAGGCCCAGCATGGAGACCAATGCAGGGCTTGAACCTATGACCCTGAGATCAAGACCTGAGCTGAGATCAAGAGTCAGACACTTAGCCAACTGAGCCACCCAGGTGCCCCTCGGCTATGTAAAATCTTTGCAGGTTATCTTCCTTTTCATTTTATGTTAGGAGAAAACTAAGGACTTGTGGCTTCAGGGAACAGCAATTATTTCCAGGTTTCATAGAATCAGTGGCAGGCAAAAGAGCTAAGCTTTCCTTTATTTTCTCTTTCTTTTTCTTTCTTTCTTCTTTCTCTTTCTTTCTTTCTTCTCTCTCTCTCTCTCTCTCTCTCTCTCTCTCTCTCCTCATTATGTTTGGGCTCCCACAGCTATATATTCTAAAAACATTTGGCTTTTTTTTTTTTGGAGGTACTTTAATCAAACACAACTCGAAATGATTCACTTGGACAAGTGGTCTTAACAGCAAGGAAAACAAACACTTTATGAAAACAACATCTATAAGACCAAGCCTCCTGTCTTTTATCTTTACTATTTTCTCTGAGTCTGGCATGAAATAGACACACACCAGCCTCCACAGGGGGTTAAATAGAGAACCATCCAAACATCACAATATGCCGTCCAGAATTTTGATGACTTCCATTCCCTGACTCTGGTGCACAATGCCTGGCTCGTGGTGCAGAGACCATGATGTCCTGCCCTGGACAGATATTTGCAGTGGGTGCCAGAAACAGCGGTTCTCTCAACCCCGCCCCCCTCTCCTCCGGCAAAGATGCACATGTCTTAGAGCAAGCCTCTATCCTTTTTCTAAGGAACTGAGCAAAAATAGCGTGTTTTACGTCTGGCTTAAAGTCCATTTTTGCTCCATCTTGGAGGGTCTTTGCTCCCGCTTCATTTTAGGTCAGTTTCAGCACTTATTGTATCTCACTTGTTTAGTTCACTAAGCTCTTACATCAAACATGGGAATGGAGGGAGAATGAAAGGTTCTGGAGGATCTGCTTTTAGAGGGGGAACAGGACAAAACAGGGCTAAGGCTTGGGTTCCTGGATTTTCAGATCTCAGAGAAAAGAACCTTCTCTGAAATCCGAACTCAGAGACCACACAGTAGCCTTTAAATCCAGACGGGTCTTATATAGGGAGAAAATAGTACGTGGAAGTACACTGAATTGAGTAGAGTTGTGGGTATTCCTATATTCTTTATAGCTTTTTATACTTTTCAAATTTCCTACTGTGAGCCTACAACTTCGTAGGTCTGTAGGTTGGAGGACTTACGTTATCTCTTGGAATCTCTCTCTTAGAAAGGATCTTGAAAATGGAGGTAAGAGTAAGCATTTTTAAGATTTGACATGAAATGAGACCATAATCAGTGCCTGACATGGAGTCGTTGCTCAGTGAACACTGGTCTCTTCACCATCGGGCTCTTCATCTTCCCTGTTCATTAGAGTCCGTGGTTTGATTTAGGACCAGCAGGGAGGTCACTTCTGTCAGAGAAAGTCTGTCCACCCCAGCAGTTCTCAGATTTTAGCATGAGTCAGAAGCACCATGAGGGCTTGTCCAAAGCAGACTGCCGGGGGTGTCATCTCTCAAGTTCCTGTCTCCCCAGGCCCGAGCTGAGGGCTGAGAATTTGCATTTTTAACAGGTTCCTGGTGATGCTGCCGCTGCCGGTCTAGAGGCACACTTTGAGAACTGCGGCTCTGCAAGATGCACAACAAAGGTCAATTTCAAATCACTCTGAGTATAAATCTCTGATCTCTGTCTTTCCTCCTTCGCCTCCTCCTGATTCATTTTATTTCATATTTGGAAGTTATAGAAACCACCAAACTCTGTGTGTTTTTCCCCGGTCTGTATTTTTTTGTCGACAGCTCAAGTCTCTTCTTAGGTCAAAAAACAAAAAAAAACAAAAAAACAGGAGAGAGCAATAATGTTGTTATGCTTTAAGTATCTTGTTTCATTTAGATACCAAGAGAAAGAGAAACAAGCATTCTCTGGACATTCACTAATCTCAACTGATGTTGTCTACTAATAAAAGATAGTCTCTTTGATGACCGGTGCCTAAAAAAAAATATTGGAAACTCTATAGGCACCCTGGTGCCAAGAAACATTTTTGACATTTAGGACTTGTTTAATCTTTTATCAATATAAATATTTGAAAAATAAAATGATCAGGAAAATGGCTAAGGAAAACATTTCAGGTCAGTGCTTGGAATAGCAGGTCATGTTCAGTGCGGAGCCTGTAAAAGCCCTCTTTGTCCTCCTAAACTCTGTAGGATAGAAGTTCTTTGCTTGGGACCCTGAAGTCAAGTGCAAGATGGTCTATTTGCTTATGTTCATTTTTTCTGGGAAGGTGGTTCATGTTTTCCAATGGATGGTCAAAGGGACTTTGACTCAGAAAGGGTTAATGCTGCCTTGGAGACTTGCTTGATCAAAAGCCACGTGTTAATTTCGTGGTGAAGAAAGCAAATTTCTAGCAAGGGAGAAGTAGCTGGTAGGATGAGCTGGTGTGTGGCCCACTGAAAGATGAATGAGGAGTGAACTCTACCAATGAACTGTGGCAGAGAACCATTTTTTTTCCTCTCATCTATAACACAGAGGTAATAAAATACTTACCTAGTGGAGCTGTTGTCGAATTCAATGAGTTATTTGCAAGGCCCTCAGGATAGTATCTCCTATATGGTGGATGCTAAATAAACGGTAGCCAGTAGCAGTGGAAGTCCTAGCAGCCTTATGGTGAGCGCTACAGAAGCACCAGAAGCAAAGATCTCCAGCATCTTTTGGGTTCCAACTGAAGGATCAAAGGTCTCCTGTGAGGTAGTGTTATTACCCTCATCTTACTAGTAATGACACTGAGGCTCGTTTCCAAAAGGACTCAGGGCAGGCTGTTATTTTATGCCGCGTCCGTGTATTAGAGCCATATTTTCTGTCAGTAAAATTGTATCATATCATTCTGTAAGGTACATATGAATATTTCACCCATTGTGTTTTGTAGGGAGCACTGTGATTTCCAAGCACTCAACCTTTCAAACAAGTATGAGAAGCACTGGTCAAAGTGCTGTTTTGGAAAATAGCCTACTAAAGGCTGGGAATCTCAATAATCTGGTACTGAACCCATGATCTACCTACTGAACCACTTCCCTGGCTAGGAGTAACACTTGTCTCCCTATATTATTCTCCTTAGAATTAGTTTTGTATTTAACCAAAAACTTAGCTTAAAAAAAATAGAAATAAAATGCACATTGACACACAGCAACAGCACATTTATACTACTTAAAATACGTGTTTTCTGAAAAAGGTGACATCAGACTCTGAACCAGATAGTATTTTTTAAAGATTTTATTTATTTATTTATTTATTTATTTATTTATTTATTTATTTATTGTGGGGGAGAGAGAGAGAGCGAGCACATGTGAATGGGGGAGGGGCAGAGGGACCGAGCAGTAGAGAATCCCAAGAAGACTCCATGGTGAGTATGGATCCCAACTTGGGGCCTGATCTCAGGACCCCAAGATCATGGCCTAAGCCAAAACCAAGAGTCAGATGCTCAAGCTACTGAGCCACCCAGGCACTCCAGCACTTACACTCTGGTGATGATAACACTCAGCAGAAATGCTTACTATTACTCTCAGCTAATGAATCTCCTGTGTTTTTACAGTGCCTTCTCTTAGAAAAGGACTTCACAAATGGAGGAGTTAGGTTCTTGCTACTTGAAGTGTGATCTACACCCCAGTAGGATCAGCATCCCCAGAGAGCTGGTTAGAAACATCGGAATCTCAGGCCCGCCCAGACCTGCCTCATCAAAGGTACATCTTAATAAGATCCTCAGGTGATTCACATTAATATTTGAGAGGCATTGGTTAGGTAGCCAGAAAGTTTCTTCTGGAGATTATAAGCACATTTCCAGGGTGTGGAGATGGTTTCTATTTCCTACCTCTCTTCTTTCCAGCATGTGTGCAGGTTGGTACCAAGTGTAGCTCTTGGCTTGCTGGAGCTGCTCTCTTATTCTCCCTTTGTGGTTTCCGACTTATGCTGCATGTGAGGATGTGCCCCACTTCGACCAGGGTTATTTGCCACCTTCTCCTGAAAAAGCCTAGAGTCCAGAGAATTCAGAGACTAGACAGCAGCAGTCCTCCAGTTGACCAAAACCTTCTGGTTGAGCACTACGAGGCAAAGTATTAAGGCTGCACTCCCCAGTGACAGAGCTTCTAGAGCAAATTTATTTATTTATTTTTAAGATTTTATTTATTTATTCATGAGAGACACAGAGAGAGAGGCAGAGACACAGGCAGAGGGAGAAGCAGGCTCCATGCAGGGAGCCCAACATAGGATTTGATACTGGATCCCAGGATCATGCCCTGAGCCAAAGGCAGCCACCTAACCTCTGAGCCATCCAGGCGTCCCTAGAGCAAGTTTAAAATGACTTAAAAATGAAAGAAATTGCCACTGACGACTCCAATCCATAATAATTAGGAGCTTGCTGGAGGGAAGGAGAGATTGGGAAGTGATAAGCTGAGAGAAATTTAAAATTGCAACACTGTTTTGACTTTTGGTTTTAACCCCTTGCTGGGGTCCTGTTCTAGCTAAAGGTGAGCCATGTACGTAACAGAACTTCTGTGTTTGGTCAAAGTACTTTACCCCATATTCAAGGGTGATGATTTTCAGGGAGCATGTTTGTATTGGGGAAGCAAATTTGATCCCACTATTGGTCAAGAATAAGGTGACCAAGTGGATTCTGGAACTGTCATTTCAATGTCAGTATCACAAAGGATTTAGAATTGTTATTATATTGTATTGTTACTGTTATTAAAATGGTCCCCACACTTGGGGAAGAGGCACCCCAAAGGAGATAGCAAATGTTGGCAGGTCCCCAAAGAGAAGAAGAGAGAAAACAGAGTAGGCTTCATGGGTGGGAACCAAGAAAGTTAATCCTTTGGGGGCCAGCCTTTGACAGGGCAAAGAGCCCCGACACTCTGCAGCAGAAAGCCCGATGTGGTCTGTCAGGCTTGGGGAGGTATGTGGTTTGTTGGAGGTCACGGAGCTAGAAAGAGGCAGAGCGGGACTAGAATCAAGTCCGGTGAGCTCCTTGGCCTGGAGAGGTCCAGGCTAGGAAAGGAAGTTTACTTTCAAACTTAGCTGCTTCAGAATCATGTGGAGGGCTTGTTGGAACAGTGCTGGGCTCCACCCCAGAGTGGGGTGTCTGACTCAGTGGGTTTGCAGTGGGGTCTGAAGGACTGCATTTCTAACAAATCCCCAGGCAGTGCTGATGCTGCTGGCTCAGGGACCAAACTCCGAGAACCTCTCTCCTATTGGCTCGCTACTACTAGAAGGGCAGTCCTGATAATGCCTTCCTGACAGGCCATTATTATGGTCCTAACCTCCTAAGGGGGGGTTGGCCTGCTAAACTATAGCAGAGAAAAATATTAATGCCCAGTGGGGATAGGAATGACCAATGTATGCATTTTCAGATTTCTCCTCCTTTTTAACATCCCTGCTCCTCTTCCCCTTCCTAGCTTCTCAATGGGTGAAGATTCTTGCTTGATGGTTAACTCCTAGGTTCTTTTCAATTGTGCTAAATCCTGGAATTAAGACCAAAGCAAGACTAAAAGAAGCCTGAGAAGCTAAACGGATGTACCCAATCAAGTGTTAAAGGGAGATGGATTAAGAATCCACTTAGGCTGGGTACTGAGAAGAGTCATGGAGGAGAATAGAGAGCAAGAGAGCAAGGAGCTTTGGAGAGTGAGGGGTTCCAGAATAACCAGAGGAGCTGAGAGCAGGAGGGGAAGAGGGGAGAAGTGTTCAGTGGGCCATGGGCCAAATGCCTTTCTTGTCCTTCAGCAGATGCAATTACAGATTGAAGTGTCTTTTTGCTCCTAAACTGTTTCTTTGAATGTAATAACACGTGAATCTGGGCCATGTGGGTCCTAGGATTGATTTGGGACACAGACTTGGTCTGCCAGTAGTGATGATGGCTCTCTTCTGACTCGTCCACAATGCATTCTCTAGTTCTTATTATAATAAGCTGGGAAAGGATGCCCAAGGAAATTTAAGAACTCTGATGTATCTCAGTGTCAGTGATTCCTTAATCTGTGCTAGGATTCTTTGCTGTTACCTCCAAATATTCAGTACAAGCCTATTAGACAAAACAGCATCGCCTTGGAGAATGAGGAAAGGGATAGTGTGTCCGCGTTGGGCACACAGTGATCATGGAAAGGACACAGCTGATAAGAGCCGTGATGAGGAGAGCAGAGGGGATGGGAATGAGACCAGAAGAGGAGGAGGTCTGGAACAAGAGCTGGCAGGTGGGTACCAGGATAACGTAAGTGCTCCCAGACAATTTGTGGGAAGCACTGGCTTTCTTAAAGTTATAGTTATTTTGTTTGGCTATTAAGGCAAAGATGATCCCAAAGGCTGGAGAATAGTGGTGCTTCCCAATGGGGAAGAAGAGGGTTGGGTCCTTTATGCAATTTTTGTTAACTTTTGTAACTACATTGAAATGTACAACTGAGGGATCCCTGGGTGGCGCAGCGGTTTGGCGCCTTCCGTTGGCCCAGGGCGCGATCCTGGAGACCCGGGATCGAATCCCACGTTGGGCTCCCGGTGCATGGAGCCTGCTTCTCCTCCCTCTGCCTGTGTCTCTGCCTCTCTCTCTCTCTCTGTGACTATCATAAATAAAATAAAATTCTTTAAAAAAAAAAAAAAAGAAATGTACAACTGATCTGCCTTGAAACAAGGGGCCATTATGCTAAGAGGCAAGTCAGAGCTGGAGGGCTCTGACTTAACAGGAGCCCGGATGTGATGAAGAGAGAGAAAAACCTCATAGGAAAGCTGCATTTTGATATGTTCCCAGGTGGTTTTATCCCGATCAAAGAGGTTTGGACAAGGAATTTAAACATCTGGATTACAAGAACTCTTTAAAGAACACTGGTATTCTCAAAGGACCCTGGAGCCCGGTTTAATGTAACCGGTTAGTTTTTAGACTAAAAACCATCTGCCTGGCTCTGAAAACTTGGAGAGCAGTGTTACTTTCAAGTACACTGACACAATATCAGCTTCTTGCATTTTTTTTTGGAGGCTCAGCTTCCCATAATCTCAGTTTTGCTGTTCTCATTGAACCCTACTTTCCAGATTGAAAAACTTCAGTTTTTCAGGAATATCCGATTTTGTGATATGTTGTAATTATACTCTTCATTGTCTCATTGTCATATCTATCATTATTGTATATCATCTATGTGTCATAAAAACAGCCTGGATGCACATTCCAGGATGCCCACGCAAGCCGAAACATGATTCTGTTCCCTTCCCACCCCCCACGTCCTCCACTTCCTTTTGTCTTCTCCTCTGCGAAGCTGCCCTTCCTTCCCAGCTCCTCTTCTTTTCACACCCACAGAGAACCTGATTCCAGTAGTGAGAAAAACTTGTGAAACAAATATTTTGGTTGTATTACAAATCAGTTGTCATTTGTTTTCCATTTCCTCTAACTATTTACATCTGCCTCCCTGCCTGGGTTTATTTGAAGAGGAGAATGCACACTCAGGCGTTAGTGCAGCAACACAAACGGGATGATGTCCGCAGTGCCACAGCATGCTCAATCTAAGTGTTTGCTGTAAAAGATTTCCATAAGTCAATCGGAGAAAGACAATTATCATGTGGTTTCACTCATGTGGAATATGAGAAATAGTGAAAGGGATTATAAGGGAAAGGAGGGGAACTGAGTGGGAAAAATTAGAGAAGGAGACAAACCATGAGAGACTTCTAACTCTGGGAAACACAAAGGGTTGCAGAAGGAGAGGTGGGCAGAGGGATGGGGTAACTGGGTGACGGACACTGAGGAGGGCACATGATGGGATGAGCACTCGGTGTTGTACTATATGTTGGCAAATTGAATTTAAATTAAAAAAATTTTCATTTTGGCAATATACTTGTAACCTTTTGAAGCGCTCTCTCTGAAGGAGCTATGGGTACAAACAGCTCTGCCAGTGGCAACCAACTTTGTAATGTAACACATTTTATAGCCATTTGCTATATTTGGAATTTTGAATCACATGGTAGATTTCATTTTATGTCTTACTTGGTTTTACTCAATATTTTATGATGCAAAATTATCTTGTCATAAAATTTGTTCGTAGAGGAAAACAGCCTTACATGGCCACATTATACTCCAGTGTACAAGGTAATCACCACCAGTTTTTGGGTAGTTAGGTAATTCCCAACTTCTTACCAAGATAAACCATGCTGCCGATGGACATCTTTGTGAACAAAAGCACCACTTGCACTTGGGACCCTTTTCATGGTATTGTCACCTTCAAGTGGAATCCTTTGGCCAAAGAATTTGAACATTTTGAGGGCTCTTGATGTATATGATCAAATCGGTTTCTGGAAAATCTGCACTGTTTTCCTACTCCATATCCACTACCTCTGACCCTGTCTCCAGCCTCCATGTAAGCTGTGTAAGAACAAAATGTGAAATGCGTGGTATACAGTACTTGGCACCTAGTGGGGACTCAATAAATGGTAGTTGGTCTTGATGGACAAGTGTATTATCACTATCGCCTCTCCCTTCCTCTCTCTGACCCTTCATAGAGGTCCAGAGCTCCCCTGGTGCTCCAGGAGTTTCTCTGTTGTGCCTCATCAGGATGTCCAGAATGATCTGTTCATGTCCTTCCTGCAGGGCACTGAGAGGGACTGACTGAGGTGATACATTTCTTGAAACTGGGGTTTTTGGAAAGAAAATGATGCGTGGTTTTACCTGCCCTGGATTTTCAATCAGTGTCTTAGGTCTGTAACTCGGTTGTTCTGAGCTCAGGCTGTACGACAGAATCATTTGGGAACTCTGTAAACAATACCAGAGCATGGCCTTGGTTGGTGGACGGTGGGGCCTCGCCACTGGCATTTTAAACATTCTTCTCAGATGGTTCTAACAGAAGCAATGGCTGAGAACCGTAACCCAAAAGATGAGTGGTTTGAATATTCCAGGTACCACGTGGCATCTACTGACAGACTCATTTGGGAGCTAGATGCCTTTCCTGGTGCCTCTCAAGGATTGGACCAAGAATATGGTATGAAATCCTAAGAGGCCTCAACCTTCAACATGTCGGCAAGTATTTGCTAACATTCTGTTTGCTTAAAAGGCCAGAGAGATCAGCCAACTCCTTCTAGAACAGTTATATTTCTCTCTGCCTTCACAATGACCACCATAATGCCTCATGAGGGAGAAACTGGATCACAAAGTGATTGATTAACTTGCTTGTCAATCTCTGCTAACAAGAGGCCATTCAAAAATCAAACCCAGAACCCTGAATCCGTGATTCTTCTACCCTTAAAAAAATTGCATTTGTTTCCTTGTGCTCATCTAACCAATTTTGATTTTAGTTTTTTGCTGTGCAGGGCCGGCATGCTTCCTCATTTTCAAAGAAGCTGGCCTGTAGGAGTGTCCCGCTGTCCCACAAACAACAACTGTGTTTCGATCAGGTATTATGGGTGTGTTCTCGACCTGGCCTAAGAGGAATGTAGCTGTATCTAGTCATCGCTTTATAAATATTGATGAAGAATGGTACAAATGTTTTAAAGGAAACTTTATCTGAAGGAGTGTCTTGGAATTCAGCTGTTTCTTTTCATGTCTTTCAGACCTCCTACCCCTGGCACTGAAATCCAAACAGCTAAGGGTGGGCCAAATCCCAGTGTTTATTCACTACCGTGGCACCAGCCATCCTGTCTCTCGTAGGCTTTGGGGCAGGGTGATGCCAGGGATTGCAATCTGCACATTCAGCCATGGTCCCCGAGCTGTGACAAATACCCCATAACGCAGTGGCTCCACTGAAGGAAGCAGTGACTTAGAGGTCACTTTCTTCACTCCTTTTAGTCTAAGGATATAAGAAAAGAAAAAGCCCATTTTTAGCAGAGAAAAACTGAGGCGAGGAAACATCGCTCGAGTTGCCTAAGGACAGTCACGCTGGCCGTACTGGAAGGGAACTTGTGCCTTGGATGGTTGTGCCACTCTGGGCCTTCTTTGCCACCTTCCTCATTTTCCTCAGTTCGTGGCTCATTTAAAAGCCGGTGACAAAGAAGCCTGCACAGAGGAGTTCATTGCTGCATTGGTTATAATAGCAAAGTTGAAATCAATTTAAATGACAAGTCAGAGGAGGATGGTTAAGAAAAAAATAAGACATATTCATTGTCTGAAATACTATTAAGAATAATAGTTAAGGAACAGTTTTTAACAACTTGGGAAAATGCTCCAAATAGAAATGATGTTTTCTGGTTCTTCTCCATCTTCCCAACCTCGAAGCCCGTGTGATACTCAGAATCTGGGCCACTGACCAGTGGGATCATCTGTGCAGGTACAGAACCTCAAGTCCCACCCCACCCTACTCAATCAGGATCTGCATTTTAACAACACCTCCAGGTGAGTCACACCATTTGAACTTTTCAAAAGCACTGATTTGAGTAAGGAGTTCTCAAAGATTCAGTCCTCACACTTCTTGACTCTAAACACCTTTGTGCCTTGATTAGTGAAGGGGCATCTGGTGGCATAGGGTTTCTGATCCCACTGGCCTCAGGTATGGCCTTGGGGACTGGCACTTGGGGAAGCCCCTCAAGTGTTTTAAACATGCAGACAAGCTTGAGGTCCGCAGTCTACGTGATTTCCCCTGCGACGGAACTGTAAGTGAAAAATGCGGGACTCCTGGGTGGCTCAGCGGTTGGGTGTCTGCCTTCGGCTCAGGTCATGATCCCGGGATCTGGGATCAAGTCCTGCATTGGGCTCCCTGCGGGGAGCCTGCTTCTCCCTCTGCCTATGTCTCTCATGAATAAATAAATAAATCTTTAAAAAAATGCATGCTACCAAAAAGCATATTCTGTGTGATACTGGTTGTGGAAAATTACATCAAGAAAAGATGGAAAGAAAATATACCTTCACAGTAACTATGGTACAATTAGAGGTTGTTTTTTTGTGTGTGTGTGTGTGTGTGTGTGTGTGTGGTGTTTGATGTGTTTTGTTTTGTTTTGTTTTGTTTTTGGTTGGGGTGGGAAGTGGGTTTCTTTATGTTTCTCTATATACAGGTAACAAAACCTAGGCCACAGATTCCGATGTGCAAGAGCTGTAACTTTATTTTTATATACTACAAATTAGTTTCTACGTTGAATCCCAATCTGCCTGTGATGAAAACTTTTCAGTGCATTCAGAGGGAGCTCTGTTCAGTCAAGGTTTGCTCAGTCCAGCCGCCACTAGCCTCTGGCAACACTGGGCCAGTTGGAAAAAGTGCCCCTTTCAGCAGCAGCGTGCGATGGCAAAGCACCAGCTAGAATTTGGCCTCTTCTTGCTCCCTGGGCAAGGTGTTGTGTAGCAATGAACAACCTGCATTCCCGTGTATGACGGTCCTGGGCTCAGCTCATTTAGGACCCTGCTTCTCTATCCAGTGTTTTTGGCAAATTCCAGGAAGGTTGGTGGTGGTGCTGGATCATGAGGGAGGCAAGGAAGGTGGCAAGTCTCACAATTCATCACTAACAACTATCCAGGCTGATGCTGGAGGTTCTTTACTGGTCCAAAGCTTCTGGAAATACCTGTCTGCTCCATGAGCCTCACGGGAAATAGGGAAGTCAGCGAGGCCATCTCATTTCCAGCTGTCTGGGGATCCCCCATGCTGCATTTGGGGTTGCTTCATCTACCTGCCACCCTCCTCAGCTCCCCTTGCATATCCCAGACCCTCCTGTGGGTTTTGTACCCTCTTCCATGGGACTGGCTGGGGAGAACACAGAGCCCCTTCTCAGTGCAATTCTTTGTGTTTCTACCCAGAGAATCCTTTGCTCCCCCGAAGCAGGCAAACTGCCTCTTGCATCACCTGAAAGTGTTCCAAATCTATTGTTTATTCATGGGCTTCCTTCCTGCTCTAGGATTTACAAACCAAACTTTGACTTGAGTCACCAAAGACATACCTCCTTCTTTGTCCAGTTTCACCCTTACCTGGCTTGATAAAAGCCTCCAACCGAATGAAAGAGGGAGGGATTCTCCTAAGGCAACACGGAGGGAAGAAAGATGTTAACATCTTTCAAGGTACTATCCATGCACTTTCCAGATATATGTGTGTAGGTCTTGACGATAAGCCAAGAAAGTGAGCTGCGGGAAAAGTCCTACAAGAATTATAAAGAAGACTATACTTTTCAACCAATCACTCTCCCTTTTTTTCTCTTCCTGCTGGAAGGACAGCTGCTACTGAACACTTCCTGGACACTTCTCCTGGGCCAGGCACTGTCAAGAGTGCTTTCTATGTGTCAGATCCTTTAGTCCTCACTATGATAGTCTCATCACCAGATTTGAAATGAGGGAACAGAGACGTGCAGAGGTGACGTAACTCACTCAAGGCCTCGCATCGAGTAACTGGCGAGTGGCACTCAGGATCCAAGGCCGGAGTTTCCCCAGGAGCCCTGCCTGGGACGCGAGGCTGCACGGCTTTCTGCTCTTACCAAGTGTATGACTTCTGTGATCCAAGGTGAGAAGATTCTCGATGGCCACTTGAAGTTCAGAGGCAACGGCCTTTGCTCCCTCACAAAGCCATTGTGAATATTTATTTTCTAAAAAGTCATCAGTAACTGTGGCTATGTTTTTGCAGGTGGCCTGGTGTCTGTTATTAAAGGGAAGATAAGGTTCAGGGTGAGAACCTGACACTGGTTTTGGCTCCTGCCTCACAGGAAGCCTGGTTTTCTCACTAGATTTTGTTGATCAAAATGGAACAAAGGCCATAAAACCCAACGCGGCGTGAGGAATGCAGCATTGCCTCCTGGGTGCTTACAGACGTT
This sequence comes from Vulpes lagopus, assembly GCF_018345385.1. NCBI lineage: Eukaryota > Metazoa > Chordata > Mammalia > Carnivora > Canidae > Vulpes > Vulpes lagopus. The sequence goes on from NC_054840.1 coordinate 6,849,951, forward strand.
CACGTAGATGTCCAGGGGCAACACGGCTTGTGGGGTGGCACAGAGAGCTTTGTGCCACTTGATTTCATCTCACCTAGTGAAACATTGCTTTCAAGCTCATAGACCCGTGGAATCACTGACAGCCAAGAGCTGGGGAAGTTCTAGTGGGGGGAAACAACACAGGGGAGATGCTTCACCCCTGGGTGTTTGGGTGGATACACACAGGTACCCTGGAGGGCTTCTTTGATTGGAAGACAATTGGTGAATTTCTTGCAGAAGCAGCTGGAACAGAGCTGCCCCTTGTATCGGTTCTAAATACACATTCATTTCTGTCCTGTCTCCTTCCATGGAAATTAGAACTGCGCTGTGGTCTAGTCGTAGGAGTTTTGTTCAAGAGCTTTCCTTTCTTTCTTTTCTTTTTTTTTTTTTTAATTTTTAAGATAATTTATTTAGGGGGGTTGGGGCAGAGGGAGAGAGAGACTCTTAAGCTGGCTCCACACTCAGTAGAGAGCCTGATGTAGTGCTCGATCTTAAGACCCTGAGATCACGACCTGAGCCGAGATCAAGTCAGAGGCTTAACCAGCTGAGCCACCCAGGCACCCCAAGAGCTTTCCTCTCTGCACAGGCTGCCATAACAGACTGGGCAGCTTACACAACAGAAGTGTATTTTCTCATAGTTCTAGAGGTTAGAAATCCAAGATCAAAGTTCCAGCAAGGTTGTGTTCTCGCAAGGCCTCTCTGCCTGGCTGGTAGAAGGCTGCCTTCCCTCTGTGTCTTCCCATGGCCCTTCCTCTATGTTCATGAAGCAGGAGAAAGAACTCTGGTATCTCGTCTTACAAGGACACTAGTCCTATTGGATTAGGGTCCCATCCTCATGGCCTCCTTTGGTCTTAATTATCTGCTCAAAGGCTTTATCTCAAATAGAGTCACACTGGGGGTTAGGGCTTCAGTAAAGAATTTGGTGAGGGGACATAATTCAGTCCATAACATGTATTAGGTCCTGTGCTAGGAGGTAAGAATAGTGATTTATGATGACATTCTAGCCTCAGGGCTCAGGAGCTCCTACTCTAGGGATTGACTCCATAGCCATTAGCGTCATGGGAGGTACGAGAACTCTGAAGGCCCTGGAAACAGATGCCTGCATCCTGTGGTAATTCCCGTGTGGCTTTAATCATGGCTGTATCTTGAGCAAGCAGATTCCATAAATATTCTGGGTGAGTGGTGGAGGAGCTATTCTCTTGGGATGGTGAAGTTGTACTCAAGGCCCATAAAAGTATTTTTTTAAGATTTTATTTATTTATTCATGACAAAGAGAGAGACAGAGACAGGCAGAGGGAGAAGCAGGTTCTGTGGGACTCGATCCCAGGGTCTCCAGGATCACAACCCAGGCCGAATGTGGTGCTAAACCGCTGGGCCACGAGGGCTGCCCCCATAAGAATATTGATAAGATGAATTTCTGGGAAATCTGAATTAAGAGATGGGAATGAACTTTGGCAACTGGACTAAAACCCAGGACTCTCCTGGAATTCTAAGGTTTTGACCGTCTGGGACAAATTCCCTCATTTGTGCTGCACCATTCCCTCGATTGTAGCCACAGGTTAGAGTGGGAGAGGGGACAGGTCTGTGGAGTGGGAACATCCGAGACGGGGGTTGTGACAACATAGAGAGGCTACTAGCCCTTCTCACATAAGCTGTGCGGAAAAGGGAAATTCTAAAGAAGATACACCAGACAGAGAAAATGTATGCTACACAGACCCAAAGACTTTTATGCTCTGCACTAGATATGACTAAATCTCCACTCCGCAGGGCACCTTGGTGGCTCAGCGGTTGAGCATCTGCCTTTGGCTCAGGTTGTGATCCCGGGGTCTCGGGATGGAGTCCTGCATTGGGCTCCCTGCAGGGCGCCTGCTTCTCCCTCTGCCTGTGTTTCTGCCTCTGTCTCTGTGTCTGTTATGAATAAATAAGTACAATTAAAAAAAAACAAAAAACACAAATCTCCACTCTGCAGCCCAAAAGTGTCCTTGAATTTGACCCTTGAGGTTGGCCACAGCCTGTCTGGGGAAACTGTCAATCAACAAAGAACGAAAGGCCCGGGAGTGCAATTACCAGCGTCAGCCACTAGGGGGCGAGCGTGGCCTCCCACTCCTCCAAAGAGTAAGGGAAGGACCTTAGGGGGGGGGGGATATGGCTGTAGGGTGGAGCTTTTAGGGGGGCTTGGGGGACTTGGGGGGTGCGATTTAGAAGCTGTTGTGGTTTTGGGGGGAGGGATGTCAAATACCAAATTACTTAAGGACTGATAGGGTGTCTATGGACCTGGCCTTGACCTTTACAAACCTAACAGTCCCTCTATACCAGCTCCTGAAGAGTTCTGGGGTGTGATGTCCCAAACAAATAACTTCATTTAAAAAAAAAAACTAACTTATTTGTGTGTGCATGTTGTGTGTCACCCAGGAGAGCCCTATGCACCTGTGCACACACACACATGCACGCACGTTAGTAGACATGCTCACTGACTTAAATACGTTGTTAACACATTGTCTAAATATTGCTTCAGTTTGAAAAAAAAATGTTGTATTCAAATCGAGTCATCTTTTCAAAATACACCTGGAGTGAAAATACTGCCCATATTTCAGAGAGCCTTTAAATAAATAGTGGTATATCAGCTTAGGCTGCCAAAGCCAAGAGGAGATGAGTCACCAAGCCAGGGACACTGATCACAGGTAACCCCAGGTCCTCCCCGCCACCCCCTGCCATCCCCTATCCTTTCCTGGCCCCCTACACAAATATGTGGCTCATGGTTGGTACCAGAGTTTGCTGGTACTCCTCATGCTCTTGGGCCTGCTGCCTCAGGTCTCCCAGACACTGTAGCCTGCTTTCTTCTCTCAAATACTTAAGAGAAAACCTCTGAGTGCCTCCTCTATATTTGGGATTATGGGATTAAAACAAAAAGATTGAAAGCAGGAAGCCAGATTTCCCGAGAGCATTCTCAATGAGGGTTCACCTCCCTCACCTGGTCTACAGGAGGTGATCCTTACAGGCAGGGTAGGTCAAAGGGCAATGGCCCTGAGAGTCCAGAGTCAAGGCAAGAGAAGGAAAGCTTGCTCCCTGTGGGCCAAGTATCGGGCTCGGTCCCGTCAGTATCATTACGTCACTTAATCTTCACTCTGATTTGATTTGCAGGCTCTCTAGTACTATTTCCATTTTACACAGGGGAAAGCAAACACCGGAGAAGTGAAGTACCTTCTGACGGTCATACGGATCTGGCATTTGAACTTCGACATTCGGAGTTAAAAAAAATAGCATTATTTTCCAGTCCTGGCTTCAATGCTTTCATCTACTTTTCCAGAACTACCTGAAATCTTCTTCCCTCTTCTCTAGCTTCTCCATTTGCTAGTCTCCAAGGCCTTCCTTATTCTTTAACATCTTTGTATTGACAATGGCTATGCAAGCGATGATAATGTTTGACTTTTACTGATCACTTCCTGCAGGCCAAGCAATGTGCTGAGCACCAAGCTTTCCTTACCCTCAGTCCTCAGAGCAGCTCTCAGGGACATTGATTGGTACCATTGTCACCATTGTGGAGATGAGGCTCCTGACATGTGGGAGTGTTCAGAAACTTGCACAAGGCCATACACCATGCAAGTGATCGAGCCAGGATTTGAACTGAAGTGTAACTGTCTAGTGGCCCAGGTATTTAAACTACTGTGCTATCCTTTGCATACGGGAGTATTAAGTCTATGGAGAAAAACGCAGGGCTATATAGGATTATTCAGAAGATCCTTTAAAAACCCAAAATAATAGCAAAAAGGGGAAACAATTATATCTTTATGTGGCATAGTATAATGATGCAGCTGGCAAAAAATGCTTACTTGCTAAAACAGGAGGCTTTCTAACTTGCCCTGCTTAGAAAAATAATCAACTGTGATTATTTTCATTTTTATCCTGTTCCTGTATTGGAAATTCCTGGAGTCTGATTTTAACTGCGTAGGAAGCCAACCTGGATTGTTATTGTTTGTCAGAAGCCCCTTTCATCATTTCTATAACCAGTCGATGGGCTCATCCCTAGGGATCTAATTTATGAGTGTTTCTGGCTCAATGGATGCTTTCAAGTAATCAAGATTGAGAGGGTGAATGGCTATTTTGTTGTCAACTACTAGCATCTGGCTATAAAACCAAGATGTGAGGAGTGATCAAGGGAACATGGAAGTATGGCTAACTTTGAACTTGAATTCATTGGTCTTGACACATTGAATCTGAGTCAATTGGTCTGGTATTCTCTCTGCAATGTTGGGGATGAAGTACGTGAGTCCCTTCTTACCAGCATCTTGGGAAAAATCAGACATCAAACCGGATCTCAGCAACCAGCCAACACTCCTGGAGTAATATTTTTAAACCCCAGAGTTTAAATGGCTCCCTAACAATACTTCAAAGAACAAACACAAGGATGTGTTCATCAACAAGGGTCGATAGTATTATTTGAATATCTGGGATACGAATAGTTCTGCTAATTGGTGAGCTGAATGTTAAGGAGATAGACACTGAGGAGGATGCATGTGCTGGAGCTGGCCCAAGCCAACAGCCCAAGGAAGAGAACTCACTTTAATTCCCTAGGTGGCAGCAGCCAACAAGGATTTAGAAGTCTGCAGGAGTGTAGCATCTTGGGGAAGGGTAACTTTCAGGGACACAAAGAGACACTGGATTTGCTACAGGGTTTAAGATTCTGAGTTGAGTGGTGAAGAGTGTAGGGAGGGGAGGCAATGTAGCACGGGGAGGAGTTAGCATCAAGAAGTCTGCGTCTAAGTCTGGCTCTGCCACTGGCTGGCCTTGGGACCTGGGGCAACTCTTCTGTCAACAATACCACCCCCCAGGTCATCGTCCTCATCCTTGCCTTCATTCAACAAGTGGGGTCGAATGAGGTCCACCTCTAAATACATTTAGAGATTATATGACTCACAATTTGATGATTCCCTGGCATTTTCATCGCATTCTCTCCAATGAAAGAACTTGAGTACATTGGGAGGGGGTCATGGAGGGAAGGGTTGAGTGGGTGTGTTGGAGAGTGACGTATTATGCCATTGTCATTTTAATAGCGTTACTTCCAGAGAACACGCTGACCTTCACAAACTAGGACACTGTTATTGTCCTACCATTTGTGAAGGTGGTTTTTCTGTGGTTGGTGACGTAATGTGGCGCACCTCTCACTCCTTCTCAACTGGACTCCTTGAAGTCCAGCAGCTGTACCCCTAAGACGCAGAGCTTTTTAGCATTGTCTTCCAGCCAGCTGAACTTGCCACAACAATAATAATTTCTTTGTTCTCTTAACTATGTGCCAGGACCTGCTAAGCTTTTAGTATATCTCACATGCATATATCTCTTTTCATTCTACCTTCAAGTACCTTTTAATTATCCATGTTGAAACAAACCAACATCCTAAGCCAAGTCCACCTGAATAATAGCTAATATGTGCAGTGCCTAGCATGTCCCAGGCACTATTTTAAGTGCTTTACATATTTAACACCCTTATTTAACGCTCAGAATAACTCTATGAATTAATATTTGTACTTTATCTATAAATGGAAATTGAGGCACAGAGGTTAAACAACTTCCCACTGTCCCACAACTAATACATTCCAGAACCAAGGTTTGACCCCAGGCAGTCTGGCTCTAGGATTCCCCAAGATACCACACTTAAAAGAAGGCTGGTGACCCATGCATATTGCTTCTTTTTTTTTTTTCTCACTAGATTAAAAGCAGACCTTTCTTCCCCCGCCCCTAACTTGGGAATTTATTACAGAGACATTCTGATTTAACTTTGTTCTCTTGCTAGGATTTATAATTTGGGAATGTAGTCACAACAAATTCTACCACCAAGACATTATGATTCTCCTCTGGAGCTTATTTCTGTGTGTGTGTGTGTGTGTGTGTGTGTGTGTGTGTGTGTGTGATTGGAAAGGAAACAATTGTTGGAAGATGGAGAAGCACCATTAAGACATTAGGAGGAAAGAAGCAGATGCCTTGCGTTGCAGGGGGGAATGCCACTGCCTTGGATGAATCCTTTACGACAGGACACAGATATGAGAGATGATGAACACGTTGTGTCTGAAGTGACAGAAATACCAACTGTTTCCTTGAAGGACTAGAGCTGGAGTCCAACGTCACGCCGGAGAAAACCCCCAGTGAATGTCTCATGTCAAGTAGGCTGAGGACGCTCAGACTATGCATCTAAGGCTTTTAATTCTGACTGTAGGAAAATTGGTCTACTTCGTAGCTGTCTCTTCACATTCTTTGCAGGATTTTCCTGTGGAGGTAGGCTGGTATTCCAAACTTAGTGGCCTCATTTTTGAGGCGGCGTGAGTTTGAAAGTGATTATGCTGCTGGTCTGAAGCTCACAACACCCTTCATCCCCCGCTCCCCCACCCCACCCCAAACCCAAGACAATAGCTCAGCATTTCAGTCAACTTGCCTCTCCTTCCCATCTTGTCTCCTTTACCTAAGAGTAGACTCAAGTGTTTATGTGATGTCTGTCTGGGGCCAAGATGATCATCGGCTTCTGCATATTTTGTTCAGTATTTATGCATCTCAGAGGTGGTTCAAATCCAATCTCAGAGCCAAACTGGCCATTGGCTATTGCCTTTGGTTTCCCCCGGGGGGCGGGGGAGGGGGGACTTGCTGCTCAGCCAAAGGCTTTATTCCTGAAAATTTTAAATCACAATTGATATCTGTTCCTCAGGGAAGAAACTAGCAAAGGCTAATCTCACTGCTGTGAGTTTATTACTTAAACGGTACTGTTTGGAGCACACTGTCCCAGTGGTTCTTGGCAAGTCAGCAGAGTTTTTCTCCAGCTGCAAACCATTTGGGTTTCAACTGTATTAAGACCGAAAGCTCATGCTATGTGCTTCCCACACAGAGCCTCTCCTAGAGTTGCATCTTGGAGGATGTTGTTAAAAAGACATATTAATCACAAGAGCACCTGTAGTGCTAGAAGAACTGGGAGTAAGTGCCATTTGAGATCCATCCTTGACTTCCCCTGTGTCTTGTAGGTACCCTGAACCTTTGGCTCAGAAGGAAAATATTGAAAGGTTTCTGTCCATTTATTCTCTCCTCACTGTCCGAGGGAAAACTCTTGAGTTCTAGGGACAGCTGAACCAGCTTCCTCACTCTAGGAGATGTCACCTGACTTCCACTCTATACAGGACATCTTGGCTTTTACAGGGTGCTTTGGAATACTTGGCAAAGAAACCTGATCATTTATCATTCATTATTCTGAAGTTATTAGGCGAGTCCCTTTCAGAAATGCACATTCATTGGCATTATTTTAATAGATAAAGTAGGAAACACTCTTGATGTTTCTCCAGTATTTCCCAGTACTACGAGGCTCCTCCAAACACACATTTTCTTAGTGTTTTGCAACGGCTCTATCAAGGTGGGTTATTAGAATTTCTTTTTTTTTTTAAAGATGTATTTATTTATTTGAGAGAGAGTGGGGGGAGGGACAGAGGGAGAGAATCCCCAAGCTGACTTCCCACTGAGCATGGAGCCAGGGAGGGGTTTGATCCCATGACCCTGAGATCATGACCTAAGCTGAAACCAAGAGTTAGACACTTAACTGAATGAGCCACCCAGGCTTCCCTAGAATTTCTAATTTGTTATCTGAAAAATAGAGATTGGACACGTTAAATGACTTGCCTGAAGCCACACAGGTGATAAACAACAGAACCCAAACTGGAATGCAGGTGTCCTGACTCCAAGGCCTGCATGCTTTACTCTGTATAGTGCTGCCAATCACCAACCTTGATTAAACACACAGACTAACATTTCTTTATGACTTTTCCTTCCATTTCTTTCTTCTATCCAGGGAACAGTCACCTCAAGTTCCTGACTGTCCCTGAAAACTAACTTTCAGAGTCGCCTTCAACTCCATCTTGACCATTTATCTGACACACTTGATTTGAAGCTAAGGGGTTGGGCGAGTCTGTGACATTTTCCTTCAGGACACATTTAAGACTTTAGACAAATCATTACTCTTGTTTCACTGGGAAAACAAGAAGGATGACCCAGATTGACTGTGAAGTTTTCATCCAATTCAAATGTGTCAGATTTGCTTCCAGTATGGAGCACCAGGTGGCCTGGGACTGTCATCACCCCCCAGGGTGGCTGCTGTCATTGTCTCCTCAATGGGCCTTAACAGTTCCTCTCTCCAGCCTGCCCAAGGGTTCCAGCTAAAGTGGCCTCATTTGCTCTGACAATGTCAAGGTGAACTCTAAGGTCCTCGTCTTCCAAATCAAACTCTTCTCTTCCAGTTCATATTCTTCCTTTTTTTTAAAAAAAAAAAAAAAAAAACCCACCTACAACTTCTTTATTTCTAGTCCATCAGTGGAGGCAGTGCTGCTCCTACAGTGCATTTTAGAAATTTGGGGGTGACTTCTGTCTTTTTGTGTGGTTTGTGTCAAGCAATACATAGCATTTTATCAGAGATTACTTTCCTTTTATTTCTGTCTTATATAACAATTAGGCCATTACGTTGGTTTAAAAAATATAAATGCAGGCAGGTAAGCTATATTATCTCTACATTTATCTCTATATGGGACGAATGCTCCATATAAAATAGTGATTATAAAAGGAAGCTTTGGCTCCTGTAGGGTTGAAAACCATTGCTCTAGTCTCCTTTTCTCCCTATGGCCACTTCAAACTTTTTCCCAGGATATACCACAAACATCCTATTCTGGAATTTATTTCTCTTCCAAGCACACTAGGCCAACATTCTAGCTATTTCTGATCACCTCCATGAAAATTCTCTGGAAGAATTTTGATGGCTTTGTTTAACCCTGTGGTGAATCACGCAAGTATTTTGCTCCCCCATAAAAGAAAAGCCACACTTGTTTTGCAGTATAAGTACAAAAATTAAATGATGTAGTAAAGTGCTGGCAGAGGGATCAGTACACAGTGAACATTCAGTGACTGTTACGATCTTTCTCCTGGCCTTCCATCTTTTTCCTTCTTAAGAATTACTTCTTTAGGATAAATTCCTAGGGTTATGATTACAAGAGCATAACATTGGAACATTCTTATGCTTCTTTCTTATCTATAGCTAAAGAGTTGTAAAAATCAACTAATAGGATGCCTGCAGTGTATGAGTATGTCAGTTCTGTCGCAATCTCCAGAATTTGATGTCATAATTTTCAAAAATATGCAGATCTTAATAGGTATTTCTTTGGTAAGCATGTGCTTATTAGCGGACTTTCTATGCCAGTGAGTCCTTGGTTCTTACAGATATGCTTAATGCTGCTATTATGCAGTGACATATACTTCATGTCAATATTATGCAGTGAGAAAGGTTTATCTTCATCTAACTCTATGCCTGTTAGATATTTGTGAGTCAGTCACCTACCATTCTTCTTTGTCGGTAGCTGCTGTCTTTGAATGAAGCCCTCTGCACATGGCTGAACATGGAGTTATGCGAACAAATACTGGGTAAGTACTTTCATTTATTTGTTTAAAAATTGTGACTCATATCTTTTTTATCTGTAAAATGCCATTGTGGTAAAGGGGAGGCATGTAGTGAAGAAAAATCCCATGTATCTTTATATGTATTGGTTGTTGACATAGGATCCTGCTTTTTGAACACTATTTGCTTGAGTGTGGAATGAAAAGAACTTACCCTTTTGTTAGTGAAAATTGTGTATTAATGGCTCTTTGAATCTGAGGGATTTTATTTTTATTTATCTTTTTGGATTGAGTTTTTTTCATTTTATTTTTTTCCAACTTTATTGAGATATAATTGACATATAATATCGTATGAGTTTAAAGTGTGATCATACCCAGTGTGATCCCTGGGTGGCTCAGTGGTTTAGTGGTTTAGTGCCTGCCTTTGGCCCAGGGCGTGATCCTGGGGTCCCGGGATCAAGTCCTGCGTTGGGCTCCCGGCATGGAGCCCGCTTTTCCCTCTGCCTGTGTCTCTGCCTCTCTCTCTCTCTGTGTCTATCATGAATAAATGGAAAATAAAAAAAATAAAGTGTACAATATGATGATTTGATATGTGTATATATTGCAAAATGATTTCCATGATAAAGTTAGTTAGTATATCCTTACATCATGACAATTTTTTGTAAATGTGTGTGTGTGTTGAGAACTTTGAGGATCTACTCTCTTAGCATCTTTCAAATATACAATACAGTATTGTTAACTATAGTCACCATGTTGTGGACTATATCCCCAGGACTTAGCCTTCTTATAACTGGACGTTTGTATCCTTTGACCACCTTCACCCATCACCTACCCCCCCCCCCCCCCTGCCAAACACCAATCTATTTTCATGTCTGTGACTTCAGGTTTTTTTTTTTTTTGAGATGTGAGGGATTTTACATTGAGGGGAGACAGAATGACATTTGGGATGTGGGGCGGTTAGGGGAAGATGGAGGGAGGATGGGTGGAGATCTTCGTTACCAAGAAGCCAGGAGGAGTTCAGCACTAGAACAGCTAACTAGTGTAGCATCTAATCTGGTTCTACTTCCTTGTCAGTTCTTAAAATGGGTTGCAGATTACCGAGCTTCCTCAGACAGGAAGGTGGGCTCTGATGAGAAATTCCAGAGTGAGGACTCATCATAGGATAGATGTGTTGAAGAGGCATTTGTTTGGCAACACTTGGAGGAATGAGAGTAAATACCAGGAGTTATGGGACTAGTCCCTGAGGGCAACAGGTGTGCAAGAAATGTTGATCCAGAGGCACAAGCTCAGAAATAGGAGTTATTACCTAGGGTTTATGAATCCCTTGAAATCAAACACAATATTGTCTGTGTGTGTTCACATGGAGGCATTAGGAAGAGTGTTCATAGCTTTTATTAGATCCTCAGAGAGACATGTGACTCTGAAAAGGTTAAGAACAGTGAAGAATACGATCCAGTTTTGAAGGGTGGGAGGAAAAACTATTTCTAAGAAAGTTTACGGTAAAATGCATCTTGTTCTTTGTGTATTTCATTCTCCCCTTACTTTCCTCTTGGAGAATAACAGGAGGAAAATAAGCTGCTTGCCTGGTAGAAGTACTGAACTGAGCCACTCTGGAACTTTCCAGAGATTTCCTCCAGGATGAAGAGATTAACCTGTGGAATTGTAGACCTTCTGGGTTGGAAGTGACCTCAGGTAAGTAAGTGTCCTCTGAGGAAGAGATCACGATCCGTAGAGTTCCTGACCTAACTGGCGTCTGAGCTCTTTCCTGACTCCTAATCTAGTGCTCTGCGGTTGAGCTAGAGACCACACACATGGCATCCCTTTTCAGTTCAGAGGACAAATCAGTATTCTTGTTCCTCAGGAAATAGTCACTTTTGTGCTGTGAAGTCAGTTTGAAATCAAGTGGCCAATTGTCATGACAACATGTGGTTTTAAAAAAAAGGTGGAAAGAAAAAGATTATCTGTGTGGAAGCTACACTTAGATTTTTTAAAAAGTATAATTGACATACAATATCCTATTAGTTTCAGGTATATATTATAGTGATTCAGTATTTTTATTTATTTATTTTAAAGATTTATTGATTTGAGAGAGAGAGAGAGCACAAGTGGGGTGAGGGGCAGAATAAGAGAGAGAGAGAGAGGATCCTCAAGTAGATTCCCTGCTGAGCATGGGGCCCAACACAGAGCTCTATCCCAGGACCCTGAGCTCATGACCTGAGCTGACAATAAGAGTCAGCTGCTTACCCGACTGAGCCACTCAGGCCCCCCTTGGTATTTTTATACATTATGAAAGGATCCCCATGATAAGTCCAGTTACCATCTATCACCATACCAAGTTATTACAATATTACTGACTACATTCCCTAGGCTGTATGTACATTATACAGTTAGATTTCTGAGAAGGAGGCCATTTTAGATGTCTTCTAAAGAAGTAAGAAAAATATTCTGAGCATTAAGGCTCAAAGCAGAAAAAAAAAATTCAAACATGCTGTTGTATTCATCTCCCTTCAAGGTGATCAGAGGAAGCAAATAGAAACTGATGCTTTAACCAAATGTAATGGAAAAAATGGCTCTGAGATTGAAACTGAAATGACACGGACATTTCTGGTCACTAAGCAGGCTTATGGGGAGGAAAACACATGTTTCCCATCTCATCCTCTAATAGAAATGTTAGTCAAGCTTTGAATTAATTCATCTCAGAAATTTTTCTTAAGACTTTCAGTTCCCGTGCTTTAGAGTCTGGGTGATGAACCATGCTCGCTATGTAGCTGTTTCATCAAAAATAAGAGAACATGGGGTTTGTGTGTGAGCAAAAGATTCTAGTTTCCTCATATTGAGATGGGAAGCTGAGACTTCAATGATGGAGGCATAGCTGAGTCCCAAGGAATCCCTGCCAAACCTGCAAACTTTCAACAAATGACAGGTCCCCCAGGAAGGAGGCATCTGTCTAATGTGATCTGGAAAAGAGACCCTTCCCACAGTTTTCCTTGAGGAAACAGATTTAAATTGTAGATCAATTATACCAATTAAAGTCAGTGATTATTTCTCAGAGTCTTGCAATATGCTTTATTACTTTTGATTACACACACCAGCCAACTGGGGCCTGAACAGGCCTACCCCTAACTTATGTGGGACGTGAGCAACATTAAAAATTAAAACACACATACCAGGAGTCTCAGTGTATACAAGTAATAAATTAAGCTAACAAACTGTTAAACGGAATATGTTGTCTTCTTACCTTGACAAACATATCTTCTTGTCTGTTGCTGTGGGGTAAGATTGTTTCCAGAAGGCAGTTCATTGTCTTTCAAGGCAGAGGTTAGAACAGAAGCACTAGGACTGGTCTGTAGCTAAATTAGCACATATTATGAACATTCTGGAATGATCATGATTTAAGATACGCTATTGTGTTGTTTGTCCACGGATCAGACTATAGTGTTGAGGTTAGCAACCACGTTCATACGTGCAAAAGTCCAGGGTTTCTTAAAGAGGGCAGCATTTGCATTTTTATTGGGATAATTCCTCATTGTATAACACTGTTGTGAGCATTGCAAGAATTTTAACATCCCTGACCCTTTTCCATCAAATGCCAACAGAAGATCTCAGTCACTGACAAGTAAAAATGTCCCAACCTACTTTCAGATGCCCCCTAAGGGAATGCTACCAACGCTGCTTTATAACTTCTGGTAGATTGTGTCTTCAATATTTTCTATCAAATGCAGTGGTTAATGCATATTGACCACAATGTCTTGGGCTCTGTGTTGAAAATAGAGGCTTGATCCAGTGACATTGTGTTGTCACTGGTATCACTAGGATAATTAGGGAGAAGCTATAAAAATTTTCCTTAGAGGCACCTGGGTGGCTCAGTGGTTGAGCATCTGCCTTCAGCTCAGGTCATGACCCTGGGGTCCTAGGATGGAGTCCCCCATCGGGCTCCCTGCAGGGGGTCTGCTTCTCCCTCTGCCTGTGTCTCTGCCTCTCTCTGTGTCTTTCATGAATAAATAAATAAAATCTTTAAAAAAATTATCCTTAGAGGTGTTGGGTTTTTTGACCTCAAGTCTGTATTGTCACAATACAGGCGCCCTACTTGATAAACTCCACTTTTAAGAACACTAACCTTTCTCATCTTGTACTTGGTTTGCAAAGAATATAGTTGTAATTTTTCATGAGTTAGTCTTATTGGTTGCAAGAAATAGGGTTCACTCAATTCACTTCAAGTAACAGGAGATTTATTGTGAGGTTACTCTTGTGTGTAAGACAGACCATCAGCTCTAGGGGTCCCCAGGAATTGTTGATCCTTGGAGGGAGAGGAGGGAACAGGGTTTATGAACTAGGAGGTCACTGAGGTCCAGTGCACTTCCAGAGGCTGAGTCACCTGGATGTCTGCTTAGCAGCTGGAGGTGTCAGTCCTAACTGAGGGGTCTGCGATTATAGGGACTCAGCTCTTAGTTATTTATCCTCCAACCATTCTCAAGCAAACACCTTTCTCTCTAATTATATGGCCTTTAGTTCTGCTTACTCAAGGCTCCTTTTTGTCCTTGTTTTTCTTATTCTCCTCCTCCTCCTCCTTTTTTCTTCTTTAATGGCCTCAACCTTCTAGTATCTTCTGGTTCATCTATGGCTCTTATTTACCCATGTCTTCCATCAACTCATGACCTCTGCTGCTTCAAGGCCTTTACTACTGACTTCTCTCTGCTTCTGCTCCCCTTCCCCTGCCTCAAGTTCAAATTCTCAAGAAAAATAATCAGATCGGTTCAGGTAGTCACTAATGTTTGTTAGGGGCAGCTTTCTCATGCAAAGTTTGGGCTGTTCTTTGGCTCAAGCAGTGGTACATAAAATGGCAATCAGGGACCTCTTTAGGACGACTGTCCTGTTCTGTAAGTGTGATGTAAATCCAAGGCTAGTAGCCTGCCCTGCAGTATGTGAGGTTGTATAAATGAAAGGGTACTTTGCAACTTGGATGGGAGAAATGGATAAAATATGGAACGATAGGAAATTCCTATTTAGAGAACATTGAAACCCAAATTTATTGCTCATTTTTTTCTAGCTAAAAATGAGAAAATTACCTTTTTTCTCTCTTGAAGTCACTATGTATAATTTGATTACAGAAGACCTGGGTGACCTTAAGCAATTGATGTAAGTTGTCTGAACTTTATCACCTGCACAAAGGGGATGCACTTTACAAAGGGCCAAATGAGGTTCCCCCAAGATCCTGGCTGTGAAAGGCATTTGGATGTGCTAATGGTACAAATGATTTCTACCATTTTTCCACTTTAAAAATGTGTGTGGAAATAATATACATTTTTCAGTAATATGTTCAGAGTCCTTTAAAATCTCCTCCCCCCAATTAACTCCGCCTTTCCTATTGGTATGCATCTGTGCTTCAATTACACAATCTTACTCAGACAGCACATGTACCTTTTGGAGTGGCAAGTCATGTGGATGCTGGACCCTCCCTGAGAGAATCTTCTTTAGACTTCAGTAAGAGGGTCTCCCAGACACTATCAATGAAGCGTTTTCAGGAGGATTTCTATATGGTTGTTTCATTCCTTATAATCCTGGGAACAAGGCCTGAACACAGGCTCTTGGAATGGCTTCAAGAAGATCACAGTCATCCCACGCCTAGGGTGGGTGGCCTGGCCTGCACCAGGAGGGAAACAAATCATAAGCACAGAAGGACACCCCAATCCCCTGACAGATGCTCCTCTGACAAAAAACAGACAAGGCGAGAAAAAGTCATTGCCAAAGGATCTTCAACACCAGTTCTGTTGCAAAATCCAATCTCATGTTTGTGATTTATAACCCTCCTGGTGTGAAGGACTCAGATTTTAATGCCTGGAGGGGAAAATGATTCTTTAGCTTGAGACATTACTGTGCACGGTGATGTAAGGAAGAGCAGGGAAACAAAAGAGCAAAACTACCCCTGCTGTGTGCCAGTGTTGATTCTACTACTCTGGTTATCAGTGTTCTGCTTCTAACCAACTGATAATTCTCAAATTGGGAATAACATGATGTAGTTTTCGGTCATTTGTTTAAGGAGTCTTTGGTTGTATCTGAATGTACTGGGCTGTGAAATATGTAGGAACCTCCACAAATGTGACTGCAAGTTCTTTGATTCTCCTCCCATTGAGACATAGGCTCTATTCTCCTTCTCCATGAACCAGCCTGGCTTCTGATTGCGTGGAGCAATAGAATATGGCAGGAGTGATACTATGCCAGCTCCAGGCCTGGACTTTTAAAGAACCGGCAGTGTCTATCATGGTTTCTTGGAGCTCTTGGCTGTTGTATAAGAAATATAACTAACTTGCTAGAGAAACCACATGGAGAGGTCCTGAGACTACATGCAAGTAGAGAAGAGAACCACTGAGCCAGCCTTCCTGTTGTCTTGGACCTTCCAACCCAGCCCAGCTGCTGATTGAACACAGTATGGTGTCCCAGTTGACACCATGTAGAACAAAAGATTTGTTCAGCCAAACCTTGCCCATATTCCTGGTCTACAGAAGCATGGTTGATGTGGTAAGCCACTAAATTTGAGGTGGTCTTTAAAGATAATGATAAATAGTCAAAAAACAGTAGCAGGAAAGGAAGCTAGGGTGGGGTTGGACCTAAGAGAAGACGGTAAAAAAGCCAGAGAATAGTGGATGAGTCATAAGACGACTATCCCAGTTTGGAGGGTATCATGGGGTCAAAATGCCTAAAAGTTTAATTGGGCATCTTTTGAGCCTTTGAAAACTCCAGATCCATTTAGGCAGTGACAGTGTCAAGGGGGTTAGGGCAGAGGATTTAAAAGAGGCCAAGCTCAGACTCAGGTCGTAGGGGCATTGGGATCCCTTACCTTCTGGCTGGTTGGTGTAGGGCCCGCCCCCCAAAGAAGAGATGTGAAGTGGTAGGAAGTGTTTCAGAGCCTCAGATGAACAGCATGAAAGTCAAGCACAGGATCCATCCCCAGAGGGTCCCTAACAGACAAGTTGAGAGAGACACTCAATCCTGTGAGTATGGAAATAGGGGGAGGACTCACAGTGGAGGCTGTGCCTCAACAGCCTAGGAGTGCCTTGGATGCTCCGTGCTGAGTCTCAGGCCTGGGAAAT
The DNA here is from genome assembly GCF_018345385.1 of Vulpes lagopus. Lineage (NCBI taxonomy): Eukaryota > Metazoa > Chordata > Mammalia > Carnivora > Canidae > Vulpes > Vulpes lagopus. The sequence goes on from NC_054840.1 coordinate 6,866,462, forward strand.
GCTGAAGAGAAAGGTTATGAGTTTGTAGAAGTGACTTCCCATCTATTTATATATAAGCATGGACAGATACATAGATAGATATGGATATTGTTTTATAATTGTTAGGGTCCCGAGGGAAACCAATGACTTGCTTTAAAGGATTTGATTTAAAAGTCTTACATGAAGAAATCATGTACAGAAGTGCAGGCTGGTATATAGAAGAGAGTTAGCATAATAGGCTGCTACCCTTGGAGAGGCTTGTTTGTAAAGCTGGTCCTTGACTGGCACCTGGGAGCTTGGATTTGGAGAGGGTTCCCATTATTCCCTGGTAAGAATGGCTCACTGTGCACAAACCACTTGTGCAAACAATATGGTTTATGCTGAACACCTACTTTTCTTCTAGGAGTCTAGGGTTTTGGTAGGTGCTGTACAAAAGGTGCCTATGTGACTGGCCCCCAGTAAAAGTCTTGGGCACCGAATCTCTAATGAGATTTCCTGGTAGGCAACATTTCACCCATGCTGCCACAACTCGTTGTGGTGGGAAATAAGCACATCTTGTGTGACTCCGCTGGGAGGATACCCTTGGAGTTCGTACCTGGTTTGTTCTAGACTTTACCCTTTCCTTTCCCTTTTGTTTATTTCCCCTTTTGCTGTAATAAATCTGAGCCTTGAATATTGAGCAACGTGTATCCTCTTAGTGAACCATGTAACCCGGGGGTGATTTTAGCTCCTCTTCCCCAGTGCATCAGGGTAAAGAGAAACATTCAGGGAGGGTGAGGCATCCAGTGACCAGGAACAGCAGGAAGCCCTTACCATCCTTAGACCTGAAGGGGCAGGAGAAGGCAGCAGTTGCCAGGACTTGGCGAGAGCTAGAGCTATAGAAAGGGGATACTTTATGAGAGCCTGAGGCCTTGGTGGAGAAACACAGTCCTTGAACAAACACATCCCTACTGCTTCCTCCTCCTGATCTCCAACAACCAGCTGGTACCTCCCATTGGCCATACCCTACTGGGTGGCAGAGGGCAAGGGAGACTGGTAGAGTCAGCCTCCTGGGGCACAGTGCAAGAGACAGATGGTGAAGAATGGATCTGAGCAGGCAAACAGAATAACTGGGACAAGCTTAAAAGCAAATAAATTTTAACTGTTACTGAGCTAGGTTGATAAGTCAACTTATTACTAAAAGGTCGTTATCTCACGTTGTATTACTCAAACCCTAAGTGGATCTTTATTGCACATATAGAATAAAGTCCAAATGACTCAGCATGACATTTCAAGGCCCTTAACCTAGACCAAGATCCCTTTTGAATTTCCGGTCTCCTTCTCCTGTAGGGTGTGGGGAATACACCCTACATTCCTGATGCACCATCACTAGCCATTGCTTTAGTATAGCAGCATTCTCTAGACTTCATATTTTGCTTTCCTCTTTCTTGTACTTTGCATGTTCTCCTTGTTACTTCTGCTTCATGAAGTCCTACCTATGCTTTAGGGCCCAGTTTAACTGTCATGCTGCTTACAAAGTCTCCTTGAAATCCCAGCCATTCTCCTGTCAGATAGATTTGCCCTGTCCCCTGGTATTAACCAGCCTACCATGGGTGGGGGTTGGGCCATGTCTTTCTTTACCAGCCCCCATCAGTGTCCAAGACAGAGGCCATGGGCCCCATCTAGGAATGTTCAAATGAACCCTGACCTATGAATTTTCTCACACATTGGCTTCCCTTGTGGGGTAACTCATTCTGAGCTGTTACTGTGGTGCTACTCTGGTACTCCCACAGTGCTGCAGATCTTAATCATCCCTTTGGTTCATAACTAACCAATGCAGGCTCCAGACCTGTGTTTCTGCAGACCCCAAGGCAGGTACTGGGACTCTCCTTGCTGGGCCTGGAGCAGCTCAGTCCCCTGACCCTCTGTAGACTGACGCTGGACATTGTGCACATGTCTAGGTCTTTATTAGGTTATAATCAGATTGAAGACAGTGACTGTTGCATATTCATCTTTACACTCACCGGACTGATTAGTAACTCATGCATCAAGGGTGTTCCATACACATTGCTGAACTGAATTAATTGGAATAAAAATGAATAACATCACATTTTTTACCTTCTAATCTCCGTCACTTTTGGAAGTCAGGGAAATAAATTGTTCCAGTTTCTAGTTTTGAAACTGAGAGTCCAAAGAAATAAGGAGAAAACAAATCTCCTCTGGAGGACTTTTTCTGTACCCTGAAGATTTCACCTTTGAGAGACAAAATGAGTCAGCCATTCTAGAAGGAAGAAAAGATTTCTGTGATATGACCTCCCCTTCCACTTATGGGCAAACTAATGCACAAAGCTAAAACTTGCAATTTTAATGATAAAGTAAGTTTTTTCAATTTTTAAATAAAAAATGAGTTTAGACTTATTACCAGAGATATAAAGTCACTCTGGAAGCTGTTTTATGTGACCACAGACCATAGTTTCTTTTTTTCCTAAGGCCATATAGAATAAAAACTTGATTAGAAATTAATTTTTAATATTCCAAAAGGTTGACATCACTAAAAACTGGTATCCTAGCAACAAGAAGTGAGACAATGGGCTGAGTAGATGCAAACCATGGATAGATATTCCACCTGGAACTTTTAAAAAAAAACGGCAGTTGATAAGGCGACCAGCTCATAGACATGGCTGAGCAGGCATTAAATTAAGTTCTTGAATGAAAGATTTTAGGGAGAGAAAATTTTCACTTAATTTGGCAATGTTTATGGCTTTATACTCCTTGAAGATTAAGGAGTTTTTGAATGAGCTATTCTGAAAGCTGGCCATTTAAATTTTGCATAGGATTTCGGGAAATAAACAATTTAATTCTTCCATACACCAAACCTCTCTAGGATCTATCTCAAGAAGCCCTTTGATAAGGAAAATATAGTAAGCTTTACCAAACAAGAAATCAAATAATAATCTTTGTGGAGTAGTTAGGGGACTGGGTTGTAGACTCCATTTGTTTTAAATGCAAAGCAAGCATTTACCGGATTTATTTAACTTGACTACATATTCTTAAAAATGCTAAGTGTGCTTTACTCCCCCTGGAAACACTGGGATACCTTAATAAACTCTTACCTCACTCTAGTTATTGGGTTTTTCCCAACCAAGTTCAGAGTTATTTTTACAATAGTTTTACTTAGACAGAATTCATACATGGTAAGATTCACCCCTTTAAAGTGTACAATTCAGTGGTAGTTAGCCCATGCAGAATTGCGTTGCTACCTTCAGCACTATCTGGTTTCAGAGCATATTCATCTCTGAGCGACCCTCATCTTTTATTTCTATGGATTTGCCTATTGGGGACATTTCGTGTGAATGGAATCACACACTATGTAGCCTTTGTCCCTGGCTTCTTTCACTTAGTATAATGTTGGTAAGGTTCATCCATGGAGCATGCGTTAATATTTCATTTCTTCTAAGTGCCAAATAATTTTCCATGGTATGGACTTATCAGTTGATGGACATTTGAGTTGTTTCCATCTCTTGCCATTTTAAATAATACTTCTGAACTTTAGTGGAAAAATTTTCGTTTAAACGTCAGTTTGCGGTTGTATTGGGCATATATCCAGGTGTGGAATTTCTAGATCATATGGTAATTTTACGTTTTACATTTGAGGAGTTACCACACTGTTTTCCAAAACAGCTGCACCACTTTACATTCCCAGAGCAATTTTTGAAGGTTCTAATTTCTCCATATTCTCACAAATACTTGTTATTATATGCCTTTTTTTAGTATAGCCATCCTCATTATGTAAAGTGATATCTTATTGCAGTTTGATTTGCAGTTGCCTATGATTAATAATGATAAGCATCATTTCCTATCCCCTTTGACCATTCGTAGCTTTTCTTTGGAAAAGGTCTATTCAAATCTTTTGTCCATTTTTAACTGGGTTATTTGCCTTTATTACTGAGTTGTAAGTGTTCTTTATACACTCTGGAAATAATTCTTTTTTTCAGATATACGATTTGCAGAAGAAATAATTTCTTCATTCCTATGGATTGATTTTAAATGAAAGACTATTTTTTAGGGAAGTTTTAAGTTGATGATAAAATTAATCAGAAAGAACAGAGAGTTCTCATATCCCTTCTGCCCCCATACATGAACAACCTCCCCACTATTAACATCCCCCTGTACCAGAATGGTACATTTGTTACAACTGATGAACCTACATTTCTACATCATTGCCACCAAAAATTGATAATTTACATTAGAGTTCACTCTCAGTTTTGTACATCCTATGGATTTTAACAAATGTATAATGACATACATCCACCATTATAGTATCGTACAGAATACTATATGCTCACTGCTCTAAAAATAATTCTGCACTCCAGCTACCTTCCTTTTCCCTTCCCCCAGCAACCATTGATTTTTTTTACTGTCTCTATAGTTTGCCTTTTCCTAAATGCCATATAATTGAAATCCTACAGTGACCTAGCCTTTTTCAGATTGGCTTCTTTCATTTTATATTATGCAATTAACTTTCTTCCATGTATTTTCATGGCTTGATAGCTCATTTCTCTTTAGAGTTAAAATATATTCTGTTGTGTGGATGTACCACAGTTAATTATCCATTCACCTACTGAAAGACATCTTGGTTGCTTCCAAGTGTTGATGATTATGATTAAAGCTGCTATAAACATGCATGTGCAGGTTTTTGTGTGGATGTGTTTTCAGCCATTTTGGGCAAATACCAAGAAACAAGATTGCCAGATCATATGATAAGAGTATGTTTTGTGGGAAACTGCCAAACTGTCTTTCAAAGTGGATGTACCATTTTGAATTCCCATCAATAATGAATGAGAGTTCCTGTTGCTACACATCCTTGCTAGCATTTGGTGTCATTAGTGTTTTGAATTTTTGCCTTGTTCACTTTTTACTATCTTGGCAATGTCCTTTAAAACACAAAAACTTTCAGTTTTGATGAAATCTAATTTATTTATTTTTGTTCTTGTTTGTGCTTTAGTGTCATATGTAAGAAACTATTGCCTAACCTATGATCATGAAGATTCACTCCTATGACTGTAAGGAAACCAGGGATAAGGAAACAAACCAGAGTTTTATGCTTCAGCTCTTACATTTAGGTGTATACTCTATTTTAACTTATCTTGTATTTGTGTGAGGTAGGGATCTGACTTCTGCTGTTTTGACTGTGAATATCCAGTTATCCCAACACCATTTGTTGAAAGGACTATTCATTCCTTATTGAATAGTCTTGGCATCTTTGTTGAAAATAAATAGATCATGAGTGCAAAGGTTTATTTCTGGACTCTCAATTCTATCCTTATGTCCATACAACACTGTCTTGATTACTATATCTTTATGTTAAGTTTTGGAACCATGAAATGTGAGCGCTCCAATATTGTTCTTTTTCAAGATTGTTTTGGATATTCTGGGTCCTTGAGATTTCCATGTAAATTTTAGAATAAACGTGTCCCTTTCAACACAGAAGTGTACTGGCAGGGCACCTGGTGTCTCAGTCTGTTAAGTGTCTGACCCTTGATTTCAGCTCAGGTCATGAGATTGAGACCTGCTTTGGGCTCTGTGCTCAGCATGGAGTCTGCTTGGGATTCTCTCTCTTCTTCTCCCTCTGCTCCTCACCCTGCTCTCTCTCTATATACATATCTACATACATAAAATCTTTAAGAAAAGTGTACTGGGATTTTGATTAAGAATGCATGGGATATATAGATCAATTTAGGAAAAACTGACATAATAACAATAGTTCTCTGATCTGTGAAGATAGCGTATCTTTCCATTTATTTAGATCTTCTCCAGAATATTTGGTAGTTTTCAATGTACATGTTGTAGACATATTTTGTTAAATTTATTTCTAATATTTAATATTTTTGCATAGCATTAGCAAAATAATAGACACATAGATCAGTGAAACAGAATAGAGAGCCCAGAAATAGACTCACACAAAAACAGTCAACTAATCCTTGACAAAGGAACAAAAAAATTCAATGGAGAGAAGATGGGCTTTCCAACAAATGGTTCTAGAACAACTAAACATTCGTATGCAGAAAATGAACTTAAACACAGGCCTCACATTTTTCACAAGACTTAACTCAAAATTGATTGTAAATCTAAATTTAAAATATAAAAGTTTAAGCACTTCTTGAAAAAGTAAAGGAAAACTTGCATAGCCTTCTGTATAGTGATGAGTTTTTAGGTAGAACACCAATCGAAATGAAAAATATGATGAATTGGACTTCCTTAAAAATAAAAACTCCTGCCCTTTAAAAGACACTGTTAAGAGAATGAAAAGACAAGCCTCAGACTGGGAGAAAATATTTACAAAATACATATCTGATAAAAGATGCATCCAAAACCTACAAAGAACTCAAACTCAACAATAAGAAAACAAATAATCCAATTTTAAAAATCAGCAAAAAAATCAGAGAAGATACACAAATAACAAATAAGCATATAAAAATGCTCAACACCATTGGCCACTAGGGAATTTCAAAGTAAACAACAACAAGAAATCACTACACACCTGTTAAAATGACTAAAATCCCCCAAACTGACACTACCAATTGCTGGTGAGGATTCAGAGCAACAGGAACTCTCATTCATTGATGGTCAGAATGCAAAATGATTCAGCAACAGTGAAAGGCAGTTTGGCTATTTCCTGCAAAACTAAAAATATTTTACCATATGATCAAGTAATCATGCTACTAGGTATTTGCCCAGGTAACTTGAAAACATACCCACACAAAAACCTACTTGTTCAGCTTTATTCATAATCTCCAAAAAAGTGATGACAGTATCTCTCAACAAGTGAACTGATAAACAAATTGTAGTACATCCACTCAAAGGATAAAAAATAAACCTTAATGAATGCAAATTTTAAAAAATATATCATTTGGGAGGACAGAAAATCTCAGAATGGAGCGTATAATGCGAAAAAACCTGTATGACAGGTATATGAAATATCCTCACTAAGGGTGTGGGAGAGAGAGTGCTGATCTGAGTATCTTTTAAAATGAGTGGAGTCTATAAAAACTAAAGGCAAAATAAACTGTACATAAGCATAATAGTCTAGTTGATAGCATTGTTTCCCATAGAGGTGGAAGTTAAGAATTCTGAAGCCACTGGACATATATACTGGAAATGAATAATTAAGAAATTGGATGTTAGAGAGTGAGAGCCAGGTTATTCATTGTTGGAGTGGGAGATTATAAGGGAGGAGGCTAGAATGATCCTTGTGCTAATAGATTAAGTTGGAGACATCATATGAAATGATGGTTAACTTAATAGAACTTCACATGGTTACATTAGAAATATTTATAGTTATGTGTATATACACTAGGTCATTTATATACATGGAAATATGTTCACACATATATCTTCATGCTCTGTTACCTAAGAGGGATTAGAAGCAATGACACCCTGATAGTAATGAATACACGGTGTGCCCAGATCTTGGTTTCCAAATACCATTCTCCAGTTAAAAAAATCAGATCTCTTTTTCCTGGAGCACGAAATATATAAGATGCTTCTCTAGTGCCAAAAAGTTAGAAAGTGCTCAAAAACACTCTCACAACAGATGGGGACATGTCAAAGGGTCACAGGAGTCAGCTGAAAGAGCTCCCAGTGGCCAAAGCTGGGAAAATCGGAGCCACAAAATAAACATAGTGTTGGATTATAACCCAAAGTATAAAATCAATACCCATGAGTCCATAATGATATAAATAAATGATTGAACGAAGAAATGGGAAAGAACGGATAAATCATTTGTGCAGAAGAATCTCAAATAATTTAGGTAGATACTCACCCCTGAAGGAGGTGGAACATAACTCTTCACTCCTTAAGTACAGGTTGTGCATAGAGAAAACTTTCCAAAGAGTAAAACTGGAAGGAATTGGTGGGGGAGTGAGGGGAGTGGAGGTCGGGGGTGGCATGGGTCGCTTTACCCGAGGTGCTAGCGTATTTTGCATACGCCTTCCAAAAGAATAACAAAGGAAGACCATATGGTAAGAGTTTTGCTAATTCTTTTAAGCTTCCATTTAGTGTCCTGATGCAGAAAATTACTAAATGCTACCCTGGGATTTTGAAGGTATAAATACAGCTCACAAAAAGCTATGTGAATCCCCTTGGAAGAAACTCTTGTTTTAGGAAAATGTGGTTCATTAACTGTGATAATGGATCAGAGATAGATGGATATGCAAGCATTTTTTTTTTATTTTTATAAATTTTTTTTTATTGTTGTTCAATATGCCAACATATAGAATAACACCCGTGCTCATCCCATCAAGTGCCCTCCTCAGTGCTCATCACCCAGTCACCCCCACCCCCCACCCACCTCCCCTTCCACCACCCCTAGTTCATTTCCCAGAGTTAGGAGTCTCTCATGTTCTGTCTCCCTTTCTGATATTTCCCACTCATTTTTTCTCCTTTCCCCTTTATTCCCTTTCACTATTTTTTATATTCCCCAAGTGAATGAGACCATATAATGTTTGTCCTTCTCTGATTGACTTATTTCACTCAGCATAATACCCTCCAGTTCCATCCACCATTTGCTTCGACGTGGATGGAACTGCAAGCATTTTTAGAACAAGAACCCTTGAGTTTGTGCAAATGATGCATGTGCATGGATTAAATGTGGGAATAAGATTATTAGTGAAATGTGGTAAGGAGAAAAAGCGGAATCTTGGGCAACCTCTGAGACTAAAGTAGTATTTCTCAAATAGTTTTGACCTGACCCCTGTAAGAAAATAATTTTACATCATGATTTAGTATATGTATATGCATTTGTATTGTGTATAATTCAAATTATTATTTGTGTTCTCTTCTATTTGACTTTGTTAAAATGTTCATTTCACCCATTAAATTGTTTTTTACCTCCCACTAATGAGTCAAGGTTTACAATTATTTCCCAAACACTTCATTATAAAAAAAAATTCAAACACACAGAAAAGTTTAAAGAATTGTGTGTTGTACAATGTTGTACATTGGTTGAACATTCACATGCCCACCATTTGGCTTCAATAATTCAAATTTAGTTTCAGATACTGAAATGCTTGATATATTTACTGCAAACTAGAATTCAATATTTTTTATGGTTATCTTTTTTAGATGAAGTTTACATACAGAAAAATATAAAATTTAAATTTGTATTAGTTTCCTAAGGGTGTTGTGACAAATTGCCATAAATTATGTGGTTTCAAACACAAGGTGTCTATTCCTTTTTAGTTTTGGGGATTAAAAGTCTGACATCAAGGTGTTGGCAAGGTTGGTTCCTTCTGGAGGCTCTGAGGGAGGATATTTCAAGCCTCCCTCTTGGCTTCTGGTGGCATTCCTTGGCTTGCAGCTATAATTACTCCAATCTCTGCCTCCATCATCACATGGCATTTTCCTTGTGTTTTTCTGTATCTGTGTCTTCACAAAGCCTTCTTGTAAAGACACTAGTCATTGGATTTAGGGCTACCATAGTCCAGTATGACTTCATTCTAACTTGACTACATCTGCAAAGACCTTATTTCTAAATAAAGTAGTTGTATTTACAGGTACTAAGAGTTAGGACTTCAGCATATCTTTCTGGGGGGATACAGTTCAACCCAGAATAATGTACATGGCTTATTCCATGAGATTTCACAAATGTATCTGCCTGTGCTACTGACATTCTTAAGATGTGCAACATTACTGCTCTCCCAAGAAGTTTCCAGAGTCACTTCCCAATCAGTCCTCACATTTACCCTTTCTTAGAGGCAAGTCAGAGATCTTTAAAACTATAGATCATTTTACCTATTCTAGAACTCCATATAAAAGAACCGTATAGTATGTGTCCAGCTTCTTTCACTCAGATGCTTTTGAAATTCATCCATGTACTTTTGTGTATAAGTAATTGTTTTTTCTTATTGTTGAATAATATTTTATTAAAGGAATACGTTATAGTTTGTTTGTCCACTATCTTGGTGGAGGTCCAGGCCATTTCCAATCTTTGGCTATTACCCATAAAACTGCTAAGAACATTTTTGAACCAGTTTTTTGTGGACATATGCTTTCATCTCTCTTGGGTACTGTGTTAGGTTTCTATTGCTGCTGTAACAAATTGTCACAAACTTAGTGGTTTAAACAATACATATATCTTATAGTTCTGCAAACCAGGAACTGCAATTCAGAAACCCAACATAGCTCTCGTTGGTCTAAAATCAAGGTGTTGGCAGAATTATATTCCTTTCTGGCATCTCCAAGGATGGGGTGAGGGGATCTGTTTCCTTTTCCAGCTTCTAGAAGTCACCCACTTTCCTTGGTTCATAGTCCCCTTTCTCCATCTTCAAAGCCATCAACATTTGAGTTGTATGACCATTTTTCTGTAATCACATGTCCCTCTTATTCCCTTTTTTGCTTCCTCTCTCACTTAAATAACCTTAATTACATTGTGATTACATTGTCTTAGTCCAGAACAATCTCCTTCTTTTAAGGTCAGCTGGTTAGTAACTTTAATTCCATTTGCAATGTTAATTCTCCTTTGCTGAGTAACACAGGTTCTTCGGATTAGGACCTGGACATCTTTGGGATGGCCATTGTACTGCCTGCCATAGGTATGTAGTCAGGAGTGGAATTGCTGATCATAGAAAAGATTCCTGTTGAACTTTGTAAGAAACTGCCAGAATTTCCCTCAAAGTGATTATAAAATTTCATACTTCCACCAACAATGTATGAGCATTTCTGGTTGTGACACATCCTTGTCAACATTTGTTGCTGTCGTTCTTATTGTAGCCATTCTAGTGGATATGGTGTCTCATTGTGGTTTTAACCTGCTTTTCTACGATGCAGCACTTTTTCATTTAATTTGCTTATTAAGCAATTTTTGCACATTACTTTTGTGAATTTTTTCTTCAAATATTTTGCCCATTTTTATAGGTTGTTAGTTTGTTACTGAGTTGTGTGAGTTCTTCTCATATTCTGGATATCAGTCTTCTTATATATATATGTTTTGCTAATGTTTTTTGAGTCTGTGGTGACATTATCAGGGGCCTGCTCTACTATCCTTGGGGTAGTCTCCTTGTACTAACCCCCTTCGTATTTCCAGGATGGCTGCCGTAGGTCCAGGCATTACATGAAGATGCAACATCCCATAAAATAACATCTGTTTCTCTTTTATGTGTCCTTTAGAGCTTTAAAAAGAAAGGCAAAAAGCAGAAAAAAATTTTATTAGGCGCATGTGCTCTAGTAGAATTCCACACACATTTCTTTAGTTAGAATAAGCCTACCACTACGTTAATCAGCAACAAGGAAAATGGCACCACTCTAATTAGCTTGGTCTAATCAGAGTGTGGAACAAAATCTGGATCTTCTAGGATGGAAGAAGGTTATTAGGTATTGGGTTGGGGGTGGGGGAGGAACAACAAACCTTGCCACCTCCACTGGAGAGCCTCTATTACTGGGTGTTTCTATTACTAAGTCCTAGCACCATGTGTCAGAAGCTGACAGTCTATGTACTCTGCCCTTCAGAGGCTTTAAAACTACCACCTCCCACTCTATGCTTCGAGATTCCTGGCAACGGGGTTCCCAGTTGCTTTTGTCCCTCATACAAAAAGCACAGTTCTTTTCATATAAAGTCCTTCTGTTTACATAGGAGATTATAGGAAACAAACAGTTAAAAACTAACCCTAGAGAAGTTACAAAGCTTAGGAAAACTTCCACAATATTGGCTATCTATGGTCCCTTAACCCAAGTCCCTTCTGAGCTGATACCTAAATGTTTGCAGGATCATTGTTCTCAGCTTTCCTTCCATTCCTGAAGATGCCCCTGGGCATCTGAATCCATAGTATCTTGCCTTTTAGATGCAGCACAATTCTGAACCCTTTCTGCAAGATGGCCATTCTTTGCCATTGCTTGCAGAGATCATCCCTTCTCTCAGGTGGGAAACCACGTTGGGAGGACCCTGTGACTGGGGTGCAATGATGTGCCCCACAGATCAGCCTCTTTGAGCACCTCCTGGCAGTCCACACTGGGCTGCTTCTGATTCAACCTTGCTGCAAAGAGGAAGGCCGCTCTATTTAGGCTGTCACTTAGGAAGTTGATGGTTGAAATGGTGAGTAATAAAGTGTTCTTTAAATCAACACTTTCTTTTTTTGCCAGTAAAATTTTATCTGTGAAACTTTGTGTGATTACATAGAGGAAAAGCCTCATCTCAAAGTCTTTGAAAGAGAGTCCCTAAGCTCTCATAGACTCTTGTCAGAGATGGAACACTGGGCCCATAGTAACTGTGTGGCTCATTCTCTCCCTCTGTCTCTCTGTGTGTGTCTCCCTCTCCTCTGGAAATAATACAGGGCTGAATGCTTCAGAAAGAGATGAAAGTAGAGGATTAAGGCAATAATAATCAGAGTTGGGGTTAGATGAATCAGAGATTCAAAAACCTATGTTATGTGTTAGCCAGAGCAGTGTCCAGAGTAAGGGCAGAAGTCATATTTGAAGATCTTGCTGGTCAAAAATTTAAGAAGTTTTTTTTTTTTTTAAGATTTTATTTCTTTATTTGACAGAGAGAAAACACAAGCAGGGATGGGGCACGGCAGAGGGAGAGGCAGAAGCAGGCTCCCCACTGAGCAGGGAGCCTAAGGCAAGGCTCAGTTCCAGGACCCCGAGATCATGACCTGAGCCAAAGATAGATGCTTAACTGACTGAGCCACCAGGCTCCCCCAAGAAGGTTTTAATACCAAGTTGCTGATGCAAAGGCCAGGTACTTTTGGTTCTTGGCAGTTAGGATATGGAAAAAGGATTGAAAGTTTGGAGTTTAGGCAAAGGATTAGGAGAATGTGATCACAGAAGTTAAAGTTGCTGAGGTCAATAATTTAGGAGGTAGGTACTGAAGACAAAGGAACTATTGGCCACGACCAGGAATGGATCTGGCTCAGAGGTGTTGGATGGTTTATCTTCTGACCAGAATTATAATTTCTACTGGGCATTGGAAGTTCTGGGTCTGCAGGTATGCTCTGGGATGCATGGAGTATCTAGAAATCATGTTGGACAAGAAGCACAAGACCTAGGCTCTGCTCTAGCTCTGTCCCACACCAGCTGGATGACCTTAGGCAAGTGACTTAACCTCTCTGAGTCTTTAACCCAACTTACCTGACATCTTGACCTGAAGATGCAATGTCAAAGATCATAAGTGAACAAGTGCATCTAATTGGCATCCAGGACTTGGGGGTGGATAGTGGAGAAAAAACATGGCTTGAAATGTGAGGAGTCAGAAGTTACTCGGTAGAAATTCTTCCAAGCATCAGATATGTGAAATGATAGTTGAAGGAATTCATTCTCATTAACACTTAATCAAGTCAGAAGTGCTCTCCTATCAGGAATACATTTGATAATATAGCATGTACAATTGTAAATGTGCCAGATATTTTTCCTTCTTTGATGGAAATAGCATGAAATTGAATTTATTGGAGCTCCTGAGTTTGTAGCCTATGCCTGTGGTATTTTTAGAATTTATGATTTGTTTTACTTTCTCTTCCCTTCATTTAGCACTTTCTATGTGCCAAGTGCTTCTCTGGTCACTGGAGATATACGAGTAAACACAGCAGACTCTCATGGAGCTTTACATAGGAACTTGTCAGATCTCCACCATCAAAATAAGAGGATTTCCAAGAGATATTTCTATGGATCTCTGGGCAAAACTGTAGTTGCTACTTCATTGTACACTTGGATTGACTATTTCAAAAGTATGAGATATATGTCAATCAGAGAAAGACAATTATTGTATGAATTCACTCATATGTAGAATATAAGAAATAGTGAAAGGGATATGAGGGAAAGGAGAGAAACTGAGTGGGGGAAAATTAGAGAGGGAGACAAACCATGAGAGACTCCTAATTCTGGGAAACAAACAAAGGGTTGCGGAAGGGGAGGCAGGTGGGGGTGTTGGGGTTAACTGGGTGATGGGCACTGAAGAGGGCACTTGATGGGATGAGCACTGGGTGTTATGCCATATGTTGACAAATTGAATTGAAATTAAATATTAAAATCACACACAGACAAAAAAAAAAAACTACGAGAAGCCCCAAAACCCAGCAGTGGAAGATAGGCAAATACAAAAGGGAACTGTATTAATCTCTGTTAACAAAACAGAATGAAACAAAACAACAAAAGCATGACTGCTTTTGACTGCTTTTGAGGTTGGATCTTGAAATAGTTATTTTGAGTCCTTGGAACTTTATTTTGGCTATTTATATCCTAATGAAGCTTATATAATAATGGCTAGGAAATGCATAAACTGCAAAATGCCACTTTTCTGCACACAAGAGGATATTCAAGTGGAGTGTATTGGGGAAGTAGATTAAATCCAGGCACTATTATTCTGGGGAGACATATTGAAGGGAAGAATCGGGCTGGAATTTGCCTCTCAAAGGCACAAGTTAATAGATATCACCCTACTACCACATACAGCAATACAGAACATATCAGAGTAGAAAGCTCAGAAAGACAGGGCAGAGAGATGTCATGCCACTTAAATAGAGACAAGACCTCTTCTAGGTAATAAGCAACTTCAGCTGGCATTTTGCAGAATACATAAAGAAGAATAAATCTTCTTAACTTCTAGCATGTAATGAAGACTTAAAGAATGAACTTTAAAGATCATTGCTGCCAAGAGATTCGTGAATTCTCTAAAACAGTATTAAAGTCTTTCCTAAAAGGAAGCAGTCATTTCGAATGCAAGTGGGCAGGGTGGTGAATGGCTTCAGAAAGAGAAAGAATCTACAGATTGGCAGTAAATGAGAAAGAGACATTTCCCTTGGCCACACTGCTAATGGGCTCAGCAATTCCTAATTAAGAAGGATTGAAGCATTGGAAGTTATTACTAGGCCAACGGTACTTATTATTTGTTTTACACACACATGCACACACACACGCTTTTCTGGAAGGACTATTGGACACTTGATCTTGTACCTTTGTACACCTAATTCCTATACATACACACACATGCACACACACACACACACATACACTCATGCTTATGTAATCTAAATAGTACAGTATATTTAGTTTTCGTTCTGTTGGATGAGTTCAGTTAATTTTACTGATTAATCAGTCTTTACTAATTAACCTCTTTGTTGTCATTACAAAGTCCCAGGTTCAATATCCCTTCTGGTGCGTGGAAAAGACCCTGAAATCAAACCTGCATCTAAACCCTGATTCTTCCATTTACCAGACGTGAGACCTCGAGACAATTGCTTAGTCTTCAAGCTGGTAAAATGAGGAGAATAAAACTGATGCCCAAGTCTTCTGTGAGAATTAAATTATACAAAATATGTAAAGCTCCCGTACAAGCGATTCTCCGTGCCCATGAACACAAAGGGAAGCTTCCTGCCCAAATGTCCCATGGACGGAGCCTGATGTGCCCTCTCCTACACTTGTTTTTGCCCAGGGTGGTCCCCATGCTCTGGAACTGAGGAGGAGATGGGCCTGTCCCCAGGCCTCTGCCCTCTGGGCCGATGGTGACTATGGCAGTGTCTATGGCTCCATCCTCAAAGTCATTCTCCTTCATTTCATCATATATCTGCCCCTTTCAGTCCAGATTGGCAGTGTTTCTGTTGACATAAATTCTCATCAAACTTATTGGCCTCTCAGGCAATACATGGAGAGTTCAAGCCACCAGACAATAGGGTCCTCCACAAGCTCTTCCTAGGTAACCACATCTCTATTCATGGCTTCTGCTCGGGTGGTTGAGTGGATCCATGAGTCACATGCTTAATCTCTTTAGCAAATAGCTTGTCCAGTTGCCAGAATAGGCTCTCTGGATAGGCTGAGAATTCTTCCAAATTGTCAAGTGCTGGGGTTTTTTTTTTTGGGGGGGGGGGGGGCTTGAAAGTTCCTTCTCCAATTGATTTTTCTCCTCTTGCATTTTACTACAAGCAGCAAGGAGAAACCAGGCTGCACTTTCGACATTTTGCTTGGAAATCTCCTCAGTTAAATACCCAACTTAATTGCTCATAAATTCTACTTTCCCTCCAATAGTACACAGTGCGGCCAAGTCTTCTGCCACTTTATAAGGAGGATCACCTTTCCCCGAGTTTCCAATAAATGTCCCTCATTTTTGTCTGTGACCTCTGTTATAGACTGCCTGTTTGTCTCCCTAGCACCCTCTCAAATTCTTATGTTGAAGTCGTCCCCTCCTCCCCCTAATGTGATGATATTTGAAGATGGGGCCTTGAGAAGTAAGGATATTTTGATGAGGTCATGGGGATGGGGACCCTATGATGGGATGAGTGTCCTTATTAGAAGAGGAAGGGAGACTGGAGTGCACTCTTCGCCGAGTGAGGTTATAGCAAGAAGAAGAAGAGCATATCTGTTGTTCAGATAGAAGGCCCTCATCGGGAAACAAATCTGTTGAAAATTTGGTCTTAGACTTCCAGCTTTCCAGCTTCCAGAACTGTGAGAAATAAATGTTGTTTAAGCCACCCAGTCTATGGTATTTTGTTACAGCAGCCCAAGCTAAGACTTCATAAAAAGCACTTTTTGACATTTATATTCCTGGCAACATTCTGTTTGTGATAATATATGTATTCTCTTAGACAATAGAAGCTTTCTCTATAGCTCCCCTCTTTTCTGAGTTCTCAGCAGAATCTCCTCTAACGTCCACATTTCTACCAACAGTCTCTTCAGAGCAATCTAGACTTTTTCCATCACGTGCCCTAAAATTCTTCTCATTTCTACCCATTATCCAATTCCAAAGGCACTTCCACATTTTCAGGTATTTGGTACAGCAGTACTCCACTCTCAGACACCAGAATCTGCTCTGGTTTCCTAAGGCTGTCATAACAAAGTACCGTAAACTGGGCTTCAACAACAGTGATTTGTTTCTGGAGGCTGGAAATCTGAAATCAAGCTGTTGGCAGCATTGGTTCTCTCTAAGGGCCATAAGAGAAGAATCTGTTCCAGGCTTATTCCTTGCCTTGTACATGCTATCTTCTTCCTGCATCTCATCACAAAGCTTTCTCCCCATGCATCCCTGTCTGTATTCAAATTTCCCCTTCTGATAAAAACACCGGTAATACTATATTAAGCACTCACCCTACTCCAGTGTGACCTCATGCTATCTTAACTAATCATGTCTGCAATTACTCTGTTTCCAAATAAGGTGATATTCTGAAGTAGTGAGGGTTAGGACTTCACCATATGAATTTTGAGGGCACACAAGATAACCCACAATACCTCCTTTACCCTAGTACCGGCTGATTGGGCCAGGGCTTCTGATTTATAGTTGGCCATTGGCTTATGACATTGCCTTGATTGGGAAGGTCACTCTTAGGCATGTGGCTTAAAAAGTCTAGAGACAGTCAGGAAGTTTGCAGGAAGAGCTGAAGCTGAAAGAAACAGAGAGAATCCCTAAGGTAGAGAGGAGTCCCTGAGCAAACCAGTTATGTAGGAGCAACAGCTCTGAGTTTTTAACACGCTGAGATTTCTGGTTAAGGTAAGGTTAAAGGGGAGGGGGTGGGGGCAAAAGGAAATTCTATAAGGTGTGCAATAAGAGCAAAAGGAGAGAGCAGTGGAGTTGTGTGAAGATGGAGTGGTAGAGGAAAGATGGGTGAAAGCTCTGCCAAGATCCCCAGGGATGGCTAGCATGTGGTTCCAGGCTCCATGAGGCCACCGCCTGCTATGGGCCCTGCTCTGGCAGTTCCGTATGATCTCTCTCCATCTGAATTCCTGTCTTTCACCCACAACACAACAAAACAAGACAAAACGAAACCCTCCCTGAGCCAGCCCAATCCAATCTAAGGCATGGCCCAGAGCGGGTCTTCAACAATACTAATCTTCATCCTTCTCCATCAGCTGACAATTGGGTCAAAATTCCTGGACACAAAAATACCAGGATAGTCAAGTAGTGGCCCTTCCAGAATGGTTGGTGCCTGAAACTCTTTGACGCCTATATGATTTTTAATGGCACCATTAGAATTTACCTTTTAGTAATAGATCCTTTTGGACTGTACAAGCCTTGGTATTAGCATTAGGGACTATGGCACTTAAACAACCCCCATTTTCTGTTATGAACTGAGAAGAGGAGGTCATCACAGAGTACTAGCTTTCTTTCCCTTTAGTCTGCACTTGCAAAGGTGGGAGAAGAGACTAATGAGAGGAAAGAGATGGCTTACTGTTGCTAAGCAACCTTTGTTGGCAAGAAATGTAAAAACAAGATTCAAAGAACTCCTAATTGGGCAAATATCTTAGAGAATATTTATAATTCCAGAGAGATTTGTTTTCAGACGATTCCTTTTTTTTTATTGAAGCATTAATCCCTTATTTTAGAGGTGGTTGTCATAATTACATAAAATTTTATCACTTAAAACTAATTTTAGAGTGTCACTGATTGAGTTCCAAGTATTTGCAGAAAACACCAGAAAAAAATTTTTTTTTAATTTAAATAAGACTCAGAGCATACATAGTTTACACATGAGTACCATGGGTCTCCATATCTATAGCCAAATAAAGTATCTCCCTGCAGGTATAATGGCACTGGAAATGAAAGGGTGGCTCTTCAGCTTACTATTTACATAATTTTGCTCTCTGATAGGATGACCAGTTCATTCTGAGTTGCTCAGAACTTTCCCAGTTTGTGTGCCACAAATCCTGCATCCTGGAACCCTTAGTCCAGAGACATGGGGATATTAGTCAGCCATTCTCTGATTTTATTATTATACCTGAGATGTTTAGGCTGGATTCAGGATAAGCCTTAGGGCATCTTTCCTGGGCAGATGAACATCATACCTGGTGTTCCTCTGGACCTGAGTGGGCTCTAATCAGCTTGGTGGAGTCCTGAGAGAGGGTAGTTAGATAGAACCTATTGGAGCTGGAGGGTGAAGCTGACCAGTTTCTCCTTCACTTCAGTTTCCTTAATCTATATTGTTGGCCCGTATCCTAAGATTTCAACTTCTTTTAGGCTCCCAGATGGTTTATATATGTAATAAGTTACCAACAGTAACATCTATCATTGTACAAAGCAATTCCATTAGCATGGAAATGGGAGGGGTGGGATAGCATGGGGGAAGGATAGCAGTAGAGCGTGTTCCATGTGGGAGAGAAAGCCACTGGGAGGTTCTTAGCTGTTTCCCAGGGAAGGGGCATTGTTCCCTCTATGCGGGCAGTCATATCCTCTCCCACAAGTATGTAAGAATTCTTCCCAACCCACCAAACCACAGTTAGTTGATTAACTATATGTGCCCAAACCGTCCCTGAGGTTCTTGGTACATAGTCCAGTTGACTTTGTGACCAATTGACCTGCATCCCATTGTCTAGATCACAGAATTTAAAGATGCAAACTGAGTGCTATGTGGAGGCCCAGGAGATCAAGGTGAGTAAATGGTTAGGAAACAAGACAGCCCAAAGAGAGGTAATTTAATCTAGTGAAAACAAGACAGGTAATAATCAGGGCATCTGGGTGGCTCAGTCAGTTAAGCATCTGCCTTTGGCTCAGGTCATGATCTCAGAGTCCTGGGGTCCAGCCCCACGTCAGGCTCCTTGCTCAGCAGGGAGTCTGCTTCTCTCTGTCCATCCCCCTGCTTGTGCTCTTCCTCTCCAACTCTCTCAAATAAATACATAAAATCTTTAAAAAGAAAAAATGAAGACAGGTCATAATCAATGCTCATGTAGAAAAGGATTTTCTCAAACAAGAGAACAAGTAAAAGAAATTGTGTACAATCCAAATATGCCAGATTTAGGTGGGGTATCCTGATTTCCAGTGTATGATTCTATCACACGTAATCTGACAATACAGGGATGCACCATGTCCAAGATTAACAAAGCATTACTCAAAGCTTGGCCTGGTGATTCTCGGTGTTACCAGTTAATACCCTGCAGGGTAGGCCGTAGCTGAACATAGCACACAAGTGTCCCTCAAACTAATCCATGGTAACTTTCACTCCTTAATAATACAAGGCAGCTCCACAGTGATCTCTGTGTGTGTGTGCTAATGACTGAGAGGCTGAGCGAGGAGATACGGATGCAGATTTAGCAGTTAGGTTCGCTAGCACTACAGTTAGGTAGCAAAGATGTGGCATGGAACTCAGCCGACAGCCATGAACACACCACTCAGTCCAATGAATAGAAGTATTTTTTAAGCTGGCGCTAAGTGGGGACAGTGGTGTCACAAATTTAACAAATGCCAAGGGAGTGTTGGGTGCATTTGAAAGAAGATAGGAGATTCCTGCAGGTGCAGAAAGGCAGGTAAACACTGGAGAGAAGCAAAATGACAGAAACCCCTCAGCACACTGTGTTCTGGGCAAACAAGGACACCAGCTTCTGGGCCGTCTTGTTTTGAGAGTGCCATCACACACTGTGCTCCTTAACACGTGAAGAAGAGGTGGAGCCATCGGTACCAAAAAGGTTGTCAACAAGTCAGCACATACACAGATTTCTAAAATTCTGAGTTCCGTTCCTCGGGTTCAAGGGATAGTCTTACCCATATTGAGTGGACAAGGGATGGATGCAGGATTGGTGGAAAGCAGTGGGGGAACTTTGTGGAGGTTCAGACATAGCTTTTTTATTTTATTTTATTCCTCTTGTCCCCAGATGCATCCATAGATATATGCACTTCACCCTAGACTCCTGGGGCCTTCCTTGTGGTTTAAACACTCGGTCAGCAGAACTCATCCTTCCTGTCCTGTCTTTTTGCACTGACACGTACTCACACACAGTCTCTTGGTCTTTTTGATCCTTCTCATTGTCTGCTCTCCCCTCCCCATGGAGGCTCTGCCTCTCTTCTATGAACTCTGGTGTAACACCCCAGGCTCCTCTGCTCCTTGGGGCGTGTGCTCCACACCTCTTCAGAACCTGACCTGGGAGTGTCCTTACAAACACAATCCCTGCCGGGATATTCTGTTAAGATGAGCTATAAATCTGAGTATCTGCTTCTTGCCAACCTTGAGATACAAGACAAAAGTCTTCCTTCTACCCCTTAGTCTCAGGAACCATCACATCCCAGAAAATAGCAACTTGACCTGCCACAAACACAGTTGAGGTTTGTCATCTTGAGGGCACTTAGCCCAGGGCAAAGGGGTTGAAGAGGCTTATTCAGTAAGCAAAGGTTTGGATCAGGAGAGAGAGAGGGAAAGAAAGGGAGGAAGGGAAACAAACTAAGAGAAAGGACGGCACCCTTGTCCATGGCAGGCATTCCAGAAACTCCTCTCAGGACTCTGCCTTTGCCAGTTCTTATCCTTGGAATGCTCTTTCACCAGGTTATATGGCTTCTCCTTCGCTCCACTTAGTCTCCTTTCAAATGCCACCCTGCTCAGAAAGGTGTTTCCCGACTGCCTTTGACCCTGTATCCTGCTTTATTCTCCATCTATGGACTCCTCACTGCCTGGTGCATTATGTAGCTATCTGCTTATTGGGTATTCCCCCCACACCAACATGTAAGCTCTGTGTGAGCAGAGACCTTCCAGTTTCACTCAGTGCGATCCCCAGAACAGTTTCTGGCAACGTAACAGAAGCTCCATAAATATTTGTTGAGTGAAAATTAGGGATACAGGTTCTGGTGGAGCTCTATTGATGTCTCTAGGATTTATTCTATTGGTTTAAAGCAAATAAGATGGAGACTAAGCATTAGGGCTATGATGTGTGGCCTTCAACTAAAGTAAACAGCAGAATGAAGTCAGACTCTCCTTGGTTTGTAGCATATCAGATGCTTCCTGCCAGCTAAGTCTCCTTTTTATTGTAATCAATGAGAAGGAACCCCTAATACCTAGGGCATGAGTGACCAAGGGCTAGGGTCTTTTAGACCCTGTGAGCCTTCAGATGGGTAGGAGTTCTTGGAGAATACTAGTTAGATACATAAAGCATAAGGCAGCTGGGAACACTGTACTTTGGGGCCCAACCCTCACCCCTCCCCTCCAGGTAAATGGATGTCTGGACTTGACTGGTTGTAATGTACTTCGAATCTCTGCCATAATTTGAGCAGAAAAATGTCTGCTCAAAAAGAGCTTTGAGATCAGGGGCACTTGGGTGGGTCAGTCAGTTAAGTGTCCAACTCTTGATTTCAGCTCAAGTCACGATCTCAGGGTTGTGAGATCAAGCCTCTTGTCGGGCTCCGTGCTGGTCATGGAGCTTGCTTAAGATTCTCTCTTTCCCTCTACCCCTCTCTATTCCTTCCCCTCCCATTGACCCCCCTTGCACACACTGAGTGGTCTCTCTCTTTAAAAAAAAAAAAAGAGTTGTTTGAGATCTTTGAATAAAGCACAGATAACCCAAGATTAGACAAAGGGGAGGACAGATGTGTCAGTAAATTTAAGTGGAACACCCACTTGAGGGGTGGGTTCATCTACAAAATGCCTTGTTTACTCCATCTTATTGTAATTTCTCTGGACTACCACAGAGAACTTGCATTTTAGCCAAAATAAATATTCCAGTAGATGAAATCTCAGCAGACCACGTTAGCAGTATAGAATTGAGTTTTAATGGGTTTCTCCCAGGCCAGGATTTGACACTTTTTTGTGGGGAAGGAGGAGGGGAAACTGTATTTTTGAAATGAGCAGTCTCTTCTCTAAGTTGATTTTCAGTGGATCTACAACCTCTAGGCAGATCGGTCATGTCAAGCTGAAAATTAAAATTTGCCTTGGAAATAGTCTCCCCCTCCATTATCTCATATTTAAAAATCTAGCCTTTTTCTAACTGTCTGTGTCACTTTCCACTTTATTTGCACTTGTGTAGACATCTTTCCCCCTTGCATTAGTCGTGCAGGATTTTTGTGCCTTTTCTTTTCTTTTCTTTTCTTTTCTTTTCTTTTCTTTTCTTTTCTTTTCTTTTTCTTTTGTGTGTGTGTGTGTGTGTGTGTGTGTGCCTTTTCTTTAACCTGATGGACAATTGAGAGAGATTTGGCAACTCTGATGTGTTCCCTCTCAAAACGTCAAGTCTGAGACAGAGGGGTCACACAAATCAAAGACGAGCTGAATAGCCGGCAGAGAAGGTCAATGGCCTTAGAATTGCTTCACTTTTCCTGATTATTTTAAAAAATTTACCTTTTCCATTGTGCCAAGTAGATCTGTGCAAATCCAGAGCATCGTCTTTGTGCAAAGTGAGATGACCACTGGACTGAAACATTTATGTCACTGTTTCTGCCAGAGGGTTGAGCCAGGACCCTTTCCTGCTCTATGTATGCACCTGCTCTGTGCCTAGGACTCTGCTGTGCAACAGGTGCAGATGCTCAGAGGAAGAGAAGATAGGACACAATCCTTTGGCATTCCTAAGACCACAATCCTTTGGCTAATGTAGAGGGAGACTCCTCATGAATGTCCTAAAATACCTCCTCCTAACTCAATCTTGCTCCCTCCAGTCTGCTCTCGACACAGCAGCCTGGGTAGTCTCCCAAAAACAATCAGATGGTGGTCATTATTCTGTTGGGGCAGCTTCGGTGATGTGCAACATGGGATGAAGGCCAACATTTTAAACATGACTTCCACTTGCTTACCTCTCCAACTCCACTTCTCACTTCTTACCTGGAGCTCTAGCTGTGAGCCACATTCTAGCTTGCTCAGACACACCTGTCCCTTTGCTCTCAGACTCTGCAGACTGCATCTCTGGGCCCTTGCAAATGTGGTCTCCCCTGCCTCCCATTCTGAACATGCCCTCTTTGTTGCCACCCTCACCCAGGAACTCGGCCCCCCCTTCATTCTTCATTCTCCCAACTGTGTCAGGTCGTCTTCCAGACTCTTCTGTACAAGAGTCTGGCAACTCAGATGTGTTTGGATGCAGGGCAGGTAAATCAAACAGGCAAAACTGGCCCTATATGAGACGGTTATGAGTGGTGCAGAGGGTGGTGGATTGGAGAGGAGCACGCTCCTCCAAATGGACAGCCCCTTCTCAGCAACAGACAAGTGTTACCATTTGGGAATACCAATCCACTTTTGCTATCTTTCCTGATTTTTTTTAAGTTTATTTATTCATGAGAGACACAGAGACAGAGAGGCAGAGACACAGGTAGAGGAAAAGCAGGCTCCCTGTGGGGACCCCGATGCAGGACTCGATCCCAGGATCTTGGGATCATGACCTGAGCCAAAGGCAGATGTTCAACCACTGAGCCACTGAGGCATCCTCTTTCCTGATTTTTTTTAAAAAAGATTTTTATTTATTAATCATGAGGGACACACAGAGAGGCAGAGACACAGGCAGAGGGAAAAGCAGGCTCTCTGCGGGGAGCCCAATGTGTGACTCAATACAGGGACTCTGGGATCACACCCTGAGCCAAAGGCAGATGCTCAACCACTGAGCCACCCAAGTGTCCCCTCTTTCCTGATTTTTAAAGAGAAGTTAGAAACTCAGATTTTATGGGAAATGCCCTGATGCTGAACATGCTATATAAGCCCATAGATAGCCTGTGGATCTATGAGGCTCCTGTTTAGTCATTTTTATTGTCTTCCCTGCTGAGCTGTAAGTGAATAACAGGGGCAAGTCTGTCTGTCTATCTATCTATCTATCTATCTATCTATCTATCTATCATCTCTCTATTCTAATTCCAGCTAGTTAACGTACAGTGTAATATTAGTTTCAGGTGTCCAATATAATGATTCAGCACTTCCATACACCACCCAGTGCTCATCACAAACGCGCTCCTTAATCCCCATCACCTAATTCACTCATCTCCTCGACCCCACCTCCCTTCTAGTAACCATCAGTTTGTTTTTTATAGTGAAGAGTCTATTTCTTGACTTGCCAATCTCTCTTTTTTCCCTTGCTCATCTATTTTGCTTCTCAAATTCAACATATGGGTGAGATCAGACAGTATTTATCCTTCTCTGACTTATTTCACTTAGCATTAGACTCTCTAGCTCTATCCATGTTGTTACAAATGGCAAGAGTTCATTCTGTTTATGGCTGAATAATATTCCGTTGTACTTACCTATGCATCTATCAATGGACACTTGCAAAAAAAATGCTGTAAGAAGCATAGGAGTGCATGTATTCTTTCAATTTAGTGTTTTTGTATTCTTTGGGTAAATACCCAATAGTGTGATTCTTGGATCCTGAGGTAGTTCTATTTTTAACTTTTTGAGGAATCTCCATACTCTTTTCCACTGTGGCTGCACCAGTTTACATTCCCACCAACAGTGCAGGAGGGTTCCTTTTTCTCCACATCCTTA
Organism: Vulpes lagopus; assembly: GCF_018345385.1. Lineage (NCBI taxonomy): Eukaryota > Metazoa > Chordata > Mammalia > Carnivora > Canidae > Vulpes > Vulpes lagopus. The sequence continues at coordinate 6,891,538 of NC_054840.1, forward strand.
CTGACATCTGTGGTTCCTTCTGGTTTTGATTTTAGCCATTCTGACAGGCGTGAGGTGGTATCTCAGTGTAGTTTTGCTTTGCATTTCTGATGCAATTGAGCATCTGATGATGATGTTGAGCATCTTTTTAGGTGTCTGTGGGCCATCTGTATGTCTACTTTGGAGAAATGTCTGTTAATGTCTTCTGCCCATTTTTAAATTGGTTTATTTTGGGGGTGCTGAGTTTTATAAGTTCTTTATATATTTTGGATACTAACCCATTATCAGGTATGTCATTTGCAAATATCTTGTCCCATTTCATAGGTTGCCTTTCAATTTTGTTGGTCGTTTCCTTTGCTGTACAGAAGCACTTGATTTTAATGGAGTCCCAATAGTTTCTTTTTGTGTTTGTTTCCCCTGTCTCAGGGTACCTATCTAGAAGAGTTGCTACAGCCAATGTCACAGAAATTACTGCCTGTGCTCTCTTCTAGAATTTTTATGGCTTCAGGTCTCACATTTAGGTCATTAATCCATTCTGAATTTATTTTTGTGTATGGTGTCAGAAAATGGTCCAGTTTCATGCTTTTGCACATTGATGTCCAGTTTTCCCAACACCATTTGTTGAAGAGACTTTTTCCCGTCGGATATTCTTTTCTGCTTTGTCAAAGATTGATTGACCGTATATAACTGTGGATAAGAAAACTGTTCTGTTTCATTCCCAGGGGCAAGTCTGTCTGGTTAATTGTTTTACATATTTACAATGTATAGCATGGGATCTAACAGGCAGTAGGTGTTCAAAAAAACAAACAAACAAACAAACAAAAAAAAAACTAGTTGAATGAACTAGTAAAAAATACTAGTTGAATGAACAAATGGATAACTTGAAAGAAATATCAACCCAGGCCTATTTTTGCAAGCTGCTGCCTCTCAAATCCCCAAAATCTTATCTTGAAGATTTGTCCAGTTTGAGTTGAGAGGAACCAACCACTTCTGCTAAGCACCACCCCCTCCCAAATTTGCTCTTGTCTTTATTTTCTGGAATTGATAGCTCTGTGGCACTGGCTTAGATAAAACTATGAGCATTTGGGAGATTATGTCTTCTCCCCTGAATGATTCAGATTTTCAGAATCTGTTGCCAAGGAAAGAGGTGGGTAGTTTCACAGAGAGAAGAGGCGGCTATGTACATTGTCGGTAGGCCAGAGGGGGACCTTTAGGCTCCTCCGGAGCTCTTCTCTCCTGGGTCTGAACCTCGAGCATCTCCATATGCACGAACTCATGACCACCTGGGTGGTAAAAAACATCCTCTGGCATGGACAGGCTGGAGTCCAGCTGGGAGATAGCCTGGAAGTGGACCCCACACTGAAGATGAGAAAACTCTCTTGTAAACTGGATTATTTAGTTGCAAATTACTCTCCGCTTATTTACTTGTTTTTCATTCTCAGGCCATTAGCACTGTCTTGTTTAAATCTTTCGGCCTTGTTTGGAAGGGGAGATACTTGAGTAAGAGTAACAAATGAGGAGCAGCACCCTTCAGAGGCCACCCAGCGGCAGCAGCAGAAACCGGGAGGTGGACCTCGAGGATCCTACTAGGGTGACTGATAGACATGCAAACACCCAGGCATCCCGGATGCCCTCTCCAGACCTCCCTTCATCTAGAAGTGAGACCCGAATATCTGCCTTTGGAAGAAGTGCTCACTACAGTGTGAGAACATCGCCTCAGGGGAAGGGAGGGTAGAGTCTTGCCTCCTTTATGGCTCCTTTGCACACTTGGGCTTTGATTTTGTTAAGAAAGATGGTGGTTTCCTTTCCAGGGCAGAGGTAATGTTTGTTTCTTGATGTGTGTCTCTATGGCATGATCTAATAAAGGTGCATCTGGCTAAATGGTTCTAATGACTTGGTCCTCTGGCACAGCCTCCACCTCAGCTCTGCTGCTCACTTACACCGAGCAACAGAGACTGTGGTGTTTATTTTTCTCAATGAGGGCATGGAGCAAGCCCCTCGCAAGGGGTTATTTCATGGTCATCCCTTTGCCTGTTTTTGCAGTAACCAACTACAAGAAGGGACTGTTCAAGTGCATAAAAAGAGACATGTAGTGACACCCAGCAGGGAAGCAGGTCTTCTCTAAATAAGCAGCCTCATTGTTTCTCTGCTCTGTGGTGTTTACAGCGTGGGCGGCTGACCAGCTCCGCTGACTCAGAAACAGAAAGGAAAATGAGGGATCAGGGAGCTGGGGAGTTGGCTCAGTCCCTGACTCACTGCGTGGTCTGTGATGAAGTCATCATTCCCCCCCACAACCCTGACACCCCATGAAGAGAAGGAAACAACAGGACTCAACTCTGTAAGCAGAGGATGATAACATCAGAGACTCAAACACAGCTTTCAAGTTCCAAATGGGATGTGTCTGCTTTGGCGACCAGAAGTGAGGAAGGGAAGTATGGACTGTTGTTGAACCACGTGTAATATTGTAGGGAAAATACTATCCCAGAGTTAGACCAGATCTTCACTCTTGACTTTGACAGTAGCCAAACTGTATGATCCTGAGCAAGTCACCTGATCTCAGGCAAGTCACCTGACCTCACAGCCTCTCACTTTTCTTATTACAGAATGGGGAGGTAGAGATCAAGTGACCTCTAAGGCCCTCTTGACTGCTCCAGCCATGTCTATGAGTTATTAGAAGGAAAACTGCTTTTGCTCAGGAGCCTCATTTTTTATCTTTTCTTCTTCTTCCTTTTTAAAGATTTTATTTATTTGTTCATGAGAGACACACAGAGAGAGAGAGGCAGAGACATAGGCAGAGGGAGAAGCAGGCGCCCTGCGGGGAGCCCGATGTGGGACTAGATCCCAGGATGGCAGGAACATGCCCTGAAATGAAGCAGATGCTCAACCACTGAGCCACCTGGTGCCCCTAGGAGCCCCATTTCTTGATCTGACTTCCTTCAAGGGTCTGTCAGTGGTGAATCGGTCTCTGAGCACCTATAACACACTAGAACTGGCTGGACTAATAAAACTTCCGTGGGCCTTCAGGTAGAATTTAAAATTAAAATACTATGAAACTAAAAAAAATATTAAAAATAAAAAATAAATAAATAAAATAAAATACTATGTAACTATAAAACAAGTGTTAAGAAGTGCAGTGAAGTTCTCATGTTTCCTACAATGACCATTTTGACATCTTTTCTTGGGAACCAAATTCTTTAAAAACAATTTTTTCGTGCCCCGGGTTTGCAGGAGGCCAGAGTGTGTATTTATTCTGTCTCCTGGTTATCTGGGCACTAGAGAGATGGCCTTCCTGTCTCTGCAGGGATCCTGCTGGTAAGGGAGCCTCTTCCACAAAGAGGTGACTCAGCTCAGAGAAGAGGAATTGGGGTGTGAGGTGTGGAGTAGAAAGGAATTCTTAGAAAAAAGCAGGAGCCGTGAATACTCAGTGATAAACTGAACCTCATGGTCCCAGCTTAGGTTTGGATCTCTAGTCCTTGTCTTAATCCAGACATCCAGGAAGGGAGTAGAGTTAGCCTCATGGGCTCTCTTAGTGCTACCCAAACCCAAGCTGGCTGTTTTAAAAGATGCTCTGAATTATTATGAGAAGAACTCTGAGAATATTTATGCTTGTGTTCCCCTTAGGATCCTTTTGACCAAGTTCTTTAGGATGCAGGGCTGCTGGGTGGTACAAAGCACACACAGAGCAAGGAAGGCTCTGGCCATTCCCTGGAGCCCCACAATTCTAGGAGGGGGCCTCTGAATTCCTCTCCTGTCCCCATCATCATGCCTTTCTCTTCCCTTGGAAGTTCCATAATTGCCTGAACACAGCTTGTCTGCCTCCGAACAGACGGGACTGACCCCATCTTCTGAAACAGACAGCAAACAGCAGCTCAGTCATCTGCTGGAGATCCAGCCTCGTGGGGAACCACCAAGAACCCATCACTTTGTTACATTCCTAGTTTCTGCTATTTAGGACCCAAGGGACAAAGGGTCGAATGATTTCTCCCAAATGGCTGACACATATTTATTGATTATCTATAAAGTTTGGGGTGGTAAACTGGCCAGGGAATGTGGTAGGGGCCCAGCCACAGAAGGATTTTCTTCCTCAGGACCTTGAGATAGAAGCACACTAAACGGTTTTTAAAAAAAGAAGGTGAAAGATCAGATTTGTGTTTTAGAAAAATCGCACAGTGATGGACAGAGAGTACAAAGCAGCAGAGTGGCTGAGACATGAGGGTGGCTAGAACCAGGGGTAGCATGAGTGGGAATGGAGAGAAGGATGCAGATGCCTGAGGTCTGGGAGGTAGCATTGACTATTCTTAGTAGTTTATTGAATGTGGGGGTTTGGGAGCACAAGAGAGGGGTGAATCTGGGTTTTTAGTTGACAAATGGTCGGTATTGAAACCACCACTAAAACTGGGAACGTAGGTGAAGGAACAGGTTTTGTTTCTTGGGAGTAGGGGCATTGCAATGGTGAGTTTATTTTTGAATATATGACCCAGAGGTATCTGTGGGACATTTGAACCCAGATCCGTATTAGACAGTAACCTACATTTGTCCAGAAATCAAGAATGAGATTAGAACTAGAATTGAGATTGTTCAGGGAGGGGATGCAAGTGGCCATGACAGAGGTCCTAGGACTACACTTGAGGGAATGCTGATGCTAAAGGCATATGGAGGAAGGGGCGTCCAGGGGAGGCTGAGCAGGTGGGGCTAGAGAGGGAAGATAATCAGAAGATTGCAAAGGAAGAGCCTTCAACTGTGTCAACCATGGCTAAAAAGGTAGGAAACCCAAAGGTGAAGTGTGTAGAGTTAGTTGTTCATGACCCTTTAAAAGCAGTGGTCAAGGTGTGGCTGAAACCAGAATGCCGCGGGCTGAGGGGTGAGTGGGCAGGAGAGAAAGCAAAGGGAAGACCGCTTCAAAAAGGTCGACTATGAAGACAGAGAGGGAGCAGAGGCTGGAGGGAGGCCATCGAATCCAAGGGAGCTATTTACTTATCAATTTATTTTGTTTCATTATATCTAGCACTTAAGATGAGAGATTGGTATAGTGGTCTACAAGAAAAGAAAGAAAAACAGCCCCCATGTACATGCAATGACTTAAGTGACTCTCAAAAGCATCAGGCTATATGAAGAAGCCAGACACAAAGACTTCAAATGGATTCCGTTTATAGGAAATCCTAGAAGAGGCGAGATTACAGCAGCAGACAGCAGATCAGATTTGCCAGGCGCCGGGGGTCTGCGTGTGGAGGCTGACCCCAAACGGGCACCGGGGAGCTATTTGAGGTGTTGGAAATGCTCGATGGAAGCAGCCCCTGCTGGGTGTGCTTTCGAAATGCCCAGATCTCAGCTACCACAGATGAGTTAGAAGACTCCAGCCCCCAACAACAGAATTCCGGTTTCAGTTAGCCCAGTATCTTGATTATGAGTTACTGCATATGGTGAAAGTGTTGCAGCCGGCCCCTCAGTCCACAAATCACTGTGTAGACAGCAGGTGTATATCGGGACCAGTGTTCGACCGTGGCCCTTTCCGTCTGTCGATTATTGGGCACTGCACCCCTGTTATCCAGGTTACACGCAGACAGCAAAGCATATTTTTGTGCCATCTCCTCGTTCCCATAGACCTGTACGACATTTCACAAAAACAGATTATTGAAAGAAGGAACTAGCCAACAAGGATGAAAGTGCAGCAAAGTAGTGAAAAGAGATCATTCGGGAAGTGGACTTCAGATCAAATGTAAATGGGGTTATAGGGGAAACAGCAGACTGTGGGAATAGTTCTTCTGGCACCAATGGAGAGACTCTAGATAAGCAGAGGAATGTAGTGAAGGTGAATGTATTGTGGACATAGATGAAGGAAATAGTTACTATGGAAAGGGTGAAGGTGTCTCAGAAGTGAGACTGGTAACACAACAACCCCCACGTGGAAGGCACTCTCGGGCGGATGTTTCAGGAGAGGCCACACAATGAAAGCACAAAGGGTACAAGATTGGAAGTTGATCCAGATTTACGACTATGATCAGGGTCGCCTGGGTGGCTCAGTGGGTTAAGCAGCCAATTCCTGATTTCCTCTCAGGTCATATCTCAAGGTCAGCCCTATGGGGCTCGATGATCAACAGGAAGTGTCTCTGGCTGCCCCTCCCTCTACTTGTGCACTTTCCTTCTCTCTCCTTCTCTAAAATAAATAAAATGAATCTTAAAAACAAAACAAAACAAAACAAAAAAAAAACAAAGGAGTATGACCAGTTGTCAAAGTGGAGAAAAGGTGCTCACTCTGTATTATAAGCTCTGTGGCAAGAAGCTCAGCACTGTTTCCAACTACTCTTGGTAAGCTTTTCACAAGTGAAATAATTTTCAATGTTTCTGATGTTTTAAATTACAGTGTAATAAATACATATGTTTTGCTTTTTAAAAAAAATTCTCAATTCAGGGTAGGTTGTGGAACAATAAAAGTTTTTCCCATTATTTATTTCAGATCACTTTGCAAGGTCTCAGCTTGTGTGGTCATTTTTATGGTTCCATACTGTTATACACAAGCAAGGCCTACCTATGTCTTCATTGAGGGATGGTTTTATACACACACACACACATATACATATGTAATATGTATACATATGTATATATACATATACATAATATATATTATATGTATACATATAATATATAATATATGTGTATATATAATATATATTATATATAATTTTAATATATATAAAATTATATATAATTTTGCTATATATATCAAAATTCATCAAATCCTACATTTAAAACAGGTGACCTTTATTGTATGAAAATTACATCTCAATAAAACTGTTAAAAATGGCTATTATATATTGAAACTGTATTTGCCTGACATTTTGCACATATTTCTAATCTTGCAGCAACCCCGCAGTGTAATTTTTATCTAAATTGATAGATAAAAGAACCAAGCCTCAGAGAGGTGGTGCGACTTACCCAAGCCATACAGCTAGCCAGCGCCGCAGCTGTGACCAGCCTGTCCTTGTACCATGTTTCTCTGACTTGGCTGCTAATTATTGGAATCACTGGAGACTTTCAAAGTCCCCATGTCTAGGCTGTACCCTCACCAGGTTGCAGAACTATGTCTGTACACAACTGCCTTCCATCTGGCCAGCGAAAAACAACATGTGGCGACACGTCATGCGAAAAAAGTTTTAAAGCCTGGGTAGCAGTATGGAAAGCCTAATTTCTCTAAGTAAGATTTAGTGAAGGCTCATTAAAATTTTATTCTACTTAAAGGCCCAAATGGCAAAATACTTTATTCATACAAGCTATAGTCTTCTTTTAACAGACCAAAAAATACAGAGAGAATTGAGATTTCCTTTGCAAAGGAGATTTGGGTTCCAAAGATGTTTTTGTTGTTGTTGTTGTTTTGTTTTTGGTGAAGACAAAAAAAGAGCTGCAAAACTGATTGGAAGATACAGAGATTTCCCATCTACCTGCCTGCCCCACACATGCACAGCCTCCCCCATTAAAAACATCCCCTACCAGTGGGGCACATTCGATACAACTGATGAACCTACACTGACATATCCTTATCACCAAAAGGCCAGAGTTCCCATTACGATTCACTTGGTATTGTATGGACTCTTGAATCTCTGTGGTAACTGACTTTTCAATCCTCAAATTCAACGGTTATTTAGTATCTACTGTTTTTATACATTATAGTGGTCCCCCCCCTTATCTGTGGTGGATACCTCCCAAGACTCCCAGTGGATGCCTGAAACTGAGGTTAATACCCAACCTTGTAGGGGGATCCCTGGGTGGCCCAGCTTGCCTTTGGCCCGGGGCGTGATCCTGGGGTCCTGGGATCAAGTCCCGCATTGGGCTCCCTGCATGGAGCCTGCTTCTTTTTTTTTTTTTTAATTTTTTATTTATTTGTGATAGTCACAGAGAGAGAGAGAGAGGCAGAGACACAGGCGGAGGGAGAAGCAGGCTCCATGCACCGGGAGCCTGATGTGGGATTCGATCCCGGGTCTCCAGGATCGCGCCCTGGGCCAAAGGCAGGCGCCAAACCGCTGCGCCACCCAGGGATCCCCCGAGCCTGCTTCTCCCTCTGCCTGTGTCTCTGTCTCTCTGTATCTCTCATGAATGAATAAATAAAATCTTTAAAAAAAAATTACCCAATCTCGTATATACTAGGTTTTTCCTATACATACATACATACTTATGATAAAGTTTGATTTATAAATTGGGCACAGTAAGAGACTGACCACAATAGCTAACAATAAAACAGAATAATTATAACAATATACTGTAATAAAAATAATGTGTCTGTGGCACCTCTCAAAGTGTTTTATTGTACTGTACTCACCCTTCTTCTGGGAATGCCAGGAGAAGAAAAAATGCCCACATGGTGAGATGAAGTGAGGGGAAGGACACAGACATTGCAATGAGCACTAGGCAACTATTGCCCATAAGTCAGGAGGAGGATCATCTACTTCCTAACCACCATTGAGTGTGGGTAATTGAAACCACGGAAAGGAAAACTACAGATGAGGGGGAGCTACTCTCTCTTATTTGGTCCTCACAGACTCCATTATCCTCATTTTACAGATGAGATTCTGATTAATTTGCTCAAGGTCTTATAGTTAGAAAGTAGGGAAGCCTAGATTTAAATCCATATCTGACTCTGAAGCCTGCACTTGCATGTTCATTATCTCATTATTATCACTATTAAATTATTATGAAATGGTATCACCTAAGCAAAGTATCTGGCAAAGTTCCTGGTGCATAGACAGCACTCAGCAATGCGGAGTGCCCTTTCCTGAGGATCTTCCTGTCAAGGCTGGAAGGGACTCCCTGAGGCCCATCAGGTAATAAAGGGAAGGCGAAGAATAAAGCAATTGGGGTCTGTGCCTTAGATCATGAGAGGGCAGGGCCCATGCTGGTAGGAAATGATCATATGATGTGACTCTACGTGGTGGGCTTGTCCCCAGCTTCACCAGGCTGACACCTTGGTAGGCAAGGGGCAGGCTGTCCACTGAACTCTTAGAATACACAGGACATCTGCTGAGGTCAGTTTCCTTTTCTTTTGGGAAGACCCAATGGGAGCAAGTTGATTTTTTATTGTTTAATCGTGAGACAAGATTTCACAGTCCTTAAAGCATAGGAGTTAAAAGCCCAGCGGTATGACTGAACTTTGGTCAGGCGGACCCACGGCTGAATCCTGGCCTAGCAACTTAGTAACTGTGCCACCACGAGCAAGTGGTTTGACCTAATTTTCGCGTTCGTAAAAGGGATGAAATGCCTACAACCTGAGCCTTTTACAATTGTTTAGTAAGTTAACGTAAGTGAAGCAGGGAGTGCAATGCATAGATGTAGGAAGTTCTCGAACAGTAGCTCTTGTTATTACTACTGAAGCACACACGCAGTTGAGAGGGAAGGGTTTTCTTATTTCTCATTATCCTTTCTGCGTAATTGTTCTTTTTTGGAGATCAACATTGGAATATAACGGAATGACAGCTGAATTTCCCAGTGAATCTAGAGATCGAGGACTCTCACATTCCTTAATGTTCCCTTAGTCTACTTTTTAATTTTACTTAACCCTTATTATGACATGTCACAGGCCAACTGTTTCACACAAATATAATAATATTGGAGTTTAGGTTATGCTTCAAGGGGCAGAGGAATGTCAGGAATGTCCTTGGAGAAGTGCTGTTTCTAGCATCTACATGCTGAGATTGTGAATCTCTGTATGAATCAACAAGGTATCTCACAATCTGGAATGTGTGACCACAAAACCATCAGAAGAAAAGTTGGATTGGAAAATGGGGAAAATGCCTGATGGTCAACCTAAGGCAGTTTCCCAAGCTGCAAGCTGTCAAGTAAGAGAATAATAGGAAACAGTTGCGGTTTGAATAGGAGACAACAACGTGAAGCCATTTTTGAAGTTTGCAGGATCCAGGGATGGGACCCAAAATGAATAAATTAATGAATATTAATCTTTGTAGTGTGTATATAAGACAATAGCAAATTATTAAGGAAGGGTTGTTCTAAACATTGACTATAAGATAAAGATGTGGGATACAGTCAAGAAAAGAACTGCAAAATTCAAGAGAAAATATGAAGACCAGGAAAAAGGACAAGGAGAATTGTCTCATTTCTCAATAGACAGAGTGAAGTTTAGGAGATGCAGGAAGCTGTCTCGCTGGATGCTTTGAAGGCCACATTCCAAGTTAAGGATGGACACAAAACACCTCACACAGTCCCTTGGAGCATTATGACTCCATGAGACTTGGCTTTATGGCTTATGCCCCTGAACACGCTCCATGTTTCTGAAAAATCAAAATCTGAAATCTTGCAGCTTGAGTGGCCAGTGCACTGAGGGGATTTAACCGCATTTCTGGCTTTCTCACTCTGTGGTCATCATTCAATTCCATTTGCAAAGCAGCTCACCAGCCCCCCTAAGAGTGGAAATAATGTCCGATGAGTGGGCCCACCTGGACTCCCCGGCAGCCTCAGTTCCCTGTGACAGAGCGCTGGGACAGGGACAAATAACCATGGGTGAGGAATGGGGCATGAGTCAGTTCTGAAATGCCTTACGGGTCAGTATTTCTTGCTGAGAATGGTTCCTGCTTCCTTGGAGGGGAAAGTGTGACTGACTGGGATGGCTTGGGAGGAAATCTTAAGGAAGAGAAATTACAGGACCAAAGTGCAAGCCAACCGCTCGTCCAGTTGGGATGGATGGAGCCTCAGTGCATGCCGAGGTATCCGCAGTCCCAAGGAGCTCAAACAGAGATCCAGCTTTTTTTCAACAATACCCCCTAGAGTGCAATAAAAGATCCTAAAGAACCTGTGCTTCTCAAAGAATGCGCTTCTAGCTCTGATGAGTTGTTGCCACGTGGATCCCTCCTGATACGAACTGAAAAATAACCTCTATCCTCATCTTGTAAACTTGTGTTTTAAAAAAAATTGTAAGAGTCTTCTGTTTCCCTGCCAGCCATCGCAGGATCACCCCTCCCTCCTGCTCTGTTCCTCCAGGCCTTGTGCCCCCCACCCCAGAGCTCCACGAACACCATGTTCCTTTACCAACCCCTCCAAGCTTCCGTTGTGCCTCAGTTAATGGCTCTCCTTTGCTTTGGTGGTCTCGTGGCCTCCCCAGTGAAGACCCCCATTGCGCTAATATGCACACTTAAAATGATCTGGAAACAAGGCTTGTCTTTCCGCCAGGGTGAGATGCCTGTTGAAATAACCGTGTAAGACTGGGTCTCTTTGATGAATGCCTTTTCTTACGTGATTAGACTGACCTTTACTTCCTGCCTAAGGTCAAGTTCAAAGACTCTCTCTGTATGTTCTCATCACCTCTGTTTTTCCACTTGCTCTGAAAATAATAGCTCATCCCTAAAGTGTTTCTCTCTCTCTGGTATCTATTTGCAGATGGCCATCAATCCGCCCTGCTTCCCAGCTCCCTGGTGACTCGTTCAGCTTTGCGTGGTGGCGGTAAAAGCTATTTTCCAAGGAGAAATACAGCAGCACACAGCAGACTGGCCGAGCCGCCTTATTTAGACTGTGTTTATTGACTGCACCACTTTACTTCTAGAAAGAGCCTATGATCAGTATTGAGAACATTCTCTCAAATGTCTTATCACTGGGGCAATGGCTTTAGAAACCAAAGAAATAAGAACGCAAACGGGCTCCTTCTCTCCGAGCTTTCCAATGTCTGATCTGGACAAGATGTTTGAACCTACTGAGCCTCATTTTCCTCATCTGTAAGATGCAGGAAATAACATACCTTATCCCACGTGAAGGTTGAATAAGACCTTTATGACTTTGAATAAGACTTCATGAAAGTAAATAAAGAGATCGGCACAGTGCCTGAGAGGTCAGCACAATGTGGCAGGTGAGAGCACAGACTGGAGCTGAACTGTCCTCAAATTCTCCTTCGGGCTTTTGCTGTACGTGCAATGTAAGGTGAAGCCAAACAACTTTGTGCCTCAGTTTGCCAATCTGTAAAATGGGGCAATAATTGAACCTACCTTACACGGTTGTTTTGAGGATTAAATGAGTTCCTAAAGCTGCTTAGAACAGTGGCTGGCACATGACAAACACTCTAAAGGTGTTTTCTATCACTATCAGAAATTCCAGTTATTGAAATAAGTTGGTATTTCATAGCACTGTCCTGGAAAACTAACAAAATTGAAGTCAAGTAATAGAGCTTTCATCTTTAGTCATGCACAGATTAAGATGTTTCTTTTTTTTCCTTTCATAAAAGGAAACATGCAATTCGGAGATGAGGTTTTGGGAAGACCATCTGGGAAGGGAGGAAGTCCCAGGAAACTTGGTTATCTTCACAGGCCCCAGGAAGACCTGCACAAAGGGGAAAACTGATCTCATAATTGAACAAAGCTGCATTTTCGACCCGAAAGACAGGGCTAATGGGATGGTTAGGAAGGGCACTATTTCTCTGCAGGGAGAGAACTTAATAGAGCTGGAGGTCACAGGAGACAATACCCAACACTCACTAACAAATTGGCATTTTGCTTATTTAAAGAAGGTGGGGGGGGGTGGTCAGCTCAAAGCATGGTGCGGGGAATTGTATGTTGTATGTTGAGGCCAGTATCTGATGAGGTTTGGAAGCCCACACAGAACCACTTTCGGCCCCTTTAAGTCCTTTGCTAAAGCTTCTCTGTGCCAATTAGTTTGTTTTTCCTTATTTTTAAAACTCTCTGTAGAGCCTATCAACATAAGCAATGGTTTTCCTAAACCTTTGTGTATTTTCTGCAGCTTTTAAAAATACAATTCCCAAAGAACCATCCTTGGAGGGGTCTGCTGTAGACGCCAGATGAGGTGTCTTCTGGTTAAGTGACCTTGGGCAAATCACGTCTCTGAATTTTAGTTTCTATATCTCCTGCTTATCCCAGAGGGTCATGGTGGACAGCAAATAAGATGCGGAACGTGAAAAAACTCATTTTGACTGCAGGAGGGTATTGATGAAAAGACGTTATAAATGTAAATTTATAGAGTGGAGATTGGGGGCAGTGGGATGAGGAGAGGGAGAGAGGGAAAGACGTCCGCACAGACAAGAAGGTGAGAGGTGTGAGAAGATCAGTTTTTCAAGATATTAACTTCAGGTGCACGAAGAAAGCAGTTTGGAAGTTAAAAGATACCTAGTAAATGAGCAAGCATAGAAGGAGGCTGAGCAGCAGCTGCGCATCTGCGTAAGATGGACTGTCATGCACCTGTTGTGGAGGGTTTGAGTGGCTTGGAAAATACTTCTGACATGACACTAACTCAAAAAAAAAAAAAATAAAGCGTTCTGCACTGTGCGTCTGGAGAGAATAAAGCCAATTGTATAAGAAAAGCATCAAAAAGACTTGAAAATAAATACAGCGAAATTGGCTGCCTCCGCGAAGTGAGCAATTAAAGCAGATTGCTTTTATGTTTTTATTCTTTCTGAAAATTCAAATGTTCTTTCCTGAACATGAACCAGGTTTTCTAAGTAAAACTAAACTGACAACAAATTGTAGGAGCAGAGCTGGGTCACAGAGGGACCTGTGGGAACATGGAAAAAAGATCCCGAAGCTTCTTTGGGCCTACATGTGGGACTTGTACCTGGAAGGTCCCACGGGGTTATCTTGTCCCTCCGCTTCCTAGGGGTCCTGGATGGCAACGAGCAGCAACAGCTTCAAGCGTGCTCTGCTCAGGTGATGCCCGGAACCCCTTGACATGCTTCACTTGCAGCAGCTCACTGACTTTCACAGACGTGTCCTTGTGCTGGTTTGCTAGGGCCGCCCTAACACAGGGCCACGAACTGAGCGGCCTGGGCAACAGAGGTCTATTACCTCCCAGGCCTGGAGGCTAGAGATCCTAAATCAAGATGTTGGCAGCGTTGGTTCCTCCGGAGGGCTGTGAGGGAAGGGTCTGTTCCTCTCTTGTTGGCTTGCAGATGGCCCTTTTTTCTCCCTGTATTTCTTCCCATTGTCTTCCCTTCTGTGTGTGTATTTTTATTTTCACATGATGTTCTTTTTTTTTTTTTTTTACATGCTGTTCTTTTTATAAGGACATTAGTCATCTTGGATTAGGGGCCTCCTCTACTCCAGTATGACCTTATCTCAGCTAATTATACCTGCAATGACCCTATTTCCAAATAAGGTCCACACACTGAGATGCTGGGGGTTAGGACTTCGACCTACGGATGTTGGAGGGACAAAATTCAACCCATGACGCCTGTGAGGAGGATGGTGCTTTCATGCTCTCATGCTCCATTCTACAGATGTAGAAACCGAGGCTGAGCAGGTCAGTAAATTTCCAAGTTTCTAGAACTAGTAAGGGGGTACAGCTGGGGTCCTAAGGCAGGCAGTCGATTCTGGAGTCTACACGATTATGTGCTACAACCTCTGTGGAAAGCTAGAGGAGAAATACTATAGAAACAGACTCCAGTTTCAGGGGCATCTGGGGGGCTCAATGGTTTGGTGCCTGCCTTTGGCTCAGGTCGTGACCCTGGGGTCCTGGGATCGAGTCCCACATCGGGTTCCCTGCATGGAGCCTGCTTCTCCCTCTGCCTGTGTCTCTGCCTCTCTCTCTGTGTCTCTCATGAATAAATAAATAAAATCCTAAAAAAAAAAAAAAAAAAAAAAGGAAAAAAGAAGTAGACTCCAGCTTTCTTACCCAGCCAGGCAGGAGTGTAGCCGACAAGCTGAGTCTGACTTCAGACTTGTCTTAAAAATGACCTTCTAAACCAGCCAAGGCTGGATATGCAGGTTGTGCTGCAGCATCCTGTCTCTGCACCGCGTCTGCCCCAGTATGCCTCGTACCTGGCTGGTTTCACCCCCTTTAAAACACTCGTTTCACGTGCTCTAATTTGGTACAGGGTCAGAGCACAAAACAGATGGTGTTAGAATTTCTAAAGCTTCGGTGGGGTTGGTCTGCTGGTGAGCAAATGGCAGAAGGCATTCGGGGGAACAGGTCCTAGACGGGGCGGTGGGGGGCGCCCGGCAAAGCAGCACAGCCAGTGGTGACGGATTTGAGGCTTTCTCAAATTTACCACTTTATAGGGTCATTTGTCCAGTACCGCAGTTTGTCCGGGATCACATGGGCTTTGCTAGGAGGTGTGGCCACGGCCCAGAGCTTCACCTGCTGGGGCTTAGTGGGCCTGGAGTCATGTCACGGAATTGGTTAGAAATACATGGAGACGTGAACAGCCATTGCTTGTAAGTCTTCTAATTGGGAATCAAACTTGGTAGACATGCCCACACTGGCCTTCTGTGCCTGCAGCCTCCCTGGGGCAACGCCTGCCCCTTGAGGTCACATTTTCTGCCCCCAGCAGGCTGAGGAGCTGCCTACAAGGACCTGCATGGTAAAGGAGGGAGGACCACTGGACCACTGACACTGGCCAGTCAGGGTCCTCAACATCCGTGTCCTGTCAATCCCTCAGGCCCTGGGGATAGATGAGCAGAGTCATATCGGCCACTTGGCCACAGGCCTGCATGGAAAACCAGAGCCTCGTGTCTTGAGAATTTGCACACCCAGTCTTGTGGATGTCTAACCCTGCTTTCTGTGTCTCTCAGGCCCTAGCAGGTCACCATTCGGTGATCTCTTGAATCACAAGCTTCCAGTGGAATCTTAGAGCCTTCGGGCTGGGAGGCACCCCTGAGAGCATCCAATCTCCTTCGTGTCAGAGAAGGAAATGGATACCCTAAGAAACACCACAGGGCAGTTTGTAGCAAAGTCAAGGCCTGATGCAGCGCCTCCTGACACCCTCTCTCACACCCCATCCAGGAGGCCTGTGCTAGGAAGATCCTACTCTTTTTTTTTTTTTTTAAAGATCCTACTCTTAAGGGCTCCTTGGATGGTTTCTTTTACTTACCTGAAAACACATTTCCCCTTTGCACATTGCAGTCAGGCTCTCCTCTGCTTTGTATGCCTGCTTCCTCATCTGTGAAATGAAAAGTAGGAAGCAGTAACCACCATAAGATGGTAAGAAGTGGTAACTCCTGTAAGTCAAAACACACGAAGCACTGGAAATTGTTACCAGAACATAGAAAAAACACTCACTACCCTGTGATCACTGTGGTAGTTTCCTAGCACTGCTGTAACCAAATGCCACATGCTTGGTGGCTTAACACAATAAAAATTTTTTTCTCTCACAATTCTGGAGGCTTGAGGTCTGAAATCAAGGTGTAAAGCAGGGCCATGCTCCTTCCAAAACCTCTGGGGGAGGATCCTTCCTTGCCTCTTCCAGCAGCTGGTACCTCCAAGTGTCCCTTGGTTTGTGGCAACGTAACCACAGTCTCTGCCTCCATCTCCACGCCGCTGTCTTCCCTCTGTGTCTGTTTCGTCTCTTCTCACAAGGACAACTGTCAAATTGGATTCAGGCCCCGCCCCTACAGCTGTATGACCTCATCTTAACTAATTACATCTGCAATGACCTTATGTCCAAATAAGGTCAAATTCATGGGTACCAGGGACCAGGACATCAACATATCTTTGCCCAGGCAGGAGTGGAGGGGTTGGGGGGGGATACAATTCGACCTATAGCAATTATTTTTGTCAAATCAGCACATTTTAGAACAGGGAACTTTTATGGAGGTAGAAGTGGCCACTTCTTTCCTGTCATAATCTTGGACTGAGCTGCCTCAGAGCTTGCTTGTACTCATTTCAGTCAGAAAACTGATTTACACAGTTTCAGAAGTTTCAGATGTCCTGGAGACAAGAGAAAAGAGGGTTTTTAATTTGTGGAGAAGTTGCAAAGCCAACGCACTAACGCGACTCTCCTGTGTTCATTTAAAGAAGCTGTGAAGGCCGTCCGAGTTCATCAGTGGAGGGTTCCATTGTGGCCATTTATTTCTGACCAGCAATTTCTTGGTGTTCTGGGTTTGCATATATAATCCCTTTGGAAGTTTCCTATGGGGGGACAAAAGATAACAAAATTTGACTAAAATGATGACCATGGCGCTCCGGGTATATCTCACCCCAGGACTGGGACTCCGCAGGACAGTTTGTCCCCAGTGCCTAAGGGAGATATGGTAAGAAGAACGCACACACACATGTGTAAATGTATAAAAATGTAATATATATGCGTGCGTGTGTGTATACATATATGTATGTTTATACTAATATGTACGTATATACACACATGTACACATTGCTCATATATGCAAAAGATGAGTCTTCATCATTGCTCCCCAAATTGATTTATTTGCCATTATGTAAGTGTTGGTATACAAAGGTGACCAATGAATCCTGAGGGACATGAGTAAATAGGAAAAATAATTCAGTAACATTTGATGATGATCTGAAATCCTCACTTTACCTGGCAACTGTTGCAATGATCAATTGACTCTAGAATTGTGGAACATTTCCCCCCTTATTCTATGTCACAAACATCTGCAATTAGTCATTATCTCTATGGGCACTATTACAATTTTATTAATGCCACCATATTGGAAGAATTACGGAAAAATATTTCTGTCCTAATTTGTGAGCTTTCGGTTGTTCATTATGTTTCTATGAGTCATTTTGAAACCCAAGATGCTGCTCGGGACCTCAAATTACAGTGATTTTCTGTGCTATTGTTCAGGTTCTTGCACATGGAGAACAGATTCTAATGTGGAGCTAATTGAGTTAATGTAATAACTGCACTTTTCATGTGAGCAAATCCCTGGTGGGCTGCTGCTTTCTCTTTGAACATGAATCACAGGTTATGAAATCTATAAATACCAAAGCAAATTTGCTTGTGCATCTAAAGGAAGAAAAATACCTTGTCAGATCTTAGTTTAATTTCAAAACTCCTTTTTGATGGGGGTGAGATATTGACTTTCTTTTTTCTTTTTTCTTTTTTTTTTTAGATATTGACTTTCTAAATCTTTGACCAGTAGTAGGCTTCTCAGGACTTTCTTAAGGTAGAAAGTAAGATAAGTAAGTTAAAGCAGACAACAAAATGTCCCAAACCAGGAATGATAATGCAAACAGAATTTGAGTCTCACCCAAACTACATTTTCAAAACATCACCCAGGAGTTCTTGTCAGAGCAAGTCACACTGACTTTTTTTCTTTTCTTTTTTTTTTTACATTAATGGCATGCTCATTCCTGAATCTTGCTCGTTCAAATTGAACAAGTAGCAGTGACAGGCAGGAATGATTCTATCCTCTCTTATCTTCTAAAAATGGCCTCAGGCAAAATATCACTTTTTTTTTTCCTTCTACTTTCCTGCTGAAATCAGAGAGGGGGATGGCACCTGTTCAAAAAAGAGGCAGCAGCATGAGGCCACTGGTAGAGCCCAGTCAACTGCATTGAATCTGTTAGTCAGGCATCATTAGTAGGCATCAGAAGCTTCTGGCAAATGCTACCAAGTTTTTCCCTGTTCTCTCATCCAATGCTTGACTACCACGCTACGTTCATCACGCTTTAAAAGTCCCTGCATCATCATGCATTCATTCATTAACCAACATTCATTAAGCAGATGCTGTGTACTAGACACAGCCTTAGGTGATAGATGATGGTGACCCAAACACAAAGTCCCTATCCTCAAGGACAAAAATCTATTAACCTCTTAATCCTTTGGGGTCCCTAGAACACTTAGGTACTTGGCCCTTAACACCCCAGTGAGCACATTCTGGGTCCCATAGAACTGAAAAATCTAAAAGGAATGAGTGTTTTAATCAGGTTTCTACCTCCAAGCCGGTTTTGTGGACGCAAGGGAAAGATTTGACACGCACGCTGCTCATCCGTGACACCATGCTCATATCGCCAGAGCTGTAACAACCTCCAGGGTGGTTCAAAAATTCTGAATCAAACCACCACTAAGCACAAGGCTAGGCACACAATACAAGCTTAGAAGATATTTGGAGTTGAAACCAAATGTTCCAAGAGATAATCCTCAGGAGGTCCTTCTGAGATTTAGACCCTGTGAGTATGACCCATAGGTCTCCTCTAAAATATACTCCAACCCTGCTCTGCTCCCTCCTCTTCCCTACATTGCCCTGGAGAACACAAGGCATGCTTGATGCTGACTCCTAAGTGATCAGAGTTTACTTTCCTGGTAACATTTCCCTGTGGCCTTTCTAAACAAAAGAAGACAATGCATGGGACCATTAGACCAGGAGGCTAGCCAAGGGGTGGCCCTGAATATATTGGTTACAGGCTCAGATTCCAGCAACTGGCAAACCTAGGTGCAAAATCCACCTTTCTCACTAGCCAGCTTTGTGACTTTGGACCAATTACAGAGTTTCCTTGGTGTTCATTTCCTGATCTATAAAATTGGGCTAATGGTAGTGCCTATCTCTATTCTGAAGTTTAAATGTGGAATGAATGGCAAGTGTTTAACAGAAAGCCTGGAACAGAGCAAGGACTCAAAATAAATGTTCCCCAAGAGCATTCTTCTGAGGGGTTCTTTACACATGCTTCCTGAGATCCATTATGGCTTTCAACTCTTGGTAGTTCTAGAATACTTGTTCTTGAGGGTCTCCTCTGCTTGGCTGCCTTTGTCACTTCTCTTTTTCATTCATTGCTGCAATTAGAGGAGCCAACTCTCCTCCAATACCCAGCCTGAAGCTCTAGCTCCCAGGAATGAGTGTTCTCAGCCACCACTTAGTGGGCAGGAGCTTTTGCAGTAAGACCTGAGAGTCAAAGGTCTCCCTGACCCAGGATCCCTCTCTACCAAGCTCCTCCTCGCTGGTTAAAGGCAGTTTGTAGTGTGAATAAGTTAATGCAATAAAAAAATAATTTTCCTTAACTACAAGTTAGAAATGAGTTTTGGTTTTATAGGTATCAAGAGCTAACACATAACCTTTAAGTTTGTTCTTATTTAAGTAACATCTCATAGGAATAATTCAGGTAAATGCTGAACTGTACAATCGGTTTCTTTCCTTTCAAAGGTTCTTTGTGTTTTGCAAGTTAAAAAAGACTGGTTTCAAGACTAAAATTAGAGTATTTTGAATTTTGTCTACGAAATGTATAACGAACTAGTATCCACTATGTTAGTATTTATGAAAATGCCCATTAGATTGTAAGTTTTTGAGCAGAAATGGAATTATATTTGTTTATGTGTTTTCCACAGTGCCTACCACTGAGCTTTGCCCATAATGTATCCTCAATCAACATCTCAATCATGCAACAAATACCTACTCAACATCTGCTGTGTGGGAAGCATTGACAGGGCTGTGAGGAACACAAAGACGAGTAAGCTGCAGGTTTGTAGACTAAGAGACAACTGATACACAATAGTCAGCATAAAGGGAGAGTGATTGGTGGGATTAGAAGCGAAAATTAAATGCTGGCTCTTCAGAGACGGAGCATGTGCTTCTGACTGGAGACCTCAATGAAACTTCAAGGAAAATGTTGGCATTTGAGCTGGGATTTGAAGGGGTTGTAAGATTTGGACACAGTGAGATGGTGCATGAAAGCTTCATAGGAAAATATGACAGCCTAATCACGGGCCAGAAAGCCTGGAATCACAGAGGGGACTTGACCAGACATCTGATTTGGTATTAGGTATGCTAACTAGGAGATCAAACTGATAGAGTAGACTGGGGTCAAATCCCAAGGAGCGTGAATGTCAGGCTGTAGGGAGTTGTTCACTGAAGATTTTTGACTAAGTGAACAGCATAAAGGAATCATGCTGGTGCTTCTAATTTTCTCAGAAAAAGAGCACAAATATCCTGATAAAATGCGATCCAGAATCACAAAGCTTTGAAGGATGTGATAAAATTGAGTACAGGATTTTCTTGGATCCATTGCAAAAGCCAGGGTGAGAATTTCTCTCCTGCTTCTTGCCTCCATGGCACTTACAGCTGAAGCCAAACGTTTTAACCCTTAGTCATCCACAGTATTGCGTTGTTTAGGGCTCAGTTCAATCAAATCAGCTTACTTAGGAAGTACTGAGGACCTCAAGGTCCATGTTAGCTGGTAGAACCAGTAAATCCTTCTCAGAGATGAGCAAGACACTGTTTAGTCCTTGCCTTCAAAGAGATTTCAAGACAATAGAAGGAATAAAATAGTAATTTCGGTGACTGTTGTTGAAAGCCTGTGCCCTAGGTGGAATGACCCAATGAGAGTGCAGCGGCTGAACAAGAGGGAAGAGACTGGATGGAGAGACACCAGCGAGGAGGCTAACTCAGCGCTCCACAGGAGGCATAGTCCGGAACTAAATGTGAAGTCCACAAGTGAGAATGGAAGAAAGAGAAGATGGGAATTGAAAGCACAGGGTTCAAACTAACACTGGAAAGTAGGTGAACATGAGGAAGGAGGAGCCTAAGAAGACCCTCATACTTTGGGTGCTTAGATAGATGACGGTACCATCATCTCAGCAGTAAGAGCATGGGGAAATGAAGAACTGGCGACCTTAGAGTGTTGGAGACATCAGCGTGACCATCTTGTAGGCATCTCTATTTGGTGGTTTGCTCAAAGGAAGAGACCGTGTGATGTCTGCTTTCATAGCCTCGGCCCCAGTCTAATGCCTGATGTTGAGGACTTCCAGCAAGAACTTCTGGCACTATTCATACCACATCCATCCAAAAACAACCCATATGACCATCAGCCATAGAATGTATAAATAGATTGTGGTATATAGCGTGGAACACTATAAGAGCAACAAAAATGAGTCGACTGAAGCTGAATACAAGAAAGCAGATAAATCTCATGAGATCAATGTTGAGTGAAAGAAGCCAGATCCAAAAATGGATGCATGGTGTGGTTGAATTTACATAAACCTCAAAAACAGACAAAACTGAATATTTAGGGATGCACACTAGTGGTACAAGAAGAGGGAAAAACAAGCAAATAATTGACATGAAAGTCAGGGTAGTGCTTGCCTTTAGGAGGCGGGGATGGGGATTGGAAGGGTCACAGTCCACTCCCAGGAAGCCAGCACTAGTTAATTGCTTGTCCTAGGAAGCCATCCACCCAGCTGTATATTTATGTACTCCACACAGTTTGTGTGCTTATTTTATTTAAGAGTAAAAAAAAAAAATCTTAAAAAGAAGAGGTTAAAAAATTACAGATTTTTCAATGTGGGTTTAGGTAGATAATAACATGGAGACTCTCCACTTGGTGGGTTACTCACTGGTAACCTTCAAGACAAAAGTTTCAGTAAAACTGTGGTGACAGCAGCCACATGTTCAGGGATTAGCAAATAGACAGGTTTGAAGGCAATGAAGGGTAATAGTGAAGACTTGCAAAGTGTTTTCTGATGAAGAGAAGGGTAACGGTGAAGAAGTGGCCTAATTCAATAGAAAGTTTAAGCTTTTATTCTCTTTTATTTTCCAGGCTTGAGGGACTTGAATAAGAAGGCGGAACAGAGAACTCAAACCGTGCAGATGATAGAGAAGGTAGTTGATGGACAAGGTGCTAACCGGTAGGTAGAAGGACTGGCTGTCTCAGGGAAGAAGTGACTTCCTCAGCAACAGGCATAAAGGAAGAGCTCTCTGGGAATGGAAAGGGGGGGCATCAAAGACGGCAGCTAAGAATCAGAGCATACTCTTCTATTCAGAAGACAAGAGGTGCCAGGGTAGTCTGAGGGGCCTGGGAGAGGCACGCATGCCCTACGCAGATCCTAGGGTTTGTGGGTAGCCATCCGGGTGTGGCTGAAGTTGGTAGTAAGAATTGGGGCAGATTCAATCAGCAGAGTTTGGGGGATTCCCGGACAAGCACAATAGTTTAAGAATAACTGTTATAATATTCTTACATAAGAACACCTGGGTAGCTCAGTGGTTGAGCCTTTCTTTGGCTCGTGTCATGATCCTGGGGTCCTGGGATCGAGTCCCACATCGGGCTCTCCGCAGGGAGCCTGCTTCTCCCTCTGCCTGTGTCTCTGCCTCTCTCTGTGTGTCTCTCATGAATACATAAATAAAATCTTTTCAAAAAAACAACATTCTTACATAAACAGGCCAGCGCCATTTATCATGGTCTGCGTACTGATGGTGAGGGCAGGCATTGCTGTAGACATATTTGCCGAGATAGCTCAGAAAGCTGAAGAGATTGGAAACATGCTATTTCCTTGGTTTTCTCAGTAAATTAACAGCCAAGATTATCTGCTGAGGGTGGAGGGACTGAGAAAGAGCTTTAAAGAAAATGGGGAAAATTGAGTCACAGTGAAGGGGGAAGCTGCTGATCAAAGTCAAGTATAGGAATTGACTGGGAAATGCTGAGTGCCCGGCTAAAGTTTGGGGCCATGAGTTTATGGTTGCATGAATCTGTGTGGTTGTAGGATTTTTTTCATCAGTATTCAGCTTCTTGGAGAAGGGAAAAGAAAACTGTAGCACTAATGCAAGACCGTATTTTGCTACATGAGTGTAGCTGGGGCAGGGGGATGGATAGTGGCAAAGAATTTGAAAACGAAGCTGTGGTCTATGTATACGATGGAATATTCCTCAACCATTAGAAATGACAAATACCCACCATTTGCTTCGATGTGGATGGAACTGGAGGGTATTATGCTGAGTGAAATGAGTCAATCGGAGAAGGACAAACATTATATGGTCTCATTCATTTGGGGAATATAAGAATTAGTGAAAGGGAATAGAAGGAAAGGAGAGAAAATGAGTGAAAATATCAGTGAGGGTGACAAAACATGAGAAACATCTAACTCTGGGAAACGAACAAGGGGTAGTGGAAAGAGAGGTGGGTGGGGGGTTGGGGTGACTGGGTGATGGGCACTGAGGGGGGCACTTGGCAGGATGAGCACTGGGTGTTATGCTGTATTGGCAAATTGAACTCCAATAAAAAAAAAATAAAAAATAAAAAAGAATTTGAAAATGCTGGCAGAGAGTGGTTTAGGCTCTCACCGGAGTCTCTCGGTAGGGGGAAAAAACCCATGAGAGGAACTTCTGGATAAAATGGTCAAAGAATAACTGCAGAAGAAGTGGAGTCATGAGAGCATTAGAAGTATTGAAAATTGTTATCACCTGGAAGGATATTAGACAACTCTTCCAACAGATGAGTTTCTACGTGGAGGGTGGGTGGCTGAAGTAGAAAATAAATATTCTAGTATTATAAGAAGAGGTCTAAGAATTGCAGGACTAGGTTATTGGATGAGTTTTTTTTTTAAAGGAATTTATTTATTTATTCATGAGAGACAGAGAGAGAGAGAGGCAGAGACACAGGCAGAGGGAGAAGCAGGATGCAGGACTCAATCCCAGGACCCCGGGATCAGGACCTGAGCCAAAGGCAGATGTGCAACCACTGAGCCACCCAGGCGTCCCTGGATGAGGCTTTTAAATGAACACTGAAAGCTTCATAGGATGGGAAAGAGGTTTCGGATTTTATGCCAACTATGATCGAGTGTTCTGGTTGCCTGGACTGTCGTGTTGAGAAGGATTCTGAGGTCGCTTTAAGGGTCAATGGAAAGAATAGCATGACAGACAAGCAATATTTGCCCATAGAAGAAGGGAAGAGTAATAAACATGCCATATACCTGTTTGTGACAGCTCTTCAAAGGTTATAGCAGGAGTTGAGGTGCAGAAGAGAACCACATGAGATATGGGCCCGGAATTCAAAGGATCAGAGAGAGTGGTTAGTTCAAGATCAACTGCGTGCATGCGGTAAATATTAACCACCAAGTTGATTTTCTTTCTTTCTGACTAGGCTTTATATCATCCTTCCTTCATCATCTCTCCTCAGCTAATTACCATCATGAATTCAACTCCCCGTCCATTTTTAAAGTGGCCTAAATTCCTCCTTTGGCAGCATTTTTGAGGTTTGCCCAATCAAAGGTCATTCAGGGGAAATCTATACTGCAATGTCCATACACATTTAAGGAATTCCAAACGATTCTTGCAGAAACCCACTGTGCCCTTAGGAATGCTCCCAGGGTTTTGCAAAAGAGAAAGACAGCCAATTGGGCCTTTCATAGAAGACAGATTGTATTATCTGTGAATTGGCTATTTCGAATATGATTGCTCTATACTTGGAACAGTGGAAGGATGAATTATAACTCCATCTTATGGAGCATGAATTATCATTTTCATGAATACTTTCAATGGCCCTGTGGATCAGATATCATCACTGTCATTTATTGTGTATTTTACTCTTTAAATTATTTTTTAAATTACAGGAAAATACATTTTCCTTGTCGTAGAGCACAGAGGTAGGCGTAATATACATTGAAAATCTCTTTCTTAACACATCTCATCTCTCACTCTTGGTGTTTTGCTGACAAAGGCAGTGGTAGAGGCAGCAGTGAAAGCCACGTTTGTCTAACTAAAGACACTTTAGTCTCTGTTTTATTACTTAAACGCTACTACCTAGCACTGTGGGTTTTTTTTTTTTCCAGGAAGGATATGACAATGAACAGAAGAGATAATCAGCAGAGATCCTATGATCTACTTTTCGTCCATTATTCCTATAAACACAGAGATCAGTCCTTAAACAGAGAGATCCTTATTATTATTCCTTAAACAGAGAGATCAGTCAATGCTAAGAAATGAAATCTGCTGTGAATAAAGAAATTTGGTCAAAACAGGATGACCTGGGTCTGTCTGTGGTTCTGGGCTTGCGCATAAAAGCAAGCGAACATATAGCTGACTTCCACTCCAGCCAAAGATGGAGTAATAAGGATAGGATTTACGTTTCCACCTGAGCAATAAAACAGAACCTGGACAAAATACATGAAGCAACCAAGACAATGGACGTCAGCAGGGAAGGACAGTAAATGCAATGATCGCCCTGGTTTACTGCCTGGAGAGAATGGCCAAGCTGTGGTACAGGAAGGTGGAATGCAGGTGCCCGGCAGCCCCTCTGAGAGGAGGAGATGAAATGGGGAGTCTGGGGCTGCCAAGAGAGCCAGTGTTTGGGGCAGAGTGGTGAGAGGAGAAAGCTGCACACACGGAGACCTCCAGGTATCTGCAGACGGTCTTCCTTGAGTCTCCTGCTTCGTACTGATTGGCATAAGTGGGGGAGGAAATTCTGGGCCATTAAATGAGACAACCAGAAGGATAAGAGAGAACACAGCTGGGGCTTGCACTGGGCAGGAAATAGTTTCTGATCCCACCGGCTACGGTGGAAAATGTCAAAATCTACAGGGCATCAGATAGTACTGAAGATGTCTTTGCCTCAAGAGGGGAGGAAAATTAGCTCTGGAATAAATGCTGCCCTAATCCTGCCTGAAGTACCTTAAAATCGAGGCCCCGAAGGATCAAACTGTTTCTAGGTAACTTGCTGTGTACCAGAACAATCCCACGAATGTTTATAGGAACACGACAGTATCCAGCACTCAACAAGCTGAGATCGTCAATGGCTAACATCCAGTCAAAAATCTCCAGCATGCTTCTTCCTCGATCCGTGTTCTCAGATCTGGGCAATCTGTCACATTATTCCCACCTGCACCCTTAGATGGTGGGTGTTAAATGCGTCTTTCACTCACCTCTTTCCACTTTCTGTGAGCTCTTAGCAGCGCCTACTTCCACCAGCCTTTCTCCCCCAGGAGACCTGCAGGCCTTACCTCTCTCCCTGCCCTCCTACTAAAGTTGTCTAAAGCTTTCTTTTAGAGGAAAAGCAACAAAACAAAACAAAACACTCTACAGGCCTCCAGCTATGTCTTTATAATTTATTTACTCAGAGCTGCTCTTTGAGGCCGAGGAATTCAGCTCGCCTGACAATTTCTTGATATCCTGATGCTACTCCATACAAAACCCAGCAAACAGCGGGTTTGATAAATAGTACAGCATTTTAACGATGGGCAGATTTGCACTCTGGGTACTCTTCTAAGCAAACCTCCTTGAAGACACAAGATGCTTAAGGTTTAGAGGGAGGAAAAAGGAAAGTTAAAAATGTGACTTAGCCAGGTAAATAGAACCAAAAATATAAAATTCAAAACACACACTCTAAAAATATCCACTTCTCCCCAGGGAGCATGCTCTCCTTGTGTAATTAAGTGAAGTATTTTAGATAATTTTCAGAAAGAGTCTGATTTTGTTCTTGAAGAAGAGCTATTAAACACCAAGATCTGTGTACTATGCAGTCTCAGTCCCCTCCTGAGAGCCTCAGGCAGTCACAATTTTTCCAAAACGAAATTGGTATTGAAAAGATTTGAAAATGAAGTGAAGTGCAGTACTCTCCCCCTTTCCAGAGGAAGGTCTCCCTATCTGGGAACAGACTCATAGGATTCACCTGGAAACTCTGGGTATCCTTGCAATGTCCTCTTAGGTGACCAAAGAAAGACAAATATTCAAGCCCTCATACTCCTATCACGAGCAGACTCTGTGCTGTGTGCTAAAGGCTCGGAATAGAATGAAGCTAAGATTCAGCCCCCTTCTCTCCAGCTTCGTGATGTTCTTATTTGGGTAATTTTGGTCTGGTCTTTTCCGATGGTTCATTCCCTATTACCTGATGGTGAAAAGCCTCTACCTTATAGCCAGAGCATCGTCCAGGGGATATCAGGAGAAGGCAAAACTGTGATGTAGGGGAAATCCAGCTTTATCCTTCTCCTCTCCCCTTCCTTCTCCTCTCAGGGCTGGGGTGGATGGAGGACCCCAGCCTCTCCAACTTTAGTTGTCAGTTGACCAGTTGACCCATTTGTCTGGTTTCTCCTTGAAATACTGCCCTCCACTCTGATGGTCTCCTTAGGGCAGCCCCCCTCCTTGCCTGACTCTACTTATTTGTAGAGATCAAAGATGCCCTTGGTATATTTTGGCTCCAACCTCAATCTCACTCCTTCTAGTCCAGCCAAACTCAGCTCTCCCTTAAGTCATGAGGTACCCAGAAACAAATCTACCATTTTCAAGGAGCAATGTCTTTGCTTGGGAAGCCCTGGGACACTCTGTTGTGTATTATCTTGCTGGGATGGGCAGTGAATGGCTTGTGCAAGAATTGTCAGGCCTCTTCCCCCAGCCTCAAGCTCCTCAGCAGGAACTGTATGTACTTGGCTGTGTTCCGCTCCTTCCCCCTTCCTTTCTTTATATAGAATGTTCCCTCTCCCTGGGACCTCCCTCACAGTCCTTGCCCACTGCCCCTATCTTCACCTAGTCAACTCCATTCTTCAAATGCTGCCTCCCAAAAAAGTCTTACGAGTTAGGTAATGTTATGGGTTGATTTGTGCCCCCTGCCCAAATTCATATGTTGAATCCTGACCCCCAGTACTTCAGAATCTGACCTCATCTCTTTTAAAGATATATTTATTTATTTGAGAGAGAGAGAGAGAGAGAGTAAGACAGAGAAGAGGCAGAGGGAGAGAGAAAATCTCAAGCAGACTCCCCACTGAGTGCAGAGCCCAATATAGGGCTCGATTCCACCACCTTGAGATCATACCCTGAGCCGAAATCGAGTCAGATGCTTAACCCACTGAGCCACCCAGGGCCCCAGAATATGACCTTATTTAGAGATAAGATTTTTAACAAAGGTAATCAAGTTAAAATGAGGCCTTTAGGGTGGGCCCTAATCCAATATGACTGGTGTCCTTATAGGAAGGGGACACTTGCACAAAGAGGAACACAGAGAGACGACAATATGAAGAGAAATAAGGAGAAGATGACCACCTACAAGCCAAGGAAAGAGACCCTCACAGCCCTCAAAGAAAATCGACCCTGCAGACACCTTGAGCTCGGACTCCCTGCCTCCAGAACTGTGAGGCAATAGATTTCTGTCATTGAAACCACCCAGTGGTACTCTGTTATGGCAGCCCTGGCAAGCCCTGTTTTTCTGGGAAAACAGAATCTGAGATGAAGGTTTGCATTAAACAAGTGCACTGGGGAGTGCCTCAGGGACCCACACCTGCGGGGTGTGACAGGAAATTGGACAGGAGAAGGACTTGAACCGCCAAGCATTTGCCATCGAGAGCTCAGCTGATTCGAAGGTCACTCTAGAGCTGGTCCTGTGGAGTTGTCCTTTTCTGAGCATAAGGAGGTAAGGCAAGGACCCAGCAACCTCCTGCTCCCAACACGGATCAGTCATGGAATGTGGGACAGGTCACCTTGTGTGAGAAGACTTTCTGTGACTGAGGGCAATTCCTGCAGAGAAACTCAGCAGAGAGCCAGCCATGGGGCTGGGGATCCAGTGATCTGTCCTGCGGGAGAGCCACACGGCGCCACAGCAGCCACAGCATCCTCCCAGACCGGGTTTGCCCGTCAGCTGCACTCCCATGACACCACAGACCTTGACCCCTACTCCACACGACTCACCACAGCGGTAATTTATTTGTGCTTTTATCGTACATTTTTCATTCACTTGTAAATGTAATACTTTGAGTAAATAGTGGGCTGTAAATGTGCAAAGGCTTGGTTTGTTTTGCTCACTTCTTTATTGCCTACACCTAGAAAGAGTGCCTGGACTATAATAGGCATTCGATGAATATCGTTGGCCGAACAAACGAATTTTTGCCACCGAAGGTAGACCTGAGGATCATATGCTTATCATCTGAGATCTGAAATCCTCCTCCTCTCAATTTACCAGCTACCATCTATTCTGAAAAGTTAGTAAATGAGAACACATAATTGGAATTGGAGGGGAAGGAGCCCAGCGTGGGTCCTCATTGTGTTGAGTGCGTTCTTTGCTCTACGGGCTGAATCGTATCTCCCGAAATGTGTGTGTTCAAGTCCTAACCCCCAGTACCTTACAGTATGACTATTTGGAGATAGAACTTTTAAAGAGAGTATTAAGGTCAAATAAGATTATATGGGTCGACATAATCCAAGAGGACTGGTGTCCCCCTACGAAGAGGAGACATCAGGTGCACAGAGAAAAGGCCGTGCGCAAACCAAAGAGAGAGAGCTCAGGAGAAACCAACCCCCTGGCACTTTGATTTTGGACTTCCCAGCCTCCAGAACTGTGAGGGAATAGTTTCTGTCCTTTAATCCACCCAGTCTGTGGTATTTTGTTACGGCAGCCCTCGCAGCCTCTCACTTTTCCTCTTTGAACCTCGGTGTCCTCATCTGTTAACTAGGAGTGATCATTTCTGGCTCATGGAAGGATATGAGGATTGAATGAGATCATGTGTGAAAATTCCTGGGTGGACGGTGGTGCCGTCCACACTGGGAGAGCAGGGAGGGCACGTCTGGGCAGCAGTGGGGAGCAAGCCCAATTTGGGACTTCGTGATGATCAGGGGCCCATGACACACCCGGGCGGGCATCCTAGCAGGCAGGGGCACCCACAGTAGTGGATAAGCGTTTAATCAGAATTAATGGGAATCCCTTTATCCTCCCTGCCCCCCAATTGCCCTCTCCCTCATTTGCATGCATTTGGGAATCCAGTAAGTCTGGCATCCTGTGCCTGCTTCTCCACCTCTCTGCTCTCTCCCAGCATGAGGGATAAAGCGTCTACCTGTCTGCTGGGGGTAGCTGGGGGATCATTGCTTTTTGGAGAAATATAACTAATGGAAATGCATAGAGCGTATGCGAGATAAAGAGAAGGCTCCGGAGTGCTGCAGGGCTCCCTTTGTGTTACAAAGACGAGCCTGGGAGGTGGGGGATGATTTCCGAGGTGCTTGCTGCGCTTACTGTGAGGAGAAGGCCACGGAGGCAAACCAACTCCTCTATCAATAGGAACTGCTTCCTTGGAAAATCGCACACGGAAATATGTGAATAGAGCGCCCTGGGCATGTGTTCTCTGCACTTTAGTTGCTTCTGGGCTTTAGAGGAACAGATGAGAGTGCACTAAGTGGTTACACGTGGGACACTAAACACATAGCTTAGTGTTTATGCTTTGAAGTGAGGGAAGCCCGTGCCAGGCAGCATGTGTGTATGCACGTGCGTGTGTGTGCACGCAAGCACATGTGTGTCCATACGTGTATATGTGTGTGTTGGGTCAAGCAGGAGAACTGAGCGAGAGGAAGAGACCTACTGCTTGCTTGTACTTAATAGTCTTTATTTTATCTCAAGCTGAGATCTTTTTTCTCCGGATGCCTGTTGTCCTGTGAGCACAGTGTTTGTCAAGACTAACAAAAGGGCAGGACACAAGAAGATAAGTAAAGTTATGTGGGGGGTGGGGGGTGGGGGGGATCCAGACTGGACTTTCAAGTCTGGCCCAGTCCCGGACTTATTGCCATTGACAGAATTACGAGCCATGGTATGTTATAACCAGGAAGGGACACCAGTGTCGCTTGATTCAGGCTCTTCATTTCAGAGCCAGGAAGGGGAGCCACAGAAAAGCTAAGTGACCTCCATTGGCCCATGGAAGAGCCAAAGAAACAGGCCCATGCAGCCTGGGTGGTTTTCATGCAGTGAGATTACTGTGTGATCCTCATGAGAGTCGAGGTCGAGGATGACGGGCTTCGGAAAGAGCATCACTTGAGCATGGCCTTTTAATTTATAAAATCGGGACGCCCGGGTGGCTCAGTGATTGAGCACCTGCCTTCTGCTCAGGGCGTAATCCCGAAGTCCTGGGATGGAGTCCCACATGGGGTTCCCCCCAGGGAGCCTACTTCTCCCCCTCTGCCTGTGTCTCTGCCTTTCCCCCCACTCCCTCATAAATAATAAATAAATAAATAAATAAATAAAATCTTTTTAAAAATTTATGAAATCGAAGCCCATACTGCAGTGAGCAGCTCCTCTGCTGCCGGGGCAAGGCTTCTGGTAGCACAGAAAGCATCTGTGGGGCAGATTAGAAAAATGTACCCCCTCCAAGTCCATGACGCTGGGAAGATCTGCCTGTGAGTTAATCAGGGAACACTCCCTTCCCACCCTGAGTAGGCTTTGCCCACATTCCATGGATGGCAAGTGGCATGCAGGCTGGACTTCAGCTCCCGCTTGTCCCTCTGCTGGGGGCCCTTCTGCTGAACGACCTGCCCAACTGCCCAGGGCAGCCTTTTATATCCTCACTGAGGCTGAGAGAATGGCAGCACATGGGGCTGGCTGCGCGAGGCCTGGGCTTCTCTAAGCTGCCGCACCATCTCCTCCTGCTTCCCTCCCATCCCTCCTCACTATTTCTCCTTTCTTTTCTCACTGTCAGCTAAAGCGGTTGGCATGGTCCCACACTGGCACTAAGATGTTATTTCAAAATAAAACTGAGACTTACGTGCCTGTGCTTGGTTTTAGGGGTCATCAGCTCAAGGGAACCCTTGCCCAGATACATGCTTCCTCTCTTACAAGATTCCACCATTAAAATATCTGCAATCATTTCTTTGATAAATGTAAACCTTGATAAATCCATACCACATAGTGTGGCTTGATAGCTTTCTTGGGGCTTTGCCTCTTGCTCACCATGTTCAACGTTGTTTCGGTGAAGCCTGGAAGTCACGATTTAGGGACATAAATATGTGTTTCAGCCCATCTGTTTGCTTAGTCTATTTTTCAGAGCTTTTCAATCTCTCCCACTAGCCGTCTAGCATTTTTATTTGGGGTTGCCACAATAAATGCAAATGGGAAATAAAAGGAATTCCTTCCATGTTCTTAGGGCTAGAACTAGGCCATGAGATGCAAGGGGGAAAGCACAAGATAAACATCCAGAAGACCTAATACTATAAGACCTAATACATTGGTCGAGACACTCAACTCCACTACGTCATGGCTTTTTCCCATTGGAAAAATAGGGGAAAGAAATAAAGACCATCCTTCTTAAATTAGACAATGTTTGTAAAAATACTGTAACTCCAAAGCACTATGAAAATGTTTCTTTTCATTCATTTTTTTTATTGCATATGAGGCTGATTAAAGGTGGCTGTGGATCCTTTGTCACTGCTTCCATCAAGAGGTGGAGTCTACTTCGACTCCTACATGGACACATGAACTCGGAACTGGCTTTGGGACTGGCTTTGACCAGAGGCTGGGGAATAGCAGAGATAAGCAGGAACAGAGGAGGGCGAGGCTCTGTGGGTGCTGCGCTCTGCAGGTGATGGGTTTCCATCAGTGACCCGGGGCAGAGCTAAACTGCACCTCACATGGTCTCTAGCAGTGTGGGGGTTTGCAAAGCTGCGAACACAGCAGTGAAATAGTGGGAAGAGGCCTGAGAAGGAGACAGCTGAGAAGCCCCGGGAAAGAAAAAAGATTCTCACACCAACTCCTAGCCTTCTGTTGAGTGAAGAAGGATGGATAAGAACACCCCTTATCAGAAACCCTCTCCACTCTGGAGAATGTGGTGACATTTAAAGAGGAGAGAGCAAGGGAGAGGTGAAGACAGGAGGGAAAGCTCCCACGGGAGGCTGAGAGGTGTAGCAGAGGCACGGGGATTCCAAGTCCAACAAACCTGGGCTCAGGCCTGGCTTTACTACTCAGGAGTTGTGGGACTCTGCAGGTCCAGCCCCTCAGAAAGGGCCCAGTATGAAGGACTGGAGGCGGGAAATTCTTTGGTGGAGACCACTGCGGCCCCCCTTGCCACCAAGCCATTCTCTCCTTCTCTGGGCACGCACTTGGTCTTCATTTCTCTGACCCCCTCGAACTTAGTGTGGCCCCATGACTATTCGGAGGGAATGAGGGCAGACGGGAGGTGTGCCTTCCCCAGGCCTGACCCAGAAAGGACCCCGGGCATGTTTTTCCATTCTTGTTCCCCTTTTCTGTTCACTGGAGTCTTCACGCCCATAGAGCCCCTGGAAGCCACAGGCATGTCTTCATCACTCGGTGTCTCTGAAATATTGTGTCAGAGAAAGCTGCCCCATCAACCTTGAAAGAAGTAATACATTTTTATTGCGCTAAACCTTTAAAACTTGGGGATCCGTTGATTTCCACACACTAATGCAATTCACTGAGCAGATTGTTGCAGGCCCCAGAAGTCATATGGTGGGGGATCTGGATTTGAGATGTGGCCACAGGGGATGGGGTGATAAAGGTAAACTGAGGCTCAGTCCCCAGGAGCTTTTCCCACATTCCTCACTACAGAGGGTGATGAGTTAAGGAGTGATGCATCCTTTGGAGTCAAACAAAAGCTCGACTGTCTGGAAAGAGTGAGCAGTTGGACCCACAAATGAGTAGCCAAACAGATAACAGGGGTGATGGTGGAGGCATTGTTAGAAAAAGTAGTAGCCATGGCAATAGACATCGGCCAAGCCACCAAGAAGCTGGGAGCTCAGGGTGACCTGGTGGGGACAAACACAACAGGAGAACTTTAGTAGGGGGGACAGGCATGAAAGCAGCTCAGACCCTGTGGGCAAGAGGGAGGTGGGGGCCCCGGGCTTAGCTCGTGGAGCGTGTCCTGCACTGGCACTTGCCTCGCTTCCCTTGGCCCAACATGCATATAAGGCTTTGGGGGACCCAGGCCACAGAGGGAACAGAGGAGGCTGAAAAGACCTCTGAACTGACCTCAGGACTGAGATTTGCCTGAATCCTTTCCTTTTCCACTTTTTCTGTCATCTTCTTGAGCACCTCTCACCCAGATCCTCCCCAGCTGTTTTCTAGGAGAGGTGGAGCCTGGGCTTCTGTGCCAACTAAAATGTTGCAAGATGAATGGAGCCCCAAACATTTGCTAATAACCCATTTTAGGGGTTTATGTGGAGAGTGGGGGTGGAGTAAAAAAGCTCAACAGAGGGATAACTGATGATTTGGGCGGGTCTCAGAGGCAATTGCTTTGAGCCACTATTTATCTATTTTCCTTTATCCATTTTCTTCCAGGCCAGCCTAATTTCCCAGATCCTTTACTGAGTGGCTAAGAAATCCGTGTGCTCTTCCATCTCTTCCCCAGTCTTTTTTCTTTTGCTGCCAGAGTCTCTATTTCCACTTCTATTTTTTCCACATCTTAATGCAGCAAACTCTGTGAAGCCCTAATTGAACTTTTTTTTTTTTTTTTTGTAATGGGAGAATTTAGAGCAGTGGAGCTGAATGGATGCTGTGCAGAGGGTCGATTTTACTCCAGAAAGCATCTTTTTTTATGTGCTGGAAAAGACATGACATTCATTAAAGGATAGTTTTCCCAAAAAAGGGCAAAATTATGTCTCTCGTAGAGCTATAAAATGAACATGTGTTAAAGATTTTATTTGATTCATTAATTAAGTGAGAGAACCAAGCAGATGTTATAACTGGATTAAAGAAGTCAAAGGAGCATAAATATATGCTCCAAATATATAGAGAGTAAAGGAATGTTGAAATTAATGTGCAAATGGAGGCAAAACTGCCCTTTTCTTGGAGTGGGAGGAAGTATAATCTTTCTCCTGGACGAAATTCATTTGCATCTTTATAGATGAGACTTACTTCGCATTGCTATCAGTTATCTACAATTTTCAGAGTAAAATAGCTCCTACAGAATCAGAATCAGACAACCCAGAAGGCTGTGCTTTAGACAAGGCATCATTTCCCATTGAAATATAAATTTTTTCTTGTATACTTAGACCAAATGGATGGTTGGGGCAATCTCAGAAAAAGCAGGTTACAATTAACATCTTAAATTCATAACAATCTGGGCTGAATTAATCTTGATTTAGCATCAGTAGTATCCAAGAAACTCTTTTCCTAATGAGCTCCATCCCCCTTGTGTTGTGATTGTCACAAATTTATATTTTCTTACATTGTGTTAAGAAGGAAATGTGGGTCTAATTGCAATTTTCTTTGCAACTGCCAAGCAAATAATCCAAATCTAAATGTGACCCTGCCTGACTTTCATAGAAGGGCATTAAATCGTATTTCATGTTGAATTAAACAACCAGTACTGAATTAGGCAGTCACAGAAAGAGTCAGAGACCCGTGATCTAGCTCCAGCTTTCTGGCTAAAGAGATGTGTAATCTCTGAGCCTTGGTTTTCTTACCAAGGGAAAGGGCAGACTTGATGTTCTCAAAGGTTTCCTTTCATTCTGTTTTCCTACTTTTCATGTCAGTGGCCAATTTTCTGTTTTATATTACTGTGAAGGTTAATTTGATATGTTGAACTGGTGAGGCCATGGTGCCCAGATGATTGGTCAAATATTATTTTGGATGTTTCTATGAAGATGTTTTACATGAGATTAATATTTAAACTGGTAGACTTTGGGACACCTGAGTGGCTCAGGGGTTGAGTCTACCTTTGGCTCAGGGCGTGATCCTGGAGTCCCCAAGTCGAGTCCCACATTGGAAGCCTGTTTATCCCTCTGCCTATGTCTCTGCCTCTCACTTTGTGTCTCTTGTGAATAAATAAATAAAATCTTTAAAAAAAATAATTGGTAGACTTTGATAAAGCAGATTGCTCTCCATAATGTAGGTGCGCCTTAACTAGTCCGCTCAAGGCCCACTCAGTTGATGACTTTAGTAAAGCAAAGACTGACCTCCCCAAGCAAGGAGACTTCTGCCAACAGACTAGACTGCCTTTGGGCTTGAACTGCAACTCTTCCCTGAGTCTCCAAGCTGCCGGCCTATCCCATTGGATTTTGGACTCACTACGCATCCCCAATTGTGAAAGCCAATTCCTTAAAATAGCTCTCTCTCTCTCTCTTTCTCTCTCCCCCTCTCTCCTTCTACATCTATCTATCGTTATCTCTACATATCATAACATGTATATAAGAGTACCAAGAGGCTATGAGTGTATGCATATCATATATATTATAGGTATATACATATGTACATGTAATATGGGATCTTCTCTGAAATATGATAAAACCTTTGATCTCCTGCCCATATCCAGGACAGAAGAACAAAGTTTTGCATACAATGTCAACCTATTCAAAGGACCGTCCAGACTACTTTCATAAAATCCAGCACATATTTGTTGAATAGTGGGAAGACAATAACATGTTTGAAAGTGAGATTTTGCTTCTGTGATCATGGATATTTCATATTTTGATCATAGAGTGGAGTGGGAGGCTGTCACATAACTGACCTGGAGGGTCAGGAGCTTGTAAGTCTCTTCCTAACTGCCCAATACAGTCTGGCTTTCTCCCCAGGAATTAGAAAGTAGGGTTATTACCTTTGGGTTTTCTCTGCCATGTCCACACACCCATATGACTCATGGATTTATTAACTCCCGAGAGTAAACACATGGGATGAGGCCAAGGAAACTAAGCTAGTCGGAAACCAATGGCCCATTTCATACTGGTGATACGTTAAGACAATTTGGGTAATTACACCAAGGGTGCCAATGATTTATTATGAAATTGGGAGTCCTACAGCATTGTTATTTAAGCATGAAACATACCGTGATGATATTGGGCTCCCACAATATGTTAGGCCCCCTCTATTCATGCATTCATGGTTATACAATATACTCACATATGCTAATTTATGCTAATACAGCAACCTTTCTTATCTTTCTGTCTCATTTTCTTTTCATTTTTAATTTTTAAACAAATAAGGAAACTGAACAGATAGTAGAATCAAGTGACCTACCTAAAGCTGCAAAGCTAGTAAGGGGCCAAGGCAGGGCTCTAACCCAGATTTTCTGGCTATAAGCTCCTTCTTTTTCCATTGCTTCACAGTACCTCTCCCATGGTCAGCCCTTTCTCTACCACCACTCCTATTGAGCTCCCATGGACGAGTGCTTCATATGGGATGCCAAATATGAGAAGGAAAAAGAAGGAAAAAAAGAAGGAAAAGAAACTCCAATTCTCAATGAACCAATCATTGGCAAGGGAAACAATGTTGCTGGGAAAACATAGTGCCCACAATATTTTATTGGTGGGAAGGTAGGGAATACACAAACACCACTCACACATACACACATGACTCGCAGAGTCCAAACTGTGGAACCAAAAGGATAATCTTCATAGCTCTTCTGACCCAAGAAAATTCCCAGAGATTACTCTATGGGTTTGCTCACATACACCTCCCATAAAAAAAAGGCTTATAACTTCACATTATGGGTAAGCTTGATGATGAATATGTAGATTTTAATAGAACTTAGTAAGCATCTGTTACGGTCAAGATTCTGACCCCAAAGAAGCTAGAGAAGATTTCTACCACAACAGAATTCCTGAGTTCTGCCTTCCAGGAGCTTTTTATCCAGACTTTCAAAGGAAGATTAAACTTAGAGCTGGATAGACATACAACCAGTCTGCCCTATGAACTCCAAGGTAGCAGTATTGAATTTTAACTGGGGGATTGAGAAAAGCCTCATAGAGTAGATGAAATGTGAGCTGGACCTTGCAGGCTGAGGGTTATTTCAGCTGGCAAAAAATTGAGGGAATTGCATTTCCAGCTGAGAAATACACATGGAAGTGTGAAAGCACGTGGTATTTAGAGGAAAGGAGGCCAACGAATGTGTCCAGCACACAGACAAGTAAGGGCTACAAGAGGAGCTGAGGCTGGCTCTACTGTAAGTTTTGAATATTAGGATAATGAGCATGTGGAAGAT
Source organism: Vulpes lagopus (assembly GCF_018345385.1). Lineage (NCBI taxonomy): Eukaryota > Metazoa > Chordata > Mammalia > Carnivora > Canidae > Vulpes > Vulpes lagopus. Next base: position 6,929,561 of record NC_054840.1, read on the forward strand.
TTTATGAAGCCTTCCAGCTCTCCATTCTTCATTCTTGCAAGAGACGGACACTTCTCTAGTTATTGTCATGGGATTTTTCAGAGCCTCTTTCAGAAGAGTATACACTTCTGCCCCAAGGACACTGAGCTTGGTCATGTGACTTGTTGTAGCCATGACACGTGGGCCACATATGCCATGTTTGAGTAGCAGCCTAAAGAGCCATTCTTTGTTTCTAATAGCTCTCTTGCTTTTTTCCCTCTGCCACCAAAATGCTAAACTGCTTCTTCAGCTAAATTCTGGAATGCACATGACCCATGCAGCAAACCCACTGTTGACCCCACAATGATCCATAACTAACATATAACATGAGTAAGAAATAAACCTTTGTTATTGTAAGTAACTAAAATGTTGGGGTTGTTTGTTGCCATAGCAAAACTAGTCAGTGTTTTTTTTGTTTTGTTTTTTGCTTTTTACTTTATTCTGAAGGCAATGGATTTTATAAAAGACAAGAAAAACATTTCCTTTCTCTCTTCCCTGGCTGTTTTATGAATTTCAATAGTGAACAAAATCTTATTTTAATTTCTGACTGTATTCAGATTCAGTTGCTTTTTCCATATCAGAGACATTCTGGAGGGATAGAATAACAATTAGCTTAATACTCACTCCTTGTAGCCACTGGATCAGATTCACCTGGAATCCATGTAAATCTGATAAAGAGCACTGTGGGCTTCCAACACTTTGTAGCTGATGGCAGCAGAAATACTATTTCCTTCCAAATTGTTAAGGATATCACCAACTTGCCAGATAGGAATAAAGATTTCAAATTTAAACTTGAAGTTTTATTTTCCAGTGATGGAATATTCCATTTAGGCTCTGAAAAGAAATAAACAGACAGACACTTTATGCTGGGATGACCACCAGGGAAATGGCCTGCACAGTGCTGGAAGTTTGTGGTGCCTCCAATGTAAGTAAGCTCAGAGGGGATTAGTTTTAGTTAGCTTAATGAGAAGAATCTGAGAATGCATTTGTTAGCACCTCTATTTTCTTCTTTCTTTCTTTCTTTCTTTCTTTCTTTCTTTCTTTCTTTCTTTCTTCTTTCTTTTTTCTTTCTTTCTTTCTTTCTTTCTTTCTTTCTTTCTTTCTTTCTTTCTTTCTTTCTTTCTTTCTTTCTTTCTTTCTTTCTTTCTTTCCTTTTCTTGTTTTTTAGTATGTTCCATGCCAAGTGTGGAGCCCAGTGCAGGGCCTGAACTCATGGTCCTGAGATCATGACCTGAGCTGAGATCAAGAGACGGATACTCTACCCACTGGACCACTCATGCACCCCAGCGCCTCCCTTTCTTATGTATCACTTAATTGTGCACCAACAAGGGTTATCATTCATCATGTAGTGTGGGAAGGAGCATAACAGGTGGAGAGTGCATGAGCTTAAGTCACACTACTAATAGTGATGATAACAAAGAAATAGAGAAAGAGAATGGAGTCTGGATTGCTAAACCTCAATGGCAAGAATGGCTTATAATTTATTAGTTTCAGATTCTAGAGGGAGATTCTCTAGGGAGAGCTGCTTTTAAAAATCCCCAAAACAAAGTTTTCTCACTTATAAAATGTATGTAATAACACCTCTTTGCTATAGCAAGTTGAGGATAATATGATAAAATGAACGTAAAGTACTTGCATATGGTAGGTACCCAACAGGTGTTGCTGGAGGTTTTTTTTGTTTGTTTGTTTTTTGTTTTTTAAACACTATCAAAATTCTACCCACCCCACAGTGTCTGGATTTATCATTTCACGAAGACCTTCCCTGACTTAAGTCTCTGATTTTCTATCTTCTCTGAAATAGCAGTAAAAGCCATAGATTTTTTTTTTTTCAAATGGATTGACTCACTCATTCTTTTTTTCCAACAAATATTTCTGGAGTACCTATTTTGTAGCAGGCACTGTTATAAATATTGGAAATATAGCCGTGAACAAAGTCTCTACTCTCACTGGGCTTACATTATAGCAGGAGGAGAGACATAATTAATCAACCAACAAATATGTACCAAGTCAAATAATAAGTGCTATGAAAAAAAAATAGGGCAAGTAGAAAAGGGAGTGCCAGAGTGGGAGGGATACTATTTTATATCAGATGATCAAGAAAGGCCTCACTGAAATGAGGAGTAGAGGCAGAGAGCCATGAAGAACATGTGGGATGAAATTTCAGAGTAAAGCATCTAGGCAGTGCAAAGTCCCTGAGGCCAGAGAAAGCCCGGCATGTCCTAGAAAGGACACTAGTGTGGCTGAGCAGAATGAGTCAGGGAGAGAATGATAGAAGATTAAGTCAGAATGGTAGCATTTGGAAGATGTTATCACCTTTGATTTTTAGTCTGGGTGAGTTGGGAATCCATGGGAGGTTTTTGAGCAGAGAAGTTACAATATTTTACTTACATTTTTTAAAGGCTCCATATGCTGTGTTGAAAATAGATTTCAAAGGAACAAGGACAGAAGGAGAGATGAAGTTAAGGGGCTTTTGCAATAAGAGGTGAGAGACAAGATGGTAGTAATGGAGGTGGTGAAAAGTGGCCAGAGTCTGGGTATACTTTGAAGAAGGAACAAAAAGAATTTCTGATAGACTGAGAATGTGATATGAGAGAGAGAAATGAGTTAAGGAGAACTCCATGTTCCTTGATCTGAACAGCTGGGAGGATGGGGACAACTGGGAACAGTAATTTTGGGTAGAGGGATAATACTGTTCATTTCGGCATCAGTTGGTCTAAGATATCTATTAGATGAGAAGTGGAGAGCCAGTTGGCAGTTGAGTATGTGAATCTGGAGTTAAAAGGAGAAACCTAGTCTTGAAATGTGAATTTGGGAGACAAAAGCATATAAATAAAATGTAAAAGCTGTGAGATTAGAGGTCACTGAAAGAGATTTCAGGGCTTGGGAAGATGAGAAGGACCAGGGAAAGGAGACTGAGAAGCAATAGCCAGTGTGGGGAACTGAGAGTGATGTCCCGGAAGCCAGGTGAAGAAAGTATTTGAAGAAGGGGGAAGCAATCTACTCAAAAGTGAGCAGCAAATAGGACATAAGATTTTTTTCTTTTTTAAACTTATCTTTATTTTTTATATATAAATTTATTTTTTATTGGTGTTCAATTTGCCAACATATAGAATAACACCCAGTGCTCATCCCATCAAGTGCCCCCTCCAGTCACCCCCACCCCCCTGCCCACCTCCTCTTCCACCCCCGCCTAGTTCATTTTCCAGAGTTAGGAGTCTCTCATGTTCTGTCTCCCTTTCTGATATTCCCCCTCATTTTTTCTCCTTTCCCCTTTATTCCCATTCACTATTTTTTATATTCCCCAAATGAATGAGAACATATAATGTTTGTCCTTCTCTGATTGACTTACTGCACTCAGCATAATACCCTCTAGTTCCATCCATGTCTAAGCAAATGGTGGGTATTTGTCGTTTCTAATGGCTGAGGAATATTCCATTGTATACATAGACCACAGCTTCTTTATCCATCATCTTTCGATGGACACCGAGGCTCCTTCCACAGTTTGGCTATTGTGGACACTGCTGCTAGAAACATCAGGGTGCAGGTGTCCCGGCGTTTCATTGCATCTGTATCTTTGAGGTAAATCCCCAGCAGGGCAATTGCTGGGTCGTAGGGCAGGTCTATGTTTAACTCTGAGGAACCTCCACACAGTTTTCCAGAGTGGCTGCACCAGTTCACATTCCCACCAACAGGGCAGGAGGGTTCCCCTTTCTCCGCATCCTCTCCAACATTTGTCGTTTCCTGCCTTGTTAATTTTCCCCATTCTCACTGGGGTGAGGTGATATCTCATTGTGGTTTGGATTTGTATTTCCCTGATGGCAAGTGACGCGGAGCATTTTCTCATGTGCTTGTTGGCCAGGACGTAAGATTTTGAAAGCTCTGGTCTTCACCCCGGGTGGTCGGGGACGTGCTGATGGAAGCAGCAGGAAAACTTGGATAATAGAAGAGAAAGATGAAGGTGTTGGGTCTGTTCGCTTGGGTCTCCCCAAATACGGTAGGTCCTTGCAGAGCAGAATGTTGTTTTTCGACTGCACCAGGAACCTATTTCCTGTTTGTTGCAATTCTATTCTCGGTTCCAGAATGACCCACTCAAGAGGGGTTCAGTGTTTGCTTCAAAGCACCTGGCAGCGAGGAGGCAATACAAACAATATATAAAATGCTGCCATTTAATCGAATAAGGAGAAGATTACAAATTGGCTCTTGGATTTGGTAATGTGGAGGCCATGAAAATCTTGATAAAAGCATTTTTTGGGTGAGCAATTTTGAAAATGAAAGCCTGACTGGCGTGTATTTATGAAAGAGTGGAGAAAGGAGAAGTGGAAATATGAGACTTGCTGTGAAGGAGAGCAGTAGCTACAGGGCAAAGAGGGGTCAAGGGAGAGTTTGTTTTACTTGTGCAGGACGGATAGTAATTCCTCTTGTTTGCATGCTGTTGGGAATGACTCCACAGGAAAAGAAATATTGTCAACCCAGAAAGAGAAGAGGTACAAGATAGGGCTCCTCTCCTGTGAGTGCTTACTGGGGACGTAAGACCCAGGTAGTAGTGATGAATGGTTGACCTCTGCCTCACCTCAGTCCATCGTCATACCCTAGACCTGGCTACTTCATGCATCCCACTCTCAGACGACTGATCCTGTCTTTCTAGGACAGGGAAAGGGATAGATCATAGATCCTGGTGAGTTTGAATAATTGTCAGAGTTGGACTATCTGAGGAAGTGTCCTAGAAAGGTCGTAGCCTTTCTTCTCAAGCCACTAGCACAGTCTATGAGTTTAGCAGGGGCTTTGCTAAAGTTTATGAGTTAAGTGTTGAACGAAAAGCTCAACCATTGAGAGATACAAAAAAGGGTCAGTGAGACTCAGATTTTCTGCTATAAACTACCACTTTCTGAGTTTCCCCCCAGAATTATTGCCAATCCATTGGGATCAACCAGAGGGGAGCCCTTGCCTTAAAGGGATTAAAGTAATGGCGTCAATTATTCAAAGCTAAGCATAGAATTCCATGGCAGGGGGTCATTTATAATTTGTGAAAGCAGGAATTTGGACTTAATGCTTTTGAACCTTAGCTGGTGAGCGAGACTAACCTGCTACTTAACGTTCACCTCTTAGTGTGGCCACATTATTTTATAGCTATTACCAGATTTTACACACTCTATGAAGGGAAGAAAATGAATTACTTATAAAAATGGCCTAAAAATGCAATTTCATTGGGGGGATCCACAGAGGTGCCTGCATGCAAACCTCAAAACTAGAAAAACAACCAATTTTCACATGCATTTTATTTAAATGGACTCACTGCATTAATCTGTGTTCCAACGTATTGCTAAATACTCGGGCCAAAAATTACCAAGCATTGGGGGAAATTCTCTTCAGCCCAAACTAGCATTAGTGACAAGCTCAGGGAGACAACAGAAAACACCTTTTAGGGCCATAGGCTGAGAGACTGAAAATAAACCAAGATTCAAAACAATGCAAAACCAGATAAAACGTACAGCTTTACCCAGCGGTGGAGGGATAATTGGGAGGCTGAGGCTTACAGTGATCGATCAAATCGATTGTGTGATCACACAGCAGCTTTGGCAGGGGAGAGATGGGGAGTTTGAGTGTTTTGGCAAGAGCCTGCTTCCTCTCCACTTGTCCGGCCCAGAGACATTGCACTGGGGGGTGGGGTGCAGGAGGAACAGTAACCCCCACCCCAACCCCAAGTAGTCCTCCCCTGATGTGGTTGTGGGCAACCCTCGAATCTCACTGACCAAGTCCTCACGACCCCCCTAACACCGCAGGTGTGAGCCTCCCTTAGAAGATGTGACTGGAGGCTTCGAGGGGCCCAGTGACCTGCTCAAGGACATTGAACGCATGCAGGGCAGTGCCGAGTGAGCCAAGCCACAGCCCCTGGGGCCCAGGCAAGCCTTTCCCAAACCCCAACCAGCCCACACTTGTGGGTCTGGGTTGATGGGCATCTTGTCAGCTTGCACAGGCATTGCCCCGGCTTCCTGGAGGTACTTTTCTTCCTTCCTTTCTTTCTTTCTTTCTTTCTTTCTTTCTTTCTTTCTTTCTTTCTTTCTTTCTTTCTTTCTTTTTCTTTTTTTTTTTTGATTTTATTTATTAAAAAAAAGATTTTATTTATTTATGAGAGACACAGAGGGAGGCAGAGACACAGGCAGAGGGAGAAGCAGGCCCCCTGCGGGAGCCCGACGTGGGACTTGATCCTGGGACTCGATCCTGGGACTCCAGGACCATGCCCTGGGCCCAAGGCAGCCGCCCAGCCCTCGAGCCACCCAGGCGTCCCCTGGAGGTACTTTTCCATCAGCATTACCACTTGGGAGGAGAGAAAGTCCCGGAGGCAGGTTTTCAGCCTTGATTTTAAGAAGGTTGTGTCTTCATCATGTCTCGTATCCGTGTCTTCGCCTTCTCATTCCCACTGCCTGCCGTGGCCTCGCACGGGGCTGTGACGTATCTCAGCTGAACATTCTGCTGCTGTGCCTGTTTCGTCCAAACCAGTTTTCTGACTGATGTGGATTAATTTGCCTAAGACGCTGGCTTCATTACTGATTTAAAAACATTCAGGATGTTGTGCAGGGATCATGTGCAAACTCCTTGGCCTGACACTCAAGGCACGTATAATTTGGTTCCAAACTACTTTTTTTTAAAAGATTTTATTTATTTATTCATGAGAGACACAGAGAGAGAGAAAGGCAGAGACACAGGCAGAGGGAGAAGCAGGCTCCATGCAGGGAGTCTGATGTGGGACTCGGTCCTGGGAACCCAGGATCACGCCCTGGGCCGAAGGCAGGTGCTAAACTGCTGAGCCACCCAGGGATCCCCCTGCTGAGCCACCCAGGGATCCCCGGTTCCAAACTATCTTGAAAGCTAATGCTCTACCCCCTGCCCCTCCTCACCCCCAGAGTGTGCAATGTATTCCCAGACTTGAACCTTTATGTTCTGTCCCCTCCTCTTACACCTATATGTTCTATGTCTATCCTTTCAAGGCTGAAGTCCCTTTGCACCCCCTTGCAGCCTCTCCCAAATCATTCCAGCACTCGGCGACTTTCATGGCTTCTTTTTGCCCCTCCAGGTCCCCTTTCTGCCCCCCTCACCCTGCACTGAGCCCCAGGAAGCCAGCGCCACGGATGGGCTCCCTAGTCTGTAGGTACTGACCTCTCTCTGTGGTTTTCTCCCACCCAACACTTACATTTGTAAATAATCTTTTAAAAAAATTAAAGTCTCCTCTAATTCCCAATTTGAACTTGACATTGGCTTCCTACCAGGCCCCTGATTGATCCCTCTTTGTTCCTCTGTCTACTCACAGGACTTCTTTATTGCTTTAAGCCTTCCTAGACCATATCAAAGGCTGCCTTAAATTAATAGCCGTTTCCCTCTGTGGTCATATATTCTCAGCCTGACTGAAGTTTCCTGAAGGCAGGAAATATGGATCATGCTCCTAGGTATGCCTCACCACCTCCCATCCTGACAAAACTTAGCACGTCTTTTATTATTACCTGTCCTTGTGTAAAGAACACCTAAATCAATTAGAAAAAGCAGACCCACTTCAAGTCTCAAAAAACACACATTGAAAGTATCTAATTATAAAGGAACTAAGCAATTGAATGATGCCAGGAGTCGATAATGATATATTGTACCTTCCTTCTCCAGGTAATTGGTTCCAATTTAGTCCTGTTTAGAATTAAGCAAATCATCACAATGACTCAGACACATCTCCATTGGCCTGTTCACTTACTTCCTAGTCACCCGGAGGCCGCTGCAAAGGATGGTACCAACTTTAAGAATTGGACAACCAGGGGATCCCCGGGAGGCTCAGCAGTTTGGCGCCTGCCTTCGGCTCAGGGCGTGATCCTGGGGTCCCGGGGTCGAGTCCCGCATCGGGCTCCCTGCATGGAGCCTGCTTCTCCCTCTGCCTGGGTCTCTGCCTCTCCCTCTCTCTGTGTCTCTCATGAATAAATAAATAAATCTTTAAAAAAAAAAAAAGAATCTGACAACCAGAAAGGTCCTGTGCAGTGGCACCAATGCCCTTGCTAGGCCGTGTCCTGGAGTCTGTGTTCTGCTCACACTTGGGTGCTGCGAGGGGCTTGTCTCTAGAGGGGAGCAGGTGCACTGATGGTCTCCGAAGCCGACTCCTTCCCATATTTCCTGGTGGGGGGGTCTTTAGCGGGGTCTGAAGTCTGGTGCATCAGGCCTCAGCCTCTCTCCCTTTCAACTGGGAGCAACCCTTCCTGCTACCTGAGAAGGCGGCACCTGCAAATGAGGGGAGAGAGGCTGCGTCTGTCTGGGGTGGGGACGGGTCCCTATTCAGGTGAGGGCACCGACCATCAGGCCAAGGGTCCCCAGGAGCCACAGTGATGTCCTCACCGGAGCCCCTTCCCCAGAGACTGGAAGGCAGTGCTCCCTTCTCCAGGCTCTGTCATGAAACAGCTGTGCTAATGATAGAAAAATTGTTTCTGCCACATTTTTATTGTGGCAGAAATATTAATATGTGTTTCTCAACCTCGATACCTACCAGCTGTGATCACCCAGGGACCCTCAGGGAAGAAGAGCCGGTTGCCCTTTGGAATGGAGGTCTTAGGAGGGTTAATTTATAAAATAACTCAGCATGTGGTTCTCCGAGAACGTGGCCGATCTGAAATGTGAACTTCCTCATTAATTCTCCTGAACTCGTTTATATTCAGATTTGTTTTATTTACTGTATTAAACACAGTCAAAGAAAAAAAAAAAAAGAATCTGACAACCACTTTTTGTGCCTTAGAAATGACTTTAAAAAAGACCTGGAAAATAATTTTCCAGAAATAAAGAAAACAACCAAACTTGCTGTAAAAGGTAAATCTATCTCTTGCAATTTTTGTGACTATTAAAATAAATATAAAAAACCTAGCTCAACGCCTGGCACATGGTATTATTCAGTGGGTTTCTCCCCTCCCTCTCGCATTCACATGCATATGCATCATATATATAGATATATATATACACACATGTATAATTATATTAAAAATGTAGAGTTAAATATACAAAGTATACATAGGTTTAATTATAAATGTGTTGCAAACGTTAAATGTGGCATCAACATAATACAGATTGTGCTTTTGGAAACTTAAACTGAGAACAAAATGTATCTGCTTTTAAGTATAGTAAATATGCAATACATTAAGGGAAATAACCGTTTCCCAAAATTCATAAGCAAGAGAATCGCTGCCTAACACAATTTGCTGAGAATTAAATGTAGTCTGTACAGTGTCTTTGTGGCTTTTGTGAATTGCAGATATGAGAATGTTTTGATTATTTTATTTAATTGCTCCAGGCATTATAATTGGCTACAGCCCAATCCCTTCTTCACCAGAAGACCACTGACTCCGTTGACAAGAAAAGAAAGTTATAAAGAACTAGCTGAAAAGTGTCTTTCTTGTAAAAATCTCATAAGTGATGCAAAATTGAGGAATGCATGACACCGACTCGCAGCTGTAGGTTAGATTGGAGGAAATTGGACTATTTCAGATGGTCTCCATCCTTGCTTCTTCTCTTCCCTCTTCTCTCATTCCTTTGCTACTTTGTTTCTGGGTCTCTGCTTCTTTGCTCTTGGCTTCTACAGTCTGGTGGCCTCTGCTCTCTGTCTCTTTCTGTGGCTCCCCTGGCTTCCTCTCCACTTACTGTTGGCTGAGTCTGCATGTTCTCAAGCGTCTCAAGTCAAGGAACCTTCTAGAGAGTCAGTCACCACTCATAGAACACGTCTGTAGAGCTGAGCACCAGCTCTCGCTCTGTTCCTAGCAGTATGGCCTAGTGTCATATGATACCTACATTTGAGAAACTCCTCAAAGTTTCTGTGTCCAGCCTGTGGACACAGTTGGCACCAGTGTAATAATAGCTATGTCACACCTGCCCTCTGGTGTGATATAGATGCTACCAATTATAAGATTGTGATTATAATCATAGATGCTACCAATTATAAGATTGTTAAGGGATCCCTGGGTGGCGCAGTGGTTTGGTGCCTGCCTTTGGCCCAGGGCGCGATCCTGGAGACCCGGGATCAAATCCCACGTCAGGCTCCCGGTGCATGGAGCCTGCTTCTCCCTCTGCCTGTGTCTCTGCCTCTCTCTCTCTCTCTCTGTGTGACTATCATAAATTTAAAAAAAAATTTTAAAAAAAGATTGTTAAAATGTAAAAGGGCAGCTTAGAACAAACCATCCAGGTATTATCAGTTTATAGATGAGGCTGAAGGCCATTTCAACTGATTTCCTGTGGAAGAGGTTAGGAAAATATTAACAGTTGCTGAGCGTCTACTTGCTTGGGTGTTGTACACACTTCCTTCTTGTTACGTCATCCAGATGTTCAGCAAAACTCTTTGAAATGTGTATTGCTTTATAGATGAGAAAACTCTTCACATGATCACAGATCATGAAATGGCAGAGCCAGAATGTCAACTCAGGTCCTTCTTGTACTGAGCTAGGCCAGTCCATGAAGGTTGGAGCAGGATCAGAAGGTTGGACTAGAAGGACAACTAATAGTCACAGAAAGTGCTCCTTAACAGACCAGCAAACTACTGGCATCAAGGACACAGGAGACTAAGTGGATGCACCTCCCTGATGTCTGAGGTCTAGTGGTTAATGCTGCCTGTTTGGAATAGGAAACCAGCCCCTGGCTCACCGCCCCTTATACCCCAGCACTGAGTGGGGTCTCATAAGCTCTTAAGAGCCCATCACCAATCACAAAGGAAGGTCAGACTATGCCAATTATATTCTGCGTTCATTTCTTTCCGTTTTGTCCAGCCTGCTACAGATCTGACGACGGCCTGCTAATGAGTCTAAAGTCCTTACTTTCTTTTTTGCGTGTTTTTGGTAGTCGTGGCTTGTTTATTTGGTTCTACGGGTCTAAAAGAATTCCATTCTATAAGACGATCCCCAAGACACAATTTAAGAGTTTTTCCTTTCATTTCATTCAGTAGATAGACAATAATGAACCAGGAGGTTATCTAATATAAAAAGGACTTGAAATGGGCGCACCGCCATTTCAGAGTGTTGGACTTGAGACTAAGATTTCCACTGTGGGCAGAGAGAAATGCCTGGATATAAGATTTCATCATTACAGATTACATTGTTGCTTCTCAAACCCTCAGCAGACAGTCTGTATGTCTAAACTGAAAAAAAAAAAAAAAAAAAGCAAGAAGTCAGACCAAAATGGGGCTACAGCTCTCCGCAAGGTGGGAGCCTTGATGCAGCTCACTTTGCTGCTCCTGTTGTTAATGGGGCATAGCTGTAGGAAGCAGGGCCGCTTGCTACTCCTACAAAACCATGGCAGATAGTCTAGTTTCCAGCTCCATAAAATGCCCTTGGAATGTTCCTCTCAGAGGAACGAATGTGAACTCAAGGTTGCTCACCCTCTCCTAGACTCCCTTCCAAAGGCAGGAGAAGCAATTCATGGGGAGGTCTCTGCTGAGGTCTGTGAGATGCCATAGATTTCAACAATACGCATAAGCAACATCACATGTTTCAGATGTGTCACATATCTCATCTCATTTGAGCCTCACAACCATTGTCTGAATACCCACCTTTAAAATAAAGATACTGAGATCTGGAGCAGGGTAAGTGACTTGCCGAAGGGCACATGGCAGCAAATGGCTGAATTAGCACTCAAATCGAGGTTTGAGTGATGCCCAAACTGCCCTTTGCCTGCTAGGCTATCCTGTCTCACCATCCAAATACCCAGGGCCTAGACTAACCACACCTATGGTGACCAATCAAAGATTCCAGCTACAGGAAAAAAAAATGCCTTCATATTGAGGTAAATTCTGCTTTAGCTCATAGACTCATAGACTTTAAAACAAATAAATGAATAAACTAAGACAAGAATTTGTGTTTTCTCCTGCCTTTAAGGCTTTTTGCCCAAGTTTGACATTGTCTGGGCTTGATCCCAATCCCTTCCTTTTTTTTTTTTTTTTTTTCCAGCTCTCTTTGACCATCAGCTTCAATATCCCATCCAGCTCTACATAGTCTGGTGCTTGGTTTTACCATTTTTGACACCCCTCACCTTAGCTTATACCTAGCTCTACCCTGGCTCACCCCAATTTGGAAACCTACTCCTTTGAGACATTCCATACCTGTAGCTCCTACTTACCTTCAGTAGACCAAGTTCATGAAACAGCTCTGGACAGAGGGTCTTGGGGAAATGGGTGGTAATTGAAAAGGTGAGCCTCCTAGATTTTGCCACAAGGCCTCGACCTACATGTAAATCCAGTGGAACAGGATCATCCAGAGCACGAAAAGAACCACCTTGGCAGCTAGATAGTCAGGCTCTGTTGGAATTCGGTGGTTGATTGCTGGGTCCCTAAGTTGGAGAGCTGGCACCAGTCCTCTGTACAGGGATTCAGGTCTATTGAGTCCTGGTTCAATGTTCAGTGGTGGGGCTTCCAGGCATTCTGATGGAGCAGGTGCAGTGCAGGAAAGTTGTATTGGGAGGAAAGCTAGAAGCTGTAATTCAAGGGGGAAAAGGTAAGCAGCTACAGGATATTTAGGAACTTCAAGTAATCTTTGCTTCTTAATTCTCCATCTTTTACATTCACAAACCCTTCCTCTTTTTCCTAATCGGTCAGTTTATTCACTCAGCAGATAGTACATTGCATCTGAGTTCCTAGGATTTTGCATTCACTCTATTCAGAGAAAAATGTATTCTTATCCAATTTCCTTATGAAGAAGAACGTTATTTGAAACATACCTCCACCTATCCTTTCTGGAGGGCGTTATTGACTCTACTGCATCCTCTCACTCTGCAAGACATTTCTCCTTAGAGAAAGCTCAAGAAATGCTCAGCTGCTTCTCATAAAGGAAGTTCAAGGCAAGATTCAGACCCACCATCGATCCAGAGGCCTATGTTGTTACCTCAATGATATCAATTCCAAACGAGGCTCCTGGCCTAACAGTCTGAGACACTTGCCAATTCTAACTGAATGATTTGCTCTTCCACCGGCATTCCATTGTCCTTAAAATCAGGAACAGAAAAGAAGAGAAAGAAAGAGTGGAGAAAAAAAAAAGGAGGGGAAAGGATGGGAATGAAGGAAAGAAAATAGCCATTTCACCTTGCTGATCCATGCATGTGGTAGATGCTCAATAAATGTTTGTGACGGAACCCATGAGTAGCTGTTACCTCTGAACAAATGTTCTTCAAAAATGGATAAGAATTTGCAGGTGCTGACAGACAAATGGTATTCCCTTTGGTAGAGCAAGTTCCAAATTGCTGAGTAGTTTGGAATTTGTTTAATGGTGTCGGCTTGGTCACAGGAGCATTATTTCCAGCAGCAAGTATCATTTTTAGGAGCTTACTACCTGTCAAGAACTGGGTTTGACATGCGACTTTTTTCTAATCGATTCCACAATGCTGGGTATATATTTTCTTTTTTTCATTTTACAGATGAAGACAGTGAATCTTAGAGAGGTTATGTCACCTGCCCACGATTGCATAGACAGTGAGGAGCATTGCTGGGTTTTTGTTACAGTAGGTCTGCATTTACCCCGTGTGCATTCACATGTCTTCAGCCTCTCATAACTGAACTCTAAGGAAGCAACAGGAGCTCCAAACATTACTTGGGGTATGGAATTTGTTCAGTGGATAGATGTTCTGAAAGCAAACCTGTTTTACCTGAATATAACATTTCGGAATGCAGATACCACTTTATTTGATGGTCACACAAACCTCGTGAGATATTATATTTATTTTTAGAGTCTAGAGGACGTCTAATTTTATTGGATCAGAAAGATTGGAAAACCTGCCTCAGGACACATGGACAGAGGTAGCATTGCCAAAACTAATCACAAGATTTTTGTGGTCCTCACCACATAATTTCACATCCCAAAGATAGCAAGGAATCCTAAAAGACTGAACAGAGAAGCAGTCAGCAGACGGGCTCTCGTCTAACACTATGGAAACAGAACTGAAAGTCAAATACGTGCTAAAAAATAATGCTTCACGCATGTACATTTAAAGAACACATATAGCAACCACTTTCCAGGGGTAATTGTGCATGGTTTCTATAGCGATAGGATTTATTTCCAGTAGAATTTACCAACTTAAAATAGATTTCTCCTCATTGAGAGAAACAAATAAAAAGTTCACTGATATTTGTTTTTCCATTATACAAAGATCACAATGTTTGGTTATGGCAAAGAGACAATAATTCTCACCACAGAACAAACAGGAGATAAGGTCAGCATCGTTTGTCTGGAACAAAACAGATTCCCAGGGACGCCTGCGTGGCTCAGCAGTTGACCGTCTGTCTGGCTCAGGTCACGATCCTGGGGTTCTGGAATCGAGTCCCACGTCAGGCTCCCTGCATAGAGCCTGCTTCTCCCTCTGCCTGTGTCTCTGCCTCTCTCTCTGCCTCTCATGAATAAATAAACAAAATCTTTTTCAAAAAAACCAAAAAACCAAAAAAACCAGATTCCTGTTGGTCTTGATGGAGCTGCAGCAAAGTGCCAGACATGCCGTGCACAGGCCTGAGGTCGATGCAGTGCCAGCAAGTATAGTATAACACACAGAAATTTAAGTTGGCCTTCCTTAAATAGAAAAAAAAAAAAAAGAGAAAAAAGAATGATTGTTTCCAGAAAGGATCGCTTCATCTTGAATGGAGCAGGGAGGGAAGCCCAGAGCTAGAGGAAAGGGCAGTAATGCAAGTTAACATGGGCTGTGCTTTCTCTGTCAGCACCATTCTGAGATCCCCTCTGCATGCTCAGCTACTCTCCCAACACCCCGAGAGGTAGGTACTGTGTCTGTCTCTGGGACTCAGCTGTGAAACCGATGCAGGGCCATGGGTCTTGCCCAACCACACACAGTTGGGGTAAAGACAGAGCTAGCATTTGGGTTCTAGAAGTCTGACCTCAGAAGCTGCATTTTTAACCACTCTTCTGTACAGGTAGGGAAACCAAAACAAGGCAGTTTCTTGCCCAAACTCCCACAGGGACTTAAGTGACCAAAGTTAAGATCTAAGACTGCAGGTTCACCGACATCTCCATCGAGGCAGGCTGGTCCTTCATGCACAGGCCCAGGTATCGGGGAATGGAGACTCCCGGGAAGCAGAGTGCTGAAAGCCCTAATGCCCCTGTTTCTCGTGCTTTTTAATAAACACACTGGTTCCCCTAGTTCCAAACAGCTCTCTCCTGAACTCCCTTGACAGCTCAAACCCTGAGGAAGCTACCTTAAGTGTATGCCTGAGTTTTCGTGGTGCTACAATTGGATGAGCTGATAATTATTATTTTCTTTTAAAATTTTACTTGTTTATTTGAGAAAGAGAGAACTAAAGCACAAGCAAAGGGGATGGGGATGAGAGAAAGGGAGAAAGAGAAGCAGACTCCCTGCTAAGCAGGGAGCCTGATGCAGGGCTGCATCCCAGGACCCTGAGATCATGACCTGAGCCCGCGGCAGACACTTAACCCACGGAGCCGCCCTGGCGCCCCTGATTAGCTGATAATTATTCAGCCTCAGATTTGAGCTTGAGGTCCCTTTGCCATGCAACAATTGCATTTGGAGGAATGGGGTTTGATCCTCATTTCTTTTAGTTGAGGAGTGACGATGTTGTAAAATGGCTGCATTTCACGCATCAGCTATCTTTGCTGACCTTGTGGAAAAAAAAGTATCTCCATTAAAAACAGGGACTTTGGCAGCTACTGGATGGGGCTAAAAACCAAAAGTTTGTCTGTGAGCTGAAGCACGAAGATAAACATAAGGGAGGCAGTCTTGTAACGTGATCCGTACGCCACTTCTAGGCCGGGGTCAAATCTCAGCTCTAACATCTACAAGGTCAGTAATCTTGAGCAAGTTATATAACCCCCTAAAGCTCAGTTTCTTCTTCTGTTGAATGGGACTAAGAACCCCAGCCCCACAGTGTTGTTACAATTAGGCAAGATCATCAATATGAAGCCGTTAGAACAGTAGCTGGCACACTGTAGGCCTCACCCCCTGCTTCCTTGACCATGGGCGTCCCAGCAATACTGAACATCTCTTAGTTCTCTTAGTTCCACATTCTCTAAGCCTTCCACTCTGCCTGGGAAGCCTTCTGCTCTTCCCCTTTGTGTCTTCTTGAAAACCTTCCCTCGTTCTTCAAGTTCAACTAAAGTGCTTCACGACTCACCCAGGCAGTCTTCAACATCTCTCCCATCCTTCCACTGTTTCTAGTAACTCACCATTGCGATCCTCATTAAACTGTAATGATTGGCCAGCGTGTCCTTCTCTTCATCTCACTCCTTGAGTGTGCCCGGCACAGAGCCCGCTACATGGTGGGCATCCAAGACACAGCTGCCAAAGAGACGAACAGGCAAATACTGAGTTATACTGAGTTTCACTGTAAAGTCCAAGCTTATGTGTAGTAAAATAAGAAAATCTTCTGGAGGTATTAACAACCTAATGCAATCAATCAGGAAGGCTCAAACCAATAAAATTTAAAGTGCCCTCCCATTTCACTTTTAATTAAACTCCAAAGCTTTAGAAATTATAATCCAAATATAATGAGACCCAGAAGAGATTCTGATCACTTTGCGACAGAAGGAGACTTGTGAGGCCAGTGAAGCTATTACCATGACCCAACTTGTACCAAAGAAATTCCGTAGGATTCAAATTCACGTCCCAAACAGCAAATTATCATAGATTTTTTTTTTTTTTGCCGCCCAGTAAGTATTCTGGATAATACAGCATTAAGAGGCATGGGTAGATAAAAGCATACCATGAACTAGGTATTGTTTTTCACACTGAACTAAGGGTTTATGGAAAGAGTTGTATCTATTTCATTGTTCCAAGGGACTATGCAGTTCTGGTTTCTCTATAATGGAACTAGAGCTAAGAACTAAGTCCAGAAACCAGCCAAAAACCAGTTCAAAGCTTCTCTGGCCTATACTGCTCCAGCAGGCAAGATACCAGCGGATTGATAAAGGCGTGATATTTTCACATTTTCTGCATGAAAACCAGGGAAATATGCACTAAAGAAAACTTTGTAAAGACACACTGCAGGGCACGTGGGTGGCTCAGTCAGTTAAGCATCTGCCTTCGGCTCAGGTCATGATTCCAGGGTCCTGGGATCAAATCCCACGTAGAGTTACCTGCTCAGCGGGGATCCTGCTTCTCCCTCTCCTTCTGCCCACCCCCCCCTTGCTTGTTCTCTGTCAAATAAAAAAGTCTCAAAAAAAAAAAAAAAAAGGAGAGAGCCACACTACAGAATGCCATCTGTCATGTAGCCTCCTGGTCAACCACTGTAAAGCTGCATTAGCTCACAACTAATGGAGAAAGGAGAAGTCAGTGGTATGAGGGTAAAGGCTGAGTATCCCAGAGGCCTCTGGGAAAAGGCCCCACAGAGAAGAGGGAAAAACAAAGCTTACTCTCAGATACGTTTCCTAAGAATTTCTCACTTGTGGCCAGATTACACAGAATGTCTCAGGGTTGGAGAAGAGCCATAATATAAAAAGCTTATATAGATTACGATTGCTTTTGTAGACTCCATCTGCGATGTCATAGTCAGAAGGGTGTGTATGTGTGTGTGTACATGTGATAAGAATACCACTGCGTATTCCTCAAGATGCAGGCCAGTCTGATAATTTGTAAACCATCAGTACTGGGAAGGCAGAGTGTGTCCAGACTGAGGCTTACAGAATCCAGTTTATAGGGCTTTTCCTGGCCGGGCCAAGGGGTAGCTGTGTATGTTAAGGTACATGGGCTGCAGAATCTATGCCTTTTGCAAAACTGAAATTATGGCAGGTCCAGAAACTGATGCCCAATTCCATTTCACTGCTATTAAAAATATATTTCAACTCTTATACTCCCACAGGGAGAATGAATTGTGTACTGGCCACATGCAGAGGCATTGCTTTGATAGTTTTATACATCTAGTTATGGTCTAAAAAATCTCCAGCTGTGAAAGCCACGTATGAACTCTAAACAGTCTGTACCTCATCTGTTAAGTTCCCATGCCTGAACACGCTAATGTCAACTCACCATGTGATACTCAATTTGTACAATAAATTATGAACCTGGGGGAAAAATTCCAGTTTATATTTCCCATCACTTTCCCACTTGGTTGTCTCTAGGGTTTCATAGAGCAGCAGTTATTTCCTAATCTGATATCTCTCTCCATGTGGTGGGCAGTCAACACAAGAAATGCTTCTACTGTCTATCTGCTCTCTCCTTGATTCTTCCTTGGAGATGAGGAATTGCTTTAATGGTGACTTTGAGAGGGAAACCAGGCAAAGAGATCTCAGTCCTTTCCTCTCTCCTCATCCTAGGGAGTCAGCTGCTCGTAGAAAGCAAGGATTCTGTTCTGATTCTGGGTGCTGTACGTTCTTCAGAAGGAGAGCTCCATATGCAGGCTGGTGGCTGTCCAGATGAACTTGTGACAGGTAGGTAGGTCTGCTAACCCTGCAGTACAGGATCAGGAAGCCCATTCTTGCTGCACCTAACCCACAATCACCAACCTACATTTGGTTCAGAACTGGGATGGGGAAAGGAGGTAATAATTATGGTTTCCCGAAGACCCCAATAGGTTTGTAGACTCAATCGAAATTACCTATGGTGTTTCCACCTTGTGTTTGCCACAGCAGGACAGATGGCAGTATCTAATGAGCAGCCTCTGGTCCTTTGGGGAGAGGCCCAGTAATTGATGGATCTCCAAGATAAAAGCCTTCACCTACAGTGTTTGCCAGTCTCTGTGGTGCAAATACCCACACTGTGAATGGTGTCAAGCTACACTTGTGACATCCTTGAACAGACTTGGGAGGAGATGTTCACAGGCTGCTCTCTCCAGTCAGTGAAGAGCCAACTCAGCCAACCATTGCACCTCTTTAGAGCAGAGAACACATCCTTCCACAGGAGCAGATGCCTCTGGCACATGGCTGGGTGTACACCTCTGAGCTGGAACTCCTGTTTGGTGATTGTTTCCTTTCCTAAGAACTGGCTCAACTGCAGGGAAAGGCCAAGTTTGGGGCCATATTCAGTGGCAAATCTACTGTCAGCTCAATACCATGATTAAAGGAAACAAGACGAGAACAAGGTTTCCTTGTAGGTGGCCACACCAGGAGCCAGCCCAGCATGGATTAGAAGGACCTTCTTAGTAAGTTCCTGCAGTTACATATTTCCCTACTCTTATTTTGGAGCTTGGCAGTCAATTCTCCAGCACATAAGAAAGGTCATTTTTCTGTCCCTGGTCCTCATTTTCTAAGTGACAGAAACACTAGAGTTTGAATTCTGTGTAACAGTTGAGTGATCATAGGCTGTTTGCTTACACGATCTTGATCCTTATTTTCCAGATTTGAAAAAAATGGAGATTGTGACATTTTCTCAGAAGGTTGTTGGAGATATTAGAAACAATGTTTCTAAAACAAATTACGATGGTATATGGCATGGAGCAGGCATACAAGAAATAGTAGACACGTAGTCAGTCACCCTTCTGTTGGTGTGGGGTGGTGAGAAGAGGGGTGGTGAGAAGAGCTCAGTAAATGCAGTTCTTTTTTATTTCATTCCCTCCGTTTGTGCTGTTTCCATGAGTTTTGTCCACTTCACCAGACCGCATATCTGTCCTCCTTCCAATTCCACCTTCTTCGATCCTTCTACTCAGAAGTCATCACTATGTAGGGGCTACAGGAACTGTAAACTGAACTGTTAGCAGAAGGGCCCTCGCTCCTAGCAGTGGATAAAGATAATTGCCTTTAATGTGCAGGTCTATATGATTAGCATCTCATGTTTTAAAATACACATTTAAGGACATGCATAATATTCCATTTCATAGACCCCCCCTTATTTTGTCATAATCATTTAACTAGATCCTCAATTAGGTTGTTTTCAGAAGTTTGCTATTATAAAAAATACTTCATTGAACATCTATATGCAAAACTTCTAGATTACAGTCAGGTTTTATCATTAAAGGGGGATATATACAAAATATATAGTATTTTTGTATAGAGTGTATATATATACACAATATTTATTATCAAATATTACATTATTATATTATATTAAATGTATATTAAAATATTACAATATTTTCACATATACCCAGCAGGAAATGCATGCCCACAAGAAACACTTCTGAAGCCATTCCCAGCCCTATCCAAGGAAATTTGGGCAGTTTTCTTCATAGTCAACCTACTGTGATCTAGTTGATTCCCTTCTCCCTCAATATTCCACCCATCATTTTTATGTGTCACTTTCTAAAATAATCCAGAAGATCCAGAACATGAAGATACCTCAGGGTCTTAGTAAATCTCTTACTGAGGTTGGGTTCCCCAGAAGCCCCATGAAACAAAGATTCAGGTGCGAGTAGTTTTTCTGGAGGTAAAGGACTGGGAAGGTGAGATAAGGAAGAGCAGGAAACCACCAAAGAATACTTACTAAGCCAGTTACCACTACGGGTTACTGGCACTTAGTACCCCGGGAGAATCACTTGGAGACGGTGTAGACATCTGCCTCAGAGATATCTGACCCCAAGGACAGTGGATCTGGGGTATTTGTCTAGCAAGTCCTGTTCGTCACTGATTGACAGCCCCTGTTGGAGGGCGTTAATACCCTGGCATTACCTGTGGCACAGGTGGGCAATGTGGCTTTCGTGGCCAAGAAAAGCCCTCAAGCTTTGCAGGAATGCAAGTGTTAATAGTTGGAAGTCTGCTAGCATGCACGGAGGTAGTAGGGGGGAGGGCAAATGGGTGAGATGCCCACAGAATCTTCTAGAATCTATCCTTAGGGAGCATGCAACTGACTTCCTGGAATGCGGTTGTTGCTTTAAGCTGTGACAAGCTGGTCCTTAAAGGAGGACATTCTACATCTATTGAATATTAAGCTATGAAAACAGACCCTAACACAACAGAAGAAAGTAGATAACAGCTTTACATCTAGGAAGGGGACAATTATTAATTTAATAAACATTCATAGGGGGCCTTTCAGTCTGCCAGACTCAATGACAAGCACTAGAATAGAAAGGTGAATTCAACACGATCCCTGCCTATAAGGAGCTTACTTTACAGTCAGGTGGAAAAGACAGAGCCCTCGGATGAGTAGGTGGGGTCTGAGGGCAGAGGGGACCTATGGCTTGCTGTCCAGGTACATGGCCCGGGAGGCAGCAGTACCCCAGAGAAGAAATGCCTATTTGGTATATCTGGGCAGATAGGGCCTCAGAAAGCCTCACGGTGTCCCCCAGCGGCAGCATAATCTAGAAGTGGAGATTGGCCCCAGATGTGCTGCAGGATGAGAATCATCTGCCCAAAGGGTCACAAGAGCAGCAGAGAAACCTGGCAGGCATGAAGGTGTTCGTCATGACACTGAGGAATGCTGGGCATGACCTGAGGGTAGGATCAATGGCTTAGCGGCCCCAGAGCTAGTGGATAACTGAGAGGCAGATGCTTTCCCCTGTGCCCTGCACCCCAAAGTCCTCCTGGGGCTGGGATGGAGCCAGAGAAGTCAGGAGGAGGCAACCCAGATTGGCTAAGAGTTCTACTTCGGGCAGAATGAGGTCTTGCCGAATAAATTCTATTTACTTATAGACAAATGAAGCAGGCACATCTCCTGCATACTCCAGTTTGTGGATTGCAAGGTGTACCCATTGCCCAGTGATTCCCCCAAAATCATGTTCTCATCAGTGAATCTCCCAGAGTCAAGTAAAGAGAGCATAGTTCTTGCAGGCAGACAGACTTTGATTTGAGTTCTAACTCTCCAGATTCCCGTCCCTATTTGATGTGTGAGGATGGACGAGTTAACAGTATTTAAGCCCTTTTGAGCATCAGGCGCCAGTGGTTAGTGGGAGGATTCAAAAATAAGACAGAAGATCATTCCCAGGGAAGTCTGAGCAGAGGAGTCTTCCAACACCATGTGGTATGATGCTGTGACCCCTGGCTACCGTGGCTCACTGACAGAGGGGAAGGAACCCTGACGGATGGGCCACCATGGCCCCAGCCAGGCTGGGTGACACTGTGAGGACCTCATAGACTTCATGGAAATACTCCAGAAGCACAAGCTGAGAGGGGAACTTGGAAAGGAAAGGTTCTGTTACAGTTGATGGACAGCACTGAGAAACCTTCTAAGAGGAGCCATTGCATGATCTCAACTTCTGTTCTGCAGATGCGATTATATCAACCCCCAAGGGTAGGGGAATTTGCCACAAATCAACAAGCATTTCCAAAGAATAAAAATTTTATGTACATATGTATATTTGTTTATACATATATGTGTGTATACGTATCACACCAGTTTCAAGGTAATGAGTGAGCATTGTGAATTCTGATTTTCATCATGAGAAATACTAAATAAAATGTATCATTTTTGTAGATATGCTTACATGTCTAAAGATTTAGGGTTTTAACAAGATGTTCTTTTTTCCCCTTTTCAGATACATCCAGATGTTTTTAATCTCTGCAAAGTAATGATGGCTACGTGCCGCATCCTTCAGCTGATTTGCAAGATGTATTTATGTGAAATAAAGGAGTTTTAAAGACCCGATTCTTCCAAAAAACATTTTTTACCACATCTTATGGCCTGGAAAATTGGTTTTCTGTTGTTTTGCTCTTTGGAGTTAAGATATTCAAACTTCAGAAATATTGTTAAAATGGGACAAATCAAGCCTCAGAAATTTTGGAAACAATCTCCTTCTACAAAATATGTAAAAATATTATACACAGTGTCTGGCATACAGGTAGTATTTAGCAGAAGTTTTCCCTTCCCTTCTCCCCCCACTGACAAGGGCCATATGAGAAAGATCCCCACTTTCTCATCATTCGTCCATATTGGCTTTCCCATTCCTAGTCTGCCTCAAAACATGAGGCATGTTTCTGCTTCAGCGACAGCAGGTTCAGGGAATGCAGAGAAGACTCAATCCCTGTCCTAAGAAGCGGATAGTCTGGAGGGGGAGAAGGGCACATAAAGCTTAGACAGATCATCAGTCTGACACTCACCAGTCTAGATTTAATTCCACAGTTTCCCATTACATTATACAATAATCTTGCCGGGCTCCCACTGGCTTTCTTCCTCAGGGCACCTGGTCCGATGAATGGGGTCAGCTCTTGTAAATTAGGCCTGTCTCACACAAGTCTTTCAAACTCTAACCTGCGGAAAAGTAATAGCTCCAAGGTTAGGCTTGATAGATTCTTTGAAATGGCTTTCTAAATAAAGGAGAATCTGGTCCTGAATTGAAGAAGGAATACTTTTTTTTTTAAAGCAATGACTCTAAATTCAAGGGCACCTGGTTGAGGTCGGTAGAACATGCAACTCTTGAGTTTGAGCCTCGGGCTGGGTGTTGAGATTACTTTAAAAAAATCTTTTAAAAATAAAGCAAAATAAAATAAAATGAAAACAGAGAGATAGAGAAAGAGAGAGAGAGAGGCAAACTGTTAGAGACTCTTAACTATAGGAAGCAAATTGAAGGTTGCTGGAGGGGTGGAGGGTGGGGGCATGGGGTAACTGGGTGATGGACATTAAGGATAGCACTTGATGTAATGAGTGCTGGATGTTATATGCAATTGATGAATCACTAAATTCTACCCCTGAAACTAGTAATATAGTATATATCAACTAAATTGAATTTAAATGAAAGAAATTTGGGGGCGGGGGGGGGGGCAGCCCCAGTGGCTCAGTGGTTTAGTGCTGCCTTTAGCCCAGGGCATGATACTGGAGACCTGGGACTGAGTCCCACATCAGCCTCCCTACATGGAGCCTGCTTCTCCCTCTGCCTGTGTTTCTGCTTCTGTCTCTCTCTCTATGTCTTTCATGAATAAATAAATAAAATCTTAAAAAAAAAAAGAAAAAATGTTAAAGCAACAACTCCAAGTTTAAAAAAAAAAGAAAGAAAAAAGAAAAAAAAAGAAAAAGAACACAATGACTTTATGTGTGGGAAAGATAGCTCAAAATTTAGAATTTAGAAATCAAATTCTCTTACCCACTTCCATTTTTGCATTTAATAAACAGGCAGAGAGTGCCAGCCTTGGGCCAGCCACCAAAAAGCACTGGCTGAGTTAAACACGGTGCCTGTCCTCCAAGAGTTCGTGGCTACGTGGAGAAGAAAGGCAAGTCAACAGACATCGGAGGAGAGGGCCATGAGGGCAATGGCAGAGAGCGTTGATCGAGATTGTCTCAATCAATCTGGTAGTGTCCTCTCTCACAGTGGGTCATGGCCAGGTTTATCCCCACTACTGTAAGAGCAGTGATCTGGGTTCAGAGAATGTTTTCCTGGTTGCAATTTGGCTCGCCCATGAGGTGGAAGTGGTATTCTTTAATACTTATATTCCTTCTGCTAATGCTGAGAGCCCATTGAGAAACTGGTCTCCATTTGACAATCTCATAGACTCTATTCTGTGTCCCTGAGGACATCTCAGGAGACTCTCAATAGCTTTATCACATCTTCTCATGATAAAGCCTGGTTTTAGAACTGTTTTCTGCCCACATTGAATGGAAGCTTATTTCCTTGTACTTCCAGTCTTGGTTTCCCTACAAACTGATGCTCATCCCTATCTTTTTGGTTATCATCATCCCTAACCGAATTAGATCAAATAGAAAGTCTTCACCTCTCTCTATGTCTCCTTTGCAAAGGTGTGTCCAATGAACCTGTTTATTCTCATACTGAGGGTGTTTGTTGAGTTGAGGGGCTGAGATGATTCTCCACTGACTCCAAGTCAGAGAACTAATTGATGAGACACGTCTTCTCCTTTGGGCTCCACCACTGCCCTGTCTAAAGTAGGAACTGATCTGGGTGGTGCTGGGGATAGAAGTGGAGTTGGAAGAAAAGACCCAAGACAGGAACTAGTACCTGTGGCAGCAGAGGAGGGTGTGGGAGACCAGCATCTGGAGTCGGGCCTGTGGGGCAAAAGTAGAAACTAGAAGGATGTCACATCAGTTGGACAGAACTCAGCATGCAGAGGCCCTACCTGAAAGATGAGATTGAAAATGCTTTAAAAAAAAAAAAAAGTTCTTTAAATAACATTCTTAAATAAGTAGAAATCAAGCTTAAACTATTTTGTGCTTTGAAATTGGCAGCTGCTTACTATAAAGTTTTGGTAAGGGAGAGCAGGGGGAAGGGGCAGTCTCCCCACTGAACCAGGAGCCTGATATGAGGCTCAATCCAAGACCCCCAGGTAAGGATGAAAACTCATTTACAAATTATGTAAACATGTATTGAGTTGTTGAAAGCATCACCTCATGTTCTAGGGAGGAGTTGTTTATGAATTTAAGAGAGGAGTGAGAGCTTCTCAGACAACTTTTTTTTTTTTTCCTAATTGAGAAAGGTTTTTATACTGCAGTGTGATAAGAGTGTGACCACAGTGTTACTTTTCTGGTTTTGCTCTGTGGAAGGAGAAGTAATGTTGTGTTTTTCTCTTTCTGCTCACAGTTCTCCCTCAGTTTAATGAATGGCAATAGGACTAAAAGAACAGAGGGCAGCCGTAGATCCCTGTAAGTACGTCTATGTTACTCCATTGCAGAGTCAAGCTTCATATAGGCTGAGAGACTTCAATGCACAAGCAAAAAAGGGAGAGAAGAAAGTCAGGGTTTTGTCTAGAGGAAGATACAGGAAATTTTAGGAAATGTATCAATGGTTGGTCACTAAGATGCTAAAATATTTATAGATGTTTATTTCTTTAAATTTTGCTCTATACAAATAGCACATTTATAGTGTTCTTTAATGTTCATATATATATTTAAAGATTTAATTTTTATTTATGTATTTATTTAGAGAGAGCTTACAAGCAGGGAGAGGGGCAGAGGAAGAAGGAGGGAAAGAATCTCAAGCAGACTCTGTGCTGGGCCTGGATCCCGATGCAGGGCTCAATGTCACAACCCTGAGATCATGACCTGAGCCCAAATCAAGTGTCGGACGCTTGACTGACTGAGCCACCTAAGCCCTCCAAAACTAAGACCCCTCAAGTCAGGATATCTAAATGACAGGAACACTGTAAGAGAGTTGGGATTAGTAGACTCTCAAGCGACAAATTTGCAACCTAAATATGAAGTGACCAAAGACATTCAGTAAAAGCTTACCCGAAAAATGTCAGTCTTGTAGTGGTCAGAACATCTCCACAATTGAACGTAACCCAGGGCAACCATTCCCATTGGGCTCTGAAGGCAGTCAACGTGACCAAATCAACAGGAACTGAAGTCTCTTCAAAAATAATTTTGGAAGTCAAACTGGGCTTCCGTGGGGATTGTCAGAGCTGGAATCAAAGCCAATGCAGCCTCTGAGAAAAATCCAATCCCCCCGATAAGGGGGATATAATTGTTGTTGTTGTTGTTGTTCTGAGATATGGATGGATAATTCAAAACAGTAGGCAGACTTCATTCTTTGGAATATCGTATCTTGAAAGAGGCTAGATGATAAGAAAGCCATATCCTCCTTTCTTGCTCTCATGGATACTTACTTTAGGAATCTGGCCACCACGCCATGAGGAAGCACAAGCCATCCCAGGCAGTGATCACACTGAAAACTACGGATGGGTCCTCTGGCCACTGAGCCCGGCTGAGGCACTAGTCAACAGCATCAATTGCCAGACATGTTGAGTGGAGACTCCTCAGATGATTCCAGCACCAAATCATGGAGTCTTCCCACCTGAGAAGCCCCAGCCAACATGGGGCAGAAAAGAAGTTGTCCTTGCCATACACTGTCTGAATTAATTGACACAGAAACTTTACAAGTATAATAAAATGGTTGTTCTATCCCATTAAGGGTTTCAGGTTTTTTTAAAGCTTTTATTTATTTATTTGAGAAAGGGAGAGCAGAGGGAAGGGGCAGTCTCCCCACTGAAACAGGAGCCTGATATGAGGCTCAATCCAAGACCACAGGATCATGACCTGAGTGAAGGCAGATGCTCAACCAACTGAGCCACCCAGGTGGACCCCCCCCCATTAAGGTTTTTTTTTGAGAGGCAAGGAGGTAATTATGCAGCAACTATAACTGCAATAGTATCTTTACGTTTCTCAGGCCAGAGACCCTCTGTTACAGTATCCAGAGAAGAAACTCCAGGCTTCATCTAGGATGGAAGAGAGCCAATGCCAGACATTTGAATTTGAGGATAGGATCTCAGGATCTAACTGCTTTTTTAATATATGTTCAATGAATCTTGTCTGTAATCACACACACACACTCCTACCTCTAGACATCACGGTGCCATCGAATCCTGAGCTCATCAAAAGGTCTGCTGGGTTTTTTCTCACCTTTTCTTTTGCCAACTCAGATTTCAGCCTTCTCCGGTCTGCTAATGTCAGCCATCACTCACTCCTTTAGTGTTGCCGTGGTCTTCTCCTCTGTTTCCTTTCCTTGTGAGTTTATGCTTTAAGAATCACCCTATTGTTGTTTTAGTGGGGTTTTCAGAGGAAATGGAATTAAATACATTTGTCCAACTTAGCATCTCTAATTGGAATATTACCTAGACTTTTTTATATCCCTTCTGGATACATTGACTCCTTTTATTTACTCGAGTAAAATAAATTACTCAAGAGTACTGGATGAAAAATGTCTCATGCTTTATTGGAAAATAGCAATGACAATAACATTGACAACAAACACCTTTCCACTCTCTCTTTTCAAATATTTCAGTTCTCTGAGATTTGTCCAAATGCATGAGCCTAAGGGCTCCCCTTTTCTCTAGTTCAAATCCTCACCAGCAAGCCTCCTCATTTTGTTTATGGTCTGAGTTGAATATTCATAAGAAGGTATAAAAACACAGGCTCATTCCTGAAGAAGACAACCTAAGATAAAAAACAATGTAGAGAAAACACAAAGAGCATATCATGATTGTAAAGAAGTAGATTGGATAAAATATTTACAAAGTGAATGGTCAGTAGCTGAGTACACTGGTGGGTTGTTTGAGTCATGAAGTCAAGAGAGTCTGAGGTGTTTGCTGTGGTCATAGCCGTTAGCACAATTTTTAGGACCACCAACATGTCCTACCCTGCCCCTGCAGATAGAGCCTTTCAGGATGGTGTTTCTACTGTTGGACTCTCTGAAAACAGGAGAGTCTCCCCCTCCTACTCTCTCTGCTTTAGCAGAAATGAGAACTCTGGATGCGATTCTCTAACCTCCAGTTCTGAGTCATAGCTTTTCCATTCCCTGCTGCAGGTCTTCCTCAGTGTCTCAATGCAAAGGACTACCCGGAGAAGACACTCTCCACAAAGAGGGTTAACCAGCACCTCTGCTCCTCCAGTTCTTGCTCTGTTGGGGTTGGACAGCCATTCTTCTAGACTGCACCACATACTGACCCATTCCAAACTCCAATTCTTCTATACTTGGAAATCTCTCTCCCTTTCTCAAATTAAAGAAAATTTGTAGTTTTTCAAAGAGTTAGGGCACAGCTTGATGTGATTTTTCACATGCTCACACTGGCCAATGAAAATTCAAGCATCCCATGATTGTGAAAACCACGCCTGTTAATTTGTAAGTATTTACCTTTGTAGATGTGAGATAGGTAGTCCTTAGAAGAATTATATGTGTTCAAGTATTATTTTTTTAAAGTAAGTTCAGAATTTCTTTAAGTATGACCTTAAGCTAGTGTCACTTACCTTAAAAGTAGCAGATAAAAGCATTTTTGATAACCATATGACCTCTTCCTAACAATAGCCAGCCACCCTCAAGGTCCTGGAAACCTTGCTTTCAAATTCCTTAGAGGCTTACAGTATCCCTAACCCCCTCCAACTTGAAAGCATATAATGGGCCACTCCTCATGACCCCAGTGCAGCTCTTTCTGCCCATGGGTCCTTCCCTGTGATTTAATAAAACCAACTTTTTTGTACCAAAGATGTCTCCAGAATTCTCTCTTGGTTGTTGGCTTCAAACCCTAACATCTTTCCTACATCAGTATCACTTAAGAAATTACAAGAGTTTTAAGAATTCTGGCCAGAAGCAGGGAATGAACACCAAAATATATTTCTTATTACATCACAATATCACACATATTATGTTCAAAAGACAAATATAAATAAATTCAATAATATTTCATTAATATGCTTAACGTTTTTTAAGTAAGGTTTGCTACTCCAAAGTAAATGTGACAATCCTCAGGTAAAATATCATAGTTCTTCCTTATTCCTCTTTCTATTTCATTCCCCTGTTCAGAGCAATCACTATTATTTTATTCAGTATATAGCTAGGTACATATCCTTCCAGTTTCTTTCTGGGCATTTACAGACAAAATGTTGTGGGATCACGGAGCATGATGGCCAAGAAAGAATTCTTGAGATGTTTTAGGGTTCAGCTTAGTAAATTTATTTAAGCAGCATGGGGACAGTACCCACAGGAGAAAGGGCTGCATTTTTGCTGTATGAAGCTGATGGCTACATGCTTAGTGCTCAAGGGGAAGGGGAGGTACAGGGAGTATTTGATTGTAAACGTCTCAGAATTTCTATTCATAAAACTACTTAACAAGATTTCTCTGGTGCTTATCATTCAGCTCGATATTTTAACTATCAGTGAGATATACAGGCAGTCATGAGATCCTTTAAGACTGTGGCAACCAGCAGCACGTATTTGATCCTTATTAGAACTATGCAGGCTATAGGTTAGCCTTCCAGGCTAAAGGTGAGCGTTTTTCTGCTTCTATCCCTCATCAATATGCGTGTACACACACTTGTGGTAAGCTGAATAAAGGTCTACCAAAGATGTCCACATCCTCACCTCTGGAATCTGTGAATAGATTAGGTTACATAGCAAAAGGAACCTGAGGTTGCTAATCATCTGACTTTAAAAATATGTTTTCCTTTATCTGGGTGGACCCATGTAATCACAAAGGTCCTTAAATGTGGAAAAGGGAGACAGAAAAGCTCCAGTAATGAGATGTGAGAAAATACTTGACCTACCATTGCTGGCTTTGCAGATGGAAAGGGGCCAGGAGCAAGAAATGCAAACAGCCTCTAGAAGCTGGAAATGATGGGGAAACAAATTCTCTCCTGGAGCCTTCAGAAAAGAACCCAACCCTGCCAATATCTTCATTTTAATTCAATGAGTCTTATTTAGGACTTCTGGCCTCCAGGACAATGAGATAATAAATTTGTGTTGTTTTAAGCCACTAAATCTGTACTACTTTGTTACAGCAGCAATAGGAAACTAATGTAAAGACATTGGGAATTCCTCAGTAAATGGCCCACCCAGTTCCCCCAATGGAGAAGTTGAGTCCACAAGCCTTACACACATATTCGACTTCCCATCAGCTCTTTCTCATACTCAAATTCGGGACAGAGAGACAAGAATCTCCAAACCTCTAACGAAAGCATTATAATGAAAGATAAGAGAACAAAATTAAAAAAAAAAAAAAAAAACTTGACATCTTCAAATCTGTTAATCTTCTCTTAGGGCTTCTGAATTTTGTGAATTGAATAGCAAAACCTGCCCCCCCCTTCCCATCAAGATGCTAAAATTAGTTTTCTATATTCTTTTCTAATTCTTATGACATTTTAGTTTTTAGGCTTTCACTCACAAAATTCTCTCCTTTCTTTCTATAGCGAGCCTGAGCTGATGGTTTCAGCCTTCTAGGACATAGATGATCAATGCCATTATATCATGGTCTCCCCTTCCCTGAATAGTTCTAGCCCTTAAGGTTTTTTTTTTTTTAATTTTATTTATTTATTCATGAGAGACAGAGAGAGGGAGAGAGAGGGGGGGGTGGGCCAGAGACACAGGCAGAGGGAGAAGCAGGCTCATGCAGGGAACCCTACGTGGAACTCGATCCCGGGTCTCCAGGATCAGGCCCTGGGCTGAAGGCGGTGCTAAACTGCTAAGCCACCTGGGCTGCCCAACCCTTAAGGTTTTTAAAGAACAAGTGGGTTGAAGATTATGAAAGCAAACTGTAAAAATAAATTTTAAAAAATACTATTCAAATATAAAGTTTTAGGATAATGACGCTGATGATGAATATTTACAACAGCCCTACTCCTTGCCAATAACCTGTAACTACTTCTTCCCAGTCATCCCATCTCTGAATTCCTGACTTGCCTTTTGTTCCCCTCCTCATCTCTCAGGCCCCCAGAATCCCAGCAAGGAATTCTACATTGTCAGGGAAGACTATCCTCGGAAAAGGCCTGGGTAGCCCAAGGATCTTGGAACTCTACTCTTGACTCCAGCGTCACCCTTTGGAGCAACAGCGGTGCTGCCCCACACTGACACAAGCAGATCCTCCTCTGAATCCAACCTGCTGGGGTTTATTTACCAGACCAGTCTTCCAAACAGAAGCTCTATTCACTTCATCTCCCTGGAGGGAGGCAGAAACACACCCTGGGCCATCATAGAACCGGGTAGGCTTGTTAATCAAAATTTCTTTAGCTTCATCTAACAACAGGGGTGTGTTGAATAAAACTCCCAGAGTCAAGTGTTGGCTCTGCCTCTCTGAAAGGAAAGCAATGAAACAGGAAAGGCATCCAACCGAGATAAAAGCTAAGTTAACAAATGATAGCATTTCCAAAACAAATCATTGGGCTTGAATGCCCTGGAATGAAATAGAAGAGAAGGGAGTGTCATAGAAGACACGGGGCTGAACTCAGCCCTCTGGTTGACAGAAGGCAGGGGGCTGACCCAAGACTTTGCTATAGATTGTGTCTTCCTGAGAATGTTCCCAAGAGCCCACCCTGCCAGGATCACTCTGCTCTTCCTGTTTTTCCCACATTTCCTGTCTTCTTCAGGAGGTGCATGCTGCGAGGACACGTTAAGCTCTCGTTCAGAGTCTTAAATTATTTTCACGGTTTTGTCTAAGAAAATAATCTACTAGAGAGAAACACAGAGCTGATTGAAAAGAAATAGCCTCATCATTTTAGCATGGGGAAAGAGCGGTGAGAAATGGTGACCAAATGTGATGCTGGAAAGCTGTTTGATGGTGGAGCCAAACCCAAGCTAATGCCTCTAAGGTCATGCACTTGCTCCTGTATCCTGGTCAGCTCCCACTACAAATCACTGGTGATAAGTCCACATATGGGTCATCTCTGAATCAGAGAACTGAAGAAACACAGATGGGTCACTGGGGAACGCTGCAGAGAATCATGGCAGGGCATGATTTCTTGGTACTTTCTCTGTGCCAGGTATTGTGCTAAGTTGGAAGATGCATAAAGATAAGCAAAACACCATTGTGCTCTGTGAGCACATTATCCAGCAGAGGAAATGGAAAAGCAGGAACATGTGACCCAGTCTTTGAAGTATTTCAACAGGACTGGGCAATTACATTCATTAAACTCTTTTGGCTGCAAGGATGAACTTGAGCTAGGCTTCAAGTGAAGGTGGATTTTATTGGTGCTCTGTTATGGAAAACCAAGCATTGAAAGGGGCAGTGATATGGTGGAGTTTGGGTCAACTGGAACCAGGAACTTGAATGTTGCTATGAACTCTTTTTTCTATCTCAAGCAACTGTATCATTTTTTCCCTCTTTCTCCGTAGACTACCTCTGCTTTTCCTTTTAAGTATTTAGTAACATTCAGTTATTTGCATTCTTCTTGATTCCAACTCTGAAAGTTCTGGGAAGGGTCTCATTGATCCATCTTGACTCTAGACCAATCCATGGAGGCAAGAGAGCTGACTCATATAAGAGCACAGAAGCTCCAGTGAAAACCTCACAACTCCCCTCTTCACCTGGGTAAATGCTTCCAAGCTTTGCCTCTCACACTCATCTGGTTTTTCTGTTTTTCTCATAGTCACATTCAGATTCTCCATCTCTGCCAAGATCTTTCCAAAATGATCTGTATGTTTTGAACCAGCTTCTCCATGGCCTCATGGATCTCCCACCTTACTCCATGAACATGGGCCATAGGTTCATAATGTATTATCCACCCCAGAAGCCCAGATGCCAGGCACCCATGCCTAGACAGTGAGATTATCCATTGAATAACCACATGGAGTATCAGAAGACTATTAGAATGTGGGTTTGGAGCCCAAGGAAGCATTGGGACTAAAGGTATTGACTTTGGGGAATTATCTGTCTGGAAATGATAGTTGAGATTGTAAAAGTATATGTAATAACTGAAGAAAAAAGTGTGTGAGAAAAGAAGAGGATCAAAAAGAACCTGTAGTATCTTACATAAGGAATAGACAAAGGATAAAAAACCTTCAGATAAGAGAAAGACAGAAGATGAAGAGAAGAATGGGGATTTGACTGACTTAGATGACCAACCTGTGAGCAACAGACAACTCTTAACTATCCAATGGTCAGCTCATGGTACACTTTCCAATTCCATGATTTCTCCTGATTTTTCTGTTTCCATTTCTCTATTTCACTTCTTGATAGCATTAATAGGACTGAGGAAACATGGGTCAATATCATTTTTCTTTCAAGCACCAGGCCTGATAAAAGGGATTGACTATACATAAGGGAATGGCTAAAATGCAAAGTAAAGATTTTTTTATTTTCTTATGTATGGATATTTGTTCATCCGTCCAATAATGTGTTAAAATTTTATATAATGCCATAGTTGCTATAATTCCAAGCAACAAAGCAACAGATTTCCAAGTTTAAGAACCAAGATGTATAAGATTACTTACTATTTTCTAGAAAGATATTTCACTATAAGATCTCCATTTTTATGTCACCCCATTGTCCTTTTATTTACACATTTTGTATTTAAGCCATAGCAGGAAATGAACAATCTACTGAGAAAAAATGTAAGTCTGTGTTTGCAAGAGCATTTACCACCTAACTGCTTTGGCCAATTTCCAAGCTTCTGAGTATATGTCTAAGACAGCCATACCTAGCATCTATGAAAGAATATAACCATAAGTTAACATGGTTGTTGGAGGTCATCAATGATTTCGATAAGGAGTTCCTCTCTCATTAATGATGTAAAATCTTCCCTCAGGTTTTGAAAATCAAATACTATGGGTCAGATTATGGTTCTTTGCCAAGCAGGGTGCATGTTCGATGATGTGTTTTTAATGAACAGTTCATACCATTTTTTTTTTTTTGCAAAAGCCATTTATCCTCAGCTTCCAAAATTAGCAATAAGGGAAATGTTCTAGGGCCTTTTAAAGATTCTCTTCTTTTTGTACTTTGGACAACAAACCAACTGAATGATATCAAAAAGATCTTTCCAAAGAGACAGTAATTAAAATAAGTGGAAGTAGCAATTGAGTGATGGTAGCACCATCCTGGACTATCAATACCAGGACCACATTCAGATTGTCAATACTAACACCACGCTTAGTCAGGGACTTCAAATATTTAGTGACAGGGATCATGGTAACTTCTATTATGTCTGTACTGTACTAACCTTTACATACCCTACCATCTTCTACATATTCCCATTCCTATTCAAACCACATCTCCTATACTCTTCTTTATGTTAGACATCCCCCTCCTGACGTATTCAAGGAGACCCTTTTAAATGTAGTATCGAATCTGAAAATTGAAGAACAGGAATTTGGGGGCTGAGATAACTGTGAAGAAATGTGTCTGTCTGAGGACCCATGGCCAGAGAGGAATTGGGTAAGATAGCTACTACTTTTAAGGATTAGGGGAAGGCAAGAATAGGTTAAGAAGTAATAAGAACTATGATAAAGGAATTTGAAAGCAAGGTGAGAATCACAAGTCAGATTTGGGGAGAGCCAAACTCAAGGCTCTCAAACTGATGGAGTTCCCAGACCACCCCTTTTTCACCATGGCCTGTGAGTGTTTTGGGAGTAGGAAGCACGATTTATTAGATTAGGATAGACAGGATCTATTTAGTTGAAAATGTGGAACAAAACCAAATGAAGCATTTCTAAATTTCACCTTCCAAATGCTAACACATTTAAGCCTAAGTGGGGTAGTCATTAATGCTATTTATAAATTATTTCTAGTTTTCATTTTCTAAGCATTGCACTCTACTTCCCCTTTGAAGTTTGATGTGGTCATGTGATTACCTTCAGCCAATAATTTGCAAGTAGAAGCCTTACAAATCAAGGCGCAGTTCACCACATTCCCTTCCCCTGCTGAAATGGTGATATCTAGATGATGTCTCTGCCAGCTTAAGTTTCTGAGGGTGTACAGCAGGCTAAGCCTTTCATCTGACTTGTTTTGGACATGCAGCATGATTGAGAACCAGGGTTTCAGAGTAAAGAGGACAATGGACACAATTTGAAAATTCATGGTCATTTTAGCATGATCTAAACTTGTATAAAGTCACTGACTTGGGGGGCTGTCTTTACTCCAAAAAAACGTATCCTATTCTGTCAGAATATGTCAAGGCATCTGTAAACAACGAGCAGTATCCCATTTCAAGAAGGCCAACAGGTGAACCTCACTCTAACTGTGCAAGTTTGGTAAGCTGAGGTTAACTATACTGGTGCTGAAAAGTGATTAAATTTCTGGGATCCAGAGCTCTTGGCTTCCAAGTGAACACTCTCCTTCCAGATCTTTAGATATTACAAGAAAATTCTTGCTGAGGAACTGTATTAAGGCCTAAAGCAACTAACATTTAGCAGAGATCGAGTATTACACAAAAAGTCAAGCCTCAGTCTTGTTTGTATGATTCCATATGGCTCTGTGTAAAAGTATGACACCATGTCTCCCCCTCCTCCCCACACCCAGAGCACCTGAAAGCACCTGAGAGCCAATTCATCTAGAAAATGTTTGATCTGGCCAGCAGAATATTATAAAGAAAAAAATAATTTTCATGCCTTTAGTTTAAGCAAGTACTCTCAGATTTTCCATTGCCTTCTTTTTTTTCTATTATTATATCCTATTCTTTTCCCTTTCTTCACTTCAATTATATTACTTGCCTGGCCCCTGAAGGCACTGAGTTTGGACTCTTCAAAGAGGCATGGTGCCTAAGAAGGAAAACATAAGGCCAATGTTTGGGTGCTCAGTGTAACATACAGAAAAGCAGACATGCATGTTACCAAATTCACTGAGATTATCTCTCACCATTCTTCAACACCCACCATCAGCATGGCCTGTCTCTTTGTCCTCCCCTGGGCCAACTTGATGCCCAAACCCAGAATCAAGATAAGCCCAAGCAAACGCATATGAAGAATTTCTTGCATATGATGTGGGGTAGGAAAAGAGGGTGTAGTCACACATTTGGGAACAGCAAGTAACATTTTACGCGCTTGCTAGCATATGAAAGACTGATTTGATCTCTTCTGTTGTGGTTATATAGGAGAATGGGAAAGGGGACATGGGCTCTAGAGGTTACCAGAATCAAAGCAGTGTGTTTAAACATCCTACTTCACAGTTACACTCTAGTAGCAATGAGTGTTCCTAGTATCCAGATCTTGGTTTCTAATACCATTCTCCAATAAAAGGGCTCCTTGGGGAAATGATTCTTTCTAGGTCTAAGGTTGACAAAATATGAGATGAGCCTGGAGCATCTTGTAGGACCAGAAGGGGAGTGCTCAGA
Source organism: Vulpes lagopus (assembly GCF_018345385.1). Taxonomy (NCBI): domain Eukaryota; kingdom Metazoa; phylum Chordata; class Mammalia; order Carnivora; family Canidae; genus Vulpes; species Vulpes lagopus. The sequence continues at coordinate 6,965,855 of NC_054840.1, forward strand.
AAATGATGAATGGGAGCAAGTCAAAGATACTTCAGAGTCAACTGAAAGAACTCCCAATGGCCAAAGCTGGAATAATTTAAGCAACAAAATGAATAACATAGTATTGGGATTATAAGCAAAGTATAAAATAAATATACATGAGTCCAAACTGGCCATAAATAAATGATTGAATAAATAAATGGGAAAGAAAAGACACATCTTTCTTTCAGAAGAATTCCATTAGATAAATATATATATATAATATATATTTTTAATGGAAAAAATATATTATATATATTTTAATGGAAAAATATATATATACTCGTATGTAATATATACATATATGTATATATATTTAATGGAACTCTATACCACAATCTCCTAAGTGTGGGCTGGATTTAGTGACATGCTGCCAAGGGTAAAGTATGGAAGGGGGAAAATGGTAACTTGACTGTGAAGAAATCTGACAGACACTACCTTACACAAGTTATGAAATCTTAGTTGGCATTAAGAGTGATGCCATGCAGATCTCGTATACTCTATGAAATAATGAGAAGGGCACTTTACCTCTGTAGTATTCTTTCCAGAAATCCATAACCCCAGTCTAATCATGAGAAAAAAAATAGACAGAACCAGATGGGGAGACATTATACAGGGTACCTGGCTAGTTTGCCTCAAGACTGTCAATGTCATTAAAAAAAAAAAAAAAAAAAGACTGAGAAACTGTTAGAGATCATAAGAAAATGAGAAGACACAATAATTAAAAGCAATATAGTACCTCGGATTAGATACAGAAAAAGGTGATAGATGGAAAAACTGGTGAAATCTGAATAATATCTTTAGTTTAGTTAATCGTTATGTACCAATGATGGTTTCTTACTCATGACAAACATGCACTGGTAATGTAAGTTGTTAACCACAGGAGAAATTGAGTGATGGCTATACAGGAACTCCCTGTTGTTTACATTTGTAACTCTTTCTTATTTTTCAACTTTTCTATAAATCTAAAATAATTCCGAAATAAAAATTCCATTTTAAAGAATCCTGTTTCATATAGTGTTGAAAAAAGACCTCATCTGTACCTTCAAGGAGTTCCTTGGCTAGGGGAGATACAGCCAACCATAATGGTAGTGAAAACTGCTGGGTAGTCACCAAATTCCTCTCCTTCCCTGGCACACAGCTAGACCGCATCTGCCAGCTTCCTTTGCTGATAAGTGTGGTCATGTTACTGGGCCTAACCAATGAAATGTGAGTGAAGGTTATGCAGCCACTTTAGGCTCCTGCTTATGCTTCTTCGTGTTCCATCCCCATTTTGGTTGATGACAACTGAGACAATGACATCAACCTTGGAAGCCACTTTCTGAAGAACTAAAGACAGCAAAGCTGTCGTCAGCCTGGGTTCAAAATTGGTGATGTAAGGGAGAGCTATCTCTGACCTAGAATCCCCACCTTGAGTCTTGCATAGCTAAGGAGTAAGCTTCTATTGTGTCAAACTGTTCAATGTTAGGATATTTGTAACCTTGTTTACCTTTCTAATCCAGTAAGACAATGTGGAAAGGGCCTCATGGTGGTGGGAACAGAGCATCATGGTCACAGAGAAGAAGGGTCTTTAGGAGGCAGGGTTAGGGGTGGCAGGCAGAGAGAAAATGGCTCAGAAAAGGCTTTTGTGGGACAGGTGGTACTTGACTTGGATCTTTGAGGACAAGTTAAGTATACTAGGCAGAGGGAGTAACACAAAGACGGCCACAAGGGCACCTTTTAATTATTTTTGAAACCCCACATGAGGTCTGGCTGACTTCATGAGGTCATAACACTGCCCCCCTTCTAGGAGGCCTAAGGTCATTTGCTGCTGTCCCAGGGTTTACTGCAGACCTTCTGGCTCCATTTGATACACAGTTCCTCACCCTTTATTTCCTCTGTTGGGTGACAGGGTAACACTTGAGTTACCATCCTGAGTTATCATACTCATTGATTCAACAAACATTTATTGAGTGCCTGTTACATGCCCGATTCTGTTATAGACACAGCAGTTTATGTGATGGACAAGAATTCTAGTCAGGAATTGGGGAGTGAGGGGCCAATATGGGGCATGAGAAGAAAAAAGGTAATGAATAAATGAATAAATAAGAAAAATAACTTTGGACAAGGAAGGTGCTATTTTAGTGGTGACTATATCATTTATTGCCTATACTAAGATACTTTTTTTTAAAAAAATGAGAGGAGATATGCTAGGACAACAGGTATAAACTAGGCTATAGTAGGCAAACTGAGACATATGGTGGCTATGGAGATAATAAAACCAGATGGTGGTAGGTGAGGACTAAGGAGGTGGCACTTAAGATTAGTCCAGAACAATGAAATGTGTGTTGACCTTAAGGAAGTGTTTTCCGGGCAGCAGAACAGAAAATGCAAAGAGCATGCAGCAGTAATGAACTCGGCCTATCTGAGAAGCATGAAAAATATTGGTGTTTTTTTTTTTAAAGATTTATTTGCTTATTTTAGAGAGAGAGAGAGTGTGTGCGCGCTCGAGCCGGGGGAGGGGAGGTGGGCTCCCCACTAAGTACAGGGCCCAACACGGGGCTCCATCTTATTACCCTGAGATCATGACCTGAGCCAAAACCAAGAGTCAGATGTTTAACTGACTGAGCCACCCAGATGCCCTTGTTGGTGATTTTTTTTAATTGGAGTGAATAATGAGGAGAGTGGTACAGATCAAGTCAGAAAGATACCAAGAGTCAGTCCCATCACATATGACCTTGTAGGTCAAGGTAAGCAATTTAAATTATATTTTAAACACCAAGAGAAGCTATGGAGATTTTGAAACTGAGAAATTATATGGTCCCATTTATTCTATAAAATGATCACTCTAACTTCTAAATGGGGACTGAATTTTAGAGGGGAAGGGTAGAAAAGTAAGAATAGTTTTGGAGATTCCTGCTAGAGCCCAAGAGAGAGGATGGGGACTTGAGCTAGATTGGAAGCAGGGGTGATGGTCAGAGCTGCACAGATTCAGGATGTAATTTGGAGGAGGAGCTATAAGAACTTGCCAATGGAGCTGATATAGGAAGTGGGAAAAAGGGCAGGACTCAAAGTTCTAGGCTTTTAGCCTCCATAGAATCAAGTTCCATTACCTGAGATGGGAGTCTTGAGGAAGAGCAAGTTGTAAGAAGAGATAAGTGGTAATCAATAATTCTGTTTTGGCCATGAATTGTTTTGTGAACACATCCGTTACCTTAGCACCAAATACCATCTCCATACTATCTCCAGGGATTTAAGTGTTCGAGAAGGATGTCCTGACTCCAATATCAACTGCCTGATATTTCCACTTATTTGCCTGGTAGACATCTTGCTCTTAATACCTTTCCAAAAGCAAGGCACCACCTTCACACTAGAGCTACTGGAACTCTCAGAAAACTGGGACCTGGTGGTGTCTTCAGGAAATAACAGGTTCATTTCCTTAGGTTTCCCCCCACCTGGTGCTGCCTTCAGGGGCCCAACTGCTTCTACCCTGGGCACCAATGAACCACCCCAGAATAACGGTCTTTCCAATAACATCAAGAAGGAACATTGTCCGTTAGCTCAGGAAACAAACCATAGACCTCCAATGCTCTGAGACCTCCTAGGTCTTTGTCCTCAGTTTTCACCAGGTGACACTATGACTCAGTATGTAAAAACATAACCACAAAAGGATTTAAGGATTCCTCAATTTGGCATAGCTTAGAGGAGTTTTAGGGAAGGAATCTTATAACTGGAAGAAATATAGGAATGACTGTGAGTTTGTGGGTTTAGGGAATGGTGGAAGAAGATGTACCCAAAACAGTGAAAGTATTCCATTCCCTTCATGAGATTAGTAGTGCTGGGACACAAAGAGAAGAGGGGCCCCTGCCCTAGGCCCAGGTGTAGGTGATCCAGCTTGGGCTCTTTTCCAGCCATGTCTCTTCTCAATGAGCCTAGCGAATGGCTCACACAGAGCCCGTGTCTTCCCTTCTTTACCACATTCTAGATATCCAAGACTCTGCGTTTCCTTGCCCACATGTCTTTAAACTTGTAGCAGGCCTTTCTGTGGCTCCATCTTCCAAAGAGTGGATGATGTTAGCATTTAAGCCCACCCAGGCCATGGTGGTAGCCATGGGAAGCTCCCAGCAGGTAATGTGGAAAGAGCTTGGGTGGTTGAGTAAGGCTGCCGCCAAGCAGGAGGCTCCCTGAAGAGTGGAATGGAGCCACGGGGTGGGAAAGGAAAGTGGGCCGTCTGTCAGCAGGGATTGGGAGCCAAGGCTACTTGCCCCATGACATCATCTTCTTAGGGAGGAACTGTGAGGAGCCCAAGGATTTTAAAACTGAGCCTACCCCCTTCCCAGATCTTTGTTAAGACATATTTGTGAAAGTATGAGGATAATTCTTTCAATTTATGAATCTCTTATCATGTAAAACTGCCATGTATTTAGACATAAGGTGTGTGGGACTCCAGAGGTATCCTGCCTTCGGCCCTGAGTGCAACTGAGTGGGAAAGCACATGGGAAAGCACATGGGCCTGTCACTGTGATGGTCTCCTTGCACCCATGAGAGGTGGTGCTAATGGCTTGCTGCTCTCTCACCTCTGCTCTGCAGTATGTATATTTTAGTAAATGGGTGGAAGCTCAATTTAATCAGAAGAAGATGGACTAAGCTCAAAATCATTATCACTCTATCCGCACACCATGTTCTGGGGTAGGAAATGTTCTCTTAGTGGGGATAAAGAATTTCGTGGCTTTCTGTACGGAAGTCTGCATGTCAAAATGTGTGTGGTTGGCTTTAAACATGAAGAGAAAGACACAAAATAGAGTTGGAGTCTGAATTGGGAAAATGACCAAGGTCAATGCTGAAATTTTACAAAGGGTCAGGCATATCTTTGCTCTGCCGCAGCTGAAGAAGTGTGCATATGTGTGTGTGTGTGTGTTGAAAGGCGTGGGGAATGGGTGAGTCCATGCAGAGGTCAGACATACACTCTAAGCCAGACCACTTAGCTTCACACATTCAGAATAAGCCATCAGGTCTTACCCCTCTTTGTGGGCACCACTCTGAGACCCAGGGAGAAATATCTGGGGTCATTGTTTGGCTTCACCTTCACCTGCCTATTTGAAGCCCAGAATGTGCCAGAGCTCTTTGTGGCACATTTTTATAGATTAATATTATTATAATAAATAATAATAAAATTAGTATATTATTATATATTATAAATATTATAATAGATAATAAATATAGCATAATTTTAAATAAATATATAAATAGAAAAATCGATGTAAACATATCCTCATCCATTTATACATATTTTCTACGAAGGAAGCTAGGAGAAGACACAAGACAGGTCTAATTCCCACGATGCCCAGCCTGGAACCACACCACCAGCACCAGCTCCCTCCACACATTGCATTAGGTAGAGCAGACACCTGTGTAGCAGTGGGTGTTTGTTCTCTAAAGTGATTAAAAATCCAGTTCACCTCCTTTTTCACTTCTCGCATTCTCCTCCTATCCACTGAGCCCAGAGGAAGGGGATACGGAGACATGCAGAAATGGCTGTCTTTTCTGACACAGTAGTTCCTGGGTGGAACTGACCGTCCACCTTCCCCAACTATGACGTCATCTGCAGGGGTGTTGACTCACTTGGTCTAGGTTAGGGGATAGTCTAGGCATGAGGAGTCTCAAAGGTCCCCACATGATTCCAATATGCAGCCAAGGTCAAGAATCTCTGCTCTAAACAGCAGCAACCGCCCCCCAACACACACACTCCAGAAGAGGTCTTTAATTTTGGCTAATCTACCCGAAACTGTTCCCCACCCTCACTGAAACTTCACTCAGGGGAAAGATATCCTTGGGCATTGTTTTAGCAGCATTGGACAAGTCTATGCTGCTATTGTAGACAAAATAATGGTGAACTTGGACACAGTTCACCATAATAAGCTCTTTCTTCCCTTGCTTGCTATTAATACCATTTTGGCACAGATAAAAATCAATATAAAAATAGCTTACTATGAGGGCTGGAACTGAAATACCTAAACCATCACTATTAAAAACAAAAACAACACAACGCCTGTCAACAATTTGAATCAAGACTGAAAATTATTTAAGAAAGATTTTGAATTGTAAAATTATAATACTTATTCTTAATAATCATCTTTTCATTTACTTAGAGGACTTCTGCATATGAATCTGAAGGTACTCAGCTCCTTTTATCCAGAAAGGATGTAAGGAGGTGTGGACTGAGCTCTTTAGAATCCTCATCCTGATCATTTGCCCTCAGGCCAGAGAAGGCCAAGTCCCAGGGGGCCTACTAAAACCTCTCAGAGGACTTCCTTCCTGATGCTGACAGTCTTATGTCTCAGACTGCCTGCTGGTCTCCTGTACCCTGCCCTCCCTCACCAGACCATACTTTTTCTATTTGTGGAAAATGATGAAAACTAACCCAGAAAAGAATTTGAAAAAGAAAATGAATTGGAATGTCACTGATAATAGTCTCTGCCTTTACATGGGGAACAAAGAAAGTTAATCTGAAGGATTCAAACAGGGGTGGCATAGTAGCTGACAAGCAAGAGATCAGGAGTCATTGCAGTCATAATATAAGACCATCCAAAGAGCTATTTTTCAATTTACAATGGCATTTGCTCTTTGATTAACTCGAGGCTGAGAAACAAGTCATTTTCCACTTGACTGGTGATAAGTCAATATTTTTACTCTGAAGAATGACTGCTTTCATCTTTTACTTTCACCTAAATGAAATTCTTAATAGATTAGTATTTAAAAGTGTAAAACATTCAGACAGTGGTTTTAGAAGAACATCTCTCATTTAGCTTAGAACAATCTATTCTCAAGAATGTGCTGGCTCAATCTGGAAGTCTTTCCACTGATGTGGACACTTTGCTGCTGCAGCCAGAACCTGGCATTTGCCTACCGCAGATGACCAAAGAGGACTCTCTCAAAAAAATTCAGAAGGAGAGAAGTGATGAAGCAATGCCAAACCCTCTACATACATCCTCAGAACAACTCCGGAATCTGGAACTATTTCCATTTCACATATTTGTATGGCAAGCCAACGGACAAAGACAAAGAAAAACGAGGGACTGTGAAGATTTAGTACATCCCTGCCATAGGAAAAGAGATGGGCTAGGTATTTGGTAGAGCTTTCATAAATCTGGCTTAGTTTGAAATCTACTTCTATGTAGGGTGGTTTGGCATTATCTATCGAAATGTAACTGTGCATATTCCAGGACACGACAATACCACGTCCTGGGATTGATCCTACAGATGCATGAACGCCTGCAGAATATGCACATGCATCATCCTCATTTCAGCCTGGTTGGAATAATAAAAGCTTGGAAGTAAACAAAATGCCCATTGACAGTAGACTGCTTAAATCGATTTATGGCACATCTATCAATAGAAAGCTTTACGGTCATTAACAGTAAGGCCCCTCTTTCTGATCCAGAGGGATGTTCAAAGTATATTAAGTGAAAAAAGGAGGTATAGAACAGTGAATGTTGGCACGAAAAGCATACACATATTTATTTATAGCCACATGGGTTATATATTTAGAGGCTATCTCTGGGAGGAAATACAAAATCCTGGTACTAGGGCTGTTTCTGTGAGGGGAGTTAAGTGGCTTCAGTGAAGGGTAGGAAACTCTTAATTTTCATTTTATACCCTTTGAATTTTGTACCATGTTCACGAATTATTTATGAAAACAATTGTTTTTAATTATTTGAATGGAGCCTGTACTCCTCAGTAAGGGCTCAAGGAGGTAAAGCCATGAGCCCAAGGTCACACAAGGTCAAAAGCAATGAAGCCAGGTGTGACCCGGAGTTGGTGTCATTCCAAGTCCACTGGTTTTCCTGCCATCAGTGTTCTTTGTCCATCTGTCCATCTGTCCATTTGTCTGTTCTCCTGTCCATCATTTCAGATAATGAAATCTTAGGGCTAAGACAGAGCCCTCACCATCTGAACAGGCCCATAGCCTATCTTCAGCGTGACTGTCTTTAACCTCACCTGGAAGAGACCTGCCTATCATAAAATGCTAAAAGAAAAGTAAAAAGATTACCTCAGCTTTCTTGTTCCAATATCTTACACTTTTTTTCAGCAAAGCTTCTTTTTAAATTTTTTGTAGCAAACCAAGCTCCTGAATAATTTATGTGCAAAAATATTACAAATCTACTTTGTGACTTTAAGTTAGAACCTTGAATACTCATTCATTTATTTCAAGAATATTTATTGAGGGCCTATTATGTACCAGAGACCCTATAGGCTCTCAGATTACGAAAATGAGCACCATATGCCTTAGCCCTCAGAGAGCTCTGATGGAGCCTGTTGGGAAGCAGTCAGGCTCATTAGAATCTGCCATATGAAGGAGAATGTGATGCCAACTAGAAGCCATATGGGGAAGGGTGTGGAACAGAGAGGTAGGAGGCACTTACTGACTTGTTCCTTCATAGTCCTGGTCACAGGTCACAGGTCACAGGACTCAAGGGGAGTCATGAAGGAGCAGGAAGCCTGTGGGCATGGGGAAGTTCCAGCCCTATCTCAAGGAGCAGACACTGCTTCCCTGCCTGCTACCAACGCCTCACAGGAATGATGGCTCAGTGTTCCCAGATCTTTCTTTCTTTCTTTTTTTTTTTTTTTTTTTTGAAATCTCTTGATTTTTTACATAGTGGCTTATATTTTTAAAAAACCACCAAGCTTCTCAAACAAAATGTGTCTGTGGGCAAATTCTGCCCACAGATCACCGATTTGAAAACCTTGTTCTTGTGTTTTCACATGCTTCCTGCAGATTCCCCCGTGGACAAATAAGTAGTTCAATCTCTGGTTCAAAAACAAAGGCCCTTGACTTTCTTTTCTCAGAGGGAACTTCCAGTACAGCAGCCTGTCCTCTCAGCCACTGGAACATTTACCAGTCATCTGCCCCTTACACCATCATGACTTTGAGACTGGCCTCGAGGACACATTTTTAATTCTAAATCTCCAGGGCTAATTTTCCCAAAGGGTTTCTGCAGCCCAGCCTGAACACATGTATCTTATCTTCAAGAGCCGCACAGAGAGTAACTGTGCCCATAATAACAGAACCACTCTCCTGTGATTGCTCCCACCTCATCCTCCCTAAGAGCTTTGATGTAGGGCTTTAGGATTGCCTCAGGGCTGGAAAGATATGGGAGAAGGGATCAAGCTCTAGAGTTTGGGGAAATTTTCCAGAGAATACTTGAAAATGGGAGCAGTCTGGGCTTGAAGCCAGGAAGCTTGAGTTTGAGTCCTCGTTTTGTCACTTATTCATTGTGTGGCTCTGGGCAAGTCATTGCCAGTTAAATACCCATTTGCTCATCTTGACAATGCAGAATCCGATGAGAATACTCCTAATGGCAGGCCTTCTGGCCCTTATTGTTGAGATTCTCTTATCCTGATGTGAATGGACATAGAGAAGGCCACTCTCGGTGAGCACGCTATGGATTGACACATGGCAGATTTAAATGACAACCACAGAGCAGGGTGGCATCTTCTAAAGGCATCATATTCTTTATCAGCTCTTCAGAGGACAATGCACATATTTGTCAGAATAAGTTCTTATCCTCAAATGCCTGAATCAGAGTGAGGCCAGGCAGCATGGGACCCAGAAATGTGAACGTCTGGGTATTTACTTTTCTCTCCATGTGAGTCAAGTTAGCAATCCCAGGTGATAGATGCTCTGATGTGGAAGGACAAGAGGCCATGGGAGCACAGAGGGCAGGTTATAACCCAGAGTTAAGAGGAGTCCAGAAAGTCTTTCAGGATGAAATAACTTTTAAGTAGTGGACCTAAGCAGTTAGTGTTAACCTTAAAAATAAAAGACAGGTTATTTCGCCAGCAAACGTGAGTTTATCATTTGGGGCATGTAAACCATTGGCAAAAGCATAGACGAGTTTAATACACAAAGGAAATGACTGTTATTTTTATGCCATACCATCACAAACATATTAAGCCATGAACTTCTATGACTGGTTCCTTGGTTCATTCATTTATTCATCCATCTGTACATCTCATTCACCCAGTCACCCACCCATTGATCTACTTATTTATACACCTGTCTCCCATCCAAGAAATAACGTGGTGGTTTCAACCTTGGCAGCTAATTAGAATTACATGAAGGGACTGTTAATATCCTGGGGCTTAGGCTGCATCCCAGACCAGCTAAATCAGGATTTCTAAAGGGTAGGACCTGGACATGAGTATTTTTAAAATCTGCCCCCCAAACTGCAATGTGTAGCCATGTTCAAGAACCACTGAAATGATGTGTTAATTTACATACCCATCAGCCTAACCAAAGTCCTACAATCTGCTGCTCCACTTTCCCCTCATTGCCCTGCATCCTGGCCTGTCTGTTCCAGGCCTATGACTTGTGAGAGACTGGATATTCAGTCTAAACCACCTGCAGTCTATAAGACATCATTGTGCAAATTACAACAGGTACCTCTCCCTCAGAATACATTGCTTCGTCCTGTTTAAAATTGTCATAATACTAGATTAGACTAGAATAAAATCTGTCCATCTGTCGTTAAGTGAGATGTTATCATAAATATACAAATCAATGACAAGACATCTACAATGTGAATAGAGAATCCTTATACATGGCAGCCTTGCACAGTGTGCAACCTATACAAACACATATGATGATCATCATTTGATCAGGGAAGGTGTCTGATTCTGACTCCTTAAGTTTCTGATCTGAGCCCAATCAACTGACTCTTTGCCTCCTTTTTAATCAAGATGATCCATAAATAAAGGAAATATATTTCCAAAGCCTAAATATGTATTCTTGGCACTGAGAAAGGCTTTTGTTTTGCTGATTAGTGTATTTATTTAAATGAAGATTCTTATAAAAGGCATAGAAATTAAATAACATCTACTTACTTATTCAATGAGTCAACTTTATTAAAAACAATTATGTTGCATAAAATTGGAACCGTTCTGGAAAATCTAAGAAGGATGACTGCCAAACATTAACTCCCAGACTGAAATTCTGCAGATCCGTTCTCCAGCACCCCCATGATGTGACATTTGCACACACCTCATTCTCTTTGTCTAGAAGGTTCCTTGAACTTTAGAAGCCACACTGGTGACCAAAAGGATTCTTATTGGGAAACAACAGATGCCCAAGAACTCACATGAGAGCAAGGATCCATGTCTGTTTTGATCACTGATGCGATGTAAGTACTGATAATATTATCTCTCACACATCAGTAAATATTTGTTGAAAGAATGAATGAACCAGTGCACGCCTATTTAAAAAACCCAAAATCCAGATCACTAACAACATCAAATATGAGTGAAGATATAGAGCAACAGAAACTCTCATGCATTGCTGGTGGGAATGCTACAATGGTACAGTCATGTTGGAAGACAGCTTGGGTGGTTTCTTGCAACACTGAAATTACTTTTACCGTATGATTCATAAATTGCACTTTTTGGCATTTACCCAAAAGTGTTCAAAGCTTATGTCCACACAAAAACCTGCACATCGATGTTTACAACAGCTTTGTTCATAATTGCCAAAACTTGGAAGCATCCAAGATGTCCTTCACTGGGTGAATGGATAAATAGACCGTGGCATATCCAAACAATGGAATATTATTTAGCACTAGAAAAAAAATGGACTATCAAGCCATGAAAAGATATAGAGTAGCCTTAAATGCATATTATTAGGTGAAAAACAAAAGCCAATCTGAACGAAGCTACATACTGCATGATTCCAGCTATACAACATTCCGAAAAAAGGCAAAATTACAAGGACAGTAAAAAAATCAGTGGTTGACAGGTAGGATAGAGGGATGAGTTAATGGAGCACAGAGAAATTTTAAGGCAGTGAAACTGTTCTGTATACTATAAAGGTGGATCCATATCATTATACATTTGTTTAAAGCCATAGAATGAATGTACATCAAGAGTGAACCCTACTGGGGATCCCTGGGTGGTTCACTGGTTTGGTGCCTGCCTTCGGCCCAAGGCGTGATCCTGGAGACCCAGGATCAAATCGCACGTCGGGCTCCCTGCATGGAGCCTGCTTCTCCCTCTGCCTGTGTCTCTGTCTCTCTGTGTCTCTCTAAATAAATAAAATCTTAAAAAAAAAAAAAAAAAAGAGTGAACCCTACTGTAAACTATGGACTCTGGGTAATAATGACGTGTCAGTGTAGATTCACTGATTGTAACAGATGTACCACTTTGGTGGGGGATCTTGATGGGGGGAAGCTATGCATGTGTGGGGGCAAGAGGTATATGAGAACTTTGTCCTTCCTGCTCAGTTTTGCTGTGAATCTAAAACCGCTCTAAAAATTAAATTTATTTTTTTAAAAAAATAATGAAAAAAGAATATAATGGAACACATAACTGTCAGAAGGAATAAATTATATACATTTTATATAATATAATATAATATAATATAATATAATAATATAATAAAATAAATATAATATAATATATGTTCAACTTATTACTGAACTTATAATGAAGTTCTTCTAATGAAAAATTACCTGAATACAGGAAAAATGAGCTATAGCAGTTGATACTGTCTAGCCAAGAGTGGCTAATTTGGGGCAAGTTAATCATTTTAAAAAACAAACCTGAAAATGATAAGCAATATTCACTGCAATTAATTAAGAAAAGCATGTTACTCTGTTTCTTTCCTACCATCCTTAATTTAAGTTAAAGGAAAAAGATACCATTTAGCTAAGCAGAACTTCCTCTGCAACACTCATCTTCTACCTATAGTAATATCTAAACGTACAAAAAAACCAGTGTTTTTCCTTTGTGAGTGCTTAGTATTTGGTGACAACGTAAAACTCAGGGCGTCCCAGAAGCAGCATCTTAAACAATCTGTAACATAATAAAATTAAGTTCTTTCTTACCAAGATACGATTTGGGAGTGGGGGAAGGACACAAAAAAATGAAAGCATCTAGAGGGTGTGCTGGGAGGGGGTCAGGAACATGGTGAGTATGATGCTATGTGATCTTCCAAGGCTAGGTCATAAAAAGTGATACAGCCTACACCAGGCTCACTCTCTCTCCTGAAATACTCAATTTGGGATCCTGAGCCACCATGTAGGAAGTCTAAGGCTGCCATGCTCTGGGGAAGCACAAGCCAGTCCATGTGGAGTGACCCCACAGAAAGGCCTTGAGACCATCTGAAGAAAACGACACTGGCCAGGCCCTACCTCCCACTCCAGTTCCAGTGGGAGCTAACTGACCATTCCTGCGTGACAGATCCTGAGCCAGAAGCACTGAGCTGCATTGTGCCCCCAGTTCCTGACCCACAGAAACTAAGAAATAATAAATGCTCTTGTTTTAAGCCATTTTTTTAAGATGATTTTTTTTTTTCCTGTAGCAATAGATCAACTGAACAAACTCCTTGGCAACAAGAACTAAGTCTGGCTTATTCCGGTTCACCCCCTCAAGGCTTAAATGGCTACTTGGTCCTTGAGAATGTTGGAATTTTTCTGGCAGGGATTCAAACACAACTTCCCTCAATTCACCTGGGAACTTTCCTCCTGGGTGTATACCAAAACCCCAAGCTCCTATAGTTGAGACCAAAGCATCACAGATGACTCCAGCCTGGGTCCCCAACCTTGCTGGCCCTTATCAGATTACGAGGAAACTCCCATTTTTCTGCAGGGACCCTTGTTTCCTCTCTTTGCTTCCAGTAAATGTTAGGCCCCTCAAAAATCCTTTCTCATTGGCTCTTTCTTGAGAGGTTTCGCATTTCCTGCCTTTTTCAATCATTTGCCATCATTTTCCTCAAGTCTCAACAAGACAGTAACTCCAGTGTCTTCTTTTGTCATTAATGTTTGACTGATTACGAAAGCGAATACCTATAAATCCTACATCCACACTGACAGGCATAATGAAGAGTTGATTCCAGGAAGATAAGGTACATTTATCACGATAAGGGAGGAAATCTGTCACGATGGCAATTCAGGGTGTGTGTTTACACATTTTAAAAGAATAACTATACCTCCAGTAATCCTTTCTAATGAAGTGTCCAGGGAGCTATTCACATAAATCTCCTCCCTTGATAAATTCAAGGCTTGGCTGCTTTTCTAGGACAGAGACATCAAAGAGAGAACAAGCGTACATACATCAGACATAGCCTGTCTCAGGTACCTGAAAAGGAGTTCTTCAAAGTAGATGGCAGAGAGAAAGGAAGTGTAACTCCAAGGTGACCACAGAGGACAAGTCGGATCTGACTTCTCAGGAGGAGCTCACAGGGCAATAAGGTGAGCCCAGAATCTGGGGACAGAAACCAGCATTTATATTCCACCTCTGTGGCTTACTAGATATATGACTGGAAAAGGTAAGATCTCCCAAGCCTAATTTTTTCATCTGCAAAATAAGATATTAATAAATCTACTTATAATAGTATGTAAAAAAAAAAAAGAGTTGAAAAAGGCATTCAGACAAAAACTTGTGAACAAATCTTTGCAACAATACTATTTACAGTAGCCAAAAGGTGGAAACAACCTGATGGCTTATCAACTGTTGAACGGACAGACAAAATGTAGTATTTCCATTCAATGGAATATTATTCAGCCATAAAAAAGGATGAGGTACTGATGCTTGCTATAACATGGACGAACAATGAAATCCTGATGTTAAGCAAAAGATATCGGACACAAAAGGCCACATATTGTATGATTCCACTTACACAAAGTAACCATGATCGGTGAATCGAGGGACCAAGAGCAGATCAATGGTTGTCAGGGCCTGGGAGTAGAGAGGAATGGGGAGTTACTTCTTTTTTTTTTTAATTTTTAAATTTTATTTATTTTTATTTTTTTACATTTTTTTAATTTAAATTCAATTTGCCAACAGGGGAGTTACTTCTTAATGAGTACTGGGTTTCCTTTTGGAATGATGAAAACGGTCTAGAACTAGATATTTGTAGTGGTTGCATGACATTGGATGTTGTAAATGCCACTGAATTATACACTATAAAATGGCAAATTTTATGTTGTGTGTATTTTAACACAATAACAAAATAAAGTATGTAAAGCCTGTGTGCCCCCCACCCCTGCCCATGTCATTTGACGGAAAGTAAACCAGCAGCAGCCTGGAACATGTTGTCCCAACCACGCCATCACAATCCGAGATTCCCATTAAAAAGTCAGCTGAAGAGAAAGGACAGAAGGTATCAGAGATCCTGATTCATTTGTTTTGGGCAGGACTGGGACATGCGTATTTTGCAAAATCTCCCTGGTGATTCTTCATGTATGCTCCTGATTAGGAACCTCTTTATGAGATCAGCTTCCCATCAACAAGCCCTGGCCCCAAATTCTGTTTCACATGGAGAGTCCTGTTTATCACCTAAGTTCACCCACAGTGAAGTTCTCTGCACCAAAAACATGTAGCTCACAAGACATTCTATTCAGGGACACTCTCAGAAAGACAGATAAAGCCCCTTGGTGGCCCAATTAAACGGAGCTACCTATTTTGAGTGGACTGAATTGCAATCAAAACTCAACCCTTGGCTTTTATCACTGTGAGAAACAGCCATTAAAAACAAACAAACAAACAAAACAGCAATGACTTCTAATTATTTTGCAAAATTGCTGTTGCGTGCTCTGTATAGTGAACTGAAGCATTCGGCCCCCCCCCCAAAAAAATGGTATGTGCAAGTCCTATCCCTGGAGCCCTTAGAAATGGGGTCTCTGCAGATGTAATTATATTAAAGCATCTCAAGATGAGATCATCCTGGATGATGAGTGGTGTCCTTACAAAAGAAAAGAGAGAGAGTCTGGAGACATAGGGGGAAGGCCGTGGGAAGACAGAAGCAGAGATTAGAGTGGTGCATCCACAGTCCAAGGAACACTAAGGATTGCTGGCCGCCACCACTAGCTAGAAGAGAGGATCCTCCTTCAGACTCTCCAGAAGGCACCAACCCTGTCAACATCCTGATTTTTGGCTTCTAGTCTCCAAAATTGTGAGAAAATAAATATCTGTTGTTTTAAGTCACAAATCTGCATGAGTTTGTTACAGCAGTCCCAGAAAACGAATACACCTGGTATCTTATATCACACTTTATGACAGGGATTAGACAGAAAATTTCCTATTAGACTTCAATCCAAGGAAGCAGTGTATCTCTCCAGATGAACGTGTATGCTCACCCTTAGCCAGCAAGGAGTAAGAGAGTTGCGTCCTGCCAAGTTTTGCATTTCTCTTATCAGAGAGCTCAGATGGACGTTTGGTCTCAAGCGTCATGGTTACCGAGCTTGATTCTTGCTGTCAATAGGTTCTTGCTTTTTTATACTTGTTTTCTCTTTCATTTTCAACCTCATTTTTAATTTGCTTATTCTATATAGGTGTAGTTTTATTATAAATCTCCTAAAATGCCTTTTGAAAAGAGATGGCTGTAAGATTCTACGTAATGGTGGCATGGCTAAGAGAGTGCGCTCACGAACCAAACTTTCTAGGTTCAAATCCCAGCTCCATAACTTAGGAGCCATAACTTAGGACTGTGTGGGCATTCCATGCCTCAACTTCCTTGGTGTGAAGAGGGAATAACCTCAGTGTGTGCCCTATCGGGTTGCTGTAGGGATTAAGTGAGTTAATACATACATGATAAGTACTCAGGACATTTGATAAGACAAAAAAGTATTCATTCAGTAAATGTTAGCTATTTCTCTTATTTGTCCATATCATTGCCTTAGTTGAAACTCTCTACTGATGCTTCATTTCTGGCTGGCTGAAGTTCAAGCTGCCAATCACAGCACACAGGCTTTCCATGACCAGCATCTTCCTAGGGCTGAAGGCTGTCTCCTGCCCAATATGTCCTTCTTGACCCTCCAGCAACACTGACCACCTCCCCACTTGGCTGTCTGCTTTGGGTGCCTTGGCTAACTCCTACTCACCCTTCCAGACTCAGCTCTGGGTTACCTTATCTAGGAGCCCAGCCCTTGCTTCCCCACCTGTGATAGGTGGTCCTCACCCTAGCCCCCTCAGCAGGCCGGGCCTGCCTCCGCCTCCAGCCCATCCTTCCACAACCTGTTAGAGTGACTTAGCATGTTGTCTCTCTCATCTGGGATGTGTGTGAGTCTCCTGATTTCAGTTATCTCTATGGGTGGACAATGAAAGTATTGAAGCCCTGTGGAAGATTGA
Source organism: Vulpes lagopus (assembly GCF_018345385.1). Classification (NCBI taxonomy): domain Eukaryota; kingdom Metazoa; phylum Chordata; class Mammalia; order Carnivora; family Canidae; genus Vulpes; species Vulpes lagopus. The sequence continues at coordinate 6,982,970 of NC_054840.1, forward strand.
GCTGTCAGGCTGTGGGGAGAGAGGGATTGTGTGGAGTCTGTATACTGATTGACCAGGATGTCCCTGGAAGGGATGGTAGCACCTGGTAATCGAAAGCTCTAAATGTTCCACAGACCACAGAACTGCTAAAGTTTGGGGTCAAAGTTGGTTGCTCCATCAAGGCCTTTGACCTCCCCTAGGGCTGCTGTTACCCAGTTAGCTAAATGTCATTCTGCATTTAGCACCATTAACTCCTGCTTTTGAGGAAGTTAAAGAATAACAGCCTTTGAGAGACATAGAGTTTCCAGATGGCCTTGTTTAATCAAGTTTTGAAGTGTGATATTAAATCCTCTGAGAGGTTTTCCCTCATGCCCCCCCTTTTTTTCCAGCTTATTGAGGCATAATTGACAAATAAAATTGTAAGATATTTAAAGTCTATATTGCGGAGATTTAATACATTGTGAAAAGATTCCCATCATTTGGTTAATTAGTACATCATTGCTTTATTTATTTTGAGAACATTTAAGTGCTACTTTTTAAACAGATTTCCATTATATAATACAGCATTATCGACTATAGTCACCTTGTTTTATATAAGAACTTCTTCATCTTGTAGTTGAAAGTAAGGTAGGTGACAGTCAGTCAACAATTATTGAGCATCTAATAAGTGTCATGCACCCTTCTACTGAGGACAAGAAGGAGTCTCTATTCTCTGAAAATGCTGATGCGTTAACCCAAAAGGTGCACTGTGATGAGTGGAGGAGCTCAGGCTCAAGCTGAGTTTGACTCCTCTCTGTCTCTTACATCTGTGACCTTGGACAAGCCATGCAGTCTCTGTGCCTCAGTTTCCTCATCTGCCAAGTGGAAGCAATAAAAGAATAGCCTCAGAGAGAGAGAGCCCCTGTGAAAGTGAACTCAGTTAAGAAAGGCACTAAGCATGGTGAGAATTTAGTTATCATCCTCCTAGACATTAATCTTATTAAAACACTGGGAATAGGCAATGCTTACACTGCAGAACATTTTGAAGAGGCCACCCATAGGGTCTGACAGCTTGTGTTCCTTCAGTGGTGACAAATTGCTGCCTGGCTTCAAGCAGGTCACTCATTGTTCTCGGCCTCCATTCCACTCCCCAGTCCAAGGATGGCAAAGGAAGGATGATGCCAGCTTGCTCAAGAGGCATTGGCAGACAATATGAGGTCGTCTCCAGCAGAGTCAGGGCAGGCATCTCTGTGTTTGCCAAGGAAAGAGATGGAAGGCAGTCTGATCAAAGAGGGGCACTCAAGCTTCATATGGGAGCTTGGGGTTCCCAGAGGTTGTGTGTGCTCTTACGGGCTGACCAAAGGGTAGTGTCTGGAATGTTATGGCATGATGTATTAAAAGTCATACTCAAGAGTGAAAAGATTAATTACTGAACTCACAGTTTTAAAAATATATAATTGGCTTATTTTGATGAAGTTAAGATAGGAGCAAGCAAGATGATGAAGTGTCCTGCAAGTAGAACTCAGGAAGTCTTTCACTGTTTACTCTGGTTTGCCATCTCCAGGGCATGGTCTGAAACAATATGAGTGTCCAGTCACAAAAAAAAAAAATGCCCTTGGCTGTGTTTTGAACACCTATATTGTCCAATTCAGACACAAGTCAGGTGTAGATATGGAGCACTTGAAATGTGGCTACTCCACCATGTGTTGGAAGAGTACAACTTCCAAGCCTTAGCATGTAAAAAAGTATAAATATATCATTAATAACTCTTTATTGATTACATATTGAAATGATAATATTTGGGGTATATTGAAATAAATAAAATATATTATCAAAATTAGTTCTACCTGTTTCTTTTTACTTTTAAAAAATATGACTACTAGAAAATCTACTCTTCTGTGGCTTGCATGATATTTCTATTGGATGGTGAAGTATAGATAAAGGATAGTGGTCAAGGGTTCTGTTTTTCCCAGCAACGCTGGTTGATCCATAATTGATTTTTCTTGCTCAAATAGCAAGAAGACTTTGAGATGGGGAAAACACTGGATAAGGAGACTACAGATCCAAATGATCATTTTGAATCATCATCAATTTGCTACATGACCTTGATAATGACAATAATAGTAGCAAATACTTCTACAATAGGTTTTATAGTTCAGGAAACATTCTAAGTATTTGACACGTGTCAATGTGTCACAACAATTTTATAAAGTGGGAACAATTAGTTGCTCTGATTTCTACATAAGGACACTAAGCTGTGATGAGGTTAAGAAGCAAGCCTGTATCTACAATATCCAAGATATGGAAGAAACTCAAATGTCTACCAGTAGATGAGTGAGTAAAGAAGACGTAATACACGCGCGCGCGCGCACACGCACACACACACACACACTGGGCTATTAGCCATAAAAAAGAATGAGATCTTGCCATTTGTGACAATGTGGTACTATGCTAATGAAATAAGCCAGACAGGGAAAGATAAATACTATATGATTTCCTTTATATGTGAATCTAAAAAACAAAACAAACAAACAAACAATAAAATGATAAAGATAGAAACAGATACATAAGTACAGAAAACAAACTGGGTGGTTGCCAAAGGGAAGGGAGCTGAAAGAATTAGAAAACTGGATGAAGAGGTAAAGATTAAGAGATATGAACTTCCAGTTAGAAATTAAGTAAGTCGGGGATCACTGGGTGGCTCTGCAGTTTGGTGCCTGCCTTTGGCCCAGGGCCTGATCCTGGAGTCCCGGGATCAAGTCCCACATTGGGCTCCCTGCATGGAGCCTGCTTCTCCCTCTGCCTGTGTCTCTGCCTCTCTCTCTCTCTCTCTCTCTCTCTCTCTCTCTCTCTGTGTGTGTGTGTGTTTCTCATGAATAAATAAATAAAATATTTTTAAAAAGAAATTAAATAAGTCACAGGGATGAAAAATAAAAAAGGGAATATCATCAATATTTTAATACATGTATTGTGATGAATATTTCAAAATGTGTATAATTATTCAATCATTACGTTGTGCTTCTGAAACTAATTTAATATTACACGTAAGCTATACTTTAATGAAGACAAAAATTTTCTTTTTATTCTTTTTTTTTTTTTGGAGAAATTAAGCACATGTGAGCAAGGATGGGGCAGAGGGAGAGGGAGAGAGAAGAGACACTCCTAAGCAGGCTTCACACCCAGCACAGAGTCTGATGTGGGGTTCCATCTCACGACCCTGAGATCATGACCTGCGCCAAAATCAAAAGTCGGTCACTTAACTGACTAAATCACCAAGGTGCCTCAAGAAAAATTTTTTGGTAAAAAAGAGACAAGTTCAGAGCTCACAGATGAGAAGTGGTGGAGCTGGAACTCAAACCCAGGCAGGTTGTTTCCAGGGTCTGTGCTGTTAACCACCTTGTTGCCTCTCAACTTACCCAGACAAGGCTGGATTCAATTTTGTTATCTATAAGATAGGGTTAATAACTCTGTTCTGTCTACCTTCGGGGACCATGAGGAGGACCAGAAGACATGGCTGACCATGGACTGACAGTACACATGTAAGATGCCAGAAGCTTTGGAAAGGAAATTACACTGAAAGAGCTTCCTCTCTGTAAAGCCATTAAAATCCAGATCCCATTCTTTCATACAGCGTCTTCCCAAATGCCCCCAAATGGAATTAATGTTTTCCTCTTCTTGTGCTCCACAGCATTCTCTGATACCTCACAGTCCTTCCACATCTTGTCTTTTCATTGCGTATATGCAACTGGTTCCTTCATTACACTTCAGGCATCTTAAAGGCAGACTGTCTTGAAGACCAATCCTTCTCAACTGGAGGTGATTTTGCCTCCAGGGACATTTGGCGATGCCTGGAGACATTTTTGGTTGTCACAACTTGTTAGGGTGAAGTACCACTAACTTCTAGTGGGTAAAGGTCAAGGAGGATGTTAAATATCCTACAATGAACAGGACAGGCCGCATGTAAAAGGATTGTCTAGTCAAAATGTCACTATTGCTGAGCTCATTATATGATCCATTGTGCCTCAGACATGCATGAAACTATAGGTGCTCAATAAGTGATGAAATATTGATTGAGTGAGTAAAGGAATAACAAATATTATAATCACGTGTATGCCTTGGATATAATGTTTTTTTAGTTACATTCAACAAACACGTATTAAATACCTACGACATACCAAGCACATACTATAGCTGGAAAACGAGGGGATGCAAACATCTGAAAGACAGAGGGACCTGCCCTCAGGGTCTGGTCATCTCTTACATGAGTCAAAGTCACAACGAGGAGCCTGTCAATGACGTGGCAAAACAATGAGTGCCATAGTTTTCTCCTGCTCTGGGCAGAAGCACTGCTCAGGAGCTTTGTAAAAGGTCAGATGACCTGGCCAATCTGGATGGAACTAATAGATTTTTTCTCCATTTTTTATTTTGAAAAACTTCAAAAGGTAGAATAACAGCACAATAAACACTTAATTGTACATATTTAGAGATAGACGAGTAGATAGATAGATAGGTAGATACACACACACCATTTCTGAACCACTGGGAAATGAGAGGCAGACATTATGGCCTCAGCTAAAAGTATCAACATGCGTTGGACAGACATAGTAATTTAATAGGTCTGGAGTGGGGCCCTGGCCTTGGACACACAGCCCAAGCTGTTCCAAAGTTCGCAGAGAAGTCATTAAATACAGGGGTTATGGGGACCAGGCCACTGTTGGGAAAAAGAAAGGTTTATAGAGGAGGCAAACTGAGTTTTGAAAGTAAGAGTCATCGAGGTAAAAAATACAGAGAGGGAAGTTCTAAGCAAAGGCAATAAAGTGAACACAATTCCAGAGGCGAGAAATACCATGGCATGTCTTAATATTCCTGGAACGCAAAAGTGCATGTGGTGAGGCTGAAAAGCAGGTAGAGACCAGTCACTAAGGCTCATATGCTGCTTTGAGCTGCCATGAGGAGCCCCTGAGCATTTGGGGCAGAGGAGGGATATGGTCAGATTGGCTGCCAGATGAAGAAGTTGAGGGAGGTCATGATGCAGGAGGGGACAGCAATTGAACTATGGCATTAGATCTAGAGAGGGACATGGGAGTCTGAGCAAGGGCAGTGGTGGATCTGCAAAGGGAGGAGGGGAGATTCAAGGGAGATTTGTTTGGGAGGTAATCAGAACCACTTGGTCCCTGGTTCCCTTCTCCCCACCCTGGGCTGGAGTGTTCCCACCTGCAAGCCTACTTCTCTAAGTCTCTAGGTGCTATGAGGAGCTTCTACTGAAAGTCAAATCACTCTTGGTAGGGTCCTAATTCTGACAGATGCACTCTGTCCTGTCCCCATGAGAGGCCTCAATCTGGGAATTTGGGTTCTTGCTTTGTTCTTGCCCTCAGCCCTACATCTGTGTCTCGACAGCCTGCCCAGGAATGCCCAGGCCTTCCAAGGCAGCACCCTCACTGTCCTCCTCCCCTTATCAGAGGTTCTCAAAGCCTTTTGCCTGGATCTTTGAGTTCCATCTGCTCCCCAACTAACCACTGCACTTTCCACACCCTGCTGGGCCCCTCATATAGGTCAGCTGTGCTACTGTTGCTATGCCTTTCAGACACTTTGCTGTATCCATCATGATGGACATTCCACCTCCCCATGTACTCACCACCCCATCTAGTGTCTGTGTCTGCTTCCAAGGCCCTTTCTCTCTCAGTTACCACAGTCCTGGTGTATTACCCATTTCTATTTTCCATTTCCTCATCTGCACATGACCTCTTGGTGTGATACCCCAGGAGTGATCCTAGGGTATGTTGAGGGTCAAATGTTTTGTCAGTATCTTGTCTGATTCTCAACCCTGATTGATGATACAGCATCAGAATACACACAGAAAGCCCATACCTGGCTGTGGCCATCTTCAGATGTAGCCTCGTAGCCACATAATTTCAATATTCAGTGAGGGCAAAGCCATCAGACAGGCTTGTTTTTAGTCAACATACCAACAAAATATGCATTGCTCGTTTGATTGCATTGCTGAATAATCTTCTGCTAAGTATCTCATGAATATCCTCCTACCCCCCAGTATTCTGGTGATAGTTCACTCTGTTCATCTTAAGTATATTTATCCCTTTCATTTCCCTCAATCCTGTAAATCAAGGCAAAATGTCTCCATGTCCCCTCTGATTTCAAGAGAGTCTACCAAAGCAGCCACCTTTAAAGAGGCCAAAAGAGGAGAAGAGAGACTTGAGGACAAATGACATCAGTCCTGGCCCTTGGACTTGTCTCCTCAAGTTCTGCTCTGCTGGCTGTGTGCAGAATGAATTTTGGCTCCCAGGTGGCAGTGGTGGCCTAGACCCAGGGACACTGTGTCTGTGGGCAGATCACAAGAGGCACCATAGTCTTCCTTGCCAAACTCCTCCCAGGTGGGAGGTTCTGAATATCAGGAGCTCCCAAGGTGGAAAGGAACTGCAGGTCATCCAGGCCAACCCTCCTATTTTACAAATAAAAAAAAAAAAGAGGCCCAGAAATAGCAAGTGCCTTCCCTGAGGTCACACATCTAATTAGCATGTGTTTGTCGGCTGTCTGACCCAGAAATTCCACTCTATGAACCTCCTACCACAGATGTGCTTGCACACAGGCACGGTGATGAAGAAGCAAGGTTCTTTGCAGCAGCAAAGATGGGAGACAGCCTCCGTGTCCATCACAGAGGACTAACTGTCCAGTGGGACACTAAGCACCTACAAGGAGGAAGGAGGCAGTTGTCTATGTGCTCGCGTGGAAAGCGGCCTGAAACATGTCAGAGAAGACAACGAGGTGCTGAACTGCATGTGTGTTTTGTTACTTTTTGTCTGAAAATGAGGGAAAAGAGCATTCATCTAGATGTGCGTGTGCTTATCTGTCTGGGAGGTAACACCAGGACCTTGTTTGTCTATCAAGAGGGGAACTGTCTGGTTGAGGATGGGAGACAGAATCTTTACTGTAAGAGTTTAAAATTAAAAATTTAAAAATTTTGAACCATCACATATTAAGAAACTTAAATGACCATATAGGCCCCATGGCAGAGCAGAGGCCAGTAACTTGTCCAAGGTGATGCACCGGCTCCACGGCAGCACTGCTTCTGGGAGCCAGGCCTCCTTATTGACCTGTACACACAAATTTTCCCCCAAACACTTCTTAAAGTCTAGAAAGAGAAAAGTGGTCAATTCAGAAGGGGGGGGCAGAATGTAATGGTGGGAGGGGGGCTGTAATGGGATTAGGTGGAGGGAGAAGACAAAGGAGGCAGGCAGGAAGGAGAGCAGAGCTAGAGGCTGGGGTGGTGGGAGTCCCCTGAGAGCTGAGGGTGGACTTGGCACCCGCGCCCCTCCTAGACTGGAGATGACTGGGGTTCAAGAGCCACCATAACCAAGGCTCATTTTCTCAGTGGCAGCAGCCCAGTGTGTCAAAAAGGGACAGGAGGTTGCCAGAGTGGAGCCACGACCTCTGCAGAAGGGTTGTCAAACACACCAGAGCATGCCGGGGCCTAAAGAATATCTCCACACACCACCCCTGTTCCCTGGGCATCGACCCACCTCAACTCCAGCCCCACAGCATCAAGCCTTCCAGGGTGCCCGCACCTTGCCTTGCTGTGTGAGCTCCTCCAGCACCACAGCCTTGCCCGAGATGGCTGGGCACCCATCTCTCCAGCCTCCACATGGCACTTGCTCCTCCACCAGAGAGTTTGGGCAGAACCTGCTGAAGGTGCTGACGGGGGCCAGCCTGGGGACTGCAGCCAGCGTGGCCCGGGCCAGGGTCACAGCTGACTCAGCTATTCACTCTCACAGTTCCTAAATGTGCCTCCTCCAGGGAAGAGGACAACTCTGTCAGAGGCCCTGTAAGCAGCCTCCCGCTCTGAGCTCTGCCCTTCCAGGGGGCAGGGGAGAAGAAGTGCAGGTGGTCAGGCTCTGTGCCATTTTCACTGTCTCAGGACAAGGAGTAAAGCCATGGATCAGGAAAATCTAAAGTATGGGCCCAATGTCTTCACTCCATCCCACAACCTTTGGGGTCATGGCTCCTTTGTCCAGTCTTCCTTTTTCCACATGTAAAACACAAAAGCAACTTTCTGATACTATTTAGACAAGTGAATGCAAACACAATGAGAAATGTAGAGAACCGGGACAGGTGGAGGCAGGGAAGGCACAGGACAGTGAGGATGCTACCCTGCGGGCATCCCCAATCTGTGCAGGTCAGTGCCCCGCACCCTGGGAGCACCTAGGCCAGTGTGGACTGGGAGCTGCAGGTTCTTACTGGGGGAGCTGACTCCAGGGCTGGAGACCTGGCCGCCGCCAGTGTTGCTGTCCCTCCTGGTGTCACCCTGTGCTTGGGAGGGGTGGGGCCCCCAGGGGAACAGGGGCCTCATAGGGTCAACAGCTCACCTGAGCCCAGCACCCGGTGGGGGTGGGGAATCCCCTGCAGGTGCACACACCTGAGAGTCAGCACAGCAGCCCCGCCCCCAGAGACCAGCTGGAAGGACAGGGGAGGAGCAAGGTCTTGACCAAGCAGCGCTGGGAAGCTCCAGGGAGAGTTGAGGGATTTACAGTATATAGAACCAGAGGGTACCCTCCTATTTTTTTCTTCCTTTTTCCAGTACAACTCATTTCTATATCAGAATGTACATTTCCAATTTTCTTTCTCTTTTCCCACCTTAACTACAATATTTTACCACCTCTTCATTTTTAAGATTCTTCCTTTTTGACTTTCTTATTTCTACAGTTACAGGTCATAGATATATTTTCCACTTCTAGATTCTCTTCAACATGCTCAACTTCATTTTGGGAGATACATGAGATATGTTTTTTTGTTTTGTGTTTTTTGTTTTCTCTGCCTCATTTTGTTCTACAATGGTGGAAGTTAATACCTTCTAAAACATGACCAGGGGATCCCTAGGTGGCTAAGTGATTTAGAGACTGCCTTTGGCCCAGGGCATGATCCTGGAGACCTGGGATTGAGTCCCACATCGGGCTCCCTGCATGGAGCCTGCTTCTCCCTCTGCCTGTGTCTCTGCCTCTCTCTCTCTCTCTCTCTCTCTCTCTCTCTCTGTGTGTGTCTCTTGTGAATAAATAAATAAAATATTTAAAAAAAAAAACAAACATGACCAGCATGCACCCAGAACCATGTGGTATACTGTGCCAGTTCATTCTGTGAGATTATATTCTCTCTTAATTCCCATTCTGCTCACTTCTTTTATCTCGTTTATATTTTGGTGGTCAATGTTGGGGCTCTCTGCAAGTATTTCTGGTTTATATAAATTTGGGACTGAGCATCTTCTAACATACAGAACTTAACATATTCAGAAACAAGAGGATCACCCTCTAAAACCCCTCAGGTAGACTACATTCTCCCTCCACTACCACTTTGTCATCACCACTATCTCCCAGTCCTCCAGTCCTCCCCCCTTTTTTTCTTCTCCTTTTTTTCCCTCTTCTTCTTTGGGATTCTTGGCCTTTTATTTTTTACTACTTTATTTTAAAATTTGTTTTTCACTTTAATGGTCCTTTTGTTTTATATCATTCTGATTTTGTTTTCAATTTCTGGTCTCTGACCTCAGCAGAATCATCTAGGGTGAAATTTACTTAGGTCATGGCTGATATTCTTGACTCAGCCTGATCATACATTCACTCTGCACTGAGCAAAATGACTAGAAGGAAGATCTCACCACAAAAGAACCACAAAAGAAAGAATCAGAAATGGTACTCTCTGCCACAGAGCTACAGAATATGGATTACAATTCGATGTCAGAAAGCCAATTCAGAAGCACAATTATAAAACTACTGGTGGCTCTAGAAAAAAGCATAAAGGAATCAAGAGACTTAATGACTGCAGAATTTAGATCTAATCAGGTCGAAATTAAAAATCAATTAAATGAGATGCAATCCAAACAGGAGGTCCTAACAATGAGGGTTAATGAGGTAGAATAAAGAGTGAGTGACATAGAAGACAAGTTGATGGCAAAGAAGGAAGCTGAGGAAAAAAAAGAAAAACAATTAAAAGACCATGAGGAAATGTTAAGGGAAATAAATGACAGCCTCAGAAGGAAAAATCTATGTATAATTCTATAATCTATGTATAATTGTATAATCTATGTACATAATCTATGTATAATTGTATGTATAAGAGAGCGCCAAGAGGGGTAGAGGGCCAGAAAGCATATTTGAACAAATCATAGCTGAGAACTTCCATAATTTGGAGAGGGAAATAGGTATTCAGATCCAGGAGATAGAGAGGTCCCCCCCAAAATCAATAAAATCCCTTCAACACCTTAACATTTAATAGTGAAACTTGCAAATTCCAAAGATAAAGAGAAAATCCTTAAAGCAGCAAGAAACAGGAGATCCCTAACTTATATGGGGAGAAATATTAAATTTACAGCAGACCTCTCCACAGAGACCTGACAGGCCAGAAAGGGCTGGCAGGATATATTCAGGGTCCTAAATGAGAAGAACATGTAGCCAAGAATACTCTATCCAGCAAGGCTCTCATTCCGAATAGAAGGAGAGATAAAGAGCTTCCAGGATAGGCAGAAACTGAAAGGATATGTGACCACCAAACCGGCTCTACAAGAAATATTAAAGGGGACCCTGTAAAAGAAAGAGGAAGCCCAAAGAAATAATCCACAAAAACAGGGACTGAATAGGTATTACGATGACACTAAATTCATATCTTTCAATAGTAACTCCGAACATGAATGGGCTTAATGACCCCATCAAAAGACGCAGGGTTTCAGACAGGATAAAAAAGCAAGACCCATCTATTTGCTGTCTACAAGGGACTCCTTTTAGACCAAAGGACACCTACAACCTTAAAATGAAAAATTGGAGAACTATTTACCATTCAAATGGTCCTCAAAAGAAAGCTGGGGTAGCAGTCCACACATCAGATAAAGTAAAGTTTATCCCAAAGACTGTAGTAAGAGATGAAGAGGGACACTATATCATACTTAAAGGATCTATGCAACAAGAAGACCTAACAATCATGAATATTTATGCCCCTAATGTGGGAGCTGCCAAGTATATCAGTCAATTAATAACCAAAGTAAAGACATACTTAGATAATAATACACTAATAGTAGGAGACTTCAACATGGCACTTTCTGCAAATGACAGATATTCTAAGCACAACATCACCAAAGAAACAAGAGCTTTAAATGATACACTGGATCAGATGGATTTCACAGATATTTACAGAACTTTGCATCTGAATGCAACTGAATACACATTCTTCTCAAGTGCACTTGGAACTTTCTCCAGAATAGACCACACACTGGGTCACAAATCAGGTCTCAACTGATATCAAAAGATTGGGATTGTCCCTGGCATATTTTCAGACCATAATGCTTTGAAACTTGAACTCAATCACAAGAAGAAATTTGGAAGAAACTCAAACATGTAGAGGTTAAAGAGCATCCTGCTAAAGGATGAATGGGTCAACCAGGAAATTAGAGAAGAATTAAAAATATTCATGGAAACTAATGAAAATGAAGATACAACCATTCAAAATCTTTGGGATACAGCAAAAACAGTCCTAAGAGGGAAATACATCACAATACAAGCATCCCTCAAACAATTAGAAAAAATTCAAATACACAAGCTAACCTTGCACCTAAAGGAACTGGAGAAAGAACAGCAAATAAAACCTACACCAAGCAGAAGAAGAGAGTTAATAAAGATTCAAGCAGAACTCAATGAAATAGGGACCAGAAGAACTGTAGAACAGATAACCAAAACCAGGAGTTGGTTCTTTGAAAAAATTAAGAAGATAAATAAACCATTAGCCAGCCTTATTAAAAAGAAAAAAGATCTCAAATTAATAAAATCATGAATGAAGAAGGAGAGATCACAACCAATACCAAGGAAATACAAATGATTTTAAAAACATATTATGAGCAGCTATACCCCAATAAATTAGGCAATCTAGAAGAAATGGATGCATTTCTAGAAAACCACAAACTACCAAAACTGCAACAGGAAGAAATAGAAAACCTGAACAGGCCAATAACCAGGGAGGAAACTGAAGCAGTCATCAAAAACCTCCCAAGACACAAAAGTCCAGGGCCAGATGGGTTCCCAGGGAAATTCTATCAAACGTTTAAAGAAGAAACAATACCTATTCTACTAAAGCTTTTGAGAAAGATAGAAAGGGACGAATACTTCCAAACTCGTTTTATGAGGCCAGCATCACCTAATTCCAAAGCCAAAGAGAATTATAGACCAATATCACTGATGAACACAGATGCAAAAATTCTCAACAAGATACTAACCAATAGGATCCAACAATACATTAAGATTATTCACCATGACCAAGTGGGGTTTATCCCTGGGATGCAAGGTCAGTTCAACACTCGTAAAACAATCAACATGATAGATCATATCAGCAAGAGAAAAAACAAGAACTGTATGATCCTCTCAATAGATTCAGAGAGGGACACCTGAGTGGCTCAGAAATTGGGCGCCTGCCTTTGGCTCAGGGCGTGATCCTGGAGTGTCGGGATCGAGTCCCACGTCAGGCTTCCTGCGTGGCGCCTGCTTCTCCCTCTGCCTGTGCCTCTCTCTCTCTCTGTGTGTGTCTCTCATGAATAAATAAATAAAATCTTAAAAAATAGATTCAGAGAAAGCATTTGACAAAATACAGCATCCATTCCTGATCAAAACTCTTCAGAGTGTAGGGATAGAGGGAACATTCCTCAGCATCTTAAAAGTCATCTACAAAAAGCCCACAGCAAATATGATTCTCAGTGGGGAAGCACTGGGAGCCTTTCACCTAAGATCAGGAACAAGAAAGGGATGTCCACTCTCACCACTGCTATTCAACATAGTACTAGAAGTCCTAGCTTCAGCAATCAGACAACAAAAAGAAATAAAAGGCATTCAAATTCGCAAAGAAGCAGTCAAACTCTTCCTCTTTGTAGATGGCATGATACTCTACATAGAAAACCCAAAAGCCTCCACCCCAAGATTGCTAGAACTCATACAGCAATTCGGCACTGTGGCAGTATACAAAATCAATGCTCAAAAATCAATGGCATTTCTATACACTAACAATGAGACTGAAGAAAGAGAAATTAAGGAGTCAATCCCATTTACAATTGCTCCCAAAAGCATAAGATACCAATGAAACTAGACCACTCTCTTTCACCATACACAAAGATAAACTCAAAATGGATGAAAGATCTAAATGTGAGACAAGATTCCATCAAAATCCTAGAGGAGAACACAGGCAACACCTTTTTTGAACTTGGCCACAGTAACTTCTTGCAAGATACATCCACGAAGGCAAAAGAAACAAAAACAAAAATGAACTATTGGGACTTCATCAAGATAAGAAGCTTTTGCACAGCAAAGGATACAGTCAACAAAACTCAAAGACAACCTACAGAATGGGAGAAGAGATTTGCAAATGACATATCAGATAAAGGGCTAGTTTCCAAAATCTATAAAGAACTTATTAAACTCAACACCAAAGAAACAAACAATCCAATCATGAAATGGGCAAAAGACATGAAGAGAAATCTCACAGAGGAAGACATGGACATGGCCAACATGCACATGAGAAAATGCTCTGCGTCACGTGGCATCAGGGAAATACAAATCAAAACCACAATGAGATCCCACCTCACACCAGTGAGAATGGGGAAAATTAACAAGGCAGGAAACCACAAATGTTGGAGAGGATGCGGAGAAAGGGGAACCCTCCTGCACTGTTGGTGGGAATGTGAACTGGTGCAGCCACTCTGGAAAACTGTGTGGAGGTTCCTCAAAGAGTTAAAAATATCTGCCCTACCACCCAGCAATTGCACTGCTGGGGATTTACCCCAAAGATTCAGATGCAATGAAAAGCCGGGACACCTGCACCCCGATGTTTCTAGCAGCAATGGCCACAATAGCCAAACTGTGGAAGGAGCTTCGGTGTCCATCGAAAGATGATGGATAAAGAAGATGTGGTCTATGTATACAATGGAATGTTCCTCAGCCGTTAGAAATGACAAATACCCACCATTTGCTTCAACGTGGATGGAACTGGAGGGTATTATGCTGAGTGAAGTAAGTCAATCGGAGAAGGACAAACAGTGTATGTTCTCATTCATTTGGGGAATATAAATAATAGTGAAAGGGAATATAAGGGAAGGGAGAAGAAATGTGTGGGAAATATCAGAAAGGGAGACAGAACATAAAGACTCCTAACTCTGGGAAATGAACTAGGGGTGGTGGAAGGGCAGGAGGGCGGGGGGTGGGGGTGAGTGGGTGACGGGCACTGAGGGGGACACTTGACAGGATGAGCACTGGGTGTTATTCTGTATATTGGTAAATTGAACACCAATAAAAAATTAATTTATTAAAAAAAAAGATACCTAGGAATAAACCTAACCAAAGAGGTAAAAGATCTATACCCTAAAAATTACAGAACAGTTCTGAAAGACCCAAAGAGATGGGAAAATACTCCATGCTCATGGATTGGAAGAATTAAAATTGTGAAAATGTCAATGCTACCCAGGGCAATTTACACATTCAATGCAATCCGTATCACACATTCAATGCAATCCGTATCAAAATACCTTGGAGTTTGGTAGCCCGGGTGGCTCAGTGGTTTAGTGCCACCTTCAGTCCAGGTCCTGATCCTGGAGACCCGGGATCAGGTCCCATGTGAGGCTCCCTGCATGGAACCTGCTTCTCCCTCTGCCTGCATCTCTGCCACTCTGTGTGTGTGTGTGTGTGTGTGTGTGTGTGTGTGTGTGTGTGTGTCTCATGAATAAATAAATAAAATCTTTTAAAAAAATTACCATGGACTTTCTTCAGAGAGTTGGAACAAATAATCTTAAGATTGCTATGGAATCATAAAAGACCCCAAATAGCCAGAGGAATATTAAAAAAGAAACCCAGAGCCGGGAGCATCACAATGACAAATTTCAAGTTGTACTTCAAAGCTGTGGTCATGAAGACAGTGTGGTACTGGCACAAAAACAGACAGATAGATCAATGGAAAGAATAGAGAACCCAGAAATGGACCCTCAACTCTATGGTCAACTAATACTCGACAAAGCAGGAAAGACTATCCACTGGAAAAAGGACCGTCTCTTCAATAAATGGTGCTGGGAAAACTGGACAGTCACGTGCAGAAGAATGAAACTAGACCACTCTCTTGCACCATACACAAAGATAAACTCAAAATGGATGAAAGAAAAAAAAATGGATGAAAGAAAAAAAAATGGATGAAAGATCTAAATGTGAGACAAGAATCCGTCAAAATCCTAGAGAAGTAGACAGGCAGCACCCTTTTTGAACTTGGCCACTGCAACTTTTTGCGAGATACATGTATGAAGGCAAGGGAAACAAAAGCAAAAATGAACTATTGGGATTTAAGATAAAAAGCTTCTGCACAGCTAAGGAAACAGTCAACAAAACTAAAAGCCTACAGAATGGGAGAAGCTACCTGCAAATGACCTATCAGATAAAGGGCTAGTATCCAAGATCTATAAAGAACTTATCAAACTCAGGAAGCCCGGGTAGCTCAGTGGTTTAAAACCACCTTTGGCCCAGGGCATGATCCTGGAGACCCGGGATGAAGTCCCACATCGGGCTCCCTGCATGGAGCCTGCTTCTCCCTCTGCCTGTGTCTCTGCCTCTCTCTTTCTCTGTGTCTCTCATGAATAAATAAATAAAATCTTAAAAAAAAAGAACTTATTAAACTCAACACCCAAGAAACAAACAATCCAATCATAAAATGGGCAAAAGACATGAAGAGAAATCTCACAGAGGAAGACATGGACATGGCCAACAAGCACATGAGAAAATGCTCCGCATCACTGGCCATCAGGGAAATACAAATCAAAACCACAATGAGATCCCACCTCACACCAGTGAGAATGGGGAAAATTAACAGGACAGGAAACAACAAATGTTGGAGAGGATGTGGGGAAAGGGGAACCCTCTTGCCCTGTTGGTGGGAACGTGAACTGGTGCAGCCACTCTGGAAACTGTGTGGAGGTTCCTCAGAGTTAAACATGGACCTGCCCTATGACCCAGCAATTGCACTGTTGGGGATTTACCCCAAAGATACAGATGCAGTGAAACGCCGAGACACCTGCACCCCGATGTTCACGCAGCAATGTCCACAATAGCCAGACTGTGGAAGGAGCCTCGGTGTCCATCGACAGATGAATGGATAAAGAAGCTGTGGTCTATGTATACAATGGAATATTCCTCAGCCATCAGGAACGACGAATACCCACCATTTGCTTCGACATGGATGGAACTGGAGGGTATTGCTGAGTGAAGTAAGTCAGTTGGAGAAGGATAAACATTATATGGTTTCACTCATACGGGGAATATAAAAAATAGTGAAAGGGATTAAAGGGGAAAGGAGAGAAAATGAGTGGGAAAAATTAGAGAGGGAGACAGAACATGAGAGACTCCTAACTCTGGGAAACGAACAAGGGGTAGTGGAAGGGGAGGTGGGCGGGGGGTGGGGTGACTGGGTGATGGGCACTGAGGGGGGCACTTGATGGGATGAACAGTGGGTGTTATATGTTGGCAAATTGAACTCCAATAAAAAAGTATACAAAGAAAGAGAGAGAGAGAGAGAGAGAAACTTAGAGAAGATCCCTGCGGTCCCCATGGCCCAGGTCCTACCTTGGTGCTCAGCTGAGGCTGAGGAGGTGCAGCTGAACCCTGGTGGTGGACTGTGTGGCTGCCTTGAAGTCTCACTGCAGCTTGGCTCCTCCAGGCCTGGGTCCCCTACCTCCAGCCAAAACTGAGTCACAGGTTCTGAGGCATTGGTCTTGTTGGCAACAAAGTCCCTCACCCTGGAAGGGACACAAATCCCAGAGGTTTCAAATGGTTCACTTTAGTCAATATATTGTCAGGTAGGTGAGGGAAAAGCATCAAAAGTGGTGTCGATCTGACATAGGAAATCCCTGTGTGCAGGGAGATGCCACAGCAAACCATGAATGAACACGTCCCAGGGAGCAAAGAGCCTTTTACTGCATCAGCTGAGCAGAGGGAGCTGCGGTGTCCCGGATCCTTCCACTCCAGATCAGTGTGCAGCTGTTGGGAGGGGGGAGAGGTGTGGCCTCAGCACAGGTGCGGGCCTCTAGAAGGTGGACCAGTTGTGTCTGAGATGGGGAGCTCACCTAGCCATCCCCAAAGGTGTGTCACAGGTCTTGGGAAGGTGCATTCCCTAGTCACAGCAGGGCAGTGAGGAGAGAAGAGGGCCCATCACAGGGCTGTGGGCAGGGAATGCATATCCAGGTCTCATCCCTGTACCTATTCTATCTTCTTCTGATGTAGCATTTCCTCCTAATAAGGATGGTCAATGGAATTTCTATGGTGAAAATTTTATTCCTGAATAAACGTGGAAAGGAGCAGGAATCGTTGGCTGGTGATTCGATGCAGAGTAATTGTGAAATAAATAGAGAAAATGACATCCGGCCTTTTGCAAGCATGGCACGGGATGGTCTTCACTGCAAAACTAATCCCATCCCCCACAACAACTCCCCGTTCTGCATTTTACCCCATCCTATAACAAAGTCCATTCTTGCTCCATCATGTTTCGAGCCTTGATTGAGCACTAACTTGTCAGTATCTGGTCTGATCCCGGCCCTGGGAGAGTGGGCTGGTACTGTTGGGTTCTTGGTGCTGTAGTTCAGTCCCAAAGGCCGGACTAGTTCTAGGAAGACTCTCTGAAGGTGGGCTTCTCCGCCTCCATCAACCACCCGTGTACTCTAGGCTCAGCCACTTCCCCTAGGAAAATGTTCAAAACTCTGTCCAATTCAGACCCACTGCTTGGATGTGACCCACAGCGTATCTGGCTCAGGCCATCATGGCACTCCAAGTGCTATTTATTTTCCATCGGTTTCGGTGTCTAGCTCATAGCCAGGCATTTCCACACCTCACTCAACACAACTAAAGGCTTTTTTGTGAAAACATAAAGAAACTAGATTCACTAAACTAGATGGGGTGACAGACTGACCCCTCCCTGTGCCAGTGGCCAGCTTGCTGATCGTCATCTTTTCTGAAGCCAAGCCAAGACTTAAGCTCTTTAGGAAGAGGAGGCCCAGATCTAATTTAGCAGGGAGATAAGATGCCAGCTCGTCAACACTGCATCTCCAAGTCCCTTATTTCCCTCCGCAGACATCTGCTGCTTTTGGCTTCAACATCATAATGGCGCCCGTCAGTGACAGCAGTGAAGTTACCCCTGGGACTCCAACATTGGACAGACTGGTGTTTATTCGTTTCGTTTCCCTTCATTACGAATGGGTTTGATTATAATTAGTGCACTCCATGGAGTGCTATTGGGTTTCAGAATCTTTATGCATCTGCAGTAAAAATATTTCCTTTTCCTACCAAGGTACTTGATAAATCAGTGTTCAGTTAAAGTGTACCGTCAACCTTATAAACAAATAAATACAATTTGCACACAGATGGCTCGCCGAGTTCCAAACACCTTCTCAGAGTGGGAGCCTGGCGCTGCTGGAGGGAGGGCAAGTCAGGCCCCAGCTTCTCCCTTAAGCCTGTTGGCTTGAGTGGTTATGGTTTAGTAAAGCACCTCTGACCTTGGACTCGTGTTCTCCCAGAGTAGTGGGAAAGCACTGCCAGCTCTCAGTTAAGGAGCTTTACCCTGGCCTTTTGGCCATGTGCACAGTTAATCAACAGGCCATGCAAATTAGATGGTAATTAATTTCTGGGAGCAAGAACATGTCTATTTAAACTGCTGTGTTAGCTGCATATGCTATGTGGTGACCACTTTGATCTCCAGGGAAGCCCTGAGTCCTCCCCCTGAAGTTTGTGGGTGTTGGACTTGCCTTTGGGAGTCCCAACTTTTTAATTCGGTCGCACAGGTGGCCTTGCTCCAGAACAGAGAGACAGTCTGGGACCCTATACCCTCGAGCCCCTTCAAGCCTGTGCACTTCCGACCCTATCTAACCAGTCCTTTCCCATCCCACCTCTAGTCAACCTACCGTTGCAAGACCAGTCTTCCTCAAGAACAGCTCATATCATGTCACTTGCCTGCCAAAAAGTGATGGCTTCCTGTTTGAAGTTCAAAATGATGTCTAAACTCCTTTGTGATGAACTTACTTGAAACTCCATGTAGTAAGAGAAATTTCCAATTTTCTGTTGGTTGTAGCTGAGATCCACCCCTCAGACTGCAGCGGGGCTGTTTCGTCATTCCTGGCAGACCACTTTCCCAGCATGTGTCCCACTACAGGGTGCTTTTAAGGCAGGACATGGCACCCTTAAGCCAGGGTTACCCTGGTTGCTAGGACGATCAGTCCATTATGAAAATTTCATCTGACATGAGTGTGAGAAAGGACACGGATTGATGGTACCTGTTCCAAGCACCTGCCATTCATGGTTGTAGCCAAGAGAAAGAGATGTGTGAGCATGTGTTACACATAATCACAAACTGTACAGAGCCCTCTACACCTCTTCATCACTAGCAGTCTACTAATCGGGGACTCCCCACCCTCACCAAAAAAAAAAAAAAGTATTAATTGCCCCCTAATTACAAAAGAGGCCTATGAACTCAGGGCTAGAAGCTAGAACCAGAAAGTCTCAGTATAGGCTGGGGGTGCTTCCCTACTGGGAGGGGACTCCAGGCAGGAGAGTTCAAAGGACCTGAGGTTAAGAAAGAGCAGAGAATCAAAGCCAGCCCCCTATCAGGAAGCTGAAGTCAGGAAAAGAGCAGGGACAAGGGAGGAGGTAAGTGCAAGGTGAGCAATTAAAAGAACAGAGGCAGCAGAGGGAACTCTGACACTGAAGAAAGCCCAACAGAAACCTCTTTTAGTCTCCGCTGCAGAGGCTGGGCTTGCCAGGGTGAACCCGGCCCCATCCAGGCTCTGCAGTGGTGCGCGGTCTGGTCCCCACTCTTTGCTGGCCTGGGAGGGCCTCCGGGGCCCTCATCAGCGGCAACCTATCTCCTTCCACCATGCCCAGTTCTCTGTGTTCCAAATCTCCCACCTGGCTCACATACACCTACTTTCTCTGTGTGGGAAGAAACCTGCATTCCTCCCAACCTCATTTCTGGAAAGATTTCAGTCTCTGCCACTGAGTTCACCTTAACCAGAGGCTGTGAACTCTGGCAACACATTAGCATTACCCAGTGAGCTTTTATAAAATACTGATGATGTCACCCCCAAAGATTCTGATTTTATGTGGTCTGGGGGTGAAACCTTGCGTGGGTACATTTCTGAAAGAGGCAGCCCAGGCAACTCTGATGGACAGCCAGGACTCAGGATAATTGACATCCTCAGCCAGGAGAATCTCAGCCATTGAAGACACTCCCTGCACACTGAGAACAAGCAGAGCCCATGCCACCCCCTCTTGGCTGTTTGAAGGATATCAAGCACCCCTCCTGCCACAGGGCCTTTGCCCTCACTGTTCCCTCTGCTGGACTCCCCTTCCACCACATCTCCATGGCTCACTCCCTCACTTCATTCAGGACTGCTGAAGTGTCACCTCCTCAGAGTGGCCCTCCCTGATGCTCTTGCCTGAAAGAACAGTTCCTATGACTCTCCATCCATTTTATGGTGCTTATTCATAGCATTTCTCTGTGCTGATAATACATTAAATTTCTATTTGTTTATGCATCTATTTATTTATTGAGAGAGAGAGAAATACAGAGGGGCGAGCAGAGGAAGAGTGAGAGAGAGAATCCCAAGCAGGTTCTGAGCCCAGCATGGAGCCCAATGGGAGGCTCGATCCCACAACCCTGGGGTCATGACCTGAGCTGAAATCAGGAGATGGCCATTTAACCAACTGAGCCACCCAAGTGTCCCAATATATTAAATTTCCATTTAATTCTGTTTTTATTGTCTATCGCCCAGCAGAATGTAAGCTAACTATGGGCAGGAGCATTTTCTCATTCACCATGGGTATCCCCAAAGCCTGCGACAGCTTCTAGAACACAACAGAGCTTCCATAGATATTTGTTGTCTGAATAATGAACTGATTGAACAGATGAGGAATCTGGGGCTCAGAAATAGGGAGTGATTTACGGTCATCAGGGAAGCTGCTAAATATCCCCAAACACACAGGGCACCCCCCCACAGCAAAGCCATTTCAGCAGGGCCCAGCTGAGGCTTGCTGGGCGAGCTGTCAGGTGGGGAGGTTGGGAGTGAGGAGGAGACATTAGAGCTGGAACTGGACATGGTGGCAGATAGGGAGACCTGCAGGAGCTGGTGAGGCAGGGAATTAAATGCCTAGGGTGTGACCTCAGTAAGTCACGCCCTTGTTTTGAGACTAGAGCCCACCCTCACCTCCTGTTGTGCCAACAACAACAACAAAAAAAAAACGTCTCCAGATACTGGCAATTGTTCTTCCCTGGAGGACAGGATCGTCATGATGGAGAACCACTGCAAATCTCCCCTCTCCTTCCTCGGAATTTCGCCCCCACTTTGTGGGAATCCTTCTTAAAGATCTTAGGGTCCATTTTGGGGTTAAGAGCACTCCTTGGACTGGTGCATCTTTCTCCTGCTAAGACTGTGAGGTTTGGGGTTGCTATTTTTTTTTTTTTTAAGATTTTATTTATTTGAGAGACAGAAAGAGAGAGCACAAGCAGGGGGAGGGGCAGAGGGAGAGGGACAAGCAGACTCCCCACTGAGCAGGGAGCCCAAGGCCGGGCTCCACCCCAGGACCCCGGGATCATGGTCTGAGCTGAAGGCAGACACTTAACCGACTGAGCCACTGGCACCCCTGGACCATGGGCTTTCCATTCACCGCCTTCTTGACTCCCCTGCCCACACCCTTGCCTCTGCCCTGTGCCTGCTTCTTCACAAGAGGAACAAGAGGCACCCAAGGGAGTCGGTTTCTACAGCTTCTGGCAACTTCAAAGACAAAATGACCTAACTTCAGGCCAAACAGAGATAAATCCAAAATCTGGAGATTCCAGCCATCGCCGCTGCCATGTCGGTGTGATGATACTAAGCCATTTTGCTAGACTGGTCTGTAAATAGCTATTATGGCTCGGATGCCACAGGGAAGGCTTGTGAAATAAAAGACCAACAAGTCTCTATTGGTCACTGAGAACATTTGAATGAAAGCTGGGAAAGAAGCACAGAGAGCAGAAAACCCAGTGGCTTGATTGGCAGTTGAGACGACAGTCCCTGGGGGGCACCGGGGAGGGCTCAGCACTGACTCACTGAGCATTTCAAGATGTTGCTCTCTGCTCATTCAAAGAGAAAAACAACCTATTTTTTGTTTGGTTTGGCTTCTCTCCTCCTGGCTTCAGATTCAGCACATCACCCACTGGTGATGGATTTCAGTGGTGGATTCCACTGAAATATTTTCCCCAAATGATCTAGGGTTCCATTTCCTAATACGTCACCCCCCCCTCCCAGCCCAGAAGCCAGAGATTCCCATTCTGTAATTTTCAACCACCAGCTGAAGCTTTCCCGTGCACAACTGCTGCTCATTACAGGTGAAAATAAAGGAAGTGATCGCCGCACCGGTGGAAAAGCAGCCGCAGCTCAAAGACAGCATAACTGAACTGTGGAAGGGCTGGGAACCCACAGCTCCACTGAGCAAGTAGAAGTCAGCCGTTTCACGCTAAATTGCTTATTGCAAGGTGGGGCTGGAAGATACTGCAAAGCAAGTTCAATTTACCTTGAAAATAATTAGTGAGATGCAAAGCCTTGGAGATGGAAAATTTCTTTGAAATTAATTATTGCTGCTCCAATCTAGCCCTTCTCTTTCAGCGGCAAAGGCAGGCTGCAGCTAGAGATTTCATCTCTTTGAGTGCTGCTGGAAGCTTCCTCTGGATCTCGATCTAAAATCAGCTTGAGTCTAGCATGAGAGGGGGTAGCCCATGCTGTCCAAGGAGCTGCATAGCCAAAGGGTCAGAGGAGCTTCAAATGCAGCGGGCAGAGGAGAGGAAGCAGTAGCTGAACTAAATGATCAAGTCGGATTGTGAGGCCTTAGCCTGGCCTAGGAACCCGGGTAACTGTCAAGTCTTTGTGCGGAAGAGGAGAGCTGAATGTCTCCTTCACTCAACGTAGCCAGCACCCCCTGAGTCGTGGGGCACATAAAAATCTAACAGTGACACCTCCCATTTCCAAGTGCAATTCACAGCACCCTCACTTGGGAGATCCGGGCACAGAGGCAGAAGTTGTGGAGTGAATTATAATCATGAGCAACAGGGCGCCTGGGTGGCTCAGTCGGTTAAGCATCTGCCTTTGGCTCAGGTCATGATCTCGGGGTCCTGGGATCGAGCCCCACATCGGGCTCCCCGCTCAGCAGGGAGTCTGCTTGTCCCCCTTCCTTTGCTCTCTCTCTCGTGCTTTCTCAAATAAATAAAATCTTTAAAAAAAATCAGCAGCAACAATTGGCAAGGAAACCTGAACAACAAAGGGGGTGGGAGTCTGCACACACCCCAAGGGCTGGGGCTCTCTTCCCATGAAGGAGAGGGCATGAGATAGGGCGGGTGATGTCCTTGCACTGAGGTCTCCTTCAGATCTGATGTCATCACCCAGTCCAGGTGGGAATGTTGGGCACAGGCCCTGCCGGCTGTACTGTGGGCCCTGCCTCACGCAGGCCTCCAGTGAGCTGGGGGGAGGGCAGCTGCACCAAAACACAGCTGAAGGAACAGGTGAAAACAGCCGCAAAACACCAAACAACCAGAGGAACTGTGATCCTTGGTTTGTGGTCTGTCTGCTGCCCTGGGAACAGCCAAAGTCGTCAACATTTGGGGAGCGCTCCGAGCCTCCTCGTTCCTGCTTTTGTGGCTGCAGCTGTAGGTGCAGATGACTCAGGGGCTGCAGGCAAAGCTGCAACTCACAGGATAAGAAGGGGGGCGGGGGAGGGAGCACCAGAAAAAAATGGATCTATAGCAGAGCTTCTTTTTTAGAAAGTTGAAGCTCACATCCATACATTCAGCCCAAGGTGGCACCAGCCCACACTCTCCAGTACGAGCATTCAAAGGGGGCGCCTCTGGGTGCCTGGCTGGCTCAGTAGGAAGAGCATGCCACTCTTGACCTCGGGGTTGTGAGTTCAAGACCCACGTTGAGTGTAGGGAATACTTTTAATTAATTAATTAATTATTAGTTTTTTTGTTTTTGTTTTTGTTTTTTTTAAAGAGGCACCTCTTCTTCCAGGGCACACAGGGTGGTGAGCAGATTGCAGGCTGAATTTTAGGGAGCAGCCCCTCGACCATCGTGCACTCACTCCATGATCATCTGTGTCAGTCATATTCCAGCAAAAATGGTGCATTCATTGAGGCGAGTTCAGGGAAAGCTTGATCATGGGACGTTTATGAAGCTGTGAGCAGGAGATACGGAACGAAGCACAAAGAAAAGCACAGAACTCCCAGGCTGAAGGGATGAGAGTCATAGTGTCCCTGGACCCTGGAAAGAAAGAGTTGGGTGGAGAAAGTCAACTGCCAGGTGCTGTGACCTCAGACAAGTACCCAATGGAAAGCACTCTCAGAGGGAGGAAGTGGAGAGAATAAATACCCTGACCTCACTCTGCTCCGCTCCCCCCCCCCCCAAGATTGCTTCTGGGATTCACCAGGTGACTCACCTGGAAAGCCAGCGATGCAGGGAGTTCATTGATGTGGCCTGTGCAGGTCAGCCTATGGGGTAGAGAAGCCAGTAGAGGGTAGAGAGTGGACCAGGAACACACACCGGAGGGATCCACCCTCCAGGGCAGCGCTGCTCCAATCGTTTATTTGCCGTTGGAACATGTTCAGAGCTGTCTCCTCGTGCTGCCCTGGGTCCCTGGGGACACTTTGACATGTCCATTCTGGGTCCCTGACCTCAAGCAGCTTTATTGCAGTAGGGGAGATAGCTTGCATGCTTCTTTCTTTCTTTCTTTCTTTCTTTCTTTCTTTCTTTCTTTCTTTCTTTCGCTTATAAATCAGAATAGATCCAACTATCTTGGGAAATTAGAATTCTTTTTATCTCCAGCCATGTGGCTTAAGCTTCCAGTTTAGGTGACTAGAGGAGGGTTGATGTTATCTTGAAGGCTCCTGACAGCTTGCATTTTATGAGCCTGTCTGCTTTATAAAATATTAACCAGAAAAATATTAAAGTTTACAAATGTGGCAACAGACCCAGAGGGACAAAGGGATGATATCATTTTTTGATGTTTTTCAAAACATGAAAAGCATATCTGACCACAAAGGGGGGGGGAGGGGAATAATGTGAGTCTTTTTTCTCCTTTCAGTGTAAGCCGGGTGGTATATGTTTGCTTTCTATGGACAGTGCTGATTCACCAAGGATTTAAGGGTCACTAATGAGTATTTTCACTTCCCATTAACAAGTGGAATATATTAAAAAAAAACTACTCAGCCACTCTGTGTGGCTTTTCATTGAAACCTACCTCTCTGGGTGGATGAGTAGAATTTGTTTTTCATTGCGTACCAGGGGGCTGCTTGACCTTTTCAGCTTCACAGGGCCTGAAATGTGGTCAACGCATTTCTGCTTTTCGCATTGAACAACCCATGAGATCTGTTTAAACGTGATAACCAGATTGCCTGACGTTTCTTAGAATCCAGGATACACAGGGGGAAAAAACCTGGGAAGACACCCATTAAAATGCTAAGAGTGATCATATGCAGGATTTTTTTTCTTTTTCTTAAGTTCCAAAAAATTTAAAAGGGTAATATTCAAACTTGTATAAAATGCATAATTAACAAGGAAAATAAAATCCTACCCATGTCATATCAGGAGCAGTTCTCCCCAAGCTTGAGTTCAAAGAGCAAGAAAAGCATGTTGTCTGTCATGAGTCCTGGAGACTGGGCCCACCTCTAATCACTGAGTAATTTTGGTCAAGCCCCTTATCATTCCAGTTTTGTTTTCAGAAACTAAGAGAGATGCACTGAATTATCTCTAAAGCTCCTTCTGGCCCCAAAGATCTATGAATCTTGACATTCTAGGAGGAAGAGTATGTGCCTGAATTCACTGAAATCACAAACACGCCCTGAGACACCTCTTCCCATAAATCAGGTGTAAAATGTCAGGCAGAGAAGGGATAGAATCAGAAAACAATGTGTATTTGTCTCATCAGACGTTTCTCAGAAAAGATTAAACAGTGTCTTTCTCACTGAATTCATCACATCCTCTGGTTCTCATTTTTAAAACCAGTCTTTATGGAAGAGCAAGCTTTATCAATTATTCGGCACACGTCAATCTATTGTTATTCAGCCACGGGGAGGATGTCTTTTATGTAGGATTTGGGTTTCCATATGCCAATACAAAACCCATGTCTCTAATTTATAGGGCCCCTTGCCTCTTTTTTATGGTCATTCACAACACAGCAGACTCAGAGCTTCTACAGAATCAGTGTCTCAAACTGAAGGTGACCCTGGATAACAGAATCTACCAATTCTTCAGGCCGGGGGCAAGTAGGGGATTTCTCATGCTTCAGGGTCTGGAAATAGTCTCCATTATTTTTCCCCAGTGATAGAGGTTTCAAACATTGGATTGGTCTTTTCTTAGGAGCCAAAGTGAGTCAGTCATCTCTTGGACTAAATAAAGGTTAATGGGCTCCCCTTGATCCAAGAAGTTGAGTGGTTGGTAAATGAAACTTGAAACACTTTTCATTTCCTGAGGGTTAGTGGGCGAGTCCTTATTTGTAAATCGGGAGGCTTGGGCTTTATGCTTTCAAAGCCACCTTCCCACTCCTTACGTTACAGGCTTATTATAGAGCCTGCATCCTAACCCAAGAGCTCCTAGTAAGAGCTTTCGGGGTTCTGGCTCACAGGAAAAACCCACAATAGTTACTTACATCCATGAAAACAGAGAAACAAATGCCAAAATACTCTGGCAGCTGTGCAGACGTGCTAGTGTACAACCCTTCAAGGCGACAGTCTACCTGGTCACCGAGCATGGGAAACCTCACCCTCACTTGCCCTGCCTGCCTTTTCCTCGTAGGAGAGTTCCTAAGGTCCGGGGGGAGCTAGAAGAGATTGCAGAAAGGAAACTAAAAGAGCTGAAAGAAAAATATTTCCCTGGAAAATTTCCCTGAGCAGTGAGGGGTCCGTTGATAATGAACACATTATGAGTCTCCAGAGAGCTTGGCGTTCCACCAGGTGGGGGATTCGCTTCCCAACATTATTTGACATGGAGGAAGGTTACAGGTTCAGTCCTGGGCCCCTTCTCTTTGCCAACTGCACACCCTCCTTCAGAGTCTCTTCTAGACTTCCGACTTTAAACAATCATCAGGCTGCTGACAACTCCTAAATTGACCTCAGACTCATGCCTCGCTGACAACTCCACTTGGATGCCTCATAAGGCATCTCCCACTTAAATATCCAAAGAGGACTCTTGACTCCTGCTTTCCGCTTCTAAATTTGGTGCTTCCCCCAAACCCTGGTGTCATTAATGGCGTCTTCCTTCTCCTTCATCCTTCTCCATCATTTTAGCTGAGGTTCCAGCCACCATCACCTCTCGTGGAGAGAACACCAATAATCTCCTAATTCTACTCTCTCCTTCCATTTCTGGCCCCCTTGCAATCGAGTTTCTACACAGCGGCCAAAAGTTCTTTTCAAAACATGGTGTGAATTATGCCATTCACCCACTTAAAGTTCATACCTATTTTCCAGTTGTTCTTAGAATGAAATCTAGGCTCAGGCCATGGGGTCCTGGGCATGATTCGTGACGGTGCACCGCAGTCCCACTGGCTGAGTTAGCATGCCAAGTGCGACCACGCCTTAGAGTCTTTGCCCTCTCTGTTCCCTCTTTCCCCCTGCTCTTTGTGTGGCCGACTCTCCTTCAAGTTTCAGTGTCCATGTGACTTCTGCAGAGAGGCCCTCTCTCGTCACCTATCCAAAGGATGCTCCACCTTCCTTTCTGTGATAGTGCCCTGTTTGTTCTTTTTTTAGCACTTTCTAAAACTTGTAATTATTTCATAATATCTTTGATTGCTGTTCTATAACTTGTCTAGACTAACATTAGAGGAGTAGAGATTCTCTTCTTTCCTACGTATCTCACATCCGGCATATAACTGGTACTCGATAAATACCTGTTAATTAAGCTAATTAATTAAAGAAGGTCGTTGGTTACTCATACTTTATGGCTAGTTGTTAGGAAATCATTCTGATTTAACCTAACCTGGTTGAGGCATACTAAGTTACTCCCTCCACCTCTGTGCAAGTAAAGGTCCTGCTGCACTAAGGGAAAAAAGAATTTGCAGGCTCATTTCCTGAAACCAACCCTTAAAAAAGTAGAAAGATCTATTCCTTTTTAGGAGGGCACCTGAACACTTTCCTTCTTTATACCTTTCCCCAAGGAAATTTTGATTTCAAAGAATATTAGTTCTAATTTATGTGAGCTATTCTCTATTTTATGGTCAATTGCCTTGTAGCTCAATAACACTTATGTTTACCATTAATATGTGTCAGATTGATGCTCTTTTAGGTTTTATTTAATTATAGTTCCAGATAATACAGTTTCCCCTTTTCTTAAATTAGAGGAAACAATACATCAACTGGATGGACTATTATGCAACCATATAAAATTATTATTATCATGTAAACATAGTAGCAAACAGCAGTGTTTATGATTCATTTTAAGAGGCAGGAGCAGAATACATAATTGCTCTGATTTGTAATTAAAACTATCAGAGTATGTATACAGATGAACAAGTGCTAATGGGAAACAGGAAAAAACACATTGGTTTTCTAGTGTGTTGGATTTATGTATGTTCTTTTAAAAATTATTATTATTTCTTGGTGCAATATTAATTTCACAATAGTCAGAGGGAACCTGGGCTATAAATATGGTTGCTAGTAGGTATCTGAAATTATTGTACTGACTAGAAACACCTGGGGCTAGCCTCGTCACCTGTTTAAAGCCCACCCTTCTGTTTAATGTCTACGGCTTTAGTGCCTGCTTAAACCCTTCACTCAAATATAACTATCAGGAAACGACAGCAAGATGAGTCTCTTTACAATTATATTTCCTATTTCTGCTCCATGAGGATATCTGTGTGAAAGTGTGTTGGTTAGGGTGGGAGAAACAAGGGAGGACAATGTATTTAAAATAAATGCAACAAAGTAAGTTACAAGGAATGAGATGGATTTGTATGTCCATATGCAGCAATTCCCAAGATTTATTGCTAAGTTAATTTTCTTTAAAAAACAGAGACATGGGGATCCCTGGGTGGCGCAGCAGTTTGGCGCCTGCCTTTGGCCCAGGGCGCGATCCTGAAGACCCGGGATCGAATCCCACATCAGGTTCCCGGTGCATGGAGCCTGCTTCTTCCTCCGCCTGTGTCTCTGCCTCTCTCTCTCTCTCTGTGACTATCATAAATAAATAAAAAAATAAAAATTAAAAAAAAAAACAGAGATATGTGTGGGTTCCTGGGGTGGGGTTCAGTCAGTTGAGTCAGACTCTAGGTTTTGACTTAGGTTATGATCTCAAAGTTGTGAGATTGAGCCCCCCATTGGGCTCCAGCTAGAGACCCTCTCTTTCTCACTCTCTCGCTCTCTCGCTCTCCCTCTGACCCTCCCTCTCCCAGCTCATGTCCTCAATCTCTCATAAATAAATAAATAAATAAATAAATAAATAAATAAATAAATCTTAAGGGGAAAACAAAAGTAGACCCATGTCATGCTCATTTCAGCATCACATATGCTAAAATTGGAGCGAACAAAGAAGATTAGCAGGCTCCTGAGCAAGGATGACATGCAAATTTGTGAAACATTCCATTTTTTTCCCCTTAAGATTTATTTATTTATTTATTTATTTATTTACTTATTTATTTATTCATGAGAGACACGGAGAGAGAGAGGCAGAGACATAGGCAGAGGGAGAAGCAGGCTCCATGCAGGGAGCCCAATGTGGGACTTGATCCCAGGTCTCCAGGATCACGCCCTGGGCTGAAGACGGTGCTAAACTGCTGAGCCACCTGAGCTTCCCACATTCCATATTTTTATTTTTAAATAAACATCTGATTGTAAAGAAACAGTAGAAACATGTGCATTATACCATCACTTGATAAAAACAAAACAAAAAAGAAAGAGGAGGATATATATTTACACATATATCTGTATATAGGGAGATTTTCTTAAAGCATGTCTTTGCATAAGTACATATGCTACATATCTATAATATAGATGTGTATATTTTATACACACATATGTGCACATGAGTTTTTAGGCAAAGATTTTTCTGAAAGACAGCACACTGGTAATAATGGCTGCCTCTAGGGAAGAGAATTGAGAGACTGAGATGTGAGGGAGATTTACCTTTCACCGTATAATCTTTCATACTGTTTAAATACTTACCTTGGGCTTATATTATCTTTTCAAACAGATGATTAAGTCTTTGTTAATAAAGATAGAGAGCCATTTGCCGACAAGCCAAAATAACTGCCTATGAAGCAAATTATATTAAATATGTTTCATGGATGGATTTTAAAAAAATACATAAAGAATAAAAACCAAAATAAATACAACTAGCATTTTGAAATGCTGCCTAAATTGTGTGCGGAGTATTTTGTGTGGCACAATGACACAGGTAGGTCAGACGAGAGGTCACTATCCATAGTTTGCTGGGGACTCCATAACAAAATGCCACCGGCTAGGTGGCTTAAGCAATAGAAATCTATTTTCCCCACAGTTCTAGAAGTCTGGAAGACCAAGGTGTCGGCAGGTTTGGTTTCCTCTGAGGCCTCTCTCCTTGGCCTTTTTGTCATGTCCCCATGCGGCCCTTTTTCGAGGTTGTTCATCCCTGGTGTCTTTTATGTGTCCTAATCTCCTCTTCTCATAAGGACACAGATTGGAGTAAAGCCCAGCCTAACAGCTTCATTTTAACTTCATTACCTCTTTTAAAGGCCCTCTTTCCAAATACAGTCCCA
Source organism: Vulpes lagopus (assembly GCF_018345385.1). Taxonomy (NCBI): domain Eukaryota; kingdom Metazoa; phylum Chordata; class Mammalia; order Carnivora; family Canidae; genus Vulpes; species Vulpes lagopus. Next base: position 7,013,716 of record NC_054840.1, read on the forward strand.
TTTTAAAGGTTCAAGCATATGAGTTTTGAGGGACACAATTCAGTCCACAACGCTATCCTTGAGGAGTTTTCAGTTGAGTCAATGAGCTAAACCATATATGCTTGAGAAAAAGACAAGAAACAATAGGAAAGGCAGCACACAATTAAATGTCAAAGCTGATGTCAAAGAAGGGCATGGGTGAGACTTTCTAGAGATTCCCAAGCACAGTCTCCTACCTAAAAAAAGGTAAAGAGAATCAGGAATCTATGAGGAAGGAAGAAAACAACAGTGAGACTTGGCCATACGTTACTGTGCCAGGCAGTGGGCAAGGGTCTGTCTGCACTCGGTTTGGGAAAACTATTAGTCCCCTAAATTATAATGTAATATGCATGTTTCCATGCCATCCCAAGGCAACTCATGAATTCAATCAATTCAGTGGAAAAATATAATCCCTAATGCTATTTGAAGTTGTCTAGGGAAGAGAAAATAGATTGTTGGAAAGTTTTGTTGCCAGTTACTTTGTGACAAGAATGGGTGAATGGGACTCATACAAAAAAAAAAATACAAGAACTCCTCCATCCAGGAGATGGCATTGTAAATCACCCTTCATAATCACCTCAGGCAGCAAATATTGAAGTGAGTGCTGCTACGAGGAGCCCAGGCCTTCTCAGGGCTTGTTGTGGACCAGAAAAGAAAACCACTATATCTGCTTGATGGACAAAAAAAAAGAAAGACGAGAAGGAGAAACTGGATAAGAAGAAGCAAGGAAGGAAGATGTGTCAGGGTGTTAAAATAACAGGTAAATTGGGCACTTAATCCAGCCAACTGGAGTCTCCAGTTGGTTAGGTGCTTTACCTGTTATTTTATTTTATTTTTTTAAAGATTTTATTTATTTATTCATGAGAGACACAGAGAGACAGAGAGAGGCAGAGGGAGAAGCAAGCCTCATGCAGGGAGCCTGATGGGGACTCGATCCCGGGTCTCCAGGATCACACTCTGGGCTGAAGGCGGCGCTAAACCGCTGAGCCACCCGGGCTGCCCAATTTACCTGTTATTTTAAAACCCTGACACATCTTCCTTCCTTGCTTCTTCTTATCCAATTTCTCCTTCTCGTCTTTCTTTCTTTCTTTCTTTCTTTCTTTCTTTCTTTCAGAGCACATGACCCAAAATTACACCAAAGTGACGTACCCCCTAACCTCCCTTTTCCACACAATACGATGGTGAAAGTTGTATAATACCTGCTATGTACGGGAGCTCCTAATAAAATTCTGTTCAACCCACTCAGGAACTGGAAGGGCTGGATTAAGCAACGCGTATGAAAGCACTGTAGGAGCAGGGAAGGCTTTTTCAAAAGCTGGTATTACTGTGGAGAAGTAAGATGAAAAACTGAAACAAAAGTCGGACCATTGGAGTGGTCAAGTGGCCGAGTCTGCTATAGCCATCAGGGATCTTGAGAGCACCAGAGCTAAGCAGATGTTTTTGCTCCCTCAAATGTGAGACAAGGAAGCATGCAAAGAGGGAAAGCTCCACTGGTAAATATATCAGGAGCAAATATACATATTGTGGAACAACTGGACTTTTGGTATCTTCTTGCATTTTTAAAATTGTTCATAAATCATTATTAAGTTTCCTTCAAAATGCCTGTCTTGTGGGTATCTCAAAGGAATACACTGTAAAAATGGTATTTTTTTGGTGCTTGGAATTCCAGGAAAAGGAAGATACCCAATAAACTCAAGTGCCAATCAGCTCCTCTGTATGATTAGTCACTTGGAGGAGGTTACGTAGTAGCTCAAAGATCGTTTAAAAGCAAAACTAACGATGAAGCTGGTGGGCTGCAAATTGACCACACAGATCTCCTTTTGCCCAAAAATGGAAACCATGGTCACAGTGTAACAGTGGACTCAGTCTGTTGAGAAAATTGTTAACATCATTTCCTCAGTTTAAATTTCTGGAAGAAAAATACCACAGCTGTTTAAGGGGGGACCAAAAGCATCAGACCACTTTTTGGATGAGCCGACCTCCATACACAGGTTTGCTTGTTTGTTTATCTGTTTGGTTCTCCCCACTAGCCTGATGTATCAGTCAATCTAAATAACAAAATTTCATTTTGCCTCATTTTGCCCAGCCTGGTTTTCATTAGACTACCTATTTGTTTTGAATGAGAGGCCCTTGGACCTTCCCTTTTCCTACAGAAGAGTGTCCACATCCAATATAGGAAGAAGGACTTTCCAGTTACCCCCAGGGTGAAGCGAAAGCTGGGACCAGAAAGCTGGTACATCACACCATCAGTGCTTGTCTGTCCACCAGATTGTACCAGCTTCTGCTACGCTGAGCCAGAGAGCATCTGGAAGGGCAGCATGGAACTCCTCGCTGTCACCACTTGTCCTTTCCTCCCCCGCTTTAGTGCCTCCAAGAAAGGGGGAGGCCAGTATGAAACTGGGGAATCAGATCTGCTCTGTGCTTACATTGCATTCCTGCCTAGGCAGGGCTCCTCTGGGGATGGATGGGGCTGCACCTTCCTGGAACTTTCCCAAGCTTCCGATGGGCATTTGCAGAAGGAGGTGAAGGAGGGATGAGGAGGTGCTGCCTGTTGCACATCTGTGGTGGCTAAGGCTCTGTGTCCTTCCTGCTGGGAGGTGGTGTGCTATGAGAGAAAAAGCATGGGCTTTGAAGTCAGGTCCTCTTTTAGTCACTGTAGTAATCAGCTCAGGCTAAGTTGTGGCGAAGCAACAAACAAATCCAGAATGTTGGTGGCTTGCAATAACAAAGGTTTATTTCTCTCAGTCTACATATCTTTTGTAGGTCAGCTGCAGTTCTGTTGCATTTCCTGAGTTCTTTATCTCAAGACCTAGGCTGAAGAAGCAGCCTCTCTCTGGGAAACTGACCTTGTGGAAGAAGGAGGAGATACAATGAAATCATATGCTGGCTTTTTAAGTTCCTGCTCTCATCCCCTCCATTCATATTGTACTGACCAAACTAGTCATACCGCCAAGTCTAACACCAGCAGAGCAGGGGCATTTAACCCATCCCCAACAAAGGATAGCAAATATATTGAACAAGAATACTCCCACCTTGCCCCAGCCACCTACTAACTGTGCGCCCTTTGCAGATTATTGTGAGGTGAGAACAATGATGTGAACTTGAAGTTGATGCCAGGATGGTTAAATAAAATACGGATTTTAAAAATGAGTATAATATAGTAGGAAATAGACAAGCTAGTTCCCTCTCACATTTCATATACAAGACTTATTGAAGAAATTCTCATCCTTTCAGAATTAGCTTTTCTGATACCCTTCTATGCAGGTATGCCAATGGTAGTGACTTCTCTTGGGACACACTTGCATTTTAATAATGGCCTTACATGTTATTTTAACCTAAAGTCTTAACTCTAACAGTGGGAATTTCAGACACCAGAAGGTGTTGATATGCTTGACCACTTGCTTCCCTGCAGCTCTGACCCTCTAAACTGTCCAGTTTGGGCCACATATCAGAATGAGAAGGAACTATAATGCATCATGCCATGTAAGAAAATGATATTTGGGACAGCCTCAGCTCAGTCCCCCAGGACTCTCAGAGGTTAAGATAGTTTTGATGCCACCATGCAGAGAAGTATAGACATTGTAGCAGAAGGAGGAGTTATAGGGTTGCCAGGGCAGCCACTGGACCAGTTGAGGTCATACAGCCACTGGGAGAGGAGGGTGAAGATAGGGACTACAGGCCAGGCCAAAGACACACAACTATCTCTCCCTGAGGGATCCTCGGTATCAAGGGCGAGGTGGGGAGGGAATCAGACAAAATTTGACACCACCCTCAAAGAAATCTTGTGTTTTCTATACAACAACACCCCATCAGCAAGGGCAACCAGCACCAAACAAAACCAGATCAAAACAAAGCTTGGCCAGGGATATCTTCCTGCCACATACATATGGCCAGATATATAATGTGACCCCTGCTTACACCGTGTCTTCTTCCAGCCTCCTACTACCCCAGAAGATGGAGCCCTAGAAAAGGAGACAGCAGGATGTGTGCCTCTCATCTCCTCTGCCTTCCCCATCTAGAGGTCATGCTCAGGCCCGTGCTGCAGGGAGGAGAACGGGTGAGCTTTAATAGACTTTGAAATTGAACTGGACTCTTAATTAGCAAAAGTGACAAGAAAGTTATGGAATCAGCTGAAGGTGCTGCTAAGAAACAGGAAATGGAGGACTTATCAGAGCATAGATTAAAATGGTAATTGGAAAAAATAAAGCTGTTATACTCCACTGAGTTAAATCTTCTCAATAAATTGTGAGAACTATTTCTGAATCATTACCTGATTGTATTTCCCCAATTAAGTACTAACTTTCTAATTTCAGGGGTGGAGTTAAACGTGGGTTCTTCTTCCTTTAAATAGTAGGCATTAATTCAGGGAACATAGACTGGTTAGCACAGGTAAAACCTTACCAAGCTTTAACTCTACCTTCCAATTTGCCTTGTCCCAAAGGGATCCCAAAAGGAAGTGGGGCTACCAACCAGAAAAGAGTGAAGTTTTTTTTCTCATTCCAAGCAGGATTTCACACTTACAGATGGCAAAGAAGGGATGGAGTGGTTCCAACCGCCTGTGATCTCCTAAGAAAACTAGGTCTGCTTCCTCCAGTCAGGAGAAAGGACAGCATGGGAGTAGTTCTCAGAAGGTGTACTGTGGAAGCAGGGACTGTATGTCCCACTACCGGAGATTGTCCTGGAGAGACTGGGTAGGCCCTGAATCTTAACAAGAGTGATAATGCCATTTCCTCACTAATTAAGCTGATACATTCATACAGCAGATATATACTGAGCACCACAATAAGTCAGGCATTCATCTGCTTCCCTGTTGGGATGTCAGTGAACACACAAAAATATCCTTGCCCCTGTCGGGCACAGATTGCAGTTTGGGGAGAGAGACAATAAACAGTAATCATATAATATATATGAATTAAGTGAGGAAGTGGGCTGTGCAGTTATCTGCATTCCTGCATTCAGACAACCAATTGACTCAGCATTGAGAGATTACCCTTCCCTCTGCTATTCTTTTCCAACAGGCCATATACCACACGGGCAACTTCATATAGTAGTGTCAAAAGGTGATCCATCATTGCCTTGACCTTTGATGTCAAGATTTATAGTGAACAGCTGCCCTTCCTTGTAAAGACTATCTATGATAAGAATGATGTACTCACAGGCCAAGCAAAACAATTACAAAACATTATCACTTTTATGCCACGCTGAGTACGCACACTCTTTTTTGTATCTGTAGGTTGTATTGACATTTAAATTAGAAAAGGGCCTTTCAAAAAACATTCAGAACCTGGCCATTTCTCACCAAATCCATCACTCTCACTCTAATATAAGTGATCATCATTGTTTAATCTAGTCTATAATCAAAGTTACAAACCAAAAGAACATTAAAAGAGTATATTATTTAGAAAACGATACTGGGAAAAAATATCAATATGTCGAAAAAATTGAGAGGAATCCCCATCTCTTACTTTACATATTTTTTTAAAAACAGCCCTTCTTAGGATTAAATATCTAAATTTGAAGGTAAGTATAAACGAGTAAGGACAGATTTTAAATCCTGAGTTTGGAAATAGAACAAGGATATGTGCTACCATCCCTTCAATAGAACATTGTACTGGAAGTCATAGCAATGCAAGACAAGAAAGTATGAGCTTAGAAAAGAAAAATGAAACTGTCATTATTTGCACATGACGTGGTTGTAGACAATTCACAGACTATAAATATAAACTTTTAGAATTACTCATTTAATTTAGCAAAGTTACTGGATACCAAGTCAATATTTAAAAAATCAATAGTATTTTATATATAAACAAATAATTAAATATAGTATTTTTATAACAGTATTAAAAATATCAATTGCCTGGGAATACATTTAACAAAAGATGCACAAGACCTCTACCAGAAAACTCTAAAAAATTGTTGAGATAAATAAAAGAAACCTAAGTAAGTGAAAATCTCCAGTACAAATAAATTGATCCTCCCCTAAATTGACCTAAATATTCAATACAATCCAAGTTGAAATCCAAGTAGATTTTTCTATGGAAATGGACAAGATGAAAATCCAATCCAATCCAAAATCAATAAAGAAAATGCAAAGGGTCAATAGGCAAAAATCTTAAATAATAAGGAAAATGGAAGAATTTGAATAAATTCAAGACATATCAAGATATTTTTTAAAATAGAAAACAGTGTTGATGTGGGGATAGACAAATGAATGAAATGAACAGAGTCTAGGAACAGACTGACAATCACATGGATTTGTGAAGTGTTTCAGGTGGTACTGCAGAGTAGTGGGGAAAGGCCGTCTTTCAATGCTGACTCAGTTGGTTATTTGAGTGTTTTTAAAAAATTAAATGACTTATACTTCACCTTACACAATAATTAATGCCAAATGGATTGAGGATCTATCTGTAGAAGATAAAACATTACAACTTAATGAAGATAATATAGACTCATGTCTTCATATTAGAGAGAAAGATTAAACAGTTCTAAAAAACCACTAATAACAAAGGAAAAGATTAATGAATTGAATTATAGTAAAGTCAAAAATCTCAGGCGCCTGGGTGGCTCAGTAGTTGAGCATCTGCCTTTGGCTCAGGTCATGATCCCAGAGTCCTGGGATTGAGTCCCACATTGAGTTCCCACAGGGAGCCTCCTTCTCCCTCTGCCTATTTCTCTGCCTCTCTCTCTGTCTCTCATGAATAAATAAATAAAATTTTAAAAATAAAAAATAAAAAATTTCTGTTCATTAAAAGATACCATTAAGAGAATGAAAAAAGCAGGGTATAAAGATGGGGAAAGATATTTGTAACTCATGAAATGAAAATTTATATAGAATTCCCATAAATCAATAAGAAATAAGATAACTCAATAGAAAAATAAGCAAAATACTCGAGAAAATTTATAAGAAAAGTTATCCAAATGGTCAATGAAATGTAAAGGAGTTCAATCTCATTAGAAATCAGAAAAATACAAATTAAAACTAAACGAGATGCTGTTATGCATTTACTAGAATAGCTAAAATAAAAAAGACTGATAATACCTAGTGCTAACAAAAATGTAGAGTAACTGGAACTCTCATACACTGCTGCTGGGAATGTAAATTGATACAACCTCTAGAAACTCTCTGGCATCATTTATCAAAATTGCATATATGCATGCTCTATGACCCAGCAGTTCACTCCAAAATACATATCCATCAGAAATGTGGGCATATATGTACCAAAAGTTATGTCCAGAATATTTGTGCAATATTATTTGTAATAGCTCCAAACTGAAATCAACCCCTGTCCATGAATATATCAACTGTGATATATTGGACTGCTATCCAGAAATTAAAATGAATAGCATGCTGCTAAGCTCAAAAAGAAATCCCACAAATGTAATTCTGAGTGAAAGAAGCCAGATACAAAAGAATATATTCTATTTCTTTAAAGTTCACTAAGAAGAAAAACTCAGAGAGGTTAGAAGTAAAGATAATTTAAGTGATGGTTTAAAAAAATATGTCCACAATTTTTTTTGATATTGCTCCCTTTAAGAAGTGGAGTCTAAGGGCATCTTGGTGATTAACCAATTGAGCAATTGGTTAAGCGTCTGCCTTCAGCTCCGGGCATGATCCCAGGGTCCTGGGCTAGGAGAGTGCCTCTCTCTCTCCCTCTGCCTGCCATTCTTCCTTGCTTGTGCTCGCTCTCTCTCTTTCTCTCTCTCTCTCTGTCAAATAAATAAATAAAATCTTTTTTTAAAAAAAAAAAAGTGGAGTCTAATATCTTTCCTTTAAGTGTGGGCTGGACTTAAGAGGCCAGCTTCTAACAAATAAGATATAGTGAAAATGACAATGTGTGACTTTAGAAACTACGTCAGAAAAAGGCGTTATAAATCTTCCTCCCTCCCTGTCTCCTTCCCTCCACCACCTCCACTCTGGGGAAGCTAGCTAACACATTCTGAGGAGTTCCAGGGAAAGGCCCACATGGTGAGAGCATGAGGCCTCTTACAACAGCCAAGAGGACTAAGGACTCCAATCAAGTCACATGAATGAGCCTTCTCCGAAGAAGATACTCCAGTCTTAAAAAAGCCTTCCGATGACTATAGCCCTTGACCACATCTTGACTGCAATCTAATGAGAGTCTGAGCTCAAATCACCAAGCTAAGCTGCTTCTAGGGTTCTAACACTCAGGAACTGTGGGATAATAAATGTTTATTGTTTTAACTCACTAGGTTTGGGATAATTCGTTATGCAGAAATAGATGACTAAGGCAGTTAAGTTTAGGAAAGAAAGAGAGGTTAGTTAAGAGAAGAAAGCAAAAGGGAGACATATATTCTTAATGCTCTAGTTCATGTCTTGAAAGTGAACACAAAAGAGTGTTCACTTAGTAATAAACCATTAAGCTGTACAGTTAGATTTGTGCAAAATTTTATATCTGTTATATTCCAGCTATAGCCCAACCTGAAAATTTTGCCAAGGTCAGCTACATCATCCAAAAGGCTTTTGTTTTTTAAAGAGATGCTAAAGACAAAATTAACAGATATGCAGCTACTTGGGAGAAGATGTTTATAATGTCCATGACTGACAATACCTAAAATATACAAAGAACTCTGCAATGCAAAGAAAGGTAAGCAAATAGGAAGGTGGTCAAATAATAAAAGCAATTCATAGAAAACACAATTACTTAATAACCATGAAAAGAGATGTTCAACTTCACCAGTAAACAGAGACATTCAAATAAAACAGTAGAAACATACCATGTTGCATGTGTTATATTGGCAAAAAAAAAAAAAAAAACCAAAAAACAAAAACAGAAAAGCAGGTAATATCAAGTGCTGATGAGGATGTGTGAAAACAGAACCTCTTTTGTGCTACTGATGAAAAGGCAAATTATAGTAGCCATTCCGTAAAGCAATCAAGCCCACAAAGCATGCTTGTGCTTGACACTCCGTAATTCTACTCCTGGATGTATAACCACAGGAACAAATGCACAGGGAAGCATATAAATTAATATGAATTGGAGTATGGTTTGAAACAGTAAAGAATAAGATTCAACACCAAGGGATTTCATAAGTAAAAATACAGTGGATGTCTAAGAAGGAAACCTAGGCAGATACCTGATAGAATGAACTAGGTCTGCATGTTGAAATGAGAACAAAGTTCAAAACATAGTTCAGAACTTTAAGAAACAAAATGATAGTTCTGACAAAATGCCATTTCTGTTCCTTAAAACACACAATATTTTTATTTATATATATACCTGTAAGTAAGCATGTGAATAGCAAAATAGATATTCATAAAATAAACAAGGATGGGTCCTTTGACTGAAGGAGGATAGATAGATCAGGCTTAGAGGGAGATAGGAGAAAATATTGAAATATAGCATAAATAAAGGAAGGATTTTCTGTGAACCAATAATGATAATGAAGCATGAATTTAGGAGATAGTGAGGCATGAATTTAGGAGTAGGCATGATGAACTAATTCTGTACTCCTGGATAGGAAATTCAGCCTCATAGTTGTCAAAGCCTCATTCTTAACTGCCATACACTTAACCATACAGCCCCTTTCTCAGCAGGAATAAAGGAGAAATGAGGGTGCTCTGGGCCTTCCTATAGTGAGACTGTATTGGCTCCTATCAAAAGACAGTATCTTCTCCTTCTCTGCCCACACACTCAGCCCCAAGAGAAAAAAAAAATCTTACTGCAAATAGTAATATTTAACTTTAATGACTACCATTTATGAGGCACCTACTCTTTGTCAGAAACTGTGCTGGAACTTTACATGTGTTATGCCCGTAAAACCCCACTATAGTTCTGTAAGTTAAGTTTCTTACCCCATTTTATAGATTAACGAGCCAACGCATAGAGAATTAATTTCCCTAAAGTCATGTATCTGGCCAAATAAATACATAAATATATAAGCCAGTTCTGTCTGGCTTTCTACCACAGTGTGCTGTCTCCCCCCTGGTCTTTAAAAAAGAAACAGATACAAGCCCTTTGGGACAGAAAAATCTAGACCTTATATGACTAAGATACAGAAAAAAAAAGCCTCATGTTCAAGTATGTTCCCCGAAGTGGTGCATTTGTAAATGTAGTCTTGGCCACAACCCTGACAATAACTGCTGGGAAAGGTGACCCAGGAACAGCTGCTGTGCTGTGTTTCTAGACACCCACACCCTGGCTGCCTACACATATCCATGGCATTTGTTGCATCAGGACATGGGGGCAGAGAGCACCTACTCTCACTGTGCTTCCCCCACACTAGTGTGCTGAGACTTTCTTGGAGCCAATGAATCACAGAAGGAATTAGACAATCTAGGACCTGTGTTGTCTCTCAGTGATGACTGCTCATGAACACTTCCTTCTCTATCAGTCAAAATGGAGCCCACCTACCCTTTGTCCAGCCTGCCCTCTAGATAAATATCTTCATTTCTGCCCCACCCCCCTAATTTTAGAAACCAGCACCGTATTTACAATCTACCCATACAGAAATATCTGCTCCAGCACCAAGGACAGTGACTCCTGGCTTCTTTTGGGGGGGGGGGGGGGTGCACGGGGTGGGGGTGGGGGTTGACCTGGCCATTCTAAGAATCACACCAAGTTTAAGGCAAATGTCTTCAGCAGATAAAAGGGACTTCTAAGTATTGTCTGGTCATTCCTGCCTAGCTGATCAATCCCTACTTTATTTCCAGGCCAGCTCATGAAATGAAAGCCATTAACACTACTGATTGTTTTAGGCAGTCCCTGATTCCCCTAGAGCTTTCCAATAGCACCCAACAGAGTGTACTGTAATTTTCAGTGTACTTCTCTGCTTCCTCCACTAGATAGTAAGCTCCTGGAAGGCAGAGATTTTATCTGTTTATTCCTAATAACTAGCAGGCCATTGAGTACATAAAGGTTTTATAAATGGTTAAATAAATAAGATCTGGAGCCCGATGATGTGTCTAAATAAAAATCTAAAGTGCATACAATGTTCTAAAACTAAAACCAAGGGCTAAATTCTACAATCCTCAGCCCTTCTTTGGCTTCCTCACCAGCCCCAAGCTCTCTCCCACTCCATTTACTCAGGCCAGCATCTTAAATAAAAAAAAAAAAAAAAAAGGATCGTTAAACAATTTATTCATTTAAAAATATGGGCTAGGAATTGAGCGTGGCTGGAAGGATGGTGAAAAGGAACCTCAAAGGGGCTAAAGAATGATGATTTCATTTAAGGTAATGTGAACTCCAAAATCAAAAGAGAAATTATAGAAACAAAAAGAAGCATGCAAGCGTGCTCACTGAAAAATGAGAGGAGATTGTCCAAAACCAAAGGAACTATAGGCAGGTAGTGACATCATAGTACAGAGTACAGATTAAAAGTTGGGAGAAAGAGCAAGCAAAAGTGAATATCATTATCTCTGGGAGACACGAAGGAAAGTATAAGTCATACTCCCTTGTGATACCATCTATTTAGATGTTTAAAAGAAACCAAATGCAAATATCTCTTAATGTAATTTTTTTCCAGAAAAAACAAGTTTCACAAATAACCCCTGGCATAAACACAGACCATTTCTAATCAAAGTGTTTAGTCATTTCTGCCATCACTGAGTAGTTCCAGACATATTTTAAAAGGAGTTCAAATTTAATATGACTTAAGATATTTTAAGAATTGTTCACTTAGCTTTACAATAGCACAGAAGTACTCGTCTGCAAAATGATGCAATTTTCCATGAAAAACCAGTGCTGAAGTATTAAATGAATCATGAATTCTGATGCAGATTGTTGCAGAGTGAAGCAATATGAAAAAGAAATTCTACTCATTTTTTTTCTGTAGTCACAGTCTTTTGTGCATGCTCTGATTTTTCAACTACTCATCTGTGAAATGAATAAAAAGCATGATAATTTAATTTGATTATAATTTTATTCCATTGGAAGAGAACACTTTTTTTTTTTGCATGGACATATGGAAGCTTTGACAGGTCATCCATTTGAGTGGCCATGACTTGCCATAGTGATGTCTACGAAAATTATTATACGCTAATGATTGGAGATGATCACTTGAGTAATGTGTTCTATCACTAGCAACAAATATTTCAAATAAGAGTCCCCTAAAAAATCTATAAGTGAATTTTTCCTACACTTTAAAGAAGACTCTAGGTAGGAAGTCCAGGGCTGAACTGGCAATTCTACGGTCATGAAGGACCCAGTGTCCTATCTTTCTGTCCCACCACCCCAACACATGGTCTCCATTCTCAAATCCCTTCCTGACCCAAAATGGATGCTTGGGCTCTAATGATTACAACCTGATTCAAGGTAGGGAGCAAGATAAAACAGAGAAAGTCAAGAAAGTCACACATCACTTGTCAGTTCACCTTTTAAGGGGATTTCCCAAAAGCCTTAGAGATAGAGTAGACTCAAAAGTATAGACTTAAGCTGGCAATTTTCCTATCAGAACAGAAAGGCAGTATTTTTGCTAAGGAATGAGAAAATGGCTATCTGATAGGTGAGTAACCTCTATTATTCAGATAAGGAAAATAAAGCTTAAAGTGGCTATCCGGCTTGCCCGATCTCATACAGTTAGTAAAGACAGCCCCTAAACTAGTGTCTGGTCACCCATTCTTCTCTTGCTTCTGCTCTCCTAATAGAACCTTGATTTTGTTCAGATATCCACTGTTCCCACACATGGTGCCCTTGTACTGACAGCAGCTGTCCACACTTCTAGCCCCAAAGGAGGGCTTGCTTCATTTAAGGCCATTTCATCTTCCTTGCTATACTTGGCTCCAGACTAGTCACAGGATATCAATTAGATCAATTAGATGGGGGAAAAAAAGGGTTTTCTAATGGCTTCTGAACAAGTTATTCCTTGATCATCTAGATGGAAGTCCTGGAAGTAATACTTTATCTACCTTTATATTGTCTCAGTGATAGATAGGATGTTTAATTCTAGGGCAACACCTCAATACCAGCATGAAGCTACCATGCAGAGGGGAGAGAAGAACCAAGAAAACATCAGAAAAACAAAAATGGCATAAAATGGATTATGTTGGCAAAGATTATACCTACCTCTGAGTTATCGGTAAATTTCCTTATTCTTTATGATGATTGAGTTTGGTAGCTCCTGTCGTTATTGTCAGGTTGTCAGACACATCTGGTTTAACACCGGTCCCTACTTGTGTGCCTCCACCATCCTGAGAGGCTCTTTTTCTTCCTGTAATGAGAGCCATAGTATTCACATGTTAGTGCCTAACAACACTTTGAAAATAACATACAAAAGGCCATGTGAGTAATAATAAGTGCTTTCTTGAATTTAGACTAACCCTAAAGATATTTCTATATTTAGCTATTCATCACAGTAAGTATAATTAAAGTTTCCTTTTTTTCTACTTTCATAGAAAGCCACATTTTCTTTCTCCAACAAAGCCTCATGTCATAGTATGGGTCACAGCATGTCTTCTTTACCTCAACAATCATGTCAGTTTTGTGGCTTGACAGAGATTGAGCATCATTTGACTTCCCATTGCTTAAGTCTGAATACATTCTTCATTGTGTCTGATCTCCAGATCCTGTAGCATGTCAGCTGTCTTCTTAAGCTGTTACTTGCTGGTGCATATTTAAGGCAGCAATCTAATCAGCTGAAATTGATGCTGCTACATTTGCTCCTGGGGGAGTTTCCCTCACAGATACTATTGTAGCTTGAGTGAACATGCCATGACCAAAGTCCACCAACAGGTTAACGTCTATAAACACTGCCTTTTTAGAATTGTACACAAGCTGTCTTTACTGATGGCTGTTTACACATCCAACAATATTTGTTGATCTCAGTGCTTATCATAATTGGAACATTTTTAAATATTTTTTTGTGGTGCTAAGTATTTTTGTGATTAATAGTTAAATAAGGAACAGGCCATTAGAGAATCTAAGCAGATTGTCAACAAATGCACAAACACTGATTAAAGGATTATTAATGAATTTTAGCCAGTTAATGGACATTTGCTGTAATAGCATATAACATAAATAGATAACTGTGTTTATAACTGAAGTTCTTAACCTATATCAAGATTGAAAATAGCATTTGGCATAATATGTATTAATGATGCAAGATTATTAGCAAATTAGCTCAAAACTGGCCTGTTTACATGCCAATTGTCAAATTAGTTTGTTATAGTCATAATGGCCTATACACAATAGTGTACTTCAATCTCGGAAATAATAATAATAATGAATTATATACTTGGAGTTTACTCTCTGAGATTTGTCCTTTATCAAGCTTTCTTAAATTTTTATATTTTATTTGTTTTTTAAAGTAAGCTCTATGCCCAACATGGGGCTTGAACTCATGACCCTGAGATCAGGAGTTACATGCTCCACCAACTGAGCCAGCCAGGTGCCCTGGTCCTTATGTTTTAAACAGTGATTCTTTTACAGTGTCTTACTTAAGATTAAAAATGACTTTGGGGCAGATAATGTTAATAAAAAATAAATTTGGGATCCCTGGGTGGCGCAGCGGTTTGGAGCCTGCCTTTGGCCCAGGGCGCAATCCTGGAGACCCGGGATCAAATCCCACGTCGGGCTCCCGGTGCATGGAGCCTGCTTCTCCCTCTGCCTGTGTCTCTGCCTCTCTCTCTCACTGTGTGACTATCATAAATAAATAAAATTAAATTTAAAATAAATAAAAAATAAATAAAAAATAAATTTGCTATAAGCTACTCCCAGTTTTCCATATGTTGGCTAATTTATTTCTTTATTAAAAACACACAGTACAGGTGCCTGGGCGGTGCAGTTGGTTAAGCAACTGACTCTTGGCTTCAGCTCAGGTCATAATCTCAGGGTCATGTAGGTTAGACGATTCTCTGCTCATGCTCTCTTACTCTCTCTAAAGTAAACAAATCTTAAAAAAAAAAAACCACAGTACACATTACATATTAAAAGAAAAACATAAAATATTAAAAAGTAAAGGCAATCATCTAGTACACCTCCCTTTTTTTTTTTTTTTTTTTTACAGATAATGAAGTTGAGGCAGGGAGGTTAAGTGATTTCCCCAAAGTTGTGAAGATACATAGTGTTTAAAACCTACACCTTCTAATTCTTAGCCTGTGAGCTTTCTACTAGCCCACAGTATTCAGTAATTATTACTGTTGATAAATGTTTAGTCATCCTTAAACATAAACTTCCATTCATTTGCAAAATAACCACAGCTTTTATTAGTGTTCAAAGTCTACTTAGAATTCCCAGTTGAATTGATATTTCTGTATTATTTCCAGGTCCAGAAACAAAGTTCTTGGGGTCCCGGTGGCTCAACGGTTCAGTGCCACCTTCAGCCCAGGGTGTGATCCCGGGGTCCTGGGATCGAGTCCCACGGTGGGCTCCCTGCATGGAGCCTGCTTCTCCCTCTGCCTGTGTCTCTGCCTCTCCCTCTCTCTCTCTCTCCCTCTCTCTCTCTCTCTCTCTGTCTCTCATGAATAAATAAATAAAATCTTTAAAAGAAAAGAAACAAAGTTCTTAAGTTTAACCTATAAATATGTCTAGTGATAAGATAGAATTTGTGCCATAAATACAGATTTCAAAGAGTTTAAGTAGATCAAAATACACTTAACCTTAAGGCCATTTTGAATGTTACTCTATGTTTGATGATTCTGAGGTACTAACAAAATCTTGAAAGTCATCATTACAAATTAACCAACACTGAACCATAGGTATACTGACCAGTAGGAATTTCCAATATATAAAGACAAAAATTGATTTTCCAAATTTCAAAAGGTAAGAAGTAGATCTATAAATTGACATATTGGTAATTAATGGATGGCTATCTGTTTGTATTTTATGGCCAAATCACTCTGATAATAGAAATCAACTTGGAAACATTGAGTCAAGCATGCTATGACACTTTAAGTTCAGAAATCACCATTTTTAAATATCTTAATGTCATCTCCAAAGTGTTTTTTTTAGGATTAAGAATATAAGGAATTCAATTCAAAATGTTTATGGCCTTCTGAGGTTTACAGTAGAAAACTTCAGAGATAAGGTCTTCCCATCATTATCCATTTGTAAGCTTACCAATTACAGGCAGCCAGAGGAGTTATCACTTAGTAAGCAGCTACTATGTGCCAGGCACCATTTGGCACCTTATAGTCACCAACTTACATAACATCTCGCAAGTATTATGAGGTCAGTGTCATTATCTCCTTTTGTCATATGAGAAACCTAATGATCGAAGAGGATAATGATTGCTCGTAGTTATACCACAATTTGGTGTCTGTTCCAAAACCCATGTTTTTTACCTCTGGATATTCCAAGAGGAATAACTAGTACAGTACTTTATACTGCAGAGCAAATTTCTCCCCACATGACACTGTCCTAGGATACTGAACATGTTTCTAAAAATAACTCATTTGATCATAGAGGCATCCATCTGGTCTTTCTCCAGCTATTCCAAAGTCATTGTTTCCTGTGCTCAGCACCATATATCTAAAAGCCACTGCTGCTTCTTTTTTCGGCAACTGGAGGTTTAGGATAGAACATTTTCCAAAGCAAATCTGCTTCTCTGAGTGATTGCTCTGAAATCTCTATTCCTCATTAAATGATGACAGCCATAAAAAAAAAAAGTAATAACTTGCATTTGCATTGTAAACTAGAAAACGCTACTAAATTTGTGATCTTTTCTTTGATCACAACAACCTTGTGAGGTAAATAGGGTAAATATTTTTCTCATTTATCCAATGAGACTGAATTTCAGATATGAGATATGGGACTTGCCCAAGGTCACAGAGATGGAATGTGGCATCACTGAATTCCATATCCAGTACTCTCTCTGTTATCCTCAACCCCCTCCTATAGATGGCCTATGTCTGCCTGAAATGCTTTCTAGAATGAGGATAAATACAAAATATCTCAAAGGTAAGAGAGACTGGGGAGGAAGAGTATACAATAATATGATCCTACTCTAATGGGCTTTGTGTGAAGTTTCATTACTTATATCTGACTCCCATTCTTTGATAACAACCCAGTTCACTCAGCCCACTTGTGATTCAAGGCAAATTAACCCCAAATCTGACCTCAGGGACAGGAATATCAGTAGGCATAATCCAAATATCTAGTTAGAGCTTTTGATCAGGAAAGGATTATATGGCATAATCCAGGCCAATGAGACTGGAGGGGATGTTTGCCAGGGTCTCATGGGGAGGAAAGGCATACTCCCCCCTCCTGGGTGGCATATGGTGCATATATAAAGCTTTTTTGATGCCATGCTAAACTCTTTTTTGATGACTGTGGTAAGCCACTGAATCAAACAAATGTTGAACTCCATGCTATATATCATTTACCTATTATCTATCTATCTATCTATCTATCTATCTATCTATCCATTCTTATCCTAAGAAGACTCTAAGGCAGACATAGAGTTTTTTAAGATTTTATTTATTTATTCATGAGAGACACAGAGAGGGAGAGGCAGAGACACAGGCAGAGGGAGAAGCAGGCTCCATGCAGGGAGCCTGATGTGGGACTCGATCCCGGGACTCCAGGATCACGCCCTGGGCCGAAGGCAGGCACTAAACCACTGAGCCACCCAGGGATCCCCAAGGCAGACACAGAGTTATACAAGCCACTAAATTCCCTTTATTTTTAAGTAAGTTTGAATTGGACTTTTCTTTACCTGCAACCAAATACATCCTCACTGATTCATGCATACATATATTTATAGACTCTTGGATAAAAATGAATTGGCTAGTGCTCAGTGGCAACTTTCAGCCATCTCAATGCCATTGCTCTTAAACATAAATAACTCGGGTCCTGGACCATTGCCTTCTGTTACTTTTCAGATTGATGGCTGGGTGCAATTTGCCGATCTTCTCCCTTCAAGCAGCACTTTCTCCTGCTAATTTTTTTATGTCGCTAAAATAAAAATATTTTCACTAAGGCAAAGTTAATTAACATATTTAATATCTTCATTAAGAGTTTTTGAGTCCAGCAAGGTGACAGGTAGAGCTACAGGGAGCTGGGAATTGAGTATGATATTTTGACAACTAATGACAAGAGGACTGATGTCTGGTAGCTGTGGCCATTGAGTAATTAACTACATTTAATAGCATCTAAGAGCTAATGAGATGGTATATGGGGGAAAACTTGACAAAGGGTACAGTACTGACTGAACAAATGCAGAGTGGTACTTTTAAGAAGAAATTTAATCACTATTATCATTGTCAATATGACAATTCCAAAGGGTGTAAAAACCAGGCAATGCATTTGTCACCTTTATTTACAAACAACTTTAATGGGGTCAGATAAGAATTTCTAGGCTTATACCATGATTATTATGAGACAATTTTTAGGGATCAGATCACTAAAGACTGCATTTACCCAAGTGTCTTCTACTGAATAGTAGTCTCAAGGAAAAAGGATTCTATAGGCAGTAAAGTGTGGAAAATGCTCCATCGTTTTTGCCTACCTATAATCTATTTCTTTCTCCTCATAACAGTGTCTTATCCCCGCAACAAGCCCATGTGGTTTATACGGTTCTAACCTCTTCTCCCAGAACTGTAGTGGACACCGGGCACAAACTAGCCAATTAGCACATCTATTTCCTTCAATTCAGTGATTAATAAAGGAGTGGGCAAATGACATCAGTCAGTCCAATGAGAATCAACCCTGGGACTTGTGCTGGAACTATTGAGAAAGAGGTACCCTCCTTCCACTGAGGTTGTTAACCTGTTAAAAAAAAAATGAGCCTGGGGCCAGTGGTGGCCATTTGCCACCTTTGAGGAGAACTTGGCTGAGGAAGAAGCTAACCCAAAAACAAGCAGAACTGAAAGATCATGACAAATACCTTGTGATGGTCTTTCAGCACCTGATCCCAGCTGTGTCTTAAGTCCCTAACTTTTCAGTTACATAAGCCTTCCATTTAGGAAATCATTCACAAGGAAGACTGCAGAGGCCAAGCCACAACCACATGCTCCTTACTGTTCACTCTATTTCAGATCGCAGCAAGGCTCGCCAAACTGCTGGATACCAACTGCCCCTTATTTCCACCAACTCTTCATTAACATATGCCATTCTAGGGTCTATATCCAAACAAACAAACAAACATCAGTTCTACTAAGCTACTCAGTTTTAGGCATTCTGTTCTTCCTCTTTTTCTTTTCTTTCCCTTTTTTTTTGAAATATTTTATTTATTTTTTTTAGAGAGAGTGTGAGCACAAGCAGAGTGGGGAGGGGCAGAGGGAGAGGGAGAAGGAGACTTCCCACGAAGCAAGGAGCCCAAAGTGGGGTTCAATCCCTGAACCCTGGGATCATGACTTGAGCCTAAGGCAGATGCTTAACCAACTGAGCCACCCAGGTAGCCCTCTTCCTTTTTTCTTTAATCACAAAGGTCCATATTGGTCCCAAATGACATCTGTCTTTCTCAAATCCCATCTAGTCAGCACCCAATATGTGTCAGCCATTATAACTTTTTTTAAAAGATCTTTATTTAATTATTTGAGAGAGAGGGAGACAAAGAGCACAAGTGGGGAGCAATGGTG
This sequence comes from Vulpes lagopus, assembly GCF_018345385.1. Taxonomy (NCBI): domain Eukaryota; kingdom Metazoa; phylum Chordata; class Mammalia; order Carnivora; family Canidae; genus Vulpes; species Vulpes lagopus. The sequence continues at coordinate 7,033,208 of NC_054840.1, forward strand.
GGAGGTGCAGAGGGAGAAGCAGACTCCATCTTGTGAACAGGGAGCAGGGAACCCCACTTGGGGGCTCAATCCCAGGATCCTGGGATCATGACCTGAGCCAAAGGCAGACACTTAACCAACTGAGCCAGCCAGGAGCCCCTAACTTTTATTAAAAATCTGGTTTTCTCAACCAGGCTGAAATCACCCAGAAAGATGCTTTTTTACTTGTATCTTCCCATTTTGTTGAAATAAACATCTCCTCCAACTGTACTAAACCAACTCAAGTCTCATCAGGGAAGGCCTCAGGGCATAGCAGTCATTTCCATATCTCATATTTGTAATTCTCTTACCCAACACAGGGAAAAGATCTAACTCTCAAAATACTTCGTGCTATTCCCTTAACTAGACACATACCCCTCTCAAATTCAGAGGTCATATGCCCTTCTTGAACTCTCTTTCATGTTGACCCTTTTTCTCTCATTTTATGAGGATTCTAAACCGGCCAAAAGCACTAAGCACTAGCATGTGTGAAATTGGCCCAAATTAAATGCAGAGTTCATAGTGAAGAATTAAGATATTAAAGCTACTTATAGAATTCAGAGGAGATGGGCACTTGCTTGTTAAATCAGTCATTGTCAGCATCTGTTCTGGACAAAACAATTATAGTCTTTAAGCTATTGTGAGATGGGATTAATTTTGCCTCATTTCCCTCTATAGCTTAAAGTACTTCTTCTGGTGATACATTAATTGGCACAAATGTTTCCAAAACTAAACATAGTGAAAAGAGCAGCAGCTGGTTCAGCTGGAGTAGGGGACTTGGGGTGCTGGGGAGTAGGAGGAAAGGCATCAACCCTATCACTGCACTGTCATCATCATCTTCAAATCAGAAGGTCAAGATTCCAGAGAACAAGAGGGAAACATCACGACTGGAAACAAACCTCATGAATGAAGCAAACCTTTGCAATTACTTATCAGGGCAGGGTAGGAATAAAGTGAGCAATCCTTATTTCTCATAACATACATTAGATTACGTGTGTCTCCTATTTGATCACCATTTTAATACTCAAACCTCTAGGGAACATGGATATATGAACATAGATCAAAATAAGAAACAATTCAGTGTATCTCCTATGCAATCATCCAGGGCTTGGCTTGATCATTAAAAGGGAGGCCTTTAGGGTCAGAACCTAGAAAGCAGTGAACTGTTGTCTGGTTCAAGACTTGGTTGAAGAGGCTAAGTCATGTTTCAGGATCTGAAAGTTCATTAGTAGTTGCCCCAAGCCACATGGAGAAGGCATCCCAAACCAATCTGAACACAGAATAAAGGTCCAGTGCCTGGGCTGATTAGCCAATCGGAAGACAGAGGGCTGCAGTTAGTGGGGTAACTGAGTCCTCCAAGCACCTGAACATACTGACTCTTGCTTGAATCATCTTTTATAGACACTCCTGGTACCGAATATGATGGACATAGGAAACTTATTGCAAACTTAACTAAACACTATGCCATTTTGTTGAAGGAGGTGGGAGTGGGGCAGCCAGACTATAAACTCTCCCTCCCTGGGGATTCTGAAAATAGGTATCTGTGGTCATTGACTTAGGCCTTCCTCCACTAGGACCTGGAGGAGATGAAGACTGGAACTTCATTGCCTTTTCTAAATTATCTCATAGCTTTCATCTAATGTGCTTGAATGTTTTACAGAGTCTTTAGTCTTCTTAAGAGCTTTGAGGAATGAGTAAATGGAATAAAATATTCTCATTTTCTAAAAGTCATTGAATTAAACAGGAGAAAGCGTACACACAGCAGGTGAATACATATCTTTAAAAGGCTGACAATAAAATAATCACTGTTTTGCACAATGGATATTTATTCAGAGAGTAGTGATTTGCCTGCCCAGCTCACGAAGGGAATATGCTTTGGACAGACTTGACCCACAACCAATAAAATCCATTCTTTTCTTGGTGGCAATTGCAGGGGTGGCAGAGACTGAAACAAGTTTACAATCCTCTCCCTGAGTTTCTCTCTAGTGCTTACTGATTGTTTTGTATTCAGATCTGCTGCTGAGGCTGCTGCCTCTGTTAATAATGTAACCTTTCTTGGATGCAAAGGTGGCTAAAAAGACCACCTCTTGACCCATAAGCATCCCTACATTGCCTATTGTAATGGGCCATTGGTTGATGGTAATAGCAAAATTGCAGCAGTTTGCTGCTGTGTGGGGCTCAGGAACTCTGATGATGGGCCCAGAGACTCCTTCATTCAGAGTGAATTCTCATTGCTACTCTGGGTGTGACTGCTCACCAGGGCTATTCCCTAGCTTTCCCCAGTAGAACTCCTGGTTCATTGAGTTGGGTCTATGGAAGAACTCGCAGAAGAAATTTGCTCCCATTCCCTCGTTTTCCCAAAGAACAAATGAAGTCTCAGAACAGAAGACTGCCATAGTTAAACCTACTCAAGTAAGTAGAAATTGAGCCTCTTTAGTATCTTTCACATCCATTTTCTTTTTACTAATAACATTAACGATAGCCATTGATGTTGAGCAACTCTATGTGCTGGGCACTTTCTTTTTTTTAATTTATTTTTTACTGGTGTTCAATTTGCCAACATATAGAATAACACCCAGTGCTCATCCCATCAAGTGCCCCGCTCAGTGCCCGTCACCCAGTCACCCCCACCCCCCTCCCTGCCGGGCACTTTCTCTCATTTTCAATCTTCATCATAACTTTGTAGTTAGGCATTATTACTTCTTTCCACAGATTGTAATACTGAACCTCAGAGAACGTGAATGATTTGCCACATGCCAAATGCCAATGCTACAAGCCAAATGCCACATCAGTAACGAGTAGTTGAATTTGGATACAAACCTTGCTCGGATTCTGGTGTCCCTGTTCCTTCTCATAACTTCAGCAGCACATGAGACAGTGTTAGCCCCCAACATTCTCAGGCTCCAGAGGAAGACTCCCAAGTACCCACTCTAGCCTTAACTATTACATCTTCCCCTCAGGGGCTTCAGAAGAAGTTTGGCCTCCTGAGAGAACCATATAATCCCATGTAGTATCCACTATGGCATCAGGATGTCTCAGCTGTGTCTGCAAATGCCTACTACAGCAGTGCCAAGACTCAGGAATTTGAATGTCACTGTGAACAAGTAATCTATTCTCCAGGACCAATCCTGCCTTGCTCTGTAACAGTAACTTTCTTAGACTCCCTGGGAGAGACTCTAGGTTTACAGTCTGGCATTGATTCTGATTTACATTCTGTGTTGACCTTGACAAGTTATATAAGCCCTCTGAGACTGTTTCCTTGAGTGTAAAACAGGCTAATAACAGGCTGACAAGAATTTTATGAGGACACAATCCATAAAGGTCCTAATAAAGGATCTAAAATTTTCTAAACCCTAAAGAAATTATCCTCTCCTCTCCTCTCCTCTCCTTTCCTTTCCTTTCCTTTCCTTTCCTTTCCTTTCCTTTCCTTTCCTTTCCTTTCCTTTCTCTTTTTCTCTGCTTCTCCCCCTCTCTCAGTCACCATGAACTCTTTTCCTGATTGGCCTCTTTCCTTTGATGCCCCAATCACTGAAGTTTCCTGGCATTCTATGTGCTTTGCAATTAAACCTCCTTTTCTTTCTATATTATACAGAAGGACCCAGAAGAGAAATGGGCTAATGGTAGGCCTGTTAGCCTGGAAAACTTGGATACGAGAGATCATGAAAAGAGGGGAAAAGATTGACACAACAGAATCATGGATGGTTAGTGATAGAAAAACTGTATTGTTTGATAGAGACTTTTACTGTTCATGGAATCTGATTCTACTTTCATTCTAGGCAAATGGAAGTATCATTCTTCTCCACCCTTCCTTGTAATTGCAGTTGAATGGGGCCATGTTCTAGTCAATGGGTTGTGGGCAATAGTAATGTGCATCACTTCTAAACCAGAGCATTTAGCTGCTGCTATATGGTCTTCCAGCCTTGGTCCTGCCAGCCAAAGTGAGCACTGGAGTATCATGTTGGGATGGGGCAACGTAAAATGGCCTAGAGTGACTACATGGAACAGAGCCCATAATGACCCACAGTGGAAACATAATGTCAATAAGAAGTAAACTAATTTTAGACTACTGCAAGTTTGGGCATGTTTGTTACCATAGTATAACCTACAGAATACAGCAATCCAAACCTTGGCTTTCATGTCACTGCCTCTTGAAAAAGGTATTTTTGTCTCTAGTAGCAGGTCAGTGACTTTACAGATCTTTTGGGAAAGAGCACTAGACTGAGAGACAGGAAGCCCATGAAATTAATTTTAGACCTGGCTCATCTACCAACTATAGGACCTTTGGTTATTCATAACCTCGAAGTCCTCCCTTTTCTCATCTATAAAATAAGAGTTAGCATATCCCCAAATGTGAGACATATAACACCACTGGTACTTTAGATCCTTTCTCCTCAGAGTGGTCCAAGAACCAACAGCACCAGTATTCCTTAAATTGTATTAGAAATCCAAGCCATCGGGCCCCACACCCGAGGACCACTGAATCCAATTCTGAATTTTTAACAAAATCCCCAGATGACTCCTATACACATTAAAGTTAGGAGAAATATAGGGGTGCCTGGGTGGCTCAGTCAGGGGCTGAGGCATCACCAACCCCCTTGCCATGCCTTAAGATTCTCTCCCTTTCCCTTTGCCCCTCCACTTTGAGCACATGCGTGCTTCCTCTCTCTAAATAAATAAATACATAAATAATATATAAAGTTAGGGGAAATGCTGATTTAGATGGTACTAGGACTCAGAACTAAATGGCATATAATCACAGGGTGAGAAGTTGTTCATTTTCCACTTGTCTTTCAATCTTTCTGATTACTTCATGGGGAAAGACTCAGTTTGATGCCAGTACGTCTTTACTACTTCTCTACAGTTGCTAATTTTCTTTTTTAATAAGGAGAAAACAAGCCTCAGGTTCCTAGACAGGCAACAGAATTTAGCTTGACTATTAGAGCATTGTTTTTTTTTTTTCTTTGCGTTTATTTAAATGGTTATCTTGCATTTATGGCAACTGATACATTTTCTATTTAAAGTAGTAATAGAAACCTCTTTAAAATAAATTAAGTAGAAAAGTAAATGTATTTAAAGAAAATATAATAAATGGGAAGAACCGTTTGCTCTAATGGTTCCCCCCCCATGTCAGGGAACTCCATTGGTTGGACACTCCTGACTCTTCTCTGCAGTTTCATCATTAAGGGACTCTGCATCAGTTGGAGGTGGGAAAAGTGCTATATGTCGTTGTAAATTTGGGAAGAATGAAACGAACATGATTAGAAAAGAATCCCCCTTCTTCTTAAAATTTAGATACCCAGAATATAATTACTCAAAGATAATAGGCTTATAAGCTCCCAGGCCAGTTGGTCGAATCCTAGCAGCAGGTTATTGATTCAATGTACCTTTATTGTGTGCCTAGGACATACTGGGCTCTTCTCTTCTCTTCCTGCTACCCAGAAGCACCTCCCGCTTTGGAGGGTTTGGGACCAGCTTCTGGCCACGCTGTTGTGGTGCTTTTGGTTTCTTGGCTTCTAAATACGCTCAGAGGGAAATGTCCAAGCTCATCAATGTAGTATTGATGAGCTTGGAAGCCTTCTAGAAAAAAGCATCGGGTATGCATCATCATAAGTCATGAGGCAGAAAAACAGGTAATTGTTCTTAAGGCATCTGGCCAATTCCCTCATAGCCTAACCATAACCCACCCAAGCAGGTCTATCATGAAAGATTTCAGTCATTACCTTGCTAAAGACACAGCATTTTGGCAAAAAGCCCTTACGAAAGAGGGCACTGCACCTTTCTTACAGAGTAATCACTTTTATGTCTGGGCCCCTGTATTTGTCTTTGTCAGTTCTCCTCCATTCCAAACGGTGGTGCCCCTTCTCTCCTTGTCATAACACTCTATTTTGTTTTCATCACAGTACTTATCTCTACTCTTTGTTTGCTTGCTTAGAGTCTGACTCCCTCCATTAGATTGTAAGCTAAAGAAGAGCAGGAATCATCTCTATATTGTTTGTGGCTATATCTCAAGTGTCTAAAACATGTCAAAGAAGTGATTCAACCTCCCCATATTCCAACTGGAACAACAAAAAAAATAGGATGTGTACTTTTGCGGTCTACTTAGCAGTCATTCTGTAGTATCATTGCTTAACCCCGGAACTGATATAGGCACCAATTTTTCCTGCTCTGTGTGGCTCTAAATGCTCAACTACATTTTTATCTACTGCCTTTCTACTTGTTGGCTCATTGATGCTCTGCCAAGAACTGAAAAGTGTCTGCACTGGCTTATAAAGGCAACAGTCAACAGGCAAAAGATAACAGCTTATAAGTAAAGGAGTAGGACCCAAGGGAAACCTTATCAAGAAATCATTGTTAAGGTGGAACTTTCTATTACAATCAATCCAAGATCTGCCCCCAAGCTCCTTTTCTGCCTTTCGATGGGTAAAGCTGAGTTGGTAATTCAAAACTAGTTCAAGAAAAATTATTCAGAGTCCCAGAGCAATTTCTGGTGAAATTGTCCAAAATTCTCTAAAATTCATACTCATTTAAGTAACCGCTTATAGAGGTACCATTTTTGAGACAAACTATTTCATGTTTATTCTTCCATTTATCACGTCTTGTCATAACAACACAAAAGTGGCCAGGAGTCAGAGGTGAGGCAGCATTTTACCTAACCTGGACAATATTTTTAAATGATATGTTTAGAAGCACATTGAGTTGATATTAAATGATATGTTGAGAAGCACATTGAGCACATGAGTTGGCACATTCTTGGTCTTTTCATCTCTCTAAATATAAAGAGGTCTAGATTCATAGTTTCTAAAGAATATTGAAAGGAAATAAACCAGGAAACCAGACTGGCATCTTCTCAAGGGTAGGTAGGGGAGCTTCCTTGGAAGTTTCTGATTTCTGTGAGGACTTTATTGGATTTATTGGTGGTGGATTGGAGATTCATATCACCATTCAAGGTGCTGATGAATAACCAGAAATTGCTCCCGGATGCTGAATACTTTTTTTTTTTTTGTTTTGATCGTATTTTATTTCAAACCCATTTGAATTTCTAATCTAAATCTATTTTACCTGGGAAAGGCAGAAAAATCTAAACTCTGCCGTCCTGATGTACAGGCACCAACTTATCTCAGATATTAAATACTCATATCCCTGTGATTGTGGCCAGTGTTGTTCTAAAAATGAAGACTGGGGGTGGGGGGGAATGAGATTTAATCCATCACAGAAGAGTGAAAATGAAAAATAATACAATGCCCAAAACACCACACCCCTTGAATTGAACACACACAGACTTACAGAAATACACTGACATTTTGGTAGTTGCTCATCTTATGACAAATCCTATCTTCCCATCCCTTCATGCCCATAATGCATGTAGAACAAATTCAGAAGGTTTTTTTTTTTCAGTCTGTAATATTAACAGCTTGCATTTGTTTACTTTTTTTTTTTACCTTTCACAGTGTGTCTTCTTACACATGAGCCCATTTTAACATTACAACTACCTCCTGGAGAAGGCAGAGAAACCTTCTATTCCTGTTTAAAAAGTGAGACTCTGAAAGCTTCAGTGATTTGCCAAAGATCACACAAAAGTAGTGGACAGAACCTATACTAAGACTCCAAACTTCTGATTCTTTTACTCTATGCCTTTCCTGCCATGTTTCAGAGTTTCTTGGGGATCCCAGGAGGTCTGACATAACCTTAGATTATGGGAATGTCTCAAGATTTCAGGCCTGGATGCTGGTCCAAGGCAGTAGTGAGCTTGAGCGAGGTGTACTCACCAAGACTCTCATGGCACTTGAAAGATAAGTGGATAAGGAAGCTGTGGTCTATGTATACAATGGGATATTCCTCAGCCATTAGAAACGACAAATACCCACCATTTGCTCCGACGTGGAGGGAACTGGAGGGTATTATGTTGAGTGAAATAAGTCAATTGGAGAAGGACAAACATTATATGGTCTCATTCATTTAGGGAATATAAAAAATAGTGAAAGGGAATAAAGGGTAAAGGAGAAAAATGAGTGGGAAATATCAGAAAGGGAGACAGAACATGAGAGACTCCTAACTCTGGGAAATGAACTAGGGGTGGTGGAAGGGGAGGAGGGCGGGGGGTGGGGGTGAGTGAGTGATGGGCACTGAAGTGGGCACTTGATGGGATGAGTACTGGGTGTTATTCTATATGTTGACAAATTGAACACCGATAACAAATAAATTTATATAAAAAAAAAGACTCTCCTGGCACCAATCAGTCAGTTTTCTGGGGAGAACCCAGAGCCTCTGAGCTAGAATCCACAAGCTAAAGATAGATTTGAATTGCTCAATCGTAGGGAAGGGCTATCAGTCAGCCAGTATTCTTCTCAAACGCAAGCCTGGTGATTTTGTTTCCAAGGGTAAGGAGTTACATTTCATTAGCTTCCATGTATTTTGAGGGCTTGGACCAAAGATGCAAGAAAAATCAGTCTGCTCAATGCATGTCAAATGATTCTTTCCCGGATAAGACCATGTTTATCCCTGGGTTGGTACAATCTAGTCCTCATCCTTCTGAGGCATAACGTAGTTCTGGGATACTTACTATAATGAAAGCAATGAAAAATATGAGCCTTGTGTCGCTCTCCTGGCCCCTTTCAGACTGGTTATCTCTTTAGCTTAATCTCACAGATGCCTCCCCCAATTTTACAAAAGATACTTCCGTTCTGCTGGCACCAATCACTGTCTTCTTATTTTCTGAAATTTATTTATTTATTTATTTATTTTAAAATATTTTATTTATTTATTCATGAAAGACACAGAGAGAGAGAGAGAGAGAGGCAGAGACACAGGCAGAGAGAGAAGCAGACTCCATGCGGGGAGCTGGATGTGGGACTCGATCCTAGGACTCCAGGATCATGCCCTGGGCCAAAGGCAGGCGCTAAACCGCTGAGCCACCCAGGGGTCCCTGAAATTTATTTTAATAGAGGCAGGGAAAGGACTCATATTTTACTGAGTTACTAATATGTTCCAGCACTGGGCTACGCAATTTTAAGAACATTATCATTTAGAATTCTCGTAATGGTCCTGTGAGGGGGTCGTTTCATAGATGAGAGAAGAAAGGAGTTAAATAACTCAAGGTCACACGGACTAGAATTCCTGGTGGATCTTCAAAGCCCAAGCCCACACAGTCTTTCCACCCCTGAGATGTTGAGAGCCTAGAGATAAATTTGACCTAGTTGAGCTTTGGAGAAGGAGGAGGGTCTTGTTTTAGGAAGAGAGAAGCAATCAGTCTCTCCCAGCCTCTCTTTCCAGGAACGCCGAGGGAAGTGGCAGACCTTTAGGTGCAGCAAACCTCAGCGAGGGAGGAGGGAAGCTTTCAGAGGGTAGGAAGCGGGTCTGGAGGGCCTGCGTTGCTCAGGCCCAGTCCAGCCAAGGGGGAGCTGCTGGAGGACGCCTTCCTGGCGCGCGACTCTGCAGACAGCTGCCTGGGCCTGCTTTCCCAGGGCAGGGAGCCTGCCAGGGGCCCGCTAAGCCCTAGGACAGCCTGAGATGCGGGAAACTGGCACCCGGAGGCTCAGGGGAGAGTGGCATGCAGCTGAGTGTGCGAGTGAGTGAGTGTGAGCGCGTGTGCACGCCCGGGAGGCGGGGGCGTCTGGAGAGCGGCCTCTGCTCGGTAACGGGAGGGGTTGGGCCGCCACGTGACTCCCGGGGGGCGGAGACGGGCGAGCTGCAGGGAGGATTGACAGGCCGCCCGGAGGGGGAGGAGGGGGGCGAACTGAATAATTGAGGAGCAGCTCCGCGGCGGCGGCCGCCTCCTGCCTCCCTTGGCCTCCACCGCTCCGCATCGCAGCGGGAGAGACGACTCTGGCGCTGCGAGCGCGGGCAGCCCCGGCCCCTGCAGCCCTCCGGTGAGTGAGCGTCCCCCGCCGCGGCACTGCCCCCCTGCGCCCCTGCACCCCACCTGGACCCCCCGCCAGTAGGATGGTCGCCTCTTGTTGCATGAGCCGGGGAGCCGGAGCCACAAGGGGGGCGCTGGGGGGGACAGGAACATGGCGCGGAGGCTGAGCGCGCCCTCCGGCAGGGGCCCCCCGAAGGAGGAAGCAGCTGGGTTGGGGTCTCCCCGTGGCTGGCCCGGAACGGGGCCTGGGCCGTGTCGGGGTCGGGGTCGGGGGGCGCCAGGCTCCGACTCGCGAGCGGCCAGGGGGGTGGGGGACGGGGCAAAGGCAGCCCTGGCGCGGCCGGAGCGAGAGGCAGGAGGGAGCCCGAGCGGTGCGCGGGTCGCCCGGGTCTGCGCTGGTGCCGGGCCTGCCCTTCCGTCCCCGCCTTGTCACACACCGGGCCCCCGCGGCTCGCTTCTCGGCCGCGGACTGAGCCCACGGAAAGGAAGGGACGCTTCTGCGGCCGTAGCCCGAGGGGAGGGCGGGGGCAGCGTCTGTCCTTCCACCTGAGAGCAAACTCTTCCGAGGGACTCCCGCTGAGCCCGACACCCAGACCTGGCCGGTGCGCGGCGAGGGGCATCTGTCCCCGACCCTGGGGATACGCGGCGGGGCAGCAGAAGGCCCTGGAGGAGAGAGGTGCAGGGCAGCGCCCTGGCCAGGGGAGAGGATTCTCGCCCACCGTCGGAGCTTCTTCTCCTCCTCTATCCCAAATACATCGGTTTCTTTACAAATCCAGAGGGCCAGAGTAGGGCAATGTGCCTCGCGTGGTGCAGCCCCAAACCTCCTTCTCCCACCAGAGTCACCCACACCCACCCACCCGCGCACACACACACACACACACACACACACGTGTATTTTATATTGTGGTCGAAAACTAAGATAGAAGTCGCCAAATGACTAGAGGCAAAGGGAAAGCAGAGGAAGGATGGAAGGAAAACTACAACAGCAGAGCTCTCGCCTGCTCCCGACGCTGCTCACCCCACTACCCGTGTGAGGCTCCATTCAGAGTCCCGCCTGGACTGGGAGTCTTCAACTGGATTCCAGTGCAGAGGGAAAACTTGAGTGGGGGAGCAGGTGGGATGTCGTCGAAGTGGCGGGGCCGGTCACTAGCGGGAGTTGGCCAAGGGCCGCAGAGCGGTAACCCGCCTGCGCTCCCCCAACCCTCCCTCCCCCCGCCCCCGGGGTCGGGCAGGAGCCTGGACCACAGCGCCGGCCGCGGGGAGGCCGCTGTCCGCGGTGCTGAAAGTTGGGGCGCTGTCCGCGGTGCTGAAAGTTCGGCGGGGCCGGGCGCTGTCCGCGGGGGGACTGGCGGCTCGCGGCTTGCCCCGCCTTCCCCCGCCGGCAGAAACTGCGTTAGAACCCCTGTAAGGAGGATCCAGGTGGAACAAGCGACCTGGAGAAACAGATAGAGATGCTCTGCGCTCCCCGGCTCTCTGCCTTCCCCCAGACTCTTCTTGGAAGGCGGCTTTCCGGACTCCTGGGTAGAGAAGAGCAAGGAGTGGGTGTCACTCCAGAATCCAGCTTTGCTAACTTCAGGTGGGACTGAGACGTGTGGCTCCTTCTTTCTGTGTCCTCTGTGCGGCGAATCTTCCTGCTGGTAAAGTGTTGGAAACGCAGTTAGGGTTGTTATTCTGTGAAACACTCCTGTGGCTTTCAGGAACCAGAGAATTGTGAGGCTACCAAAAGATGAAGCTTCATTAATGGAGAGGATGGGCTGGCTATTCCTGGCTATGGCTTTTTCTCTCCTCGGCACCCCTATCTCCCCACCACAGATTGTTTATATCCTCTAGATATAAATCTTTAAGCGGCCCTGCATGGTTATTTCTTTGACTAGTCTTTTAAATTATGGGTAAAATGGGAGAGAATTGAGCCAATTTGTGGAGGCCAAGTTCTGAAAATATTTACTGAACACCTACTATCTACCAGGCCATATTATCTCATATACTCTTTTTTTTAAAGATTTTTATTTATTTATTCATGAGAGACAGAGAGAGAGAGAGACAGAGAGAGAGAGGCAGAGACACAGGCAGAGGGAGAAGCAGGCTCCATGCAGGGAGCCTGATGTGGGACTTGATCTCAGGACTCCAGGATCACGCCCTGAGCCAAAGGCAGACGCTCAACTGCTGAGCCACCCAGGGATCCCCTCATGTACTCTTCATAATAGCTGTTAACTATTGTGCAGACATAGAAATGTCACAAATACTTGAAAACTGAAGTTAGATATCTTGAATCCAGAGCTTGGATTCAAATTCAGTTCTCTTAACTCCAAACTCCAAGCAATTTTCATGCCCTCATTTTGCCATTTGGCTTTGGATAGCTGTTATTGGAGAATATAGCAAAAGAATGCCAAAAGAGGAAGGTCTACTTTCATTTTCACATACACTACTCTCGCTTCCAACTCTTTCCTCTTTAATCTGTTCACCCACTCACTGTTACTGACTCCCACCATACCAACTGCTTTTGTACATGCTGACTGAGATACCACTGTTCACATAACTTGAGCCTTAGGATGACAGAACAGCCAGCTTTCCTGAAAGAGCAGTGGGGCTTCATAGGATCTAGAGGACTTAGAGCCCACACATGCTTTCATATTCAGAATTATACTCTTGAGTTTTAGGGCCGGAATAACTTTAAGGGTCATTCAGCACCATTCAGGTCCTTCTTTTACAAGAAGGAGAATTTGGAGACCAAAAAATGATTAGTAGTCTAAGTCACATGGTTGAAAAGTTAGGATTAAACCCCATTAACTCGATTCCAAGGTCAGTGCCCTTTCCACTATCCTCATGGTAACTCAAACACTCTTCCCTGTTTCTTTCTTTGGTTTTCTTTGACAAGAACATCAGCATCAATAAACTACATTCAATAAAAATCACGAATACAAATGCCTAAAATACAAACACTCATCTTACCTACACTTTCTTCCTATTCTTTTCCTCTGGGCTCACTGTTTCAGTCTTGTCTGACACAACATACCTGACCCACTTTCCTCAGCAACAGTTCTCCCTATGGTGGCAATTTGCAAATGGGGATGGCAGTATGGCATTTCTCTACTTGCCTTTGTGTTCCCTATATTTCCTCTTCTATGGTTTATTCCCAACAAAACAATTTTTCCAAAATAAATTACCCTAAGCATCTTCCATCATCTCACAGATACTTGGAAGAGGTCTTAAAAAGATTTAGGCAGAAATAAATAAATGATTGTTATAAGTGCTTATATCAATAAGCTGTGAGCCACTATCCTAGGTCCTTTCATAAATCATTTCATTGAATCTTCACAATTCTGCCAAGTAGATAATTTCATTAGAGGTGGTCCTGGATTTCGAGTCTACTCTAAATGCAGCAGATCTGATGTTCTATGTATTTCTGCTTGCTTGCCTTTCAGCCCCTAGTGAAATCTCAACTTTATTAATCGGATTTTGTAACCCTAATAATTGCATTGACAAGGAGGAAATTTTTATATTTAACTGAATTGTCCTATACTGCTCTAATAGGTAATGTTTAGAAATTCAAATTCAGTTCAAATGGTAATATTCTGTTCATCTCAAAACTTACCACAGCATACTCTCCCTTCATTTATTATCCTTTACTTATAGATCCCTATATACCTTCTTAATTTTAATATTAACATTCTGCTTCAAACCCCATCTAGAACCTGTTAAGGCACAACTCATAACTGAATATAGAACTTCTATTGTACCCTCACAGGGTGATCCTGCCAGGATGTTGTTGGTGGGATGCTCTGGGCTCTAAACCATAATCTTAATCTGTCTAGAACTGTCTGCCCAATATGGTATCACTAGCCATATGTGCTATTTAAATTTTAATTAATATTAACATTTAATGAACGTTAAAATTTTCAAATTTTTAATCACACTAGCCATATTTCAAGTGCTCAATAACCATATGTGACTAATGGCTACTTAATTGAACAGTGCAGACATAGAACATTTCTTGCATTGCAGAAAGTTCTATTGGACAATGCTGCTTTAGAAAGTGCTAAAAAACATCCTCATGGCAACTGAGAACTTGGGATTTGTAAGAAGAATTTGAGATTCTGCTTTAAAACTTCTGCCAAGAAAGGAGGAAAAGCCACTTGTGGCCTAGGACACCTCTGAAAGCCCATATATGCTCAAGATAATAAGGCTAACAAAGAGACTACATGTCTCACTAAAGGAGCTGGTGACCTCTAGGTTTTGCTTCATATGGAATTCGTTTTACCACGGAGTAAAACTATGGATGGATCTTGCTGGTTTCCTGATTCCAGCTTAGAAAAAGCCTGGAAATTCTTATTCAAAATTCAAGTTTTATACATATATATATATGTGTATGTACATGTGATACAAGTTTTATACATATATGTGTATATATACATATGATACAAGTTATACATATATATGTATATCACATATACATGTAACAACATCTATACATGTCTGTGTGTTTATGTGTATTTGTATGTGCATGTTGTCTTAGTAGAGTATGATAAATACAGGACTTGGAGTTAGTAGTTCCAGGTCAGTTTGTGCCATACACTCATCTAAGTGTGCCCCTTACTACTTGGTGACATCTAAGGCCCTCTAGAGCTCCATTCTTTCATTTATAAAATGCTGATGAGCATTGCAACACCCATCCCAAAGGGTTATTGTGAGACTCAAAGTATAAGTAAATGAGAGTTCTTTGCAGAGAGCATGATTGATATGTAATGGCTGATAATCTCATGTAGACAGAGTATAGTATATAAACAAATAGGGTAGTTTAAACTGAATGCATTTCTGAACATTTCTAACCACAGATAAATATATTCTACTTTTGTTATCATTTTTCACTGAACAGTAGGATGCTGAAGAAAAAATCTTTTTGGTTGTTGATATATCTTGTTGGTTAATTTCTATGAATTGAAATCCCTTATTATTCAAGGTTTATTTTGCCCTGAACATTTCCTTCAGAAAAAAAAATACCTAGGAAGTCTCAGTGGTTCTGAAACAGATTTTGCCCTTTATCTAACAGGTTTTTTTTTTTTAAGATTTACTTATTTATTTTAGAGAGAGAGAAGGAGAGAGAGTGTTTGTGTGAGCTTGCGTATGAGCAGGAGGAGGGGCAGAGGGAGAGGGAGACAACCAGACTCTCTGCTGAGCAGGAAGCTTGATGCAGGCTCAATCCCAGGACCCCGAGATCATGACCTAAGCCAAAATCAGGAGTTGCACGCTCAACCAACTGAGCCACCCAGGTGCCCCTCTTTAACTAATAGCTTTAAGTCAATCATCAGAAATTATCCTGTCATGACAATAGTGGTTCATATAACAGAAAAAAATATTATTGATGTTCTTCAGCTTGGGTGGGTGAAGGAGATGATTTAAAAGGACTATTTTTACCATTTACTCATTTAAATGAACCTCTACCTATCTCATGAATCAATGAAAACAAAAATAATTCTATTTCATGCATTGATTAACCCAAAATAAAAGTAAAGACTATCAATTTGACTGAATTCTTGAAGTTGCATTAGGGATTCTGACCTTAAATAAAGGGCCTTTACACTATCCATTCTCTAAGGTCAAAGGGTAGTTATCTGAAGGGGCACCACCTGTTTGCCAGTCAGCTCTACTAGTCATCTAAAGTGGAGATATCTGTGCCACTTTAGGGAAGGTCAGAACAAGCCTTCCCATATTCTGACCAAGACACATTAACCTCCAAGGGGCCTGGAACACTGAGCCCCAAGGAAGTTCACTGCAAAGGCATGAACAAGATAGAAGGCTAAAGATGGAGTCAATGTTGTCAACATTCCTACAACTTAGCTAACATTTACTCCCAAACCTGGCATCTACACCTGAGCCCTGCCTCCACCCGAACCCCAAACTACAGTGTTTATAATTTAGGTAGGTGTGCTTTTATATATATATGAATACTTGACTAGGTCAGGAAATCACACAAGTGCATTCATGCCTTCTTTAATAGATCACGATTTTGACACCTAAATATTTTTCTCTTACAACACAAAAGTTAGCACAATGCTCAGGCATTATAGAAAATAAGCCTGCAAAGGAAGCTATTCCATCAAATGATTCTTAACTGTATTATGTTTGCTATTAATCCTGAAAACCCAGTGAAGTAATATATTTTCTTTTGGGGGGTAGAGGGGAGCAGAAGTGCCTGAGAAATCAAGCTGAGTATAGATAGATAAGGGCTCTAGAGTCTCTCTCTCTCTCTCTCTCTCTCTCTCTCTCTCTCTCTCATTCCAGGAGTTCTGGCAAGTTATTTCCTTTTTTTTTTTTTTTTGGAACCTAGTTTGCCCTTGTTCAGACTTTGTTAAGGCATGAATGGTTATTTATAAGATGCTCTGCCAGAGAAATAGCTGAAACACACTCTCAGCCCCAAATACTCGTCAAGCATGCCATTCTCAGGCCTTTGTTGCATATGAAATTATATTACTAAAGGGAAAATTAGTGAGATTGTTGACTGTTCTCTAGTAGCTCATGCTGGCTTTAATAATAGACACCTTTTGTTGGGAATCATGGTTCATTCATTTCATTGTAATTGTTTGTCTCTTGGAAGGGCTTGGATTTTGGAAGGAGGAAAATACATTTACCTTGGAGCTGAAAAGAGTTTACTTTTCACTGTCTTTGACTTGAGGGATTTGAATAATTTTATATCCCAGGAAAGAAAGGGGATTAACAATGTAGCTTTGAAACTTATGCTGGTAGCAAACAATCATTCACTTAATAAAGTAACTGAGGCTCGCCATATATTGGTAGTCATGGGTGTTTGGAACTCCTATAGGCTGGCACAGGAGTGCTCAACAAATATTTGTTGAATTCAGGCCATTGTTCCAGGTCAGTTTGTGCCATACACTCATCTAGCCAAGAAATGAGTATACCCTGTGGGCATTTTCCTTTAGCGAATAAAACAGGAGACAAGCACAGAACATCAAATTTTACCCTGATAACCATACGTATCACCCTTCTGGAAACATAGGTAGTGGAGGGCCAAGACAGACTGCTCCTGAGAATTGGGTCTTGCTGCCTTCCTCCAGGGAATAAGGGACACATTAGCCCAAGGGTCTTGCATTTCAATGTGATGAGGCAACTCCATAAAATCAAAGCTTAAATAGAGTTGTATAATATTTTCCACTTTTGCTTTAAAGAGATATTTATTATTTCCTTGAGAAAGTATTTGACTGGCTTTGATGATTGTTGCAGGCAATTACTATTGTTCCTAAATTCAGAAAGAGCTTAGCTTAGAAAGAAAGCATATACATTAATTAGAGAGCTGGTGACATCACAGTCTGGAAGATCACAGAACATTATCCTTTTCCAGGAATAATTGGGCCTTCCTTTAGGAGTTTTAACTGGTCATTACTGACAAAAATGAAAGAAAAATAGATCATTTTATTCCAGCAAATCAATAAGCAAATGCCTAGAATTAACTGATTCTCATTTGCCAAAGGCAAAATATTCCAACCCAGCAAACTGTCCTACAAATGAGCAAGCTGGCTTCCATGGCCTGTTCATGTATTAAGTTGTTTTTTTCTTTGTTTTCTAAACAATTAGCAAATTTTTAAAAATTGCATCCAGGTGTTTGAACATTCTGATGACAAAATGGTCTTCATGTTTATAGACTTAATTGTTCATTAGAGATTATATTTATACAATACATTATTGTGCCGATGTTTTGTAATGATCACATAACCCAACTCTCTCATTTGACAGAGAAAGTGAGGCTGAGAATAGTCACCCAAGTTAATAGCAAAGGCAGAAGTAAGTTCTGAGCCTCCTCTCTTTCAATCCACTTTCATCTTTCCACTTCCTTTGCATCTTTTCATTAGTCAAGAAAGCCAATTTACTCAATGAGTTTAGCCACTAAAATTGACCAGGGCTACCAGAAGTAGGAAAGTATATGTATTTGGATTTCACAGTATTTCCATTTGCACCTCCAGGTGAAAGAACTGCAGGATCAAGGATAGTCAACTAGTAGAAATTTCATGGGTAGAACTATGAGCCAGAAGAAAAGTATCAAAACCCCAGAATCCTTATAAGAACGTGGCCAAGGATTTGAGGGACACATTAGCCCTTAAATTGTCCATCATCTTCATTGTCTTCACCTCTAAAACAAGAAATTTGAACTAAACATTTTCAGATTTTGCAAGCTCCAACATTCTATGGTTCTATGAAATGAGGCCAAGGATTTGGCCTCCATATTCTGCCCACATAGTAAAAAACAAATCAAGATTCTTATTTTTACGCCATTACCTAATGGAGGCTCACATTTCATGCTAGTACTTCACTCAGGAACAATAATAATAATAACAGCGCTAATGACTATAGCTAACAATATTGGCTTATTTACATTTACTATGACCCTATAATGTTGGCAATGCTAGTATTCCCATTTTACAGATGAGAAACTTGGGCCTCAAAGTAGTTAAATAATCTGCCCAAATTGATAGAGCTGTGTGCTCTTAATCACCCAGCACACTGCCTCTTCGAAAAGCACTAGTCTCTCAAATAACTGATGGGCATCATTTACAGGTCACTTAACATACAAGTCCCTTCTCTGGGGACTTGCCATTATACCTACATTTTCTGGCTAGAAGAGCAATCAAGAGAGTAAATAGAACTTCAGGTCTCTGGATCTGATGAAACTGTATAGTAATCTGTATCGTCTTTCTGCAAGATGTCTCTTGCCCTTTTGCAATTGATGCCATTGATCAATTGTTCCAATGATTTAGTACTGAATGTTGGTGCTTTGTAAGCTGCTGCATGCAATGAGAACCATTCTGCTGTGTTTTTCCCAGGGCATGTGAACAGCTCACACTGCTGTTCACAAATGGATGGATGCTGGTATAGGATTTAGTACCTTCCAAGGCCACAGAGGTCACCCTTCCACGTCTTCATTATTAAATGGCACCCTCTGGCTTTTGTCTCCAACTTTTTGACTCAGAGTAACAATCTAGACAGCTTTTAAGGTAGAGGGGGAGAGAGTTTCCAGAGTGTCACTTCCTGGTGGTGGGATTCAGTCAAGAGAAAGACTAGAACTTTCAAAATCATGCGTGAAACTCATTTTCTTCTCAGTAAACCTACCTTACCAAATTAGTCATGAATACAACACCACCACAGTGCCCATCTATTTCACTGTACATTCCAACATGCACTAAATCTGCTCATGAACATCCTGCACTTAATATGTCATGTCTAATAAGCCAAAAATGCTGACAGCAGTCTAGCATGTATATTTTATTACATAAATAGAAGATGATATAATAACTTACATAATATAATAAATATATAAATATTACTTTATGTATTTAATAAACATTGTTTTATTCTTTTTTAATTTTTTAAAGTTTTTATCTACATTCCAATTAGTTAACATGCAGTGTAATATTAATTTCAGGTATACAGTATAGTGATTCAACACTTCCATAAAATACCCAATGTTCATCACAACAAGTGATGTGAGACTTGAGCCAGAACCATTCAACTTCTTTAAGACTCTGTTTCCATACTTTTAAAATTGGAGGTAAAGAATATGCCCTTCCTATCACAGGAAGGGCCAATGAGATAGCATTTGTTAAAATTCCTTATAAACTATAAAATCTATACAAAGAAAAGAAATGGGTTTTCCATCCTTTCAGGACTACTCATTCAAAAATAACTCTCAAACAAAACAAAACAAAACAAAATTCTCAAGTTGCTAATACCAAGTCCTCAACCAAAGTTGACAGCTAAATGACAGCGTTTTGGCTTAAGAAGATCTTGGATTGAAACATGCATGTCTAGAAAATAATATTTATAATATGGGAGGTCTTCTTCTTCTAAATCAATGGTTCTCAACCTGGGCAGTCCCACTTCATTAAGAGGTATTTTCTATTGTCCCAAACACCAGGGGTATAAAGAATTCTAAATACCCTACAGTAGGCAGGACAATCTTACACAATAAAATTAGTACCATATTCAAAATGCCAACAGCTCCTCCTGCACTGAGGAAGAGTGCTCAAAGTAACGTGCTGTTCATAGCCCCTAAATCCCTAATTGATACAGAGAGAATTTACTTTTGGTATCCTTCTCCAGGTGAAATCCAGCCAGTCATATGCATGTGAAGTCTACAGCAGCTCAGAAGCAGTACCGGGCCTCCCATAATTTTACTGAGAAGGAAAATATGAGGTCAGAGATCAATAGTTTTCAAACTGGTCCTCAGAAGCTTCTACAAGACACCCCCCTCCCCACATCAGCAGGGACAGGTATCCCAATAGGTTAATATCCCATATTGCAAGGCCCAGACTAAAGGTTACCATATGGAGACCCAAAAATGAGTGAGTCATGATTCTGAAAATCTTTGCAGTCCATTGGTGAAACACTGGGTTATGCTCTGACTTTGTGACAAGCGTGGGTCTAGCTGAGCATTGAACACAATCCCTCCCTTCAGCAACAATCTGACAGTCAGACAGATGTAAACTCCACTAATCATGTATGCAACATAGCAATATATGCTATAACATGTTTTGAGGAATCCTCAAGGAAAGATCAGGAATGATTTACATCCATAGAGAAAGAACAATGGAATTGTACTTTGAATGATATGCAATATTTTCTCATTTTCTCATGTGGCTAAATAAAAGGGAAGGCCATTATAGAAATGGGGACAGCATAAACCAATGCTGGAAGTGTGAATGTAAATGACTTATTTGTGGGCTGACGTGGTTAGTTAGAGACCTGGCTAGGAATGATGCAAGGTCTGTATCGGAAAGACTCCAAAGAAACTTGAGTGCAGCTGGGTGGATATATTTATTCAGCCGGAAGTTTATCCTTTGAACAGAGGTTTTATGAATATTTTAGAAATACTGCTGAATTCAGGATTGGTTCATAGGCAACACCAGAATTTCATGGCTAGAAGGAACCTCAGAAATCATCCCGGCCTCCCCCTTTCTCTGTATTTTACAGCTGAAGTAATTAAAACCCAGAGATGTCAAGTGACTTGCCCAAGGTCGGCAGCAAATTAGTGGCAAGACAAAGACTAGAGCCTAGTCCATCCTCTTAGCTCATAGCATTTTGTCCTGCCTGCTCTGTGCTGCCTTCAGGAATTTTATTCATCATCTGAACATAATCCAATGTAACACACAATGTGATTATTAAGTATTTATGAAGCTCCAAGTTTTCCATTGCTCACTATTAAGATATAGTTCCTTTATTACAGCCAGACGATAGATCAGATCCTGGGCTGCTTCTACATGAGAGCATTCTCTTCAGAAACACAAACATCATACCAAACACACTGGCAGGACATTCTTCCCCCGCCTCACACCCCTCCCCTGCCTCCTCATTTCAAACTGCCAGAGATTATAGAGGCACAGCCTGAACAGAAGGCATCTTAATCTCTGGTGGTTCTGTAAATAATATGCTGTTCATGCTTGCATATAAATGATCACAGCCTCTCTATTTTCTAGATGAGGGATCCTTCAGAAGAATAAAGTTGCTCACACGCATAGCATATTAGATAGGATTTCAGACCCCAAAACACCAGCCCTCTTTTAAACAGATTTGAATTTTTCACCCATCTGCACATTCCTAATAATTTATCCAGGCTTGTGGTCTTAAATTTTATTTCATAGTCTACTTAGTCTGTGCATATTTAGGTTCCGAGATTGGTTATTCCCTACTTCTTTTTCTCTGGCCACCTTTCCTCCACTTCTTACTCAATATTCATCCAATAGAAATCATCTAAATTAATCCACTCATTTTATAGAGTGGAAACTGAGAGCCAAAAAGGTGAAGCCACTTGCTTAAAGTTGCACAATCAAAAGCAGTACTGTGGCTAGATTCCCTGACTCCCAGTCTCATGCTCTCCCCTCCACATCAAGCTACTGCTTTCCAAGGGTAGATAACAAACATTTCACCACTCTCCACCACCCCTGCCCCCATTCATTGCATAACCACCTAAGAATGGATGGAAATGACTGATTGCACTGCCAGGAAGCTCATTCTGAGACTTTATTTAGAATACCCACAACTTATCATTTCCCATGCTATGCTGGTCCATCTATCATATTAAGAAGCTTGTTATGGAGGAGCCTGACACACTTTCTAGTCTAGAGTATATATATATAATGATTGCCATTGCTCAAGTAGAGATTATCACAGAGAACAGTGTGCCCAAGAGGAAAGAAGACAGAGTCCAGGGCTCCCATCATCCAAAATTCATTGTAAGTGGCAGGTTATTAGATTCATAATCCCAGAGACCAGATAATTGGGTAATTAGATGGAGTTAAGCAATATTGCTTGTAACCAAGAAAGTTAAAAAAAGACAACTCCCACACCATTTCTTCTTTAGGGGAGAGATGTTTTACCTGAATTGATCAGCATAGTATGCATAGTTTAGTATACATAAAGTTTACAATGATAGGTTCTTTGTTTTTAGAAAATCAATGGAATTCACACTTTCTGTTCAAATTCTTTCTGATGAATCATCTTAAAACAACAACAATAAAAAAAAACAGGTGGTGTTTGAGTAAAGAGCATATTGAAAATAGGAGCAAGGGAGAGAGCAGAGAAATTGAAGAACTGGCTTTTCAGGCAGGGCTTCATGGACTCATGATTGGCTCACAATCTGACGAGGCATATTAGATACAGAAACTCAGTTTTATCAGTTCTCTCAAAAGTCATCTAGCTCAGCAGAATCAAACTATCCACCCTCCACCCCGCCCCAAAATCCCCAGAGGCTGATTTGTGAGCTAGATGCAATATAGTCATGTGCAATGGGGGGAAACTGTAGAGTGTTGCCCAGGTAATTCCCTTCCTGGTATTAAGATAGCAAGAAAACCAGATGAGTGATCAAAGAGAAGCTGTACGCACAAGATAAAGATCAAAGGCATTAGACAGACAGTCTCGTGAAATGTGCCATCCGGGCTGTAACAGAGATAGAGAATTCTTTCAGATTCCGCCCAAGAACACCTTTCAGGTTACTGGAACAGTTGTGCCCTTCTAGTTGACCCTCACAAGAGGGTCTTGTTTCCACTTTCCCTAGTGTTGGAGAAACTTTGGTGAATACTTTCAGTAGAAGACAGAGACTTTATCTAGTCTCAATGCAGTCCTCATCTTCTGTTAGAATATTACCTCAGAGGTGTTATAGCTTCTTAATTCATAGCCTATCTCCTATTAGTTACATGCTAGTCTCCTTTAAGGAGTTCTGAAAGATGTCCCAATTTAACCACCAATCACGAATAAACCACCCTAAGTTTTTTCTGTAAGGTTAGGTTAGGTTAGGTTATTTCTGTAAGGGGCAAATCTCTTGTATTTGGTGCTGGTTTTGTTTATTCTGCTTCGGAGGGTACCACGATCTGACCTTGCTCTGAGAGCACTGAGGTCTGGTTCATCCTTGTCAGTAATCTCCATGTATGGACCCTGACATTTGAAACCGTATCCATTCGTCACTCTCAGTACAGAAAACATTCATGGGTGACTATGACTCATCCACAAAATGCCGAAGGAATCAACTCTTAAAAGGTTTAAAAAAAAAAACAACAGACAATTACCTCTGAAAGAGGCCAAATAACTATTTTAACTATTTTTATTCTCCCCCTGACCTGACTGGTTACCCTGCTTCCAAACAGGCACAAACTACACAGACAGTTTGGGATTCATTTTAAATTCGTTCCTAGTCACACAGACTTTTGACACACTTTCTATTCTAGCATCAGAATACAGAGGAAAAAAATATCTGAATGAGTATAGACTGTTGTGCCAGAAATAAATTCCTAATATAGATAACTAAAATATGCCTCTATAGAACTTAGCTGTCAAAATAGGAACAAAACTTCTCTGTTTTCAATACTATCTTAGTGACTAGTCTGTGTTCTTCCTTTCTGCCTCCAAGTTATGGTTACAAACAAATACTATGGTGCTGTTGCAGTATATTAAGAATCTGAGGAGAACTTGTCCATTGAGCATTATGATGCTATCTCTAGATATGTGATACCAATATGGCAAATTATTGAGTGTTCTTCTTAAAGTCAAGGATAACAAGAAAGCTACATCATAGTACTTCTGAACAGGATATCTCACATCTACTCATTTAATCTTATGAAGTAGGTATGATTATCCCAATTCTCCATATAATGATTATCAAATTTAAATGACTTTCCCAAGGCCTTACAGCCAAAGACGGTTAGGGTTGAGATTCAAATGCTGCACTCATACTGTCCAACCACAATTTTAAAATTCTCTCCAAAAGAGACCAATCTTAATGTATTTCATATGAGCAGATGGATAATGATTTTGCAGGTCCACCTTCATGTTCTTTCAGAGGATTAGATTCAGGGGTCCAAAGATTTGGCATGAGACTTTGGGCAACTCATACCTTTTCTAGGCTTCAATCATTCCATCTAAGAAAGAGAAGAATAGTGGCTCTTTAGTTAGTTATTCACTCACTCAACAAATCTGCTGAACACTGAAGCTACAATGGGAAAAAAACACAGACCACAAGTTGTTAGTAAAAATAAGAACCAAAAAAAAAAGTGAACCATTGCTTAGAATATTGTTACTAAAATAAAAACAATACCAAGTCCCCATAGTATGGGGATCTTAGGATTGCATCCAAGATTGATTGTTTAAAAAAGAAAAAGGATTCGTTGTTTTGCTTTAGTTTTCATACTTAGTGAAGTGATTTGAATCCTTCTCATGTAATTGTCAAATAAACAAAATTTTTTTTTAAGATTTTATTTATTTATTCATGAGAGACACGGGGGTGGGGTGGGGGGAGAGAGAGAGAGGCAGAGACACAGGCAGAGGGAGGAGCAGGCTCCATGCAGGGAGCCCAGCGTGGGACTCGATTCCGGGTCTCCAGGATCACGCCCTGGGCTGAAGGCAGGCAAGTAACTGCTGACCCACCCAGGGATCCCCTCAAATAAACAAAATTGCAGACCTGACTAACCAAGGTAATGCAAGTTATTATCTGTAAAAACAGAAACCCAGATCTTCAATGTTCCTAATGGATGGCTTCTGGAAGATAGATTTGCCCTAAATTATCAGTGATATACATTGCATCTATAGACTTAATAAATTCATATTCGGGGGATACCTGGGTGGCTCAGCAGTTTGGCACCTGTCTTTGGCTCAAGGCGTGATCCTGGGATCCCCGGATCGAGTCCCGCATCGGGCTCCTCGCATGGAGCCTGCTTCTCCCTCTGCCTGTGTCTGCCTCTCTCTCTCTCTCTCTCTCTCTCTCTCTATGTCTATCATGAATAAATAAATAAAATCTTTTTAAAAAATTTTTTAAAAATTTGTATTCGAGAAATTCAAAGTACATTTTCATTTGCCTACAGGAACTCATTCCTTTCAGCAAAGGCTGAGATTATTTGATTGCCCCAAAGCAAGAAGATAGTACAGAAGACTAATAAACTATAATGGGAGACTGACAGCAGAAGGGATTTTATTAAGCAAAATAGAACAGTGGATTTGAAAAGAAGAAGTAATGTGAAAGGCAATTTTCAGTTTAAGAGAATTCTGAAGTTTAATACTGTTGATGAACTAGAGCATATTAAGGAAATACTGAATGAGAGATTAAAATAGAAAATTAAGTAAACAAAAAGGAGAGAGAAAAAATTAGACTAATTCTAAGGCACTTTTCCTTAAAATTATATTCTTTCTAAATACTTTCTCTTTTAAAGTCATGTGGGGGCATTTGCTGGCCAGTGAGAAGGGAAGAGGCATTTCCTTTCCCCTAATCAAAACCTTTGCCAGTATCCTGGACTTAAAATTAAAAGGTACATCTCACACATAAATAGACAATTGGCTCTTTCACAGTTCTGCATTATTCAATTTGTCACCAATTTTTAGAACCAACTTGCAAGAGGCGTCATCACAAAGCCATTATCTAATGACCCCGAATGTAACAAGTTGAGAGGCCTAATTGATACACAGGAAACTATTTGGGTTTTCAAGGTGATTTATTCTCTTGAAACATGGGACACTGAGTCTTCTCTTGCGTAAGACCAAAACAAAAAAAAATATATTAAAAAAAAGCAAAAACAAACAAAAAAGTCAAGGGGAAACCACTGTCATTAGAAAATGAAGTAAGTTTGCCAGCCTAATCTCACAGCTCAGCTTGTATCCAGAGCCACTTTCTAGTGGAAAAAGTAGGATAATATCCACTGTAAATGGAATAGTTAAGGTGTAACTCAGTGTATAACTGCATCACATCACTCAGGGTGATCCATTTTAATTTTACTTTTAATATTAAAGCAAAGGTTACAGGGTTGGCTTTTTTGAATTTTTAAAAATAAACTATACAATGATCCTCACCAAAATTGGTATGGGGTTCAGCTTCTTGGAGTTTTTTAGAGAAGCATTTCATTACAGATTCTATGGCTATAAGATTAGCAAAACTCATCTGTCCTAGATCTTGAATGCTGAGCTAAAGAAATTAGGCTTTAAACCACGACCATTGGGAGCCACCTAAGGTTTTGGTACAGAGGTGTTGTGACCAGAGGAGTGACAGAAAGTTCTGACAATACTGAATGGAACAGATCAGGGAAACACAGAGAGAGGATGGAAACAGAAAAGTAAGTTGGGAGATTAAACTGTGAAAAAATGTGCAAGAGAAAAAAAAATTTTCATAGCTATAAAATCAGGGGCCATTGTTGCTATTTCTTGTCTGGTTTTGGACCATGTTGCCCAAGTCTTGTTTGAGATGAGCACAACTTTGAGGGGACTGGGAAGAGAGCGCCCCTCTCTTCCTGGTTCACACCTGACATCGGTCCCCCCCTTTTCCTCAGTGAACAAGAGCCACTCTCCACTGGTGGTGAAAGAGTTGGTAGGGGTGTGCAGATGTGCAGAGAAGGGGAAACCAGATAAGTTTTGCATGCCTAGAACCAAAATAAAGCCAAGTGAAGAAATGGAGCTGGGTGGTGGTTTCACACCCTCCCCAGCTGTGTGTGCTGCAGCTCACACAGGTCCTTTTGCTTTGGGGGGGGGGGGCAGAGATGCCTCATTGACAGGAAAGAAAGGCTGCTACAGATGATTGCCATGGTTCTTACCAGCTGGAAAATTTATAACATCAGCAGCATATGATTAATTTAAAGATGCTTTTCATGGATCATATTCAATTCAATTCGATTCCAGGGTGGATCACTGCACAAAATGCCAAAGCTCCTAAGGGCTTGATTTTCTCACTGTATTTTTCTGCCCTCCATTTCTGGTTTTTTTCCATTACTTTTCTATGGCAGTATTTTTCCCCTCTTCCATTTTTTCCCTGCATTTTCTAGTGACAGCAGGGAAGGGACTGTTTCAATAAGACAAGAAGCTGAGGTCATCTGTTTACCCATAGGATAAGGAGAACCCAGGGCCTAGGCAGCCAGCTCTTCTCCACACTATTCTGCTGCTGAATTTCATTCCTTACCAGCAAGAAGAGAAAGTCTTACTTGGCCTCCCTTCTGACTTTTTTTTTTTATCACTGCTTTCTCTGCCAAATTGCAGGCTCCCAGATGTTCTAGACAACTCTCTCTCTCTCACTGCCAGCAGGCCAAGCCAGGTGATTGTTGTTACCCTCTTCTCCTAGGAAAAGTATTACAGAGGGAGGCAATGCACACAAGTCCTGGTGTAATTTAAGTTTGACGATAACCACGTGAGATGCCGAACACACATACACACCCACTGCCAGTGTCCCATCTGCAACTGCCTCTATTTAAACTTGGTCTGCTCAGGGCACTAAGGAGGTACTTTATGAGATGAACACTGGGTGTTATACTATATATTGGCAAATTGAATTTGAATTAAGTATATATATATGCATATGCATATACACATATATGAGCGTATATATACATATGTGAGCATATATATACATATATATGGTCTGCTCAAATCCAGCAGGTCAGCAGAGCCATGGAGGTCACACAACCCAAGAAAGAACCTTGAATTAGTCATCTCCTAGTCCCATGAACTACAAATGCATTTAAGAACCATCATCCCCTTGCCTTGCTCAGTGGAGGCTGAGCTCAGGTAGGGTCTCCCCAACCTTGTTATCCTACTTCACCCCCATCTCCAACCCAGAGCTTCTGACCCACTGCTTGAGTACTAGCCTGGTTCTCTCTCCTTTGAGGGGACTGAAGTTGCCCCTGTAATATGGTGAAGAACACAGAATCTCTTTCTGCTGGTCCTCAGAGCCCAAAGAGTCTTGAAATTTCTCCTAATTACACAAGAACCAGATTATTGGGTTGCTAGGATCCTTTAAAAAATAAAACACTTGATTTCCAAAAGAGGTAATAACCCTACCAGGTGGGCGTTATCATCTTCATTTATTAGGTAAAGAAACTAAGGCTCAGATAGACTATAAAAGTATAATAGGTGGGGCAGGGACTCTAACACAGATCCATCTGACTTCAGAGGCTATAGTCTATTCTGCAAAATGGTAAACTGCTAAAACTTAATAAAATAAAATCAAATCCAGAGAACCAAAGGCAGACCTATGGGGTCATAGAACTACTGCCTCTAACTAGCAGAGTGACCCTGGGCACATCTTTTGGGTTTCACTCTCTTTGTCCATGAAATGAGAGTGCTGGATCCAATTATTTCTTCTAGTGCCAGCACCTGGGAGTGTGTTTTCTAGTTCCTGTGTCTCTTTCACTGAGGCCAGCAGCTAAAATCTTACCCCAGCATAATATACTTCTAACAACAGGAAGTGCCACTTCAGAGGCTCTGGAAATGACTCAGATAATAATTCTGTTCTCCAGAGAGAACCAATAATTTATATGACTTCGATTACACACTGGTCAGGGCTGGCTTAGGTAACACTCAGAGCTGTTTATTCTGTCTGCAGGAGTGCTCCATGGCATTCTCTGCTGATATTGGAGAGAGATCGGGGCTTGATATTTGCTATTTCTGGTTTAAAGGGGTAGTGATTCAAAAGTGAAACAGGGAGAGAAAAATATTACGCATCCACTCATTCTTCTTTTTTTTTTTAAGATTTATTTATTCAAGAGAGAGAAAGAGTATGCAAGTGCAAGCATGAGGGCAGGGGGCCAAGGGAGAAGGGAGAGAATTTTAAGCAGATTCCCCACTGAGTGGGAAGCCCAAGCCAGGGCTTGATCTCAGGACCCAAAGATCATGATCCTACCTGAAACCAAGAGTCAGACATCCGACTAACTGAGCCACCCAGGTGCCCCCTGTTCATACTTTTTATGTGAAAACCCATTATAAGAACATGGTGAAGGTAGATAGAATTATTTACCAGCAGAGGTTCTTCATTTAATAAAAGAATCCCCAGGATTCCTAAATAGTGTGTATTTAGTCTACTAGAGACTGAATTTGATGGAGAAAGAGATATTAAATCCAATGCTGACTGAAAGATCATAATCAAAGGGGGGAAATGTGTTATTTAAAGTGAGAAAATGGTACTCTATTTGCAACCACAAATCCTTAGGAACACACAACCCTTGGGAGCAAGTGTTTTGTCGATTTGATGTGAATGTATCTTTTGTGTAGCAGGAGGCCCATTGGTGCAAATCTACTCAGGGAAGCTGGGTGTGCATTGGTAAGGGAGGAGAAAGGGACATGGACACCAGATGTAAGTGAATCCCATTTCTGCTTAGAAAAGCATCATGGTGGCAAATATTGTATTGGCTTAAAAAAAAAACTGGAACGATGTTGTTAAAAGGGATGATGACACGATGTAATTCTTTGCATTAAATAGCCAAAAATGAAGCTTTCTTTAAGCCATCTAGAATAATGATAAGACTCCTTTGGTCAGTATATTAACCATTATAGAAAGTTTGACAAGTGAAAATAATATTTCTGCCACACAGCCAGAAATAAGACAATGCCAGAATAAGTAAGATTTCCCATGAGGAATCAGGAAATCTTAATACTGCCTCTACCGTCTACCATGCCCTGACCCACAAACAGTACCACAATATCAACAACACCCATGGACACCCCCAGCTTTATTGGTTTAATTAGAAAACAGCTTATATATTTTAGAAGAAGATACACACACACACACACAGCAGCTGCCCAGACTGGTGGATCAGCCAATAAATATTTTTTGCAAGAAGGTTGCGAGGTTTTCTATTAACCCTGAAAAAAATTAAATAGGGGTGATGTTTTCAGCAAGCTGACAGTTGTGAAGCCTAAACTATGAAGGGACTTGAGGCCACAAGATGTATTATCAGAAGAAGTATTAGTACAAATTAAGGCTCAGAGAATGAAGAGACGTAAGAGTCAGAAAAGAGAAATGGGAGCATGTTCTTGCAGGTGAGGATGAGAGGAGGAAGAGTTATTATACCCAGGAAAGGGTAGTCATGCTTAAGGGCTTGGATTTGAAGGCTCATGCAGGAAAGACAGCAGATTTATACTTCCTGGAGGAGAGGAGTTGGAACTGAGACCCTATATGCAGCTAGGACCCTCAAAGGACCTCATTCCCAGTGAAAAGAAGGACTAGGAAATGCCCACTGCATCAGTGGTCATCAAGGACATGTGTCTCTGCCTAGTGTTCTGAGTAGAGGACAAAACCTGTCTTGCATGAGAAATCAAAACCTCAAACCTTTCCATGTAAGGGTTTAAAGTCCAGGTTCACACTACTTACATGATATGAGAATCCCAAGGCTGAGAACTTAATGTAAAAATCGGGTATGGATACCCATTTATGTGGCAGAGGATAAAAGCAGAACAACCCTGGAGGAATATATTTCCATAACCCAGGCTAGACAGGATACCCCAGAGAAAACAAACACCACCTAAGTTAGCTCACAAACAAAAATTAAAAAAAACGTATAAATAAATACTCCCCCATGAATCAGAATGAGTAAAAACAAAGAACTATAGGTTAGCATTCCAAGAACCTGATATAACTGAAAATTTGAAGGAGACTCTGAAATAAATGAGTTTGAAATAACTAAAGAGTTAAAAGAAAGGGGACAGGGAACCACAAAGAAAAAGCAAGATGTCATGAGAAGAAAAGTTAACTGGTTTGAAAAAGAACCAATTGAATGTTTAGAAATAAAATAAGGTCTTGAAATTTAAAGCTTAAGCAGATTACATATTATTAGAAAGAGACTTAGTGAACTGATAGATTAAAGGGAATTGCACAAGATGCATTAGAGAAAGATTAATAAGCTAAATAT
Organism: Vulpes lagopus; assembly: GCF_018345385.1. Classification (NCBI taxonomy): domain Eukaryota; kingdom Metazoa; phylum Chordata; class Mammalia; order Carnivora; family Canidae; genus Vulpes; species Vulpes lagopus. Next base: position 7,064,231 of record NC_054840.1, read on the forward strand.
ATAAGAATACCATTAAAAGACAAGAAGAATAAAATGATAAGGCCAAGCATTTATCAAATAGGCATTTCAGAAAGAGAGATCAGAGAAAATGTATAGGCAGCAATGTTTGAAAACATATGGCCAAGAATTTTCCAGAATTTCATAAAGGTGTAAATTTTCAGGTATAAGGATAACCACCAGTTCTTAGCAAAGTAAAAAAAAATAAATCCATACATAGATAGATGTAATAAACCTCAGAATCCCAAAAAGAAAGGAGGGAAAAAATATACACAGTAAGTGGGTAAAAAGATTGCCCAGAAAGGAACAACAGTTGAATCTCAACACATTTCCCAAAAACAACAACAGAGGTTAGAAAATTATGTTCAAAGTGTTGAGGGAAAATAACTATCAATTAGTATTCCACACACACTAATAGTAAGAATGAAATGAAGACATTTTCCAACAAATAACTAGGATAATCACTCAAAGACACTTAATGAAAGTACAATTAAAGACCATTCTTATAGAAGAAAGAGATTGAACCAAAAGGAATAATGAGCAAAGAAAGAAATTGGGAAACCTGTGCATAAACCTAAAGAATCATCTACCAGTTAAAAATATATAAATGAGGGGTGCCTGGGCTGCACAGTCGGTTAAACATCCCGACTCTTGATTTCAGCTCAGGTCATGATCTCAGAGTCCTGAGGTCAAGCCCCACGTGGGACACTCATGCCCTCTCTTGTTTCTCTCTCTCTCTCTCTCTCTCTCTCTCTCTCTCTAGTAAATAATCTTTAAAATAGATAAATAAGTAAATGAATGAATCAAAAATAAAGGATGATTTCCAAGGCAGTGGAGTCTTAAAAACGAGGTGGGAATAGAATAGTGAACAATAATAACACTGAAGGATAGGAGAAAAAAGTGTATTTATGATACACTTTTCCAAAGTGTATGATAGGATGTATAAAAGTGAGAGGAGTTAAAGCACTTGTTTTATGCAGAAGGTAGGCAAAGATATTGACTGGCAGCAGATTTTTGGTCAATATTTGAGGGTAACTTACAAAAATAATATATTCTGTAACAATAAAATAAGTAGAAGGGAAAACATATTCAGTCCTATCAGAAAAATAAAGGGAAGGGGCAGAGAATGCAGCAAAGGGCATAGTAAATACACAAGTATGATGCACATAAATTAAATATTCTAGCAATCCAATAAATATAAACAGATTAAATGAGTAATTTTAAGGTTCTAAAAATAGATTTTTAATATTTTATTTATGGGATATACTTGAAAAACATCAAGACACAAAGTTTTAACGTAAAGGGATAGAAAAATATAATCAACCTCTTACAAATACTGATTAAAAGAGACAATTGTAGCTCCATTAACATCAGACAAAATGATTACAGGATAAAAACATGATTACTGGGCAGCCCGGGTGGCTCAGCGGTTTAGTGCCACCTTCAGCCCAGGGCCTGATCCTGGAGACATGAGATCGAATCCCATGTCAGGCTCCCTGCATGGAGCCTGCTTCTCTCTCTGCTGATCTCTCTCTCTCTCTCTCTCTCTCTCTCTCTGTTTCTCATTAATAAATAAATAAAATCTTTTTTAAAAACCATGATTACTATAAATAAAAATGATAATAAGATAATAACAAAAGGAAAAACCTACCAGGAATATATACTAATTCTGAACCTCTATACCCCTAATGACATAGCCTCAAAATATATAAAGCAAAATTGCCAAAAGGATAAAATTCCCAAGTGTGAAAAACTAAGTTTTAAAACTTTTAGATTGAGGGATCCCTGGGTGGCGCAACGGTTTGGCGCCTGCCTTTGGCCCAGGGCGCGATCCTGGAGACCCGGGATCGAATCCCACATCAGGCTCCCGGTGCATGGAGCCTGCTTCTTCCTCAGCCTGTGTCTCTGCCTCTCTCTCTCTCTCTGTGACTATCATAAATAAAAAAAAATAAAAAAATAAAAACTTTTAGATTGATACATAAGATAAAATCTTTATGACATCAGAATAAAAAGGATTTCTTAAATCATAGACACAGACACAAAACAATAAATCATAAGGTAAAATGTTTAATGACTACATTAAAATCAAAGACTCCTATACAAGACACTATTCTTTTAAAAAGAGATAAGCAGAGTAAATGTTAAAATAGAAAACAAGACTAGCTCCCGTAGCTCATTTCTTCCTTATAGATGTAAAAAGAAAAAAGAAAAAAATAGGAACAACTAGATGGCACTGTTTTTTACAGGTCAACACTGCAGTTAAATGTGTGTGTGTTTTCTGCTATGTATTGTTCCCAACACATGAGGATGGTGGTTATATATGTGATGGAGGCAATTTCAATGTATAGACTAAAATAAAATAAGTCAAACAGATTAATTGAATATAATTTTTATTGGAAATTAAAAATAATGTCCAACTGTGCTCAGGATTTTCTTGAAAAAACGTTATTTGGGGGGAAAATTGCTGTTATTGAGAAGAGCTACAAATGCCAGGCCACTTTCTGATCCTGCTGTTGTTTTCCATGAACCAAAACCTTGGTCCATTATGTGCAGATTATGAGGGGCTCTGTAGAGAGGCAGTGCTTGCTTCATCTCTCACAATGAGGTTCATCTCCCAGTTAAATGATTTCTTTTGGCTTTGGAACATAGGTGTTTTAACCGAAAAAATTTTTTTGAATGACTCAGGCTGTTTGGGAGAAAGAAATTCCAATCTGCATAGTGCCTTTTTTTTTCTTTCTTTCTCTTTCTTTCTTTCTTTCTTTCTTTCTTTCTTTCTTTCTTTCTTTCTTTTTCTTTCTTTCTTTCTTTCTTTCTTTCTTTCTTTCTTTCTTTTTTCTTTCTTTTTTTTTTTTTTGTAAAATTTCTCTCCTGGGTGACTTGAAGAAGTGGGTGAGTAAAGCATTATCCCAACTAAATTCTTTTAAAGCAAACTTTATGTTAGCTATCAGAAGTGGTAGGAAACAGCACAGGAGGTCTCCAGGTCTTATATAATTTTAGCATCTTTCATTTTAGGGTCTGAAAACCAAGTTTCATCAGAAAGAAAAAAATCTTTTTAAGTTTTAAGATACTGTTAGCAAATAGTCCATTAGTTGTAAGTCTCCTTGACACCATAATAAAAATACACTTAAAAAGAAAAGGAAGAAAGAAAAGCCACAGAGCTAGGGAAGATATATTCAATGCCTATAATGAAGAAAAGATTAGTAGAAATCATATGCACTTTTAAATTCCTACCAGATACACAAGAAACAACGTAAAAGAAAATGAGCAATGATGTGGACAAGCAGTTCACAGAAAAGGAAACTCTGGCATTTTTATTTATAGTAATCACGGTTTTTAAAAAAGATTTTATTTATTTATTAATGAGAGAGAGAGAGAGGCTCATGAAAAGACCCACTTGACTAAATGACCATTGAAGCCATTTCAAACCTGCCATGTAAGCAAAAGTTTGAAAAGTCCAATAACACTAGGTGTCGGTGAGGATGTGCAGAAGCAAGAAATCTTACATATTGCTGGTGGAAGTACAGTTTCTGCTACTATTTAAAAGAGCAGTTTGGGAAAATCTAGTCAAGGTAAAGGTCTCCCCACCTTAAACCCAGCAACTCCAACCACACTCATGTCAGGAGGCACGGACTGCCAGGATATTCACCCCAGCTTTGTGTGTACTCGTGGTAAAAAGAGAAGCAACCAAGCTCCCAGCACTAAGAGAATGAATCAGTAAACCAGTGCATTCCATTCACACAGTGAGATATCGTACCTGAATTCAACTAGATTATCTAGACCAAGAGACAGATAAATCTCAAAAATAAAAATTTGAGTGGAAAAGCTACTATATACTAGCTAGTATAAATATTTTGGACATTTATAAAACAATAATCTATATGGATACAAGTAATGTGATCTAAAAAAAAGTGTTAAATATCCATAGGAATGATGCCTATGGTCTCTAGGAGGGAAAAGATGAAATGGGGGGCGGTGGTCCTTAACTATTTACTGCTACCATTTATTTCTTTTCAGAGAGATCTATAGCAAGAATGTCAAATAGGACTGGCTATGATATTACTATCTATACTTTTCTATAAGTGTGAAATATTTCATAACTTATAATAATTTATTTTCATTTATTTGTTTGCAAAATTTCGTTTCTCAAGGAGAGGCACCATGCCTGGCCCCGCATCAGAGCAGGATGGTGTCCGTGAGGTTGGGGGGATTACAGAAAAGTCATCCTAACAATTTATGGAAGAGTGGAATTTGGGAAGGCACAGTCCCATGGAGAGAGATGCACCCCAGGTGGGGCTTTTGCACACTTTGACCAGCCCAGCCCTAATCGTGCTTGTCTCTTCAGAGACGTAAGACCCTGGCCGCATCAGCCACAGGTGCTTCAAAGTGGAAGGAAGTTCTTCCTCCCGACTACTACCCATCTGGATGGATGACTCAGCCCGGGCCAGAGGGGTGGCAAAGACGGGCCTGCCCCCGTCACCTCTGAAATGCCAGTGGACCCAAAGGATGCAGTTCCACGTTGTGTGAGACTGGAATCCCACTTAATAATAAAATCAACTACAGTGCAGCCTCCCAAATTCAAGAAAGAGCCAAAGAGGGAGAGGGAGAGAGAGAGAGAAAGAGAGAGAGAGAGAGATGTGTGATGTCCGTTTAATCCATTTGCTTGTTTTTTAACTCAGGTTAAATTTGTAAATTCACTCAAGTGAGAATTTGTAATGTTTTTTTTTTTCAAAATCGGTGGCATTTAGTTAGAATGGGGATTAATCAATATTAATCAATGGATTAATCCCTTTTTTGAATAATGCAAACTAGTGAGTATTCAGGGATTAAAAAAATGATTTGCCAGAGAAAATGATGGAACAAAAAAATTACTGTGTGAATGCTGCATGTCTTACATAAAAATGATTTAAAAACTGGTAACAGGGACGCCTGGGTGGCTCAGTGGTTAAGCATCTGCCTTTGGCTCAGGGCCTGATCCCGGAGTCCTGGGATCGAGTCCCACATCGGGCTCCCCGCAAGGAGCCTGCTTCTCCCACTGCCTGTGTCTCTGTGTCTCTCATGAAAAAGTAAATAAAATCTTTAAAAAAAAATAAAAACTGGTAACAATAGGCATGTTTTTTTCCCACTTTCTAAATTTGCTATAGTGATAGTTAATTATTACTTTTATAGTAACAAATTTTTTAATAAAAAAGGGGTAGCAGTGCATTTCTGACACTAATTAGTTCTCTGATTAGAAGGCATATCTCTTTTCTGCTATCCAGAAGACAATTTTACAATTGCTTAAGGAATTGGTTTTAATTGAGTACCAATCTACCTTTCCAAAAGAGAAAAGAATCGCATTCTATATCCTCCCTCTGAACAAATTTAAAATTCAAAACAACCCTTTGAAACTACTAATGTGCTATTTAACTAGGTCCTTTATCAGTATTAATGCTGGCAATTGGTAAGAACATATTAACACATTAGTAATTTTGTGAGGTCCAGGTTTAGAAAGCCCCGTGTGTCATTTGTGGGGTTTGTGAGGGGACTTTGACTGCACTTGAACTCCTGTATAAGCCTCGCACGACAGTCCCTTGGCCTGGTGGCTGCTAACGTGAAAATCAACAGCTCACATCCTTCAGCTCGGCAGGGCCACACACAGGGAAAACTATTTATAACGGGAAGGAATTGCCACCCTTTCTGTTGAAGGTGTGAGGAGAAGCTGAAACCAGCCATTCTTACACTATAACCTTATACTTAAAGCCAACGAAAAAGCCCAGTCGTTGAAATCCAACTTTGTAATTCTCCATTCAGAATGACACTGTAGGAAAAACATCATGTTTAACTCTGTCATTTGACATTTTTCATACGAAGTGGGTGTGTTTCCTATTTGAACTGCAGCCACGCCGTCTTATTACTGAGCTACTCACATCTACCATGGTGATCTGAAAATAAAACTGGCTATTTGCCCAGATAACTCTGTGTGCAAAAAGCACAGCAAGTTAGAAGTCGAATGGGGATTTAGAACTTGAGAATTGTAAACCTGAAAGGGAATTTAAGTAGTTAATTCCCTCCCACCAGCCTTTTTCCTAAATTGAGAATACCAAGGCTCAGAGAACTCCTGCCTGAATGAGGTTGTTGCAGTTTCCCATTGACATTAACTACGGGACAGAAGGCACAGAAGTGCCCCACGGGAGCTCCTGGATTCCAAATATATCCTTCTTACCCACAGTGTGTAGTATTACCCCATTTCTCTCTGACAATCAACACCCATCAGCCCAGCCAAGATAGTAACCCTCTTCCTTCCCCTTTGATTCAGCGGCATGAGTCTTGCCTAAGATCATGAAACTATTCAGTGGGAAAGAGAGAACTAGAATTTAGGGCTCTTGCCTCTCAATAGCTAGTGATGCTTACAATCAGCTCTGCATTTTCTCTCTCTTTTTTTAAGATTTATTTATTTATTTATTTATTTATTTATTTATTTATTTATTTATGAGAAACACACAGAGAGAGGCAGAGACACAAGCAGAGGGAGAAGCAGGCTCCTTGCAGGGAGCCCGATGTGGGACTTGATCCCAAGACCCTAGGATCATGCTCTGAGCCAAAGGTAGATGCTCAACCACTGAGCCACCTAGGCGCCCCCAGCTCTGCATTTTCTAAGCAAGTTCTATGGAGCATCTCATTTAATCATTACAATAATACTTTTAGGGAAGATACTACTATTATCCCCATTTTGTAAAAAGAAGAAATCAAACGGAGACATGATGAGTTCAAGTTACAAGGTCACACAGCTGGCTAGTGACAGCTGGGATTTGAACAAAGGTAGTTGGAGCTAGATCTCTGCTCTTACCTACAGGTCATATACTCTCTTTCAGTCCACACCTCCCAGGATAGTGACATCTCCACCACATGGGCTAGGAGCAACTGAGCATGAGAAGCCTGAGGACAGGGGCCTTAATCCCCTTCATCTCCTGCCGCAGCACCCAATATTGAGCCTGACACAGAATCAGTGCTTGTTAAGGGTTTGGTAAATGGGGTTGAACTCTAGGTAACAAACAAAATTGGACAACTCCAGACACTTGTTCTTAAAATCAATATGGAATGACATAACTCAGGGAGAGTTACAAATAAAGGCTGAGTGCAAACTTCCTGACCTGATGCCATAAGATTTTTAAATAATAAAAAGGTTGGTTTGTGGGTTTGTTTGGGTTTGTTTCTTTAGCACTTTCAATGTGCTCAGGATTGTGCTGAGCCCTATCTTGTTTCATATTCGTTGCTCACAACAACCCTGCAAGTTGGGTGCTATTATCCCCCCAATTTACACATGAAGAAACTCAAACTTGGGCAGCTAGAGTAACTTGCCCAAGGCCACACAGTAAGTGACAAAGACAGACTTTTAACCCAAGAAAGTCTTAGTCCAATGCATGCACTTTATTACTTTATAAATAGAAGATCCATGTAAATCCAGCCATTTTGACTCTTTTCCCAAAAATTTCTTTTTTTTTTTTTTAAGATTTTCTTTATTCATGAGAGACACAGAGAGAGAGAGGGAGAGACACAGGCAGAGGGAGAAGCAGGCTCCCTGCTGGGAGCCCAATGCAGGACTCAATCCCAGGTCTCCAGGATCATGTCCTTGGCCACAGGCAGGTGCTCAACCACTGAGCCACCCAGGCGTCCCCCCCAAAATTTTTTTATCAGTTTGTGAATATAAAGATTCATGTTGGGCACTCCCATCCCCACGCAAGCTGTTTAGAGTGGGTGTTGGGGCCCAGTGACTGGAAAGAGGAAGCCACAGGAAAGTGACAAGCTCCCTCTACAGAGCATGGTGCCATCCTTTCCTCTGAGGAGCAGAGGAAAGATTGTCAACAGTAAGGATGTTGGCAATGCCCAGGCAGAAAGCATTGAAATTACTTGGCCCCAGCCCTCCTTAGCCATGCTTTCCTCCTTTATGCAGCCCAGCTCAGCCTTTCTGCCCCTGTTGAGAGGGTGCCCACATCTCCCCACCATGTTCCCTGTGGACTTGGGCTCAGCTGGGCAGTAGAACCACCTATCATTGCATGGCTCCTGGAAAGTGGGCTCCATGTTCCAGAGGATAAACTTACCAGTAAACCTCCATAATATATCTCATTAGAAAGTCCAGTGTAGCCTACACTCAGGAAGGGGAAAAAACAATTCATTTCTGAAAAAGCAGAAAGCTAGCACAAAAATACACTTAAACAGAATTGTGCTCCATAAGCTACCTTGAAGACCCTGGAAAGAACAGGCAGTGAGAAGAATTCACAGGAAGCCAACCCATCTCTCCAACTGATTAGAACTGAGAGACAAGTGAAAAGACAGGATTCCCTGAGAGACCAGAAGGGCTTTATGAACACAATGTCTTGTTTTGTTTTTAAGATTTTATGTATTTATTCATGAGAGACACACACAAAGAGAGGCAGAGATACAGGCAGAGGGAGAAGTAGGCTCCTTGTGGGGAACCTAACACAAGACTCACTCCTAGGACCCTGGGATCACAACCTGAGCCAAAGGCAAATGCTCAACCACTGACCCACCAGGTGCCCCAAACACTATATTTTTAAATGAGACTTCCATTTATTCATTTATTCCTCTGGGCTCTTATAGGACCGCCCTCTCGTTTTTCTCCTTGGTGCCTTAGGGATTTTAATTTTACTTTTGTTACAAAGGTTGTGATTGGAGTTGGGGGGAGCCTGGTAAGCTGTTGCAGCAAGAATAATGTAGATCTTAAAATTATTTACCGGAATGTTAATGAGTTGGCTTCCTCTGGTGTGTCTGTGTCTGCCTATGTTGGGGCAAAATTTCCTCTGTATTTTCTGGGGAGTGCCCAAATAGGCCCCGTGTCCGGATTCTGCTATTAAAAATACAGCCTTAGATGGTGACTCACCATGTAGTGTGCTGTTATTGAAAAAAAAAAAGGCTTAATGCCTTCCTTGAAGAATAACCCTGGTATATCAAACTTTTGGGTCACCATCCAGAGCACATGAGGCCTACATGATTTATTGAAACATATATTACAATAATAGCCATGACAATTAAAACCCGCTATTACAAGGAGCCCTATATACATTATCCCATTTAGTTTTCCCATCAATCTGCAAAGTAGGCATGATTTAGAGTGTTTACAGAAGAATACCTGGAATCCAAAGAGGCTAAGGTTCTTTGCCCAAGGTCACACAGAGGAGAAAAGCTAGATTTGATGGAATACAAGCCCCAATGGACTTCCAACTTGTCGTATTGCCTGTCAACAGCTAGACCCAATCCTCCTACAGGCTGAAGACCATTCTGAGCCCCATGGGTAATTAGCTAGCCATACAAAAAAAAAAAAAAGAAAAAAGAAAAGCTGTGATCACAACTATTTGTGAGCATGGTATCTTAGATAAATGTTATTAGCTCAAGTTTGAAGGTACAAAAACACAGAATGTCATTGCTACAAGGAAACATTACTCAACACTTCATTTTACAAACAAAGGAACTACCGAAGGAAACTGAGACCCAGGAAGGTGAACTGCCTTTTATATCAACCAACATTTGTAGTGCACCTGCTCTGGACAGAACTTTGTGCCACTTTACACAGAATAGGCACCATTTAGTAGGAGAAATGAAACAAATATGCTGATTATTAAAATAATAGATAAAAGAGATGTAAGTTGTCATCTTTTAGGAATCTCTCCCAAGCAAACATCAAAAATGCAAAGATTTATCTGCAAGCAAATTCATTGTAGCGTTACTTATAATAATGATGATAAAAAATTAATAGAAACCTAAATGTCTAACAATATCCAACCATAGATGGATGATTAAATCATGTCACAGCTACATAATGGAACATTGAACAATGATTCAAATCACATTTTGTAGGAGTGTTTGAATAATCTGAGCAAATGTCCAGGACATAATAATAACTAAAAACACAAGAATATGATATTATATATACAGTGTGAGCATAATTTTGGACCATTTTGCACCAAAATGTTAACAGTGGCTAATTCTAAGCAGTGGGATATGAGTGATTGTTTGCTTCTTTATACTCTCTGCATTTTCCAGGTTGTCTACAATGAACATCATGAAGACGTAACTTTCATAATTAGCTAAACAATCAATATATTTTTCAAAGCATTTGGCAGCCTCTTCAGACATTACTTTCTAGTCTGAGACACCTGAGAGTAACAGAATTTAAGACTGGGAAAGCACACTGGGGCAAATAAGCTGCTAAGGGCATAAAGTTCATTCTTTTTGCATTAAAGGAACTGTTGAAGGTTTCTAAGCAAAAAGGCAATAACCAGGAATGGGCTTCAGGAGCAGTCTCTATGCTGGGGCAGAGGTTGGGGAGGGGGGAACTGAGGTAGAAGCTGATCTAACTTCCTGTTAGAAGTGGTCAGAGTAGCCATGGCTCACGAGGGCTGACATGACTGAGGGCTGTGGCTAGAGAGAAGGGGGCTGTGCCAGGTGCACTGTACAGGTCTCGTGGAGTGAAGGAAAAGTCCCCAGAGAGAGGAAAAGGAAATGCTGAATATCAGTTAGACTGTATTTTCAGCATGGCCCCTTGGATTTCATACTGAACAAATGGAACATAGACACAGAGGAAAATATGTTGAATTAATAACCCTTCCAAAAATCATTCTTCTTCAGTTTAAAAAGCCAGGAGCTGCCATCTGACTCGTGGCTAATTTTGTTCTGGTCATTCTGAATTGCATTACTGACGTCAAGCCTGGGTAATGCAAGATGTAATAGAATCAAGGTTCTAATCATTCCTAGCCATGCCCAGCACAGCCCCAGATGGAGAAGAGCTGACAAAGACTGCAACGTTTTTTGTTTACACTTTTCTTGATCTTGCCTTTTTTTTTTTTTAGCTTTGAAATTTACAGTTTCCCCCCATGACTAACTATCAGAGTCACACCAAGGAGGGGTTAAAAAAAAAAAAAAAAAAACTAAACAGAAAAAAAGTTCCTTGAAGCATGTGCACCTGAATATTCACAGTGCCATCTGGAGGCAGTGAGATTCATGATGATGGATGTTGCTTCATTTTATTTAGCCGTATTTTTAAAAGATTTTTCCGGTTAATGTGTATTAATTTTGGAAAGAAAAAATAATTTTAAAGTGACAAGTCATGCCCCCCCCCAAAAAAATGTTTAGCAGTGGCTTAGGCATCAGAGCTGGTGCAAAAGGATTGGTGTCCAAGGTTGACCCTAGTGCCAATGTTTGCAAACAAGTCACTTAAACACAGCAGCTGCTCCTTCAGACACTTACTCTTCCAACTGCTTCTTTGTAGGGACGTCTGCACTATGGCTCCTTTTAGATCCCCAGGGGATCCTCATCCCTCTGTAGCCTCTGCTCATCTTCCATCAGATATTTCCACTGTCCTTGAATATCTTACATGAGGCATTTGAGTTTTAAACTGCCTCTTTCCTTTCTAAAATAAAAAGGCTTTGCCTAGTTAGAGAATTTCTAGAATTTAAAAGACTTTCTGTTGTTGGGGATGATAATGACGGAGGGGGGAGGAGGAAGGAGCACGTTGATGTTTTGAACCAGGAGCTTCCTTCTCTACTCCATGCAGTGACACATAAAGACCCCTGTCTATCTTCTCAAATAAAGGCAGGTACGTTATATACATAAATGGTCATGAATCTTTATGAGCTGCGAGGCTACTCAATGTCTCAGGAAAACTGAAGCAGTAAGAACTTGTGGTAGTCCTAAGGATTCATTCTTTCCATCAAAATTCACTGACCCCAACAGTATGCCAGCAGTGTGCTTGGCATTGAGGTAGCCACGGTTGCTGAGATGAACAAAGCAGGGCAGTTACAGCCAGCTGCAGAAAGAGAATCTCGCTCTTGTATTTCTGAATGATAAATGCCAGAATGTAAGTCTCCCAAAGATGTTTTAGGGGCTCAAAGCAGGGAAGAACCAGTTGGAGTGAAGACCCACACGTCTTCTGGAAGAGCTAATGAAGTTGGTCCCAAAGGATGACTGTGACTTCCAAAGAGCTGTCAGTGTGCCCAACAGAGGGGCAGTGTCTAGTGGCAAGGCCAATTCCAGAGGCCAGGTGGCATACAGCGTAAAGATTTGAAAGGTCATGGAGCCAACGGGCCAGGTTGAAAAGCTTGAACATGATCTCATGGCATAAGGAGTCACTGAAACTTTTCAAGCAAGGAATAACCTGGAAAGACTCATATTTTAGCCATGTGGGAGATGAGCTGACGAGGCAGAGAAAGAAAGATGCTGAAGAGAGCATAAGGTAACTTCAAAGAAGTGGCTCTCAAAGGTAGCATTACCTTTTGAGGATTGTTCTAAATATTTACGAGATGTTTTAATTGTCAAAATGATTGGAGGCATACTGGCATTTTTGTTAGATGCTTGATGTGTTGCAATGGGCAGCATAGTCCCAGACGAAGAATTGCCTTGCTTCCCATATGACTTTCAAATGTTCCACAAGACAATCATACAGGTGAAAATGTGTTAATAATTGTCTGAATCCAGAACATAATTCTATTATACATGTAAATGTTGTGTGCAAATTTTATTTATGCTATAGACATATATATCAATGGAATAGAAATGAGAGTTCAGAAATAAAGCCTCACATTTATGGGCAATTGATTTTATCAAGGACACCAAGGCAACTCAATGGGGTAAAAATAGTCTCTTCAATAAGTGGTGCTGGAGCAACTGGATAGTCACATGCAAAAGAATGTAGCTGGACTCATCTCAGATCATATACAGTAATTAATGCAGGACGTATCAAAGATCTAACTGTAAGAGTTGAAACTACAAAACTCTCAGAAGAAAACATAAGCATAAATCTTTGTGACCTTGGGTTAGGCAATGGTTTCTTAAATATGACATCAAAAGTATAAGCAATAAAAGAAAAAAAAGAGGTAAGTTAGACTACCTAAATTAAATTAATTTAGGTAGATTAAATGTAATACATTAGACTACATTAAAATCAAAAATTTTTGCAAAGCAAATGACACCATCAACAAAGTGAAAAGACAGTCCATGGAATGGGAGAAAATATTTGCCAATCATATATCTGATAAGGGTCTAGTATCTAGAATAAATTAAGAACTCTTATGGGGATCCCTGGGTGGCGCAGCGGTTTGGCGCCTGCCTTTGGCCCAGGGCGTGATCCTGGAGACCCAGGATCGAGTCCCACACTGGGCTCCTGGTGCATGGAGCCTGCTTCTCCCTCTGCCTGTGTCTCTGCCTCTCTCTCTCTCTCTCTCTCTCTCTGTATGACTATCATAAATTAAAAAAAAATTAAAAAAAAATTAAGAACTCTTATGATTCAATAATAAAAAGATAAATGACCTAATTTTAAAAATGAGCAAAGGATTGGAATAGACATTTCTTTAAAAGAGATGTACAAATGACCAACAAGCATGTGAAAAGATGCTCATTAATTATTAGGGAAATGAAAATCTAAACTGCAATGAGATACCACTTCACACTCACGATGACGGTTATAGTAAAAAAGATGGACAGTAACAAGTGTTGATGAAGATGAAGAGAAATTGAAACCTTCAAATATTGCTGATGGGAATATTAAATACCATTGCTGCCTTGGAACACAATCTAGGCAGTTCCTCAAAATGTTATACATAGAGTTGTCGTGTGACCCACAAATCCCACTCCTAGAATATAGCCAACAGACTTGAAACCATATGTCCATACAAAAATCTGTGCATGAATATTCATTGCAACATTATTCATAATAGCCAAAAAGTGTAAATGACCTGAATGGCATCAACTAATGATTAGATAAACCAAATGTGGTACATCAATGCCATGGAATTTTATACAGCCCTAAAAAGAAATGAAGTCCTGACACATGATACAATACGGATGAACTTTGAAAATGTTGTAAGTGAAAGAAGTCAGACACAAAAAGCCGCATATTATAATGTCGCATCTATGTGGAGTGTTCAAAATAGGCAAATCCATTGAGACAGAAAGTAAATTAATGTTTTCCAGGAGTTGGGGGAAGGGACAACTTCCCTTGGGGGAGGGGGTGATAAAAATGTTCTGAAATTAGGTCATTGTGATCGTTGTATAGCCCTGTGAATAAGCTAAAAATTGCTGAACTTAGCCATCCTTTAGAAGGATAGATTTTATGGCATGGGAATTATGCCTCAATTTAAAAAAATGTATACGTGCGGAGTTTTTCAGAAAGGCAACTAAACATACAAATCAAGGAAAGATGGTGTTCGGTTTAGTTTGGAATTTTACCAGAGTTGTTCACCATTTCACAAAATCACTTCATGCATAAGCACTCATCACCAGCATTTGAATCACCGCCGCTCTACGACTTGATCACGTGTGGCTGTTGAGATCACAGTGAGTCCAATGCATGAATGCAAGTTTGAGTACTTCATTATATGGTGCTTGAGCATTTACAGTTTGAAGAGCATTTTTATTATAAATTAATTGCCTTCTAGATCTTCTTCATATTCTGAGTACACTGTATTGATTTGTCTTAAGTGATATCTGTGGATTCATTATATTATCTATGAATCTCATGTCAGGGTAGGCATGGGTCTAACGCTCCATCACATTCATGGTGCAAAGTGTGCTATAGCAAAAGGTGGCAGTGAACCAAACAAATTGAGGCCTATTGACTTGTTTTCAGATCAACCCCTCATTAAACATGCCGGTTGCAAGTATTATTTAATTATGGCCCCAGGTCTTCCTCTTTTCCGTTCTGCACATAAAATTGCTAACAAGTAAAACCACAACAAGCCCAGCTACAGCATTTCCCTAGACTGAAGCTTTCAGCTGTTGGGCCTCTGCCCCCCAAATTGTAAAGATTTCCTTGTAAAGAGCTTAAGTTGCTTTCTTGTCTTCACTCTCATTCAGACTACCCGCGCCCCCTGCCCCCCGCCCCCGGCCGCAGCTCCATGGGTTTGAGAGGAAGCTGAATTTTGCTGATTGGTCTTCATATGTTTTATGCCCCTGCTCATGTTTTTAAAAGTATAATGTGGAAGTGCCCCAGGGTAACCACTGTTTATTCTCAAAGGATGCGATCTTCATGTCACACGGTTTAGACGAAGTGCCTCTCCCTAGGATATCAGGTGGGGATAACCGTTAGCATTTTTAATTTCTGAAAGCATAATAAGTGTCACACTGGGGACACTTAAACAAATGTCCTCCACATGGGCTGAGTATAAAAGCTGTTAGAGGAGCAGCCTGGATAGGTGGAGAGGGGCTGGCCTGGTGTTCAGAAGGCCAGTGGCCAGGTCTACTTCAAGCTGTGTCAACACTGAATGAGTCACTTTCTCTCTCCAAACTTTTGTCTTTCCATTTGTGAGATGGGGACAGGCCTATACTTCCTGCCTTACTTGGATGTGAAAATATTTACAAAGTGTCTTATAGGGTATATCTACTTCTTTATTCTTACCTGTGTCCTGAGTGCCACTTATTTGCCAGCAGACCCTGAGCACCCAAGACACACAGCTCTGCCTTTATGTGTGTTTAGTTTAGTCTCTCTTAACTCAGAGACTAAAAGGGACACAGATTCTAATGAATAAGGGCATAATTCTTGCGTTACATGGAGTGCTCACTCCAAAGGAAAACTGTAGAGTGCCACAAACGTTTATAGTGAGGGGATAGAGTACAAACTCACTAATAGATCAACAGTGACACACAACATGAGACTGGGGATCAGTAGGAACAACCCACCCAGTTTAAAATACTGATTCTTGGACCTCTATTCCCAGAGATATGGATTCAGTAGTTCCATAGAAAAGGTTGAGGAGCTGTGTTTCTGTTTTTGCTTTTTTAAGTTTCCCGCATGATTATCACATGCAATCAGACATGGGAACAACTAGGACAAAGGAGGGGAAGAGCAAAAGAGGCAAAGGAACATCTATTGCAAAGGCCCAGAGGTAGAATGGAGGCTTGCTGCTAGATGCAGATCAACTGTACAGGTGCAGGCATCTTCTGAAATCTTCTTAGAAATGCAGAATCACAGGGCTCCTGGGTGGCTCAATCGGTTAAGCATCCAACCCTTAGTTTTAGCTCAGGTCATGATCCCATGGATTGTGGGACAGAGCCCTCCATCAGGCTTCTTGCTCAGTGGAGAGTCTGCTTGGGAATTCTATGCCTCTGCACCTCCCTCACCTCTCTCTCAAATAAATAAATCCTAAAAAAAAAAAGAGAGAGAGAGAGAGAAAGAAAGAAAAGAAAAGAAAAGAAATGCAGAATCACAGGCCCCATCTCAGACTTATAGAGGCAGAAACTGCATTTTAACAAGATGCTTGGGTGATATTTACAGACATTAAAGTACCCAGAAGCACAAAGTAGAAGGCAAGAACTCTGGCTTATATGTCTTGGTATTCTAAGCACCCAGCACATGATAGGCACTCTGTAAATGCAGCTTAAATCAAGTCTTACAGATGCGAATTTTTATTTTATGAGATCTACCCATTTCAGAGACTGTTAAGACTGATGAGAAATGGACACAGGCATATTATCCTCAGGAGCATGTAAACTGGAGCAATCTCTTGAGAGAACAATTTGGCAAAGGCACCAGGACATCAAAAATGCATACCTATTAACTTGGTAACTCCATTTCCAGGAACTTAGAGTAAGAGATTATATAAAAACATCTGCAAAATATATGTCCACCAAGGCATTGTTTATAAGAACAACATAATGAGAAGAGTTTCAATTTCCATTTTAAAAAGACTACACTAATTATTGAATATATATAAAATGAGCAATTCTTACAGCTCTTTATTTTTTTTTTATTTTTTTTTTAATTTTTTTTATTTATTTATGATAGTCACAGAGAGAGAGAGAGAGAGGCAGAGACACAGGCGGAGGGAGAAGCAGGCTCCATGCACCGGGAGCCTGATGTGGGATTCGATCCCGGGTCTCCAGGATCGCGCCCTGGGCCAAAGGCAGGCGCCAAACCGCTGCGCCACCCAGGGATCCCTTACAGCTCTTTAAAGTTGAGTTTATCCACATTTACTGTTGTAGAATGATACCTCTGGTACACTCAAGATCACAAAATAGTCTCAATTTTGTACATGTGTGTGTAGATTAAAAAGAAAAATACATCTAGAAAACATTTTAGAAAGTCATATACCATGATATAGGTCTTATCCCTAGTGGAATGTAATGAGTGGTTTTGACTTTCTTTTTTAGACCTCTCCAGATGGCCTGAAATCATGTACAATAGGTATAGATTGTTTTGCTTATAAAGGATGGAAAATATTTTCATGTTCATAAAAGAAAACAAAACCCTCATTTCAAAAAGTAGAAACTACTCTATTTGGCTCATTGAGTCACTGCAGGAGGCAACAAGGAGGGAGAGTGGAAGGGAGGGGGCTCCTGACAACCTGAAGCTGCTGGTTGCCCCATCTGGCGGTCTCAGCTCTGGCTGTGCCCTGGGATCACCTGGGGAGCTCTCCAACATCACCCAATGCCAGGTTCCCATCTCAGACCAATTAAATGTAAATCTCTTGGAAGTGAGACTGGATGTTGTTATTTTTAGAAGCTCCCCAGGTGACTCAAATGCTTCTAGATGATTCCAAAGAATTGAGATCCCTTGTGAGTCTAGCTTGAAAGACCAAGGAGACAGGTGCATCATCCACCTGCATGTGATATTACTCATGGTGCCAGTGGCTCTTGCCAACAATATTACTTCAATTCAAGCCTTTAGGGTGAAAAAAATAATGATCGGACTAGTGAAAAACTGACCCAAACCACCTTCTAGAATCAGCTGTCCATCTGTGTGAGGGGCCTCCCCTCTGTTTGCTTTCTAGGTGGATGCACAAGGGAACAACAGCACAGTTTGACTATGGGATTGCTCAAAGAAGTGGCTTGCAGGTCTGACTGGGAGTAGAAAGAGCCTCTGTAAAGCTACAGTGCTGAGCGTCATACCCTGGGAATTTGTAAAATGCCTTCTTATTTTTCTCTCCTGTCATACTATCATGTGAACTCGTTCCCTCTAAATGAGTCCGTGGAAATGAGAACACTAATTTATGGTAATGTTCGGGTTTTCTAAGTACCATCAGGTTGGCTGTCCTGGCATAGCTCAATCCTCCTTTGGGATCCACCAAGTCCAGTGTATGTCACAGGGGAATTAGAAGCATCAAGGGGACCCAAGCACAGAAGTCCTTTCTCCCCATTTTTATAATGTCCTAAAAGAATCCTCCTCTGTCTCTTCTCAAGCTGCTTTCCAATGGACTCCTACTTTCCAGGTCATTGGAAATAATGGTGCTCTCCTCTCCACTAGGAAACATTAGATTCTGCGTCCTTCTGTCTGGGACTTGGGTGAGTCTTTGTCTCCAGATAAGACAGTGATCACATCTTGTGATCAGATGGGCAGGCTGCTATCTGACAAGTGTCAGCATTTCTTGTCTTCTGATGCCAAAAAGGATTGCCTGGGTGCTTTAAGCTTCGGTGCGCCAGTATTTGAATTTGTTTTTTTCTGTTTCCTCTGTCCATCCCCAATGGTTAAAGTGACGTTTCCTAATTAGATGATTCCTAAGTCACTATTGGAAAGTAGAAAAAGGCAAAGCAATGAAATGCTAATAGTTGTTGCGATGTTATCGGGTATAAGACTATGCTTGGCTCACCATGGGTTAGCATAAGGTTGGTTTATTCAAAACCACGCTTAAGAGAAAGTGACAGTCTTCTAAGCCATAAATGATTGTATTTTTTTTTCTTTAATGATAACATTAGCCAACATGAACCTAACTGGAAGAACTTTGGGGAGTAGGGGAGTAAATAGCAAAGCTTGAAGTAGATAAAACTTTAGTACTTTTAACCAAAGGCTGTTTGATTCTGCAGCATATATTTTGTTACCAATGATGGAAGAATTGCTGGGGGTGGGGGTGGAGAGAAAAATAACAGAAAGAGGCAACAAAAGAGTAGTTTGGGATAAGCCTTCAAGAATGTTAAGAATGAGTTCTTCTTACTACGGAGTTAAGTTATTCTAGTTTGGCCAGTTAGACTCCATGGGGCCATGCATCCTCCCCCACACGTGTTGCCTGGTGTCCTCCTGGCACGTGCTACTGTTCCACTGTTACTGCATTCATAATAGAGGAAGGGAAAAAGAAACTTTGATAAGGGTGAAGGAAGAAAGATATGCTTTCAGATCCTATTTGGAAAGAGATGCAGAGCCAGAGGGTAAGGTGTGCATCTCTGGTGACCAGAGCATGTGGCATTAGAGGCTGGCATCCTGACTTTTCCACGTTCTAGCTTCAAAACCTTAGATAAATCCCCTAACTTTTCTGACACTCAGTGTCCTCTTCTGTAAAGGATACCACCACCACCCTTCTTATTTTTTTTTAAATTTCTTTCTTTATTTATTTATGATAGTCACAGAGAGAGAGAGAGAGAGAGAGAGAGAGAGGCAGAGACACAGGCAGAAGGAGAGGGAGAAGCAGGCTCCATGCACCGGGAGCCCGATGTGGGACTCGATCCCGGGTCTCCAGGATCGCGCCCCGGGCCAAAGGCAGGCGCCAAACCGCTGCGCCACCCAGGGATCCCCCACCACCCTCCTTATTTTGGAAGTTATGAAGTGCAGACTCTATAGCCTCTAGCCACATGTGGCCATTTAAATTTGAATTAATTAAAACTAAATACAATTTAAAATGTATTCCTTTAGTTGCACTAACCACATTTCAAGTGCCTGATAGACCCAATAGTTAGTGGCTACCAGATAACATGCATAGCAGACAGCACAAAGAGCATTTTCATTATCTACTGAACAGGGCTGCTCTAGGTAGTCCACTGCTCTGGAGCTTCACTGCCTGTATTCAAAGCTCAGCTCTGCCACTTAGTGACTGCATTCATGGTTCTGTGCCTCAGTTTCCCCATCTTCAATTTGGTGGTGGCTAAAAATATTAGTGAGATTAGTGTTGTCATAAAAGTAATATAGAACCTCAGTTAAGAGTCTGACTCTTGATTTAGGATCAGGTCATGATCTTAGGGTCTGTGGGATCAAGCCTCAAGTTGGTCTCCATGCTGGGATGGAGCCTGCTCAAGATTCTCTCCTTCTCCCTCTGCCCTTACCCCACTCACTCTCTCTCTTTCTAAAATAAATAAATAAATCTTAAGTGTGTGTGTGTGTGTGTGTGTGTGTGTGTGTGTGTGTGTGTATCAGTTAAAATCATGCCTGGTACACAGTAAACATCTATAAGTGATGCTATTATTTAGGTGAGGGTTACCTAAGATAAGGCATGGGCAATATTGGATACATAGGAGCGGATGAGCAAATATTTCTACCTTAGATGTGCATAAAATATAGAGGGCAGAGAGGGAAGACACTCT
The DNA here is from genome assembly GCF_018345385.1 of Vulpes lagopus. Lineage (NCBI taxonomy): Eukaryota > Metazoa > Chordata > Mammalia > Carnivora > Canidae > Vulpes > Vulpes lagopus. Next base: position 7,084,499 of record NC_054840.1, read on the forward strand.
TATCTAAGTACTATGATTTGCATCTTAGATATATAATCATTTAACCTCCCAGTTTTTAGCATCACAATAAGAAACTCTTTTTTTGTCTATTTTACCCTTCATCTATTAGTAACAGAATGAGGGAACCCTGGGTGGCGCAGCGGTTTAGCGCCTGCCTTTGGCCCAGGGCGCGATCCTGGAGACCCGGAATCGAATCCCACGTCGGGCTCCCGGTGCATGGAGCCTGCTTCTCCCTCTGCCTATGCTTCTGCCTCTCTCTCTCTCTCTCTGTGTGATTATCATAAATAAATAAAAGTTTAAAAAATTAAAAAAAAAAAGAAACAGAATGAGACTCAGAATCCAAAATTGTAAGGGGAGCTGCTTCAAGCCTTTGATATGCCCGAGAGTAGGTCACCCCTTTCCACTTGGAGATTCCTCACTAACTCAATGGAATGGGGGTTTTGACCAGACCCAAACCATAGGCAGGAAGGACTTACATGCTCAGCCCTTGCCTACAGCAGGTGCTCAGCCCTTGCCTATAGTGGGTGGAACCAATTAAGGATTCTCGATACCAGGCTCTGAATGCAGAGGCTCATTTGTTGGGGTACTCTTCGGTTGTCAAAATATAAAACACAATTCAGTACATCTCTTTTCCCACACCTCTTAGTTCTAGAGGGATTGTGCTTCTTATGGATAGAGGACCATGGGCTCGTGGACCTCATTGATGCAGAACATAGTGCAATGGGCTCTTCTTGGGCTGATTCTAAACAGCAGGCATCATGGCCTTCTTTTGTAGAGAAGGCATAAAAGAATAGGTCAGATCTGAGCAGGTGTCTCCTGGGGGAAGGAAAGAGGTCAAAGACACCAGCAGGTCCACCAGGGCAGCAGGTCCACCAGCCTAGTATGGCAAGGAGACTTTACACTTTCAACCTGAACTTCAGTCTCAGAGAGAGCAACAGCCTCAGGCAGGTCAGCTCCAAGCATGGGTCAAGGTGCAGAGAGGGCCAAACAGTCCAGGTGGACCTGGAAGTCTGTAAACCGTCTGCTACTCTACCTCAAGGAGTATTTGTATTCTTGTTCATATTTGTCAAGCAAATTCTCATATTTCCTTTTCATATATCTTTCCCCTTTGGGACCCCTCTTTCAGCAGAGACATTCCAGGCATCAAGGCACAATGGTTTCTTGATATTGACTCACACTGACCAATACATGGTCACACCAGAATATCATTCTGTGATTCCATGTAATAGTAGCCACTGTATTTGAGAACTAAAAGCATACCAGCAGTAAGGGTCTTCTGGGGGATGTGTCCTTCCTTTTAAAAAATCCCATTACACTGAAGAAGAAAAAAAAAATCACAAGAAGTTACTCCCAAAATAATGATAGTAGGTCACTGTCCAGCTTGCACGTGACATACACACATATACACACACAACTCATGGCTCTCACGGCTATAAGATGAAATCCAAATCTATTAGTGCTGAAATAAAAGTGTTTTGAGAAGGGGGACTTAAACAATTGTGTTGCATGCCTCTAACAGCTCAGGTAAGAAAGATGAGGAGTAAAATATGTTCATTGTATTTAGCACCATGGAAGCCACTGATGACCTCAGCAAATGCAGTTTTGGTGGCAAGCAAAATGTGGAAAGCAGAATACAGAGGCTCAATGACTAGCAAAATAGAAAGAAGGAGAGATAGCCCCTAGGACAGTAGCTGAAGTGTGGCAATAGCTGAGGAGGGGATGGTGTTTGGGGGAAGAGAAGTGTTTTTACTTGCTTGTTTTGTAAGATGAATGTACTGGAAATAATTTGAATTCTTACAATAGTCCATGAAATTGTCAAAATTAGTTGCCTTTGAGGGATGATCTTAGAAAGCAGTCATAGGACTAAGGTATTTGCATTAGGGGCAGATTTTCTATTTTTCCAGCAGGGAGGTTGGCCTGAGCTTTGTGTAGCAACTGAAAGAATCACCACCTCCAAATTTCTGGTGATTCAAACCCACTGTATGACGCTGATTCTGTAACCAAGTCCAAGCTCTGAAAATTCTATCTCCAAAGTGAAAAGAATGGCAATTATAATGGCTAATCTAATTTTATGGGGGAACAGATCCTAAAACAGTTTTCCATAACAAAGATGCAAAGACACATAACTACAAAAATCAAGGATATCTCTTCATGGCCAGAAATAGGAGTATGCTCATTGTTGTGGGATCTTCTGTGTTCTGTTTTGGGTTTTAATTAAAATTTTCTTTTCTGATTTTAAAGGAATACATGCTGCCCACAAAAAAAAAAATAAAGAAATAGAAATCATTCCTATAGAAATACATCTCTACCACCACACAGAAGTCCATATTTTTAACATTTTTGGCACACTGCCTTCAGAAGGAGAGAATGAAATTGGATCTCACTCAATACTCAGTTCTATATCCTTTATTTATAGTAGTTTAATTTAACATGTCCGGAATAATTTTGTGTCATTAAATATTATTTTAGAATAATATTTTAGTGTTTGCTTAGTATTTTATTCTTTGAATAGCCCATAATTGATTTAACTCCATCCTTAGTTTTGGGCATTTAGATTGTCTACAGTTTTTACTACTATAAATAATATTGCATTAGATGTCCTTGAAGAAAAAATTTGCACCTGATTATTTCCACATGATAAATTTACTTTCTAGAACCATTTATGACAATTTACACTCCCATCATCAGTGTGTGGAAATATCCCCACCATCAGCAATGAGTGTCTTTTTTTTAACCTTTGCCAGGCTAATAAGTGAAAATGTCTCCCTTTTTGGCATTTCTTTGAATACTTACGATAATGGACATATTGTCTCATATTATTGAACATTTGTATTTACATTAACAGTTGCTCTTTACTGTACTCTATGAGGAACACATTCAAACTCAAGAACTTGCAGTCTGGAAAAATTTGAACTCAACAGCGTGGAAGCAACCAGTTTTCAGTTGAGTAGCCTATAGGTCAGAAATTCATTTCAAAGTCCCTAAATGAAACCTGGCATTTTTTGGTGAACTAGGGCTGTTGGCATTGGAAGACGCACTCCCAACTTTCAGATTTCCTAAGGAAACGTCTGATAACAGTCAGAAAAGGAATCTGCCCCCAAAGAAGAATTCTCTGGGCTGTGGATCCACAATATACCCTGAGGGGCCTGCAGACTAACCAACCCTGTGCAGGCACCATTCTCAAAAGAGGCTCAGAAATTAGAAATGAATAGTGCACCCAAAGGGCAAAGCACATCTCCATTTTTTAAAAAACACGTTAAATACTCAGGCTATCAAAAGTCTCAACTACTTTCCTCCCAGGTAGAAAAAAAAAAAAAGCAATGAAGCAAATTTAAAAATGTACCTTCTCTTCTATGGTATATATTCTATAATTTAGGAGGTTTTTGCTCCTTTGGTTGGGTAAAAGACAGGTCTACCAGTTGCAGCATGTGACATCTATATCAAAAAGTACAATTCTAACCTTAACTGGATTTTAATATTTTAATATTGTGTATTTTTCACTCAGTCTTCTCTTAACTTAACAAATATAAAAGAATCAAAAATGTAAAAAAAAATAATCAAAAATGTAGAGATGATTTATTTATAATTAGACATACTTACAGATAATTTAATTTCAAAGGAATTTGTGAAGGCATTCAACAAAAAGAGAATTTTCTCATTTATAAAATCTGAAAGTTTGGGCCAGTTGATTTCTCAGATTTTCTGTTCTGTGATTTTATGCACAAATACAAATAGTAATTAACAAAGAAAGTCATCTTACACTGCAATCGGTATCTCAAGATCACAAGGATTATTACAAATAGCTATTATAAATTTTGTTTCTTATAAAGAAATACTTTGTGCCCAACAGTCTTTTAAGCACTGCGGAGGAATCTTTATTCTACAAATATTTATTAATTACCTGCTATGTGCCAGTTCCTGCTGTGGTCACTAGGGATTCTGCAAAGAGAACAAAATCCCTACTTTCAAGGAGTTCACAGCCTAGAGGGAGAATGCAGATGATGAAAATAAAAACAAATAAATATCAAATGGGGATAAATTACTCAAAACTAAATAGGTAGATAAATGGATAGATGAATGGCTAGATAGAAAAAAGAACAGGAGGGTAAGAGTACGAAGGAGAAGGCTACTTTTATTTAGCTCAGGTAGTTTGGGAGGCCCTCTCCCTGTAGGGCGACATTCCAGCTGAGACTGGAATCATGAGAAGGACAAAGCCAGGCAAAGACTTGGGGCAAGAGATCTCAGGTAGAGGAAGAAGAGCAACCCTTGAAATAATGGGCAGTTTGCTGTGTTTCAAGAATGGAAAGGAGGACAGCATAGCTGCACCAAGGAGAAGGCTGGCCGAGATGAATTCAGGGGTGAAGTAGACACCAGACTGTGTAGGGCCCTCTAGGCCATTGCAAGGAGTTTGGATTTCTTTTTCTTTCCCAAAAAAAAAAAAAAAATGGAGTGTTTTAAAGAGACCCTGGCCCTCAAGTGTATAACAATCTGTGCAAGGCAATTGAAAAACACATGCTGACTTGGGGGCTCCATAGGAAATCCAGAGAAGAGGAGGCCCAAGTAGTTAACACACATTTAATGGCAGATGGAATATGAGCTGGGTTCCAAAAGAACATGAAAATGTGGATGGCTGTGGGGGAAAGGTGAGAAAAATAGTAAAAAGAAAAACTAAGAAGTAAAATCCTTGTAATCAGTGGGGAGACATACTGTGTCACACTAAACGGTCACTTGATTGGCAGGCCTACCTTCCTGGCCATCCAGGAGCTCCTGGAGGAATGGGCCATCTTCCTCCTTCTGTCCCTGCATCTTGCACACATGGTGCCAGACATTTACTACATGCTCCGAATCCCATTAAAGCAGATGGTGTGTATTGAGAACAGTACAAACGAAGAGTAGAGTGGGGCTGGATGAGCGGAGTCAGGCTTTGTTAAGAGCTGGAAGCTCATGGAGCCTGTAAGATGACCGACATCGATTAAAATTAAGATTTTGTCCACTTGTCTGTTTATTGCGATATCACATAAAAATGGTCATTATCAAAACTTGAAGTGTCCACTTAGAATTATCTGACTCAAAATGCAGACTCTTTAGAAGAGTAGAAATTTCCTTTGGGCATAGTGGAGAGAATCCCAAAGACACAGGTGATGGGCCTCCAGAATAACTGAATCCACAGTACAAAAGACACAGTGAATAGAGAAAACAAAACAGTTTCAAATATGAGCTCCGCACCCAAAGGCACAAAGTCAGTTACCCAGTTATTGCTTTGTGTTTAGCCTCTCCGGGGAGAGTAGCTGCAGGGTTGTACCTACTGAAGGATTTTCCAGAGCAACGCTGGGGAAGCCAGATGGTTAATCATGTGCATAAGAGCATTTGGAAGACTTCTACAAGAGCCATGCTCCTCCAAACTGGGATGAGGAAATGCCCACTGAGGCCAAGCCACCAGGAAGGGTGCTGAGGTACATTAAACACCCCTGCCCATTCCCTTAGCTCCTAGGAAAGAAAAATATATTTTAAAGGAACATTACCACATAGAAAATTGGGCAAATGCCTAAATTTCCTTTGGGGATCATCCTAAGCCTGGAACATACAAAGAAAATGTAGATAGCTCCAGTTGGCTTTTTAAAAAATTTTTTATTTTATTTCAATTCAGTGAATTGAAATATAGTATATTTTTAGTTACATAAATATGGAGCAGCAGGAGAGTAAGGGAGACCCACATTACCACATTGCCTGGAGTGTGGCCTTCGATATGTCACTTCAGTGCTCCGGCCGCAGAGCCGCTCACCTCAAAGTAACTGAGTGAATTACTCTACCAAGGGTATTCTAGAGGAACACTGGGCAAATGTAGTTTGGGTTAAGTTTTTGTTAGTAATTAGGGATGGAACTTTGGAGAGAGGAGAGTATAGAGAAAGGCTGAGCCACGTATTTTCAGAAAAAAAAAAAGAGAGAGATAGAAGTGTGCCGTAGCGTAGAACTAGGAAGAGATAGGTCTAAGGAGTATGAAAAAGGTATGTGGGCTGAAGAATAACTCCTCCAAGGATGCCCACATCCTAATACCTGCGTTGACAAACAGAGAAGCAGAATGGGAAACTTTTCCAAACAGAAATTTCGTCCCAGACCAGGTAAAAACCAATTATCTTCATTGTTTATTTCTGGCAAGTAAGGTTAAAATGATTTCTCATTTTGTTATGCTTGGTGTCAAAAGCAGATGAATTTTGGATTTAATACCTGTCGTTAAAGGAAATCACTATTCACTTTTACAGAATTTATTGTGGAAGTACAGGAATGAGCATATCAGAGTCTCTAAGTTTACATATCAGATGCACAGACTTCTGCCCATTGCAGAAAAACCAGCCTCAAAAAAATTGCAATAGAATTACTTTGCCTGGTACATAGCAGCACATAGTGAAAGAAGTTATGTTATCGTCACGGCGCTTCATATTCTCTTTTATAAGAAAAGTTATGCAACCTCACCCCTTGCCATGTAACTTCGCTGTCTCCAATGAAAGGAATATACATCCCACCCCACTGACTTTGAGTGTGGTCATTTGCCTCACCTTAACCAGAAGAAAATCCATGGAATTCCAGTTCCAACCAGAAGCAGAAGAGGCCTCCTACATTCCCGCCAGTCCCTTGTTCTTGGCCTGTGCCACAAGAGAACAGCGTGCGGCAGGTAGGCATTGCTCCTTTAGCCTGAATCTCATGTCTGAGAAGACATGTGGAGACTCACAGTCCACAGTGAGGAGAAACCTCGAAGCCAATCCACAGCCTGGGGTAGAGTCTAGCAAGAGAAAAGAGACAATTGTCATTGTTGTAACGTTGAAATCTGATGTCGTTGGTTACTGCGGCCAAAGCTGATCCATGCACTGGGTGCATTTTAGAAACAGAAAAAAGAAACAAGGTTTGAAAAGGAAGCTGAATGGGAGAAACCTTTTTGGCTCTTAGCCCCTCAATGGTCATAGATCCAAACTCCCCTTTAGAAACTTTCCAAGCAAAACAAAGCCAGCTGGGCCTCAGATTCTGCGTACAGTATAAATGGGGTGGCGCACGGTTAAGGAATGTGGAAGGTGGTCACAGAATACTTGAAGTGGGTTCGATGAATCAAACGTTTCACAAAGACCACCTGGGAAGATTATTAGCACTATGAAAGTCAGGAACCCTCCTTTTGAAGTCAGCAATATCTGAGTCAATTTGTCAGGCACCAGCGTTGTATGATTTAGGACACAAATGCACACACGCACACACACACACACACACACACACACAGGGCTAGACTGATCAAAAACATCTTCCTTAACTGCTTTGTCATGGTCCCAAAATGTCAACAGTGATAAACTGCAGCCTACCCGAGAAGTAGAAGTCAAAACGGGATTGATCTGGAAGCTGTACCATTTGAGACACGGCTGATCACTGAAGAAATTGAAGATGTTTCGTCTGGGGAAGATAAAACTCCCAAGAGTTACGTCCGTTGCCTTCGACAACATGAAGCGCTTTCCTCCTAATCTGTACGGATAACGGAGAGCAAAACCGGGGACCACAGGGGAAAGCCACCAGGACGCAACTCTCGATTCCCCGTACTGGGATGTTCTGTTGGGTGGAGCAGACTCTGGGATGGGGACACACCCGTCCCAGGCCACCCAGCAAACAGGTAAAGCCGCTGACAGGCAAGTGTCATCCAGTCCGAGCGCAGACACAGAGCCGAATCTGGAAGGCCTGGAAGGACTAGAAGAGCAACAGAAGCAAGGACGTCAGCAGAAATCCCAACATCAAGGACTCCGGCTGAGCGAGCTGCAGTAAGTGGCAGGCATCAAGGTCCAAAGGGGAGCATGTTTTCAGGGATGGGGCGATGACTCTAGGTGAACCCCCTTGTCCTAGCCACCTCCTCGTGCGTGCGCCTCTTGCCGAGAAAAGTCAAGGGCATGAAAGAATGAGAAGAGGTGTTAACACCCAAGGGCCCAAGCAAATCTGCTAAGAAGCCCGTTTAGATCACGAGACACAGGAAAGGAGAAGGCCGCTCTCCACCAGCACCAGAAAGGGGAACACACATCCTTGGAAGGAAGGAACCAGGGCATAGAGTCTGCAGCCAGAAGACACCCAAGGGAGCTCCAGCAGAGAAAAGCTCTGGGTGAGGCCTGGGCAGCAGGCCAAGGGTGCTCTGAAAACTGCCTGGGGAGCTGGACGCGGTAGAAAGGGGCTCTCAGCAGTCGGGGATTGAGGAGCAAGGAGATGCTGGCTAGCACTCCCGTGGCCCTCACCCTGTGCAGGGTGCTATGCTAGAAGCTTCACTCATGCTAAGCCCTGTGCTCCTCACTGCAGCCCCGTGAGCTAGTACCATTATTTTTTTATGGATTGCAAAACTGAAGCACAGAAAAGATCCAGCCAAGGTCACTTAGCTAGTAAGGGCAGAGCCAGAATTTGGACCCAGAGAACTCGAGTCCTGAATTGTGTTCTGGAACCGGAAGCTCAGCCCCAGAGGAAGAGAAGTAGCAGGTCAGTGGGGAGGAGGGTTAGCACCAGACTCCAGGATATGGGAGTAGGCGGGGGGAGCTCAGGCCTGTGCCTCATCAAAGCAGGCACCTTCGGGGCCAACTGTGGCCTGGTGTTGCCAGGGGACATCGATGAGAAGAACCTCGCAGCAATCCTAACCGACCGACTCCGCAAAGGGGCTGCTTCTAACAGCCCATGTTCCCCGCTGCTCCAGATGTTCCGCCAAAGGCTGGGCAGCTACAACCAGGGGATGTCACAGGACGGATTTTTTTGTAATCCCCTGGTGTATTTGCAAAATCACGCTGGAGTGATGTGGGGCTGTTTACTGTTTTGTTAGGCTTCATTTCCTTCCTCTCCTCACCTCCAAAGGCAGGCTCCAACCTAATTCGATAATCCTACCTATTCAGTGAACTCCTAAGCCGTGATTATTTTCATCCTGACACAAACCTGCTTTTACCATCATTACACATGGAGTCTGCTGAACCCTCAAGCACGCCGGCAACCACCACAATGATTCCTCTCTCCTCCCAGGGGCCCTGTAAGCCGTTCTTAGTTATAGCTGCGAAGTATTTTGAGAAACTTGAATTAAAGTGGTAGAGAAAGCACAACACACATTTGTTGCTCATCTTGGAAAGACAACAGCAAAGAGCTTCCAAAACTATCTTCGATTAACATAATCTGAGGGTAATGAATATGGATATTGTCAATAGTCACTTGGAAACATGTTTTCTCGTACATTTTGTTCTCTCCAGTACATTTCCAACCAAGAAAGAAAATGCCCCAAGTCCCTGTTTGCATCAATAAAGCAAACACTCAGAGGAATTACAGAGGGAACAGAGCTAGGAACGCTCACCACCCTCAACCTTCGTTCCAGTTGGTTCTCTATGTCTACATCACGTTTCTGATTATCTATCAGATAAAAGCCGTCACCTCCCTAACAAAGCTTGCTTCATTTCTCCGCGTCCGTGTGACAGTTTCTGATGAAGGCTGATCAGACAAGTATCCCAGAGGGTGTCTCCATCACTCGGGGGCCAATGCCAATGCCAATGCCAATGCCATGGCCGCACAGACCCTCGCTCACCCCTTCAGCCCCCTGTTTTGTATCCTTCACGACCAGTGTTAGTTTGCTAGGGCTCCTTTAACAAAGCACCACAAACTACGTGTCTTAAAAACAAAAACGTATCATCTCCCAATTCCGAAGGCTGAAAGTCTTCAATGAGGGTGCAGCAGGGCTGGCCCCTTCTGTGAGGAAGATGCACACTCCATGGCTCCCTCCCAGCTTCTAGTGGGTTGCCGGCAATCCTCGGTCTTCCTTCGCTTTTAGATGCATCCCCCTGGCCTCTGCTTTCATCTTCACACCTCATTCTCTCTGTGCCCAAATGTCCTCTTTTTACAAGGACATCAGTCATAGGAGATTAGTGCCCACCCTATTCCAGATGACTTCATTGAACCAATTACATCTGTAACCACTATCTCCAAATAAGGGGGCATTCTGACCGCTAGGGTTTGAGAAGGCTTCAGCATAGGAATCCAAGGGGGTTGGGACTCAACATCTAACACATCCCTCCTCCCTCCCTGGAATGAACCGGTTTTATCTGTCATCCTGTGTAATGTGTTATATTCTTTCTTCACTGAACATCACTGTTTATGTGGTCTCATTTTTCTGCAATAGACAGACTATGCTGTATAATAAGAAAAATAATGAAAGACAAGCTTTCCAGGAAAAAAGCAAAAACAAACCTGACTCCTTGCATTGTGATTGAGGTGCTCATCACCTCCCATTCTAGACGTACAGCTCCATGAGAGCAGAAACCATGTCTTTGCACCGCACCCCCCCAAGCCTAACACCGTGCCTGGCACATAACAGATGCTCTGTATATATTGGCTGACTTGAAATTAAATAGATATATACATTAATTTCTCACAAGAGCTCAGTCGAAGCAATTGTTCTTGCAGCATCCCTGGTATATATGTGACACATTTTCTCACAAATCTGGAAATCTTAAAAAAAAAAAAAAAAGGAAAAGGGAAAAGACTGCTGACACGCTAGGCTTTGAAATGACTGCTGTATACAGTGGCACTATGCACCTGTGGTGATATTGAAGGTGTTGTCAAGAATTAAAACACAGTATGAAGCAACACTGTCAAATCTAGGAGGAAATTAAGCCAGTAGGTCCATCACCCAACCCCTGTGAACCAAAGGACCTCATTTCACCTGATTCTTCTAATTAGGTTGTGTTTGCAAAGCCTCTACAAGCAGACAAGTGTGACATTAAGTGCTAAGTAGTATTAATTAATAATATTGGTAGATTACAGGGGCTGGTACTGCTTGTAAATGTAAATGTCCTAGGCTTGTCAGCACAGTAGTTGGCATCAATGTTCAGCTGTACTTTAGGAGCTCTTTGTAGAATTGTGTAACGCTTCCGCCTTCCAAAGAAGGTAGCTTCATCTCATCTTTGCACTCTCTAACTTGTCAGAACTTTGGAAATCATCTAACATAATAGTTCTCAGCTCTATCAGACCCAGCACCTCTTTTCTGTAATAAAGGTTTGGTTATATTTCTCTTTAATATCCTGAAGCAAAATGCATGAATAAGCTACGTGTATTATAACATATCTCAGTGTGTAAACACAGGCCAGCACACAGGGAGCTGTCAGATGCTTTTACTATGTAAGGGATCACCGTCCGCGTGCCAGTTCCAAACGGCAGGCTGTCACAGGTGTGCTGCATGGGAGGTGCTGTGCCATGGGTGGCGTTGTAAGGGGGGCCTTGAGTTTCTGAAGCGATGAAGAATTCTTTTCGGTTCCAGACCAAAGAATTTACAATCATCCTTTCATTTACTCTATAGTTGCATTCCTGGAAAAGTCAAAGCACTTGTGTATTAAAACCATTCCTGAAAAACCCCATGTGTTTATACATGAAACAATTAGGTTTTACGTTTGGATCATCATAACCAGAATTTTCATCTACAAAAATGTCTGTGAGCTTATTGAAAATTGGATGACACCAATCGGGTTAGCACCTCTGGGGCTCACCCACCACATGCCAGGAACATTTCCTCTTCCTCAATCTCGGAGAGCAAACAATGCTCAAAACGGTTTTTCAGTTTATTTGAGAGCAAAGTTCCAAAACAACTCGATGGGGTGGGATCGTCCCTCTTGAAAGTCACAAGTCTAATTTTACATCGTTGTATTTGGAAAAACGAGGATGTTGTGTCCCCAGAGAATATGCCCCCAAATTACAGACCAAGTCTTGGCAGACCCAGAGCAGGTGAGCTTTTCCCGTGTGCCAGGCATTGTCTTAAGCTCTCTATAGACACTAATCTAATCTTCACATCAACACTAGGCAGGAGGCTTCATTATCCCCATTATACAGTTGAAACTGAAGCACAGAGAAGTGGAGTAACTTACCCAAGGTCCCACAGCAGTAAGTAGCAGAGCTCTGACTCAGACCTTCTTCTTCAGAACGACTCGGGGACACAGTGCAAACGACAGATTGTTGTTTTGGACTGGAGGCCACACAAAAGGGGAAAGGCAACCCTCCTGCATTATGAGTACACAGGACAGACCCACTCAACCAACTCAGTATATTGACCTCCAGCCACACCTCCAAGTGAGAGCCTGTTCCTGCTCGGTCTCATCATCTCCCTTCTTGTGTTTTTCCGCAGGCATTCATGCCCAGAAGAAGGCTGCTTTGGGTCCCTCCGGACCTTTCCTAAAAAGGAGATCCTTGCTCACTAGATGAGTTCCAGAAGCATCCACTAAGGCTCCCATAGCCCTCTTCCATCAGTCGACCTTCACCGTAACCCCTATCAGCCAAGATGAGTGGCTTCCTTGCCTCCCTGGACCCCCGGCGGGTTCAGTGGGGGGCCGCCTGGCATGCCATGCACTCCAGGATCCTGCGCACCAAACCAGTGGAGTCTATGCTTGAGGGAACTGGGACTACCACAGCCCATGGCACCAAGCTAGCCCAGGTGCTCACCACCATGGACCTCATCTCACTTGGCGTTGGCAGCTGTGTGGGCACTGGGATGTACGTGGTGTCTGGTCTGGTGGCCAAGGAAATGGCAGGACCTGGTGTCATTGTGTCCTTCATCATTGCAGCCGTGGCATCCATATTATCAGGTGAGTGTCTCAGTACAGTGGAAGGCCTGTGGAAAGTGTGCTTGCCAGTCTGTCACTGCTCATCCTGCACTTCTAGAATATTCATTAGTGAGATGTATGAAGTGTCAGCAAAGAGGTCGTTGGGCTCCTTTTTTGCCTTGACTGCCAGGGAGTTCGAGACTCAACTGTAGTAGCTTCCTTTTTCTTTTTTTTTTTAATTTTATTTATTTATTCATGAGATACACAGAGAGAGGCAGAGACACAGGCAGAGAGAGAAGCAGGCCCCCTGTGGGGAGCCCAATGTGGGACTCGATCCCAGGACCCCGGGCTCATCCCCTGAGCCGAAGGAAGATGCTCAACTACTGAGCCACCCAGGCGCCCCTTTGCTTGTTTTTTGATACAAATAATTAATCTGGTGCCCGGCTTCCTCCCAACTTCTCATTCCCTGTCATGTCCTAATAGCTCCATTTTTATCGTAACTCTCCCTTTCAATGGAAGATAGGTCAATCCCTTTGTGGGGAAGTGGATATAGCGAGGATTATAAATAATACATAAAGGGGTAGGCAGAGGAGCAAAATGACAAGTCACTAAATCTGATATGATTGGGATTTGATGAGCCAAAAACTGGCATTGTGACCCCCAAGCAGGAGGAAACCAAGCTAGGAAATATAGAGCCATCATGAGAATCACAAAGCACCATCTGCCACAAGCGCTTCAACAGATTGTATCCTACAGAAGTAGTTCAACCAGTGCCATCGCTCCCCTTGAGAAAGAATCATAAAACTCATTTTGTCAATAAGGTACCAGGACTTATATATTGATAATTTGTGAAATGGCTCTCCTATTTTCCTTTTCCTTCTCCCTCCTTCTCTCTTGAGCTGTGATCCACAGTATCTTCTTCCCAGGAATAGGTCAATAGATACTAACTTGGAAAAGAAGGAAAAAAGAACATATCCTGCTTCTTGAGCATTATATTGCATGAAGTGTTGCTGGGTTTTTGGTGGCAAATCATGTGGGTCAAGTCATGTCCTGGCAGGAAACCTCATGGCCTCTTTCACTGCTTCGGAAGCAAGAATGCTCACGTGCTTCCGGATTCCCGCATCCTAATGCATGCCATCATCACAAGAAAAGTTCTACATAGATACTGTATGTCCAGACTAGCCTTCGTCCGTGGGGAATGCACAGGCCAGGAACACACAACCAGAAAGTGCACCGGTTTATATTTGACATCTTTTTAACTTAATGAGGGAAATAATTCTAGACTGATTCTATTTCTCTCTCATCATGGCTTACTTCTGTTGGTTATAGAACGATCCCTTTTCCTGAAGTCATCTCTAAGATGTATCGATAGCCTAATAATTGAGGTTCCTTCAGAAAAGAGGACTCTTTTCTTATAAATGAAAATAAATTATTCACATGGGTGAATTCTGTGGATACTTCAAATGCCTTTAACCCAATTGCAATCATTTCTAAGCTTATTGCCAAAGAAACTATTTGGAGGAAGTTGCCAGATTCCTATTCACTATAAATTTATAGATCTAGAGGACAAAAATAGCAATAGTAGGACAAGAGACAGACATATAACCAGGGGTCCCACCAAAAGCACAGAGCAGAGGACTAAGAGTCCTATCCAGTTAATGCAGACTGACCACTCTCCTCTAGGTCCATTCTGTTATGGTCCCGTCCTCCAAACTACAATGAATCCTGCAAACAAATCACCCACACCGCATCCTTCATAGCACTACATTACATTTAGAAACCAGATCCAGGCTCGGTTGTATTCTGGAAGGCTGTCGCCCAGTCAAGGTGCCCATAGCATTATATAACCCAGACTTTTCTGCTTCTCATATGGAGGACCCAAGGCTGATCCAGCCAGTGCTCTGTTGGGACCAGCTTCCACCTGCTGCAAGAGTCCTAATTGTACACACCTCTCCCTAACTTTGCATTCAGCAGGGTCATGTTGATAACTTGAAATTAGCCATAGTGGGCGCATTTATACCATAAAAATCAGCGAATGCTCCAAATAGAGTTTGATTGGTTGCTTGGTCAGTTGGTTGGTTGGTTATTTTCAGAGAGTCAGTTGTTAAGCATTTACCAACACACCACTGGCCCAGCTCTACTGAAGGCCCTGGAACTGCCCTATCACTGGTGTCTTCACCACTGCACCAAGCACCTAAAGAAAACCCCTGCCTCTCCTGCAATCAGGGACTTTGGAACCTGGCTCTGCCCCTGACTGGCTGTGAGACCTTGAGCAAGTTCCATAACTTTTCTGAGCCTCAGTTTCTCCACTTTGAAAATGGTCATAACAATAGCTCCTTCAGAGTCACTGTGAAGATTAGAGATGCCTGGAAGTGCCTGCTGCAATGTCTAGCACACAGCACTAAATAAGCAGTTGTTATTATTATTGTGTGCCAAACTCTGTATTCAGAGCTTGCCATACAGCATCACATTTAAGACTCGTAACATCTTGGTGCCATGTGTAGGTGGCTTAGTTGGTTGAGCATAAGACTCCTTGTTTCAGCTCAGGTCATGATCTCAGGGTCGTGAGATCATGCCCCGCATCACATGGCACTGGGCTCCTCGTTCAGTAGGGAGTCTGCTTGAGATTCTCTCTCCCTCTCCCTCTCCCCCTTCCCACAGGTCCTCTCTCTCTCTTTCAAGTAAAGAAACAAATCTTTAAAAAAAATTAATGATATCTCTTCAAGATAGGTTTTATTCTCTCCAGTTTTACATGTGAGAAAATTGAAATTTAAATACCAGAACTTAGATTCAAATTTGTTATACCAACAACATCTTTCAACGTTGACTATAAATTTAAATTACTTGGGAAAACTTTTTTTTTCTAAAGAATGGTTTGAGGGAGAGAAGTCAATTTTATTGAGTTATAATTACATACAGTAAAATGTAGCCCTTTAAATATACAACTCTATGAACTTGGCTAACACCTATAATTATGTAACCTCCACCAGAATCAAGATACAGAAGAGTTCTATCATCCCCAAATAATTCTTCATGTTACTTCTTTGCAAATCTCCTCTCCTCTACCCTCAACCCCTGGCAACCACTAATCTGTTTTCTGTCCCTATACCTTTGCCTTTTCCAAAATGTCATATACGTGGAATCATTCAGTACATAACCTTTTGAGTCTGGTTACTTTCACTTGGTATGAAGCATTTAATATTCATTCATATTGTATGTATCAGTGGGTAGTTCCATTTCTTGAGTAGTACCCTATTGTATGGATATACTACAGTTTATTTATCCATTTATTAGTTGAATGTTGAATTGAGTTGCTTCCAGTCTGGGATCATTACAAATAAAGCCATTACAAATATTTATGTACAGGTTTCTGTGTGAACACAAGTTGTCAGCTCCCTTGAGTAAATACCTAGGAGTGGAATTATCAGATTGTGTGGTAAGTGGAGGTTTAACTTTATAATAAACTGCTAGACTCTCTTCCAGAGTGACTGTATTATTTTTCATTCCCACCAGCCATACCTGAGAATTCCAGTTGCTCTGTTCCTTGCCAGCTCTCAGAATTGTCAGCTGCTGCTTTTTGTTGTTGCTTTGTTTGTTTGCCATTTTAAAAGGCATATAGAGATATTTCAACGTGGTTTTCATTTGCATTTCCCTAATTGCTAATATTTAAAGCATCTTTTTATGTGTTTATTTGCCATTCATCTTCTTTGATGAAGTGTTCAAATCTTTTGCCCTTTCTTTAATTGGATTCTTCATTTCCTTATTATTAACTTTTAAGATTTTCTTACACACACACACACACACACACACACACACAAAGATTTTCTTACACATTCTGGATACAATTCCTTTATTAGATATGTGATTTTGCAAATATTTTCTCCCAGTTTGTGGCTTGTCTTTTAGTTTTCTTAGAATTCCTATTTATTTCCTTTTTAAAATGCTGATGCCCAGGCTCTACCTCGAGAGATTCTAATTCAGTCAGACTGGAGTAAAGCTCAGGGAATTTTTTTTTTAAAGCCTCAGAGAAGTCACATGTGCAGCCAAGGTTAAGAACTACTCTTTCACAAGGACCAAAACTTAACTCCTGCTTCAGCTATAACCTGCAAAAAGAGAAAACCTAGGTTAGGATATAAATTATTTGGCCAGCAGATTCTTAAGAGATTTTCTCGGCTCTGTGGCATCATCCTCTGTGCCATGCAAACCAGCTCATAACATGAAGCAAATCTGACTAAGAGAGAGCCACTTCCTCTACAATATGACCAGAGCCAAAGTTACAGTGACCCCAAGCTCCTCCTACCAGTCATGCCCCAGCCCAGTAATGTCCACAGCCTTATCACAGGTAGAGGGAAACTTATCAGAGGAAGCAGCTTATGCTGTAACCTTTACCCTCTGTCCATAAGGTCTTATCTACCCTTTAATAGTTCAACAGGCCACAACCAGAACCCAGGCCCATACCAAACCTAGAAAACTCTTTGAATACACCAGATTAATAAACGAGATAGGGGGAAATAGTTTTTCTTCCTGGTTCCCACCTACAACCATACTGAGAGATTGAGGGACGGAAGCAGGATGGCTTCCAGAGGTTCTCTAATTCAGTTGACTCAGGGTGAAGCACAAAGCAAAGCCACCATGCCATTGACATCTGGCCTCCAACTCAAAGCCCTAAGAGCATCCTATGAACTTGAGTGAGGACTCCTGCTTTGACTTTTTCTCCTAAGTTTATTTCCAGTTCTCTTTTAATATTATTACATTTGAACCCCAAACAGAATGTAGGCCTGAATGACTCCTGAGCTCATGCACGTCCTACAATGACCCTTTAGGCCCATATCTCAAATAGGGATTAAGTGACAGTGTGCTTACACGGCATCGGTCCCCAGGCTGATGCACAATACCAGTAAGTTTTATCATCTACTCATAAGAAACTTTTGACAAAAATCTAATAAGATGTGATTCAGTAAAGATGTATTGCGTACCCACCATCTACCAGTCCTAGGGCAGTACCAAAAACAAGTAAGAAATTGTTTCTACTCTAAAGGACCCATTGCTTATTGGTAGAGGCGAACACCCAATGGGATGGGTAAGTATGGCAATAATGGTAGTAATAATAGTAGTAATAGCAGCAGCAGCTACCATTTCTTGAGTACTTCCTGCATACCAAAAGAGTTCTAAGTGCTTAACATGTTATGTTACTTAAGCCTCACATCGACTCTATGTGATAAATGGTGTCATTATCCTTACATTACAGATGAGAAAACAGCGGCGTGTAAAAAGTCTGGGAACTCGCCTTAGGCACCTGATTAAGAAGTGACAGAGCAGGGAATAGAGTGAAAGCAGTCTGACTCCAAAGCCCACATTGTAATCACTGCTCATCTGCTACCATATTAGCAGATGAGGGTCAGATTCAATCGCACACAACAGAAAACCAAAAATGAGAGACAATCTCACCTCTTTCTTGTGTAGAAAGAATCTGGAGGGCGGCTGCTATTGTGGCTCTGCAGTCGTGGGGACTCAGGCCCATCTTTGTGCTCTACCACGGAGGGTGCTTGGCTTCCATCCTTAGGGTGACTTCAGGATCCAAGATGGCTTCTGGAGCTGCAGTCAGTGCATCCAAGTTCCAGAAGGCAGGAAGGAGAACAGAAAGTTGAGGCAGGTCATTTCCCATATTTCTGTCCCCTTTTTAAGAGACTTTTTCATGAGTCCTTCTCTATAACTTACATTGGTTGAAACAATTGGTCCCAGAAGTGAGGCTATGAAGGGTAGTCTCTGACTGGCTGTATTGTCAACCCCAGTATTCCAGGAGCTCTGTTGACAAGACAGAAGAGGAAAGCTGGCTGTCACTGCCACACCTATAGTGGATGCACAACCCCCAGGCCCTCTAGCTTGCTGAGGTCAAGTTGTTCTGAAATATTTAAGTAAAATTGGTTCTTATTCTCAGTAAATGTATGATTGGAAAATCTAGAGTCCCCCTCAATAACTCAGTAAATGTACGATTGGAAAATCTAGAGCCCCCCTCAATAACTTGTGAGGTAAGTCTCACGACTAATTATCCCAACCCTGAATTTGATCCCACAGAGTCTCTATCTCTCTACAATCTAATCCCAGCCATTCTCCAAAGAATATTGTCCCCTAACTAAAATGGTCCATCAGGATCATTCATGAAACAAAGTGGGTTCTTAGAGGAGGGGCTTGGGGGCCAAGCGGGAAGGTCTGCCCAAGGGGACAGGCCAAGAGATCATTCGGTCAGTAAAGAAGTTCAGCAACACGAGCAGATCCGTATTGTAGTAACACGGTGGGGAGAGAGTGGAGGGGGCGACACTGGTTATGCACGTATTGTACAGAACAGGCAAGGGGTTAAGAGTGGAGATGGGAAGGAAGCTTGGGATGTGGACAGTGTGAGCGTGGGTGGGCGAGGAAGAGTGTGGCAGAGGGGCCCACGTTCTCTCCGCTAAGGAAAGGCGTAGCAAATGAAAGTGTATTTGAAATAATGTCATGAGAATAACGGATTTACAACACAGTTCTGGTGACAGAAAGTGAAAGTAGAAGCAGAAAACCCAAGGAAAAGGGACCCACCGCCACTGAACACCACCGAGGACAATAAGCAAGTCCATGTGTGCAGAACACCAAGGAGGGGCTCCCACCTAGCACCTCCTTCCCATCCTCACCAACACAGAGGAGGGAAGGGTGACTTCATTTCTTCCCTCAGCTGAGGAGCCAGACAGTCAGTGGTTAAAGTAACTTCCAGAGAGGCTGGCAGATACTTAGTGGCAGGACCAGAAGCCCACCCCCAGAATGCAGGGCTCCAGAGCTCCTGCTCCTCCATCAGCAAGTGCTGCTGAGACCCTTGGAGCCACGCACCCAAAAGGCAATGAGGCCCATAGGGCTGAGTAGCATTTTTCTTGGCATTCTTAGTTTATGGTTTAGCCCTAGGGCTTATAATTTGAATTTCCTGCCATCCTCATTTGCTTTTTGGCATCATCTGATCCATCATCAGGCAAGACCAGGGCCACCAAGTCCCTGGGAAGTGGCAAGGCCAGTAGCGCCCTGTCAAGCAGATGCCTTTCCCACAGGCGAGGCTCCCCAACCTCCTCCCAGGGCTGGACCTCCACAAAGCCTAAGCAGGATCTCTGAGTTGTGGTGCTCATCTCAGGTTGGATTTTCATGACCGAGGAAGATTTCTAGAGACTCCAAGTCTATTTAGATAGTCTGCTGAGTTCCCTTGTTTTGTCTTTCAGAACAGATCATTTTCCCCTCCTCCAACTGAAGCCAGACTAGAGAGGTGAACACAGGAGGGCTGGCCCTTCTGCATCGCTGATGGCTCCCAGTGATCTAGGATCACTCATTCATTCTACAAGCTCACATCCCTTTGTTTGCCCAGAACACTGGAAACACTGAAAGGAAATGGAAAGATAAACAGATTCATGCCAGTCTTCAAGCTTCTGGAAAACTAGTTCTCCAAGATAGTGTCCAAACGCACAGCTCTGTGTCGACATCTTCATAAGGATAGCAGCTACCCTCAATGTTGTAAAGTCTCTAAGACATAGACTTGGTTAAAGTTAGTCATTATTATTATTGCTGTTGTCGTTTTTATTATTATTAATCCAATACTGTGCCCCAAGCACTGTGCATTTAATGCTCTCAACTTCCCTCCTGGGTGACCACTCGTGTCCACATTTTATCAGTCACAACAGCTAAACCACTGGGGACTTCCGACGTATCATCTGGCACTAGCTACACACAGCTACGTAATCCTCCCAACAAATCCTACAAAATAAGTACCATTGTATATGAATTTTGCAGATGACAAATATGAGGCTCAGAGAGGTGAGGTGACTTATCCAGGCCCTTAAGGCAGTCAGTGGCAAAGGTTGAACCTACATTTGAATCTGCCTGGCAACAGGGGCTATTAACCCCCAGCTACTTTATGCACACACATGCCCCTAAGAACTCACCAAGAGAACCAAGTGAATCAAGAAAACCTTCACTCTTATTAGGGTTTCAAAAGGACCCGTGGCTCACCCTACTCTACTGATTAGTTGAGCACTTTTCTGGATCATAACTTTTGTAACCCAGGTCACGAAAATACTTTCTAAGCTCAGCGCCTTCCTGTCACCTGTCAGCAGTGAGAAGAGTGTTGTGAAGTTCATGGAACTCTTGTATATAGAGCTGGATTGACAGCCCTGTAGGAAGGATGTCACTTACCAGTTCAGAGAGGGTGAGCCCATTTTTATAAAAATTTACAAGTCTCTCAAATTACTGATTCTGACATAAGCCTCCTCTAGCAAACTAAGACAACCTGGGCTTCTTTCACAGCCTCTGCAGCATCTGGTAGAGTGGACAGTGCATACCGAGAGCAGCTAGCGAGGCGTGGGGGGGACTGGCCACAGAAATGCTGCAGAACACAGGAAAGAACTCTGAGACAAAGAGCTAGATGTCCATGCAAAAGAAAAAAAAAAAAAAACTAGACAGGCACACGTGAAATAATCTTGAGCACTGCAAGAGACCACAGGGGCCTGAGACAGAAGTCGGGACACCCAAACCCTCGTCCCAGCTCTGTTCCTCCGCAGCTCAGGACACTTAGGCAAATCGCTCACCTCTTGACTTCAGTTTCCTTCTCTGCAAAACGAATAGTTCAGATTCGATTGCCTGTATAAGGGTTAAGAAAATAAATAAAAAGAACCCAGGGAGGGGAAAGATTTGTACAGAAAGGTCCAATGTCTCAACCTTCCACACACACACTTTCCAACCCCAGGTAGCATCCGGGCACCAGATGCAGCCAGCCCCCCGGAACTGATGCACCTCACTTCAAGCCCTGCTCTGCCGTTTACAACTCATGTGACTTGGGAAACGTACTTAACCTAGACCTTCCCAAGCTGGGTGCTTGGGTGTGTTGATCCCTCAGCCCTCAACAGGGCTGGACGGTGGCAGAGGCCCCAGGATACCACCACCACCTGTGAGCAGCGTCACCCCTGTGTATATTGACCTCCTTCTCCTGGCCACACAAGTGCTACTGTTCTCTAGGTGTGCCCTGTCCGGTGGGAAGGATTGGGAGGGCCTGTCTCGACCTTGGATTCATCATCTGTCAATGGAAACAATAACTGTTTTGCCTCATAACCACCTCATGAAGATGGTGTGTGTAAAGTACTCAGGATGGCCGTGCACCTGGTAAATGCCCGGTACCGTTTGCTCATGTTATCATCACCACTGCCCATACTATTGGCCAGGTCTCCGACCTGAAGAGGCTAGAATTTGTCCTTAATGCCAACAAGCACCCATGTGGCAGATTCTGAAACCCCCCGGTGCATCCCTAGCAAAAGACCCAGCAGGCCTGCCTCCCGTTCACCCTTTCACCAGATGAACCTTGCACAAAGAGCATTCTTTTGGATCTGAAGGTATTTTTCCCAGAAGGAAGTCTCCTCTCTACCAGGATAGCCCCCTTCAAAAAGACTGTGCTTCAAAACGTCCAAGAAGTTATGCCTCGGAAAACAAATGAAACCATGTAACTACAAGTGGTGGTAAGTGTTGTAGGAAATTAAAAAGAGGCCACGACAAGTCCTCTTTCCGAACCAGTGACGTGTAAGCAGCCTCAACTCTGGGCACTGAAAAGGTTGCTCAAAGTGACTAAGGCATAACCTCCATGAGATAAAAGCCCATGAAGAGGAGTTACGCCAAGCACCGGCCCTCACCCTCAGAGGCCTGGTAGGAAGCCGACTTTGTGCACGACAGCTCAGGGGCCTTACACACCCCAGGCATCCGCTCTGAACACTCAGTGCCCCTCCTCACATTGCAAGGCCTCCTAAATCCTAGCTCTCTGGCCCTGCTCGGCCCTCCATTAGCCCCTTTTGGGGGAAAGTGGAGATGGCATCTCTCTTCTAGGAGGGGTGTCTCATGTCTCTGGGAAGGTCCTACAGAGAACAGATCCAGGCCCCTGAGAGATTTGCTGTGTCTCATACTCCCGAGAATGTGCTGGAATGCAGCCCATCCCGGCGGAATCCAGACCCACTTGTCATCAGATGGGCTGAGGAGCCACACAAGGGCCAGCGCATGCTCTCTTAGCACTCACCCTCAACCCCAGCCACTAAATCCTCAGGGCAGGGAGTGATGGCTTGGCCCCCTCCCAAAAGCTTCTTGGATCTGTCATCCTTGCTGGCATGACTTCCATCTGCTTTAGAAATCGGGGCACTACCTACTCCTGGAGAGTGGCGAGCCGAAAAACATCTGGGTGCACGAGAATTTTCCTGGCTGTCACTTTCCTCCCATGCTGTCCCTTCCGCACAAAGACTTTCTAGCCCCAGTTATCAGAGTCACCTAAGTGAGGGGCCTCATGAAGAAAAGTTGAACAAGAAAATGGGAAATTTCTCTCTACGCTCAGAATGTCTAACTGGACTTGCAGGAGGGAACATATGTTTCCAGATTAAAGATTTAAAACCCAAGAAGGAACTTTTCAAGGTTCTGATTTAGAAGGAAATTGGGCACGCATAGGGCTTGGTCTAGACTCCAGATGATTTCTGATATCCTGTGGGGGCTGAGTCTCTAAAACCATCAGCCAACAATTCTTGCTTCCAACCTCTTTGATCCCACCCCCCAAGGCAAAGGCTCCTGCATAAACCCTCGGGAGGCTACTGCTGAGAAAGCCTGTGCAATTCTCTTTCCTCTGTAACAACTGCCATCGCTCCCACTGGAAGAGTGCCCGCCACATGCCAGAACCATGCATGTGCTCCCTTAAGGACCCACAGCACCCCCCACGAGGGATCTCCATCGCCACTTCCCAGATGGGGAAACCAATGCTCAGTGAATCGGGTGCCTTACTCGAGCCCACAGTTAGTAATAATTATAGTTGTCATTTATTAAACACTTGCCGTGTGCCAGGCACTGGGAATGTGATCTGTGTGCAATCTCATGTGGTTGTCACGACCCCTCTCTAGACCTCTCTCCAGAGGCTGGGTGGCTCCTATGACACTCCCTGCTTCTCCTAAAGCAGAGACTGGGCTGCTGACGGTGGCCTCAGCATCCGAGTACAGCTGACCTGAGCAGCAGATGAGAAACTGTGTACAATGGGCCTAGCCCAGGGAAGATGCCAAAAAACAGGTGCTTTTCTCTTTTGTGACATCTCTTTCCCTCCAAGACTGCCTTTGACGCTAACCTGATGCCACCTACATAAAAATGTGAGGAGCAGAGAAAAGGGCAGCCCCAGCCCACCGGACACCACAGCAATGAGGAGGAACCAATCTGGGTCGGAGGGGCTCCGGAAACAGCTAACCCTGTGGGTCATTTAGTTGAAAGCAACCTCATGAGCATTAATGTTATCACCATCTTCATCATCATTTGATAAAGCAATAAAATACACTAATGATGATATGAACAATAGCAAGACCGAACAACATAATACTCTAATTCATCATGCTGTGCAAAGCGCACCTCCCATACCTCTAAAATATTTTCACAGAAGGAGATCTAGAGAAGAAAGTAAATAGGTCGTCTGGTCACATTTAGTCAGCAAATTATTAAACTTCCTTGCCCCGTCTCAGGGGTCACTCCTCCAACTATGAGAGCAGCTTCTGTGCTTCCCGTGTATGTGTTGATACACTGGTGCTCTCGTTTGGGGACCTTGGGAGCCCTCTGTTCCTTACCCAACTGTAATGGGAGCCCCTGTCAGGTTCAGTAACGAGTAGCATCACACACACCCTGATTGAAGACGCTGCCCATCCCCTAACCACAGGCTCTTACTGTCCGCCTGAGGCCTGTTTTGGCAGAAAAATTACAAGTCTCTTCTTAGACGCAAAGAAACAGGCGTTGCCAGACAAATTGCTTTTCTTCCAGACACATTTGTTAAAATTGCCTGGGCTTCACTGACAGGTGATAGAGTGACCAAGGTCACTCAGGTAGATGAGACAGGAGCAGGGAAGGGAGAGGCAGAGAGCCCGATGGATTCCTCTTGGGAGAAGAAATGCACAATTTTCTTGGCTAATCAAGAGGGAAGAAGACATGGGGGCAAGATCGTGGGCTCTCACATGCCAGGGGGCCGAATAGATGTTTCTGAGAATCTAGCAACCTGCTTCTCAAGGGGGACAGCAGTGATGGGGATACTTCATTACTCACCATCTGGAATTCGGTGTCACACACAAAACCAATGTTTCCAAGAGAATTCACACTCTGTTTCTCCCTGAGGTCCTGTGATTTCTTTCTTTTCTTTTTTTTTTTTTTTGAAATTTTATTTATTTATTCATGAGACACACAGAGAGAGAGGCAGAGACACAGGAGAGGGAGAAGTAGGCTCCCTGTGGGGAGCCTCATGCAGGATTCGATCCCAGGACCCCAGGACCATGACCTGAGCCAAAGGCAGATGCTCAACCACTGAGCTCCCCCAGGCACCCCAGTCCTGTGATTTCTAATAGCCCACTCCCAATCCACATTTAATCCATGCTATCAACCACAGCAGTACAGACAACATGTCTTAGCCCCACTGTGACTTTATAAACAGAACAAAGATGTTTTAAAAAAAAAAAAACTAACAAAATGAGAAGGAAATGAGTAACAACCATCTCAGCAAAATGCTGTTTGGTGAAGACTTTCTTCAAGGCATGTTTGGGCCTGAACCGGTGAGGTGTACTATTTGGGGCCAATGGCTGATTCCATCCCATGTCTGGGAGGTGGCAGGTAATTGGCACTCAGAGGTAACTGATTTCATGACTAAGTGTCACTGAGAGAACCATATTTTCAAAATAACTGCCCAGGCCTGCTATCTGTAGCCTATGGCTGGTCACCCAAGTGAGCCCGAGTGACCCTCTGAGCAACACGCCCGATGTTACTGATCCCAGAGGCCTGAATGAAGCTGCAGCATTGGCACATTGTTTTCTTGGAGACTCCTCTCCACTCCTTCTCGTATCTCCTGATGCCCGCTTGCCCTAGGGACAGTCCTTCTGGCTGCCCAACTCAGAACTCAACTTTGCAGCTCTTTAAGGCAACTCGTGCTAATATCACCTTTCTTATTTTATTATAGTTGTTGGTTTTCTTGTCTGTCTTCTCCGCTAGACTGTAAGACCCACAACAAATGAACTATGTTCTTCCTATTCACCTTTAAATCTCTGAAAGCTAACGGAGACGCATAGAGAAGGAACCTCATAAGTGTTTTTGGATGAACGAATGCATTTCTAGGAACTTTCCTAGAACTGCATATCAGAGGGCTTTGACTCTAGCCATTAATCTCTGCCATTAATCAAAGGTGCAGCTTCAAGTCTGGGGCTCAGCTGCATCAAGGATCAAGAGAACAACCCCAATGAGCAGTTGACACCCATCCCCACATCATGCTCAGTGCAGCCCCATGAGTCCACAGAGGAGGGCTGGAGCTTTGGGGAGATATGGGGTGAGGGGAATACTGAGCAGACCAGCCTCAGGCCTCACACCCCTTCCTCAAGCAGAGCCATCTTGCTTTTACTTATTTACATGTGAGACTCTCAAATAACACTATGTGTGCAAAGACAACCAAGACAAAGCTTTAAAACTGTAGAAGTAGATGAACTGGATGGTTTTTTCAGCTAGATTCCCCCAGTCTATTAAAAAAGGTCCCACTCCCTCAATCACTCGATCCCAGTTCACCTCTGCAGACTCATCCTCCTCAATCCTCAAAGCAGCCCACATATGTCATTCCAGCTACCCCCTTCTATCTGTCTGAAATCACCCTTTCCCATTTTGTTTTGCCTGGAAAAGCCCAGCTCGCCCTTCAGGATGCAACTCAGAAACCTTCCCCTTCATCCCTACTTCCCCAGAAACTAAATGTGTGCTTTCTAAGCACCACTCACTCCTAGGCTCTCAGAGCACCTCATAAATACTCTATACTATTAAATACTGGCTATGTGGGATCATCTGTTTCCTGACTCTTTCCTGATTGGAATATAGATGTTTCAAGATCAAGAGTTCAGTGTCTCTGCTATTCACTTCAGTGCCTGACATAGTAGGCACTTAACAATGTGTGTCACTTAGGAGTGTCTGAGCGGCTCTGTTGGTTAAGCATCTGACTCTTGATTTGGGCTCAGGTGATGATCTCAGGGTTGTGAGATCGAGCCCTGCATCAGGCTCTGCGCTCAGTGTGAAATCTGCCTGAGATTCTCTCTCTTCTCCCTCTGCCCCTCACCATGCTTGTGTGCTCTCTCTTTCTCTCGAGAAAAGAAATGAAAAGGGAAGGGAAGGGAAGGGAAGGGAAGGGAAGGGAAGGGAAGGGAAGGGAAGGGAAGGGAAGGGAAGGGAAGGGAAGGGACGGGAAAAAAGGAAAAGGAAAGTAAAAAAGTAAAAAACTCCCTCTGACTGTCACTCCCTCTGCTTGTGCTCTCTCTCTCTCTAAATGAAGAAATTGTTTAAGAAATAATAATAATAAAATAAAATGTTTTTTTAAAAAACAATGTGTGTCACTTAAAATAAATTAGGAAGTCAGAAGCTATTGTAGGAAATTGGTAAATTAGTTGATAGATAGGTTAAGGAATTAGTCGATAAGTTAAACTGCATGTTAATGGAAAAAACTCTCTTTAACTAGAGAAATTGACATTCAAGTGTGCATGACTTCTTGATTTAATCTTCCTAGGTAAAAGTACACTTTTAAAAAGTACTTATGTATCTAATGGCTTTCTTTAGTGGAATGTCAAAGGAAATGTGTTTCTTGAGTGGAGAAATCCTTCTCTATCTTTGACCTAGTCCAGGTGGATCTTTCTCTTTTACACCCTTTTAGGATGGAGGAGGTGATTCTAAGAGAGTACAAGAGAGCCAGAGCAGACTCTGAGTGGTAGGAGGCACATACAGTGATTTATCTTGACTATAGAGGCGCTTATTAGGCACAGTTTGGAAAGGTGAACATCATATGTGGGCTCCCTGGGAGTATTTAATGTCAGGCTGGCTGTATACCTATATGTGACAGAACCATAGACTCTCTGAGTTGGAAAGAAATTCACACTGAAAAGGACCAAATTTCTCTGAACTCCAAATCATACAGCATTCAGGGTACACAAGAGGAGATCGATAGAGAATATCTCAAATATGGAATCCCCTTGGTATCTTGTCCCCAACTCTCTTTTCAACTTGTAAGTCCTAAGTTTGACTGCTCTTTAGGCTGGCAGTTTTTCAATTTAACAAAAAATAGTTCTGGGTATAGAAATAAAACAAAACACTAGGGATATGACAAAATGGAAAGAAGGGGGTGTTTTACAATATACTCGAAGAGTGAGTAATTTAAAAAGGATATCTGAGTTGCAGACTATGAGAAATCACTCTGTTCCCTCTTGTTCTGCTCAGATGAGTCCTTCGTACTTCTCAAGGATCTGGATGTGCCATCTCTGAACAACTCCATTGGGAAATTTCCACCCGATGGTCTGCACCAGGCAGACGCTCGTGATGGCCATCTCTACCCTGACGTTGTACTTCACATTGATTTTCTCCAGCTATGCAGTTATACTTTGGGAATCAATGTCTCCCCCTGTCAATCACTTGATGGTTAGCCAAGGAATGCAGAATCATTTTTGATAATAGCACAAGGCAAATATGACTGGGAAGATAGCCCAAGGCAAGAATTTTTTTAATGCATTACTAAATTAGTAGAGAATATTTATAAATTTTTCTCTCATTTAGAATACTGATTCTCCACCCTAGTACACCAAATCAACTTTAAGTAATAAATTTGAAATTCTTCCTTTGCTACCCTAAAATGCAAACAAGAGATAATGCTACCTTCCTACATACTTAATTTTTTATAGTCATTAAAATTACATTTTACTAAGTTTTTATTTAAATTCCAGTTAGCTTACATACAGTGTAATATTAGTTTCAGGTGTACGATATAGTAATTCAACACCTACACAACACCCTACGCTCATCACAAGTGCCCTCCTTGGGCAGCCCGGGTGGCTCAGCAGTTTAGTGCTGCCTTCAGCCCAGGGCGTGATTCTGGAGACCCAGGATTGAATCCCGCGTCGGGCTCCCTGCATGGAGCCTGCTTCTCTCTCTGCCTGTGTCTCTGCCTCTCTCTCTCTCTCTCTCTCTCTCTCTCATGATTAAATAAATAAATCTTTAAAAAACACACACCCCCCCCAAAAAAAAAAAACAAGTGCCCTCCTTAATCCCCATCACCTATTTGACCTGTTACGAGTGCTGATTTGTGTCCCAAAAAATTCATATGTTGAACTCTTATACCCAGTACTTCAGGATCTGATTGCATTTGGAAATAGGGCATTTAAAGAGAAAACTAAGGCAAAAAAAAAAAAAAGAAAAAGAACCCCACCCACCTCCTCTCCAGTAACCCTCAGTTTGTTCTCCATAGGTAAGAGTCTGTTTCTTGGTTTGCCTGTCTTTTTTTTCTTTTCTTTCCTCATTTGTTTTGTTTCTTGAATTCCACGTATGAGTGAAATCATATGGTATTTGTCTTTCTCTGACTGACTTAGTTTGTTTAGCATCATACTCGCTAGCTCCATCCGTGTCATTGCAAATAGTAAGATTTCATTCTCTTTTATGACTGAATAATATGCTTCTTTACCCATTCATCAGTCGATGGACACTTGGACTGTTTCTGTAAGTGGCTATTGTAGGTAAATCTGCTATAAATATCATGGTGCATGTATCCCTTTGAATTAATATTTTTGTATTTTTTGGGTAAATAGCTTGTAGTGCAATTGCTGGATCATCGGGTCGTTCTATTTTTACCTTTTTAAGGAACTCTCTACTATCTTCCAGAGCTACAAACTTGATTTTTTAAAAAATCAATATGCCTTGAGTATGGAAGGTAAATAAAAGAAAAGTCACTTCTAGGAAAAGTAATATTTCAGTGTGTAGAAGCCGGGGCATATACAACAGGAGACATAATGAAGTTGTCAGATATATGCTGTCATTTACAGAACCACTATAAATGCAAACTCACACAGGTGTGCTATTTGATGCTCAGAGACCATGAGTCATGTTGCTCTTGATGATGTGGCTTTCCAAAATAATGGCCAATTCTTGGTAAATTCCAGACAAAACAAATTACAACCGTCCCTCAATTTACCCAGCTGTTGCAGCTCTGGGAAACTCAATGCATATAAAATCATGAAAAAATGCTTTGCGTTAATATGTAAAATGGAGACAGATTCAGGCTCAGAAGTTATAAATAGGTTTTTATAATTTATAAACCTGTTTTTATAAACAGATCCATTGGGACCCTCAGAAGTTATGTAAGACACAGGACAATGCTTCATTCTGTGGAACAGCCCTACACTGCAGAATGTCTAACAGCACAGGCTCCTACCCATTTAATACTTCAAGTGTCCACAACCATCATGAGAATGATGGACACCCCCACGGATTTCCAAAATTCCCCCTAGGCAGCAGTCCACTTTTGCTGAGATCTACTGGTTTACAGTATTTTCTCTAGGGCTGCCTCCACAGACTCAAATGAAAGTTGATTCTAATTGTAAAACCAAAGAATGATAGCACTAGAAGGGACCCTACAGGTTATCTATCTGGCCCCCTCACTTTCTTTGGTTTCCCTTTCTTTGATTTTTATTTCATATTGAAATTAAAAAGATATCTTTAAATTTGTCTCTCTTCTACACCAGATATTTGAAAAAAGTTGAGTGATTGACAACATTTTCTGGTTTTTTTCAGAACATTTGGGATTGAAATCACTTACTCCTCACCACTGAGCTTCAGTGCCAGGCTGGATACGCTTTAGTGCCCATTAAAAGCCTGGATTCTTGCATACAAACAAATCAGAAAGATGCAAAAATAAAATCCTTTACAAAGTGTCCAAAAGAACGGTCTCTAGGAGTATAAATTGTCTTACTTGGTTAGTGTCTAATTGATTTTCCCACTATTCTTCCCAAACTCCAGCTATCAGAATCCAAGCAGGACCTTGGGGACTAAATGACTGACTTCATATGCTCCTGCACCATGCACAGCTCAGGGCCTCTGCCTCTGCCTCAGGAAGCAATGCACTGGTTCCTTCACAAACCCTAAGGAAGACTTGGCTATTTGCCAGTTACCCTTGGCTAGGGGGTTCTGATAACGGATTGGGTATTTTTACGACTAATTTGGCAGGCCAAATGTTAAGAAGAGAACCATTGATTGCCCAAACTTCACCATACTGGCTCTCTGAATTAAATTAACAATCAAATCAATGCCAGTTTCAAAAGCATTGGTTGAGAAATTTCGATTTATAAGCCTTGTGTATGATCAGGGGGTAAGGAGGGTAAAGAGAAAAAGCTCATAGTATAAAAGAATTATTGAGTAAAGCTGCAGATCACACACCAAAGCACAGAATTAGATTATCTCTAATCCTGTCCTCACACTGCACTGAAAGAGCAATCTAATGTGTGTCTGCAAACTCAAATCTCTTCAGGAGATGAGAGCACAAAGTCCTCCACGCACCCAAGAAAACAATGTCAGGGCCTCATACTCAGTGCTTATACGCTCTATACTTTCCTCACGGAAAAGTTCTCCAGCTCTCCCCTCAGAGACCACTTCCTCTTAATTTTAGACTCACTCTAACAATTTAAACATCAGGTGTTGGAAACAGCAATTTAGAAAAGGATGTGGTCTTCATGCTCAAGGTAATCCCTGTGACAGCCACAGAATGAAACAACTGACAGTCTGACCTCCAGGAAGGGGGTGGAAAACAAAGGGGTGAGAGGCCAACAGAGGAACTCAAAATAAATGGCGGTTTAGGTTATTCAGGGCAGAGATGGATGGCTTCACCAGCCCGAGCATGTCTCCAGATACAGAACAATAGAGTAATTGATGTAAAAGAAAAGTAAATTATGCTCAATATATTTAGCGGCAAAATCCATAAAATTCAATGAAACAGAATACTAGAGTGTCCGAAGAGGAAGACCCTTAAGAGAGTATCCCTGTCTGATTCCTTTATTTTACAAAGAAGAAAATGAGTATAAAGGAAGGAACAAGGTCAAGGCAGGGTTGAGACAAGAGCACAACCTCTGGCTCAGTGCTCTCCCACACAGATGCCCTGAGAGCTGACAGCACTAAGGGTAGGAAAAGCGATATTGCATCACCTTTAATCATGCATTTGTGTCATGGCTTCTGACACCTCTGGCTTTGCTTCCTTGCACTGATTTTACTCCCTGATTTGTGATGAGAGAACCTCAGGGTTGGCCCTTAAAATTGAGATTGAAGGTATAGTTTACTCTGACATCCCTCCTACATCCCATTCCTGGCGTGTTTCCTCCAAACTGTCCTATGTTTGTCATCCAACATGGCACCCCACCCACTGGCCTCACACCCAGAGTTCCCAGCATGTCTTAGGAAACTCTCCCAACTTGCAGAAGTTTGGCATATTCCCAGTCTCTTTCTAATTTGATCTATAATTCCATCAAAGAAGGAGGGAATATACTAGTGTTTTTCAATTTTAAGTGGAGAACTTGTGAAAATGTAGATTCCTGGGCCCCACTCCTGAAATTATGATTTCAGAGATGATTCTAGTGGAAGTGGGTCTTGACTCACTTTGGAAAACACATGGCTTCTACTTACGTCTCCAGGCTCGTCTGCCCCCAGTCCCTTCATGCACACTCCCCTTCACCCAAAAACTTCAGACTGCCTATCCACCATGTCTTTGCTTCATGCTCCATCCTCTTTGCCCAATTAATTTCCCCATATGCTTCAAAACCACCTGATACACATGTCTCTTCTCTCTTCTTTCTCTGTTCCTGTATATCTCTGCATTATTGAGTTTATACAGCTTGTAATGGACACTGATTTTTTTATATATCTCCCCTTGAGGTCAAGACCATGTCTCACTTGCCTTTTTAGTCTCAGCACTTAGCACCCTGCCAAAGACATGGTGGGCACTCCTTAAGTTCATTCAATTGTCCTTTGCATGTGTTAAATTCCCTTGTTAAAAACTAGTTACTTACTTACATTTGCATTTTTAAATCAACCTCACTCCCATATATAGTACAAAATCTCCACAGATCACTTGAACCATCATTCACAAATGAGGAGCACTTCCATAATATGTAAAAAATGAAAGAGAAGAATGTTAACATAATGTAACCCTGGTGCCATCAAGTGCGGAGATCATAATGAACTAGGCCCATGTTCCCTCAGGATATCTGACCCCTAAGGAATATGACAGCAACACATACAACAAATAGGAATTTTTCTAAATAAAGATCGGTCTCCAGTAGCTCATTAGAATCAATTCTGATTGCCTTCCAAAGTATTCAGGTTAAAAGTTTTTCAGAACTAACATTGAAAGACATTAGAATTGGCCTTAAATTTATTCATATATATAAAATTTCATGTATTTGGTTTAAGATCCCAGAGGTCCCCAGTATTTTGCACCAAAGATGAACCACCAAGAGGTTAGCTCATCTCCTGAAGTCTGCCACCCATGTGTGCTTGTCCCATGCAGGTGTCTGCTACGCAGAGTTTGGAGTCCGAGTCCCCAAGACCACAGGATCAGCCTACACCTACAGCTACGTCACTGTCGGGGAATTTGTGGCATTTTTCATTGGCTGGAACCTGATCCTAGAGTACCTGATTGGCACTGCAGCTGGTGCCAGTGCTCTGAGTAGCATGTTTGACTCCTTAGCAAACCACACCATTAGCCGCTGGATGGTGGACAGCGTGGGAACTCTCAACGGCCTGGGTGAGACTGCCATATCCTCTTACCCCAACACGTAAAATTACCCCAACAAACAAATGGGTTCCCCTTTTAGGATTCAATGTGGCAAAATATATGAAGAGCCTTAAATATGTCTCTCTCTCTCTCTCTCTCTCTTTTTTTTTTTTTTTTTTTTTTGCAAAGTAGTTCTCCTGTGAATCTATTCTAAGGAAATCATTCTAATTTCCATAAAACCTTTATATGAAAAGATATTCATCACAGCCTCATTTATAATTAAAAAATTAAGAACAGCCTAAGTAGTCCATAATGGAGCAAATGACTAAGTAAATTGTGGAAGCATATTATGTAGCAATTAAAAGGATGATGGGGAAGACTGTTGTAATGACATGGAATATGTCTTTGATGTAATGTCATGTGACAAAGGAAATAAATGGTATATGCGTCATGCTGATAACTATATAAAAATAAAACCAAAGCAGGAAAAATAACTGTAATGAACTGTAGTGGTTTCATCGGATTTTTTTTTAATTTTCATAAAGAAGCATGTATATTAATTTTTAAATGACAAAATATACTTTTAAAAGGGACAAAATGGATTCCAGTCTAGCAGAGGTCAAGGAGGGATAATATAACTGGGTGAATACTAAATAATCAGAACTTTACATAACAAATACCAGGAGCTCCGTCCATCACTTGCCCCGTTTCATCCAGATATTTTACCCTCTCATATCCATGGGAAGCCAAACAATAGTTGAGGAAGCTTGGGGGTCTTGCCCCAGAACTTGCAAGTACAGCTTCTGTGGCTGTGTGCTAGTCATGTGACTCTGGTGTCCCTATCTCTGAAGAATTGATAAACATGCTGAGCATCAGATACTATGAGAAGATAAATAGTATGAAGACCACATCTGCACAATATACTTATTTCACAGAAATTTTAGGTCTGAAAACACCCTCCTAGACCAAGTAGTGCAAACCCTTCACTTTTACAGATGAGGTCCAGGTAACTGAGGCATCCGCCCAAGGCCACACAGCTGGTCATGGGCAGAAGTGCAGCTGGAATTCAGAAGCCTGACGGCTGAGGCAGTGCCTTCTCCACTCTATAGAGGGCAGGAGTCCACTGGCCAAACAGACCGCACCAACCGGGTGGGGGTGTATTCACTGCTTATTTTCTCTGCAACTGCATACACATAAATGCAAAGAACATTCTTCTCCCAATAGTTTTCAAAGATACACATTTTAAAACTTTCTACAAATGAAAGATTACAGGAATGGAATGGAAAATTTATGGACTATGGAGCGAACAACAGTGAAGATAAGCCAGTCTTCAAATAACATGTTAAACCCATATATACACCATGAGTGTCTCAGGGCAGTTCTAACCTCAAATATTCTATGCCATGGTTCCATGGGCTATGTTGTCATTGTCATTTCGTGTGTCCCAACTTTGGGTCCAGGGATGTCGGGTCCTCTGACCTATATACCAAGACCTTCCCATTTGTAAATAGACACTTAGGGACCACAGTGTAGGCAACATGACTGACACATACACACACTTGCACACAAGCACATATGTGGACACACATGCTTGTACACACACGCTTCTCCTCCCTCTGTGATACATTGATCACCCCTGCCAGAGCTGAGTGCAAGTGCTCTGAGGGGGTGCCGGGAGTTTGCATGCCCCTTTTTTCCCCTGGACAATATTAACTCATGTCTTTGGCCTCTAGGGAAAGGTGAAGAATCATACCCTGACCTTCTGGCTCTAGTGATTGCAGTCATCGTCACCATTATTGTTGCGCTGGGGGTGAAGAATTCTGTGGGCTTCAACAACGTCCTCAACGTGCTGAACCTGGCAGTGTGGGTGTTCATCATGATTACAGGCCTCTTCTTCATCAATGGGAAATACTGGGCTGAGGGCCAGTTCTTGCCCCATGGCTGGTCAGGGGTGAGTTCACTTCTAAAGCCTCGTATGGCTATTGCACATTCAGCCTTCCACCCTGTAGCTAGTCTGAGACATATTTTCAAATAATGCTGCTCTGTCCCATAATCTTCATAGCACCGTTTTCATCCCTTTTTATCTGAACTTAATTGGCGTGCTCTGAAAAAATGATTCCTATATCATTTTTTTAACTTATTTCACAAACATTCATTGAGATCTTATTTTATGCAAATGACCATAACAGATTTGATGTTTTGGCCACATGAAATATGCCTAGTCCTACGCTAGGTGTTCTGCATGTAATGTTTAAGTGTCTTAATAATCTTGCAAGGAAGATATTTACCTTCTGGCCTTACAGATGAAAAACTCACACTCAGAGAGGTCAGGGGACTCACTATTAAGTGCACAATATAAGTGACAGAG
Organism: Vulpes lagopus; assembly: GCF_018345385.1. Classification (NCBI taxonomy): domain Eukaryota; kingdom Metazoa; phylum Chordata; class Mammalia; order Carnivora; family Canidae; genus Vulpes; species Vulpes lagopus. The sequence continues at coordinate 7,120,020 of NC_054840.1, forward strand.
TCAAGATCCAAAGCCCGGACTCTCTGACTGTAAAGCCTGTATATGAACAGCTTGGTCTAAAGAATCCCTCTGGAGTATTTTTGGAGAGACAGACAGCCCCAAATAGACAAGGCAGTAATGGAGCCAGAAGAGCAGTAAAGGGGTGAGTGTTGCCTAGGTATAGAACAAGGTCAAGAACAGTTTTTAGATGTAATCCCAATATTTGACCCAATATAGAGAGAGCCCCACTGAGGTCTAGGTGCTGCTGAGAGGGCACAATGAGGGCTGGTCATAAGTCCCACTCTAGTGACATGGTTCATGGCAGAGAAGTCCACTCCCAGTCCACCTAGCGTGGTCTTGCAGCTGGCCAGAGAGTGGGCTGGACCAAAAGGGCATTCTCAGATCTCATCCTCATGATCTGGGTGGTGAGGTTTACATTAAAGAAAAATGGGAAGGTCAGAGTGGCAAAGTCTTTATACTGACAAGTAGTTCTAAATTGTGCCTGGATCCTTTTTCTAGTATGACTAAAAATGCTTACTTTATGAATTCATTGGTAAAATTCAACTACCTATTCCTTTTTTTAAAATAGTAGAACTCAGAATTTAAATAAAATATTTTTTAAATAGTAGAACATTTTGAGCTGGGGAAGATCTTAGAAACCACCTGCTTCTACCCCTCACCCTAGCAGGTAAGGAAACTGAGGCCAAGGGAGAAACACCTGCCCACCACTGGCAGAGAGCACATCCGGGACTCCACCAGATTCGCTTTTGTAAAAATCTTTTGCTTAGACTGGTTTTCCTCCAAGATGTCCATCAACCAGAAATCTCTCTTGGAAAACACTCCAAATAACTCCTCTCTATTCTCAACCATGCCACACTATTCAATGAAGAGAAATAAGCAAAAGAGCAATTTAAGCCAAGATTTCTAGTCTTCTGCTTATCTGTAAGAATTCCACGGTACCACAAAGTTCATCCTTCCTCCTCCTTGAAATGAATAAATCCTGAAACTGGTTAAAACCAGAAGAGACAAAGAAACACTGTTGACCCCATTCTGGATCCCCAAGTCTATATTTTCTTACAATACAAACCGTTCCTTTCCTATCAAATAAAAGAAACAATAAATTACAAGCATGGCAAAGAAAAAAAAGTGTTTTTCCGGAACTCAACTGCATTTTCATCCTTGCACATGATAATGTTCTCACCATTTTTTTTCCCAGTCTGAGAAATTTTGGGGTCATGGACTTACTGTTAAGACTTTGGCCAACAGCAAACTTCTGTGCTTTGAGGTTTTCTCGCTCATCAGAGAGCGATGAATTGCACCAAATGTTTGCCAAAAGGATAACAACTTAGATGATTTTTTTTTTTTTTTTTGGTACACATGGTATGGTTAGCAATAGTGATAATCATAGGAGGGAGGACTTAGGGTTTGCCGACTACCTGTTTGGTGCCCGGCATTGTGCTCTCTTACAACAAAACTTTAAAGCAGGTGCTGCTGTGCCTAACTTAATAGATGGAGAATCCAAGGCTCAGAGAGGCTGGGGAACTTACCCGAAGTCACTTAGCCATCAGTGCCGGGACTGAAATTCCTGATCAGGTCTATGTGACTCCAAAGCACTTTCTACTGCATGGTCTACCTTGTGCATGATCACCCTTTGTTTCTGAGCCTTCTAAAAAAAAATGTAATATGATAATTAATCCAACACATTATGTTTTTCATCTCCTTTAAGCATTTGCAAAGTCGTAGAGTCTTAGAGTGAGGAGGAGCACTAGGACATGGTCTAGCCTCTTTTCTCACTTTCAGGTGGAAGTATAAACCAGCCCCGGCCAAAGTGCATTGTTTACTAAGACATAATAGTAAAGCAATTTGAAAAATTTTTGTAATTACTTAGTTCATGTCTAATTTTTAAAATTCTCCTAAGAGGTCACCCGAATGGCACACATTGCAGTTCTAGGCCCCATGTAAGACTGGAAGCCAGTAATCTCTTCTGTGCAAATGCCCTTGGCCCAGGCTGATGAGGATGAACCAGTCTTTTAACCTGTCCCTCTGGGCTTTGTTCTGGGGTCTTTATTCTCTTAGGGGGTCTCCTCTTCCCACTCCAGGACCCCATATCCCTCTTCAGGATAGTTAACAATCCACCTCACGGAGGAAGGAACTAATCAAACCAGCCTTAGGGGCTCCTGTTTATACACCCAGGTTCTCACTAGCTTTTATAGCAGGAAAGGATCAGAAGCCAAGCATTAAAAAATGAAAGGATGCCATCCTTAACTTACCATTTTCTTTGTGACACACACTTTCGTATACACTTTTCATGTAAGCTTCACAGCAGCCCTGATCTCTACTTTTACATCAAAATACCTTAAGTTGAGAAAAGTGAAGGTTACAGATCTACATCATAATAGAGCTGAAATTCAATCCCAGTCCTGGTTGAGTCCTTATTTACTCCACTACCCTTCAACCTGGGTTTGGACACCTGGGAACAATTGTCTTTTCTTGCACCTTTGGCTCACGAACCTCACTCCAACCCTTTTTGAGTAGGTTTGTCACTGCTCACCAAAAAAAGTATGGCTGGGATTTTGTATTTTTCACTGCAAATATATTAACCCTGCAGGAAATTCAAATATGTGTTCTAGTGGCTGTGACTAAAAGTATCAGCTGAGCACAAAGGACAGCCCAGTGTGAGGATGGTGCTGACTCATCCTCTTTCCTATCTGCCTGGCCTTGGATTTCTGCATAGTACATTTCCTCCCTAGCAAACTAGCCTGGACCTGTTCTTTCTTAACTTTGTTTTCTGGTTACTTTTCCAGTCCAGCAAGGCCGCTTTGTTTTTATTTTTGTTTTTGTTTTTTTAAGTAAGCTCTACACCCAACATGGGGCTTGAACTCATGACCCCAAGATCAAGAGTTTCATGCTCTACCGACTGAGCCACCCAGGCACCCCTAGCAAGGTCACTTTGAATTTGGATCCTAATTTTTAAGGTCTGACACCCTCTCATGAACATGTCATCCACCAAGTCAATAAACACACTCCCTATTCTGTTACCTAACAATTGTCAACAGAAGTGAGTCGCCTACTTGGCAGCTACATGGACTTCTCTTTAGGGAAAACCTGACCCCTACCCCTGACAAGGGGCCTAGTTCAGAGTTCTAATCCACTTTATTCTTCAATCACTTCAAGTAGAATGGGATGGAGAAGATCATTGTGTAGGAGATTATTCATAAAGATACCATTACAGAACTCGAAACACACTTCTCAAGTGCTTTGAAAGGGTTAATAATGAACAATCTGTCCTCTGGCCATGGACCCCTCATAAGCTTACTGTTTCCCTGCTCCAACCACATCCTTCCAAAGAAAATAGCTTAAGGAATCGTTTACTCACTTACAGGTTCTGGGTCAAATGCTTCTTTGGTCTTGAAGAGCCAAAGAACAACAAACATTTTTCTCTAGATCAAGTAACGGCTGGCCCTCGGCTGAACCCCTGCTTCCATCTGCAGTTCCTCAGCCCCTGAACATTGTTGGATGTGTATTCCCTGTGTGTTATTTGTTCTCGATGCTATCTTATGGCTTTCCTTTAACCAAACAAGACACTCTAACCGCACAAACAGCTCCCAGGAAAATGGTCCTTGGCAAGTATTTGTGGGGAATGCTGGCTGCCTCCAAACAAAGGAAAAGTTGGTTTTTCATGTTCTCCACATTTTAATTCATTTGCTGGAACCTATTAACACATTCCACTGTCACTGTGGACAGGCTGCTAATAGATCTGGAGCATGAGGGTGGTAGAAGATGCTATTAAAGTCCGAGTTTTGTCTTGTTACCTTGGGAGTGAATTATATAAAGGTGCCTAATTAGCTCCTAGGCATCTGGCAGATTGGCCAACGCTGAATATGGAGAGCTGCCTCATTCCTATGCCTCTGGAATTTCAGTGAGACGTAGGGGGCCAGTTTTCAGGGACTCCACATGCTGAATAGCACGCCACTGGTGACATTGCTTTTGACAACTAAGTAAGCTCCAGCGACTGAGGCACGTGCTGCTTCCCCACAAAAGCTCTGTAGAGGGATGAGCTGATCTGGATCAGCCGGCTGAGCAGCTACACCAGCTTGACTTTGGAAAACTATCTCTGCTTATGTCATCGAATTCAAAAGTCAATACTATTTGTTATTTGTGTAAAACGTTTCCTAAAAGTTAGGATAAAGTACCAATGGACCGAGAAACACACATTTACACACATTTCACCCACCGGTTTTGTTCATAGATTCTCACTCCTAAGCACACGCACACACATTCTTCCATGCATGGAAGGAAATCCTAATCAAAAATCCCAGTGGCCAGATCTAAGGTCTGGAGAGAGCGAAGTGGAAAGTAGTTTTAGTGGTCAGGAGGGTAGAGACACACTCATACATAGTTCCACTTCCTGGCTCTTTTGTGTTCACCAATTAGGGGTCATTTGCTTGCCAGGAAGAAAAACTCATTCAAACTAAGTCAAAAGGTGATCTTATTTGCTAATTGTATTATCTTCTCTTCAATAATCTGTTTATTTAATCTATATCTTGTTAGATCAGGGTCTGTTTGATCTTGGCAGGTATGCTGGGGTTTTTTCTATCCCTCCCCCCACCGCCCCTCCCTAGATCCATTATCCATCCTTCTATTCTGCTCTATGCTTCAGAAAGCCCCTCGATGGTTGCTCCCTGTTCGACTAAGCCAATAGGGCCTTCACTGAAATCATTTCATTTAAACCATCGGAGTTAAATTCTCTTTCCTGCCTCATGCAGTAGAACGTATAAATGTCCACCTTTGATCTGCCCAGTCAGCCTTCAACCATATGGCTTTCTAGGTCTGGATAGGGAATTCAGGCTAACAGACATTCTCTTTGCAAACTTTCTCTCTCTATTCCCAACTTGACCATAGTCGATATTCCGGTATCTCATAATTATCAGTAATTACCATCTATTCTTTCAGTTGTTTGCAAAATAGCAGCATTCATGTTTAACAGATAATATAGACACCTATTAATCTTGTTCAGTTTATTATCACAGTCAAGGTTGCATTTTGGGTCTGGCAGTGAAGCCCCAGGGGGTTAAGCTCAGAGTACTTTTGCTCATGACTGTAGCCCTATCACAAAGCACACTTCCTGGCACTTGGGAACAGTTAATAAAATATATGTCTAGTTGCAATAAAAAGAAACAAGGAGGAGGAGAAATTTGTTTATGCCTTGGGGCTCCATTTGTACTAAAAAACTTACGATAGTAATTTAAAAACACCACTGGTAAGAGCTAATATTTATTAAGAACCTACTGTAGACTATGACTGTATAGTGAACTATATTATCTCATTGAATCCTTGTAACAACCCTACGAACTAAATCCTATTTTCATCTCCATCTAAGAAAATGAGGTTCCAAGTGGTTAGGAACTTGTTCCAGGTAACCAGGCTTATATGTGACAGAAGCACCCTACGTCTGACAGTCTACAAAATTGGCTCTCCTAACCAAATCCAATGCCTGCCCCCTCACCCCCAACCCTATATGGCTTTGGGGTTCCCTCTGAAGCCTGTAGTATACTTCTCCAACTGCTGCATGGTCAGTACTTCAAAATTGGAAGGTGTCCTCCATATCTTCCACTGAGTCTTCTTTTCTTCCACTTAGACATCCCTAGGTCCCCAGTGATTCCTCACATGGTGTGGCTTATAAACCTCTCGTCTTGTTCTAGGTAGATTTACCCCAGAGTTCTAATTTAAGACACTTCCACCCCCCTTTCCGTAGTAGTGAGGGCTGGCAACCCCTAGGAACTTTCGATCTAGCACTGACTACATCAAATAGCGTAGCCCTGTAGCCCTGGGGCATCCTAACTGGGAGCTGATACATCATCAGACCGATTGTCATAACAGATCTGTATGATTTACAGTTGTGTGCATGTGCATGTATGTATAAGGGATGAAGGATGTTAAAGGAAGAGAACCTACTTTCTGGAAGCTATCTTAAAGCAAGGTTTTCCTTGATGGGGGCGATTTAGGGAGTCTGCAATCCCAGCATCTGTTCTTCCCTAAAGACCAAAAACATTTTCTAGACAAGTGAAAACAAGCACATTTCCAAACCTGTGAACCTCCATGCACAATGAAGTGAGGTCTGTTTGTTCTCCTTGTCTGGAGGCCCAAACACTTTCAGTTCCCTGAAATGAAGGGCTTAACTGAAGTGAAATTAGAAGTTTTAACTCTCCTACCAGAAAGTAGCCCTCCGAGAACAATTGCTTGTTTGAGAAGTTCTTTCTACCTGAGTTATTACAATAGACCAGGAGTTCTTAGGCTGTTTTGTACCACGTTCTCCTTAGCAGTTTGGTGAAGACTCTGAATTCCTTCTAAGAATCATGTTTATAAATGGATAACCTAATTACATAGGAATTCAAAAGTAATCAAATATAAAAACATAATTTTAAATATTTTTAAACTGGAATATAATAACAATGAGCTATGCTCTAATAGTGTTTTAAATATTGATATCTACGTCTAATAAATATCATAATTTGGAAGTAGCAAAAAGCACCAGAAATATTTCAACATCTCTGCAAAAATCTATTATGGAAATATATATCTGATTGCTATTGGTGACAAAGTCACAGGTACTGTTTGTCACCTACAGTTGTAATTAAAATAAATGCTAATGTTCAATCAGAGGTTAGTAAAGATAAAGATGTAATCTCTTCCCAGCAAAACTCACAGGCCCCCTGAGTTGAATGGACCCCAGGAGAAGAGCCTCCAATTAGGGAATCAAAACTTTAGAATCCTAATGAGAGAGACCATAGAAATGACCAAGTCATTTTACAAGTGAGCAAAACTTGCTTTTGAGGTTTGAGAAGATCTTCAGCTTGTAGTGTACTTGGTAGGTTCCAGCACTTAGTATTTCATCGTTAATTATGGCGAAACCAGTGGGAAAGGTTAAGAGTGAACATTTGGGCACAGTTTAATCTTCTTGGCACATGTTTTGAATTTCATCATTTATAAGCTGTATGTGGAGAAAACAGGAAAAAATGGTCCATCCAACAGCAAATCTCACTCCTGAACCCCTGGCTAGAGCTTACATACTGCCGAGGCCCCTCACCCTATGTATACAGATCTAGAAAAAGCTTGCTCACCCTCCCCTAAAGGGACATTCCCCAAGCATTGGAAGAGGCACACTTTTTACTTTCTGCTGACACTGAGAATGCTAAGGTGAGGAAACTTTGCTTAAACTTTAGTTGATTCTTTGGAAGAAAGTAACATACCCCTCACGGGAAGACTCTCACTGATGTCTTGACTTATCAACAACCCTTGGAGCCACGCAGCCTCCCGTCCAACAGACATCCAGCAGATGTCACTGGATACCACCTCCACAGCCCTACGCTGCCTCTTACCACATATCTTTTCCTGCCTTAGAGCCCAACTGGGTCACTCAAGCACCCAAAGGAGTAGAAAAATCCAATTGTCGCTACCCGTCTTCCCATGAAAGACAATAGGATATCTGAAGATCTGAACATCTTTTATACCATTTCAGATCTAGAAGTCACCACAGAGATGATCCATCAGGGGCACTAGTGGTAATTTGGGCAGGGACAGTTTTTTGAACCCTGTACACTAAATGCACATGCCCCATGTCTCCATGACCAGCACAAGTGGCTCCTCACATTTCCAAACATCTACTAAAGGAAGTCACACACCCTCTGATTGTGGATGAGCACCATTGAATGAAAATAAAGCACAGAGAGGTCAATGAGTTCCCCCAAGGCACAAGGATAGCCAATTCATTACTTCACTTACAACCCCATTTAGTTCCAAAGATGATTTGAATGTATTGAACAACCCAGTTCTTATTTGGCCAAAATTCTCCTCATCTCTGTTTTACACATGAGGGAACTGCCCAGGGTCACACAGCTAGAAAGTACAGGAGATCAGAACTCAAACAGTGAGCACAAGCTCCGCCACGTTACTCCCACGCTGCTCAGTAACGTCCCCAGACACTGGGCAGTTGTCATACCACATGCTAGGCCCTGGTGCTGCCCTGACACTCTGAGTCTGAGAAATGCCATTGTCCCACCAGGTGCTGCAAGGAGCAGCCACGTGTTTCTATGCTTTCATTGGCTTTGACATCATCGCCACCACCGGAGAGGAAGCCAAGAATCCAAACACGTCCATCCCGTATGCTATCACCGCCTCCCTGGTCATCTGCCTGACAGCATATGTATCTGTAAGTACTACATCCTTTTGGGACCATCCTGATGGTCTTGTCATGTTCAGCCTTAAAATGTAGCTCCAGGACTGGGTTACAGGAAGTGTCAGGAAGCGACCCCTTCGTCGTGCTATCGTAGTGTCTGTACGCATGTGTCCACACACCCTCTACCCCCACCCACCAATGACAAGAAGAAAATCAGGTCTCCAAACTGGAGAGCAGCAGCCCCAGGCCCTCACTTCAGCCCTGGCCTCCAAGTCTCCATCCCACTCCTCCCCACACACAGGCTCTGGGTGTCGGCTGCTGCCCAGGGGATGGTGTACAGGGAGTGGGCTGCTGTCCAAGGAGCTCAGATCATAGGCTGGCAGTAACGGGTGGGTGTGCAAGCAGAGGCATTGTGGACCTCTGTGCACCCTCCTCAATGCTCTTCTGTCTTCTGGGAGCTTCCCGGCAGCGAGAGGCAAGGCTCTCCCAGAGTGGGGAGAGAGAGTACATCATCCTCTAGAGACACTCTTCCCCTTAAATCTCAGGGGAAATGCAATTTCTCTCTACTGCTGCTCCCTCTTTTTATACCGCTCCAAGCTTCTCTTTAAGGTTTTCCTGCCAAGGAAGCCTTCAGCCTTGTCTTCTCAGGATCACCTCCCTGAGATGCTCTTCACACTTAGGATGTGTCATTTCCCAGCTCCCACCCCAGAATTTCTATCACGGAAATAGTTCACCACAGCCAATACCCCCCCTCTGCCCTTGGCAATGGAGAGAACCAGCTGACAAGCCAATAGGTATGTGATTACACAAATGCCCCAATCCCTGACGGTCCCACTCACTTCAGTTACCACAAATAGGAAAGAGCCAGCAGCTGGAGATGTGCCCCATCAGCTCTGCTACCCCTGCTGCATAGCATAGGAAAAGCACCTCCTTCCCAAAAACTAAAACAAAACAGAAACGTCTTTAGCAACTAGGAAAGCCAGAGCAGTGGCTGGCTTGATCAGTGAGGCAAGCTGCAAAGTAAGATTGTCCTGGACAGCAAAGGAAAACACAAGAGCAGCCTTGGATGTCGTTTACAGGAATTCAGCTGCCTCTCACCATTGTTTCATGAGTGGGTCAATTATCACCTCCCCCTACGCACACATAGGCAAGTGGCTTCATCTTATCCATACCCTGGTTATCCCTGCAGAGAGTGTTCAGGGAGTGGGGAGTGGGGGTGGTGTGAGGGGAGCAGCAGAGACCATCTGCTCTGCATTTCCCCTCTTATTGCTCCCTCACATACTCCCCCCTCTCCCAGGGGCCAACCCCTGCGGCACAGAAAATAAGGTTAATAAACACAATTCCTTTCTTAGAATAGTGCTTTGTAGACTACCGAGTACTTCTATGTATCTATCCACGTTTTGCCCATCCCGATCTAATGTGAGCAGCAGGCTCAAAGCAAATTGCTGTAGGAATCAATCCCACTCTCCTCCAGCCCACTCCCAAAGGGGATGTTGTAAGTGATGAGGTTGCCGGGAAACATTCTCTTCGAGAACACCTGGCCCTTGCCCATGCCTCAGGGGCTGTTTGGTGTTGTACTGGTTAGCAGGCTGCCATTCCATCGCCAGGAGAAGAGCCAAACTGCTGACATATGGTGGTCCCTCTGGCTGTCCTCGCTAGCAGCCCATGGCTTCGCCGGAGAATTTTAGCTCCTGAGGAATATGGAAAGAAGTGGTCTGGAAATGCACCACCTTCTCCTTCTCAGGCTCTGAACTCCCTTCCGGATGCCAGCATTGGCCTCTGCTGGCCAGGGGAAGCCTGGCCTTTGACCAGTAGCTTCATTGCCCAGAGACAAGAGGAAGGGATGTTATGGCAGATTTATGACACATGAAGGAAGGTAGTCCTGGAAGGCAAGTGATTCCTGGCTAAGCAGAGCCACTCTTACAACCCCAGAGCAGAACTGGGTTCCATCCTAATGCCATAATTTGTTTGTTGGTCTGCCTGGCTCCTGACACTGAGCTACAGAGAGGAAATGGAAATAGGAGTCTTATCTGGGTCCCATCTGTTAACTGGCTATGGACCTCTGACCACTTATCTTCTATCTCTGGGCTTCAAGGTGAAAGGGAGCATACAGTTAAGACTATATAGGATCCTGAAAGTATAAAAGAAATGAGAGTCTCGCCCATGTGAGTAGGGTGCTCATGGTCACTGCTAGGCCCTGGCGCCAGTGCCTGTGGCTGTAGTTTCCTCCACCTGGTACTATCTGCCCTTCATTGAACTGTCCATGTAGTTCTGTTGTTGTGAAGCTTAAATACCCACATACTTATTCCTCAGATGTGAAAGGGCCAGAGGAGGAGGCGTTGGGGGTCATCTACTCAAGTCCACTACATTCTAACGTGAGGAGAAAATACTGAGACCAAGAGCTCTGGAGGCCAAAGGACTGGTCTAAATAAGGGCACATGCCGTCAAGTGGAAAATCCAGAGTCTTGGTCTCTTTGTCTCCTATGGGACATCTGTCCATGCTGATAGTCCTCTCTACCTCCAACCATGTTTTCTCTTGTTTTAACAGGTGAGCATGATCTTAACCTTGATGGTGCCATACAATGCCATCGACACGGAATCTCCCCTCATGGAGATGTTTGTGGCTCATGGGTTCTATGCTGCAAAATTTGTAGTGGCCATTGGGTCAGTTGCAGGACTGACGGTCAGCTTGCTGGGCTCCCTCTTCCCAATGCCAAGGGTCATTTATGCCATGGCTGGTGATGGGCTCCTCTTCAGGTAAGGGCTACGCTCCATGAAATTTATTCTATTCCGGCATGCCTGTCCAGGGAGAATGTCACCCACTGTCAGCCTGACTATAATCTTGATGTGAGTATATGTCACAGAGACTATGGAATTTGTCATATATCCTGACAAAGAGTTTGAGTAAAGAGAATATAAGCCCTGAAAGAGTCCCTCAGTTTGAGTCTGGGTCCCTCAATCTAGCACAAACTGAAATGTTCCCCTAACGGCCCCTCCCCTCCTGTTTGGCATTGTGTGTTCCCTTGTGAAGATTGTGGGTGTCCAACTGTCACACCGGCTGGCTTCCAGAAGGAAGGACCCATCCCAGGAACATCTTAGGCCTGCCCCTCACATTGAGGACTGGTACCGCCCATCTCTCCACTGCCCCTCTGAAGCTGAAAACATTCAAAGCTACTGTCGCAGGGAGGATAAGACCATCTGAACAGAGCCTAAAAACGTAGCAAAAGTGGCTGCCATTTATTGAACATTTGTGATCCTGGGCGCTTTGTATATGTTCTGCCGAAGTGAGCACTGTCCTGGGTGCTTTGTATATAGCATCCTAGTTAGTTGTCACAATGACTCTGTTTTGCAGATGAACAGAGTAGATGAGAATACTCAGAGAGGTAAAAAAAATTAAAAAAAAAAAAAAAACTTGCCCCAATCCCCCAGCTGCTGAGTAGGGGGCAGTATTTAAACTCATGACTGACTCTAAAGACCAGATTTTTACCCACACCAATATACGGGCTTCTAGCCCCTACATTGGCCATGAAGTGGTCAATCTGCCCATGAACACAAAGGGAATGCGGCCCACCTCTTGGTTCCCAGTGCTTACCGTATGAGGGCCCTGCAGCAAAGGCATCTTCAGGTGCGCAAAACTAGTCCTAAAGCATAGAGGCCAAGAAGCTCTCAGGGGTATGGGGGGATCCTGTCAGGGACTGTCTGCCATCGGCTGTCATCTTCTGCTTCATTTCCCCTGCATACCCTCGAAGTCATCACCAGGTCAGAGCTACCATATTTGGGGAGCTGGACAGATCAAGAAGAGCTGATTATCATGGAGATGTAACAACTTCACACATCCAACAGGTTTTTCCACTGTCAAAACTAAGAAGAAAGATGCTGGGGTCCCAAGCATGTGTAAAACATGAAAATAAGGAAAGGAGACCTGGGTGGCTCAGTTGGTTAAGTGGCTGACTCTCAATTCCAGCTCAGATCATGATCTCAGGGTTGTGGGATCAAGCCTCACATTAGGCCCCACACTAAGAATGGAGTCTGCTTAAGATTCTCTCTCTCCCTGTGCCCCTCCTCCCACCCCCACACATGCTCCCTCTTTCTCTCTCTTTAAAAAAAAAAAGGAAAAGAAAAGAAAAGAAGAGAGAAATGGAAGAGAGGATAGGAGGAGAGTGAGGAGGAAAGCAGGAACTGACTTAAGGCCCACAGGAACTGCTAAGAAGCATCTGCCATTCATTCACCTCTGTTGGTCTTCTCCAGTGGGTAATTGGATTCAGGCTGGATTTAGCCTGAATCTATGAGCATGTGTTCTGAATTATTGTGCTATTTTGCCAACCAAAACCCCTGCACTTTCGTTGTAGAGCAGTGTTCCTCAAGCTTGGCATAAATCAAAATCCACAGGAGGTTTTCTAAAGCATAATTAGCTAGGCCCCATGCCCAGAGATTCTGATATAATAGGTCTCTGGTGAAACCTGAAAATACATATTTCTAATAAGCTCCTAGGTGATACTGATGCTGCTGATCCATAGATTGACCACACTTTGGGTAACACGGGTCTAGGGAACCCCAAGCAGGTATATGAATTCTCCACCTATCACTTCTTCCTCGCAAAGCTTGCACTTCAACTCAGGTTTCTGACATCCTTCCTAGATTCAATCAACCCTTCACATCACATAATGAAGTAGGAACTTTAATAAAGAAGTTTGCCTCAAAACTAAGGCATTAAAGTAAATTCTTTTAAAATTATATTCCAGGAACCAAATCCTGCAGTAGGAATAGCCACAGTAGTGAAAGCAGGGAACCCAGAAGTAAATTGGAGGAGCAGGACCAGGAGGAGTTCAGCCAGGGGAGAGTCTGTCACCATCTGTAGCTCCCTGCTAACCCTCTGCTTGCCCCTCCTTCCAGGTTCCTGGCCCACGTGAGCTCCTACACGGAGACGCCGGTGGTGGCCTGCATTGTGTCAGGGTTCCTGGCAGCTCTGCTCTCTCTACTAGTCAGCCTGAGAGACCTGATAGAGATGATGTCCATCGGCACACTTCTTGCCTACACCTTGGTTTCTGTCTGTGTCTTGCTCCTTCGATACCAACCGGAGAGTGACATTGATGGTTTTGTCAAGTTCTTGTCCCAGGAGCACACAAAGAAGAAGGAGGGTGTCCTGGCTGACTGTGAGAAGGAAGTTTGTTCTCCTGTGAGTGAAGGGGAAGAGTTTTCTGGCCCAGCCACCAACACATGTGGAGCCAAAAACCTGCCATCTCTGGGGGACAACGAGATGCTCATAGGCAAATCTGACAAGTCAGCCTACAACGTGAACCATCCCAACTACGGCACCGTGGACATGACCACAGGCATAGAAGCTGATGAATCTGAGAACATTTATCTCATCAAGTTAAAGAAGCTGATTGGGCCCCGTTACTATACCATGAGGATCCGGCTGGGCCTTCCAGGCAAAATGGACCGGCCCACGGCAGCTACGGGGCACACGGTGACCATCTGCGTGCTCCTGCTCTTCATCCTCATGTTCATCTTCTGCTCCTTCATCATCTTTGGTTCCGACTACATCTCAGAGCAGAGCTGGTGGGCCATCCTCCTGGTTGTTCTGATGGTGCTGCTGATCAGCGCCCTGGTGTTTGTGATCCTGCAGCAGCCAGAGAACCCCAAAAAGCTGCCCTATATGGCCCCCTGCCTCCCCTTCGTGCCTGCCTTTGCCATGCTGGTGAACATCTATCTCATGCTAAAGCTCTCCACCATCACATGGATCCGGTTTGCAGTCTGGTGCTTTGTGGGTAAGCAACTTCCTTTGGAGCCTTGAGAGTTCCCTCTCAAGGCCTTGAACCGGCTTATCCCAAAATTGCCTCCTAGCTGGACTAGGCATCTCCATTGCAAGAGAAATCTGGCTGGGTCTATGGACCTTTGCTTTGTGCATTAGAGTCAAGAAAGCCAGTTTCTGCCTGTTACAGTCTTGGTCACTGGTTCTGAAGAATGATGCCGATCAATCCATCACTTCATTGAATATTATTACTGGACATTCTTTTTATGGATAATGAATTCCATAAAAAGTCCACTTAAAATGAATCCACATAATAAAGGGACGAAAATAGCACAGTAAAAGTGAAAGTAGAAAACTTTGACTGGAATTCTGGCTTAGAAACTAAAAGTTATGGGGAAAAAAACACAATTTTTCTTACATTTGACAAAATAAAATTAAAATACCAATCATGCCCTAATTTTTTAAATGAGCAAAGTGTGAATTAAGTGTGGATTTTTTGGCATAATTTTTCTGAATAAATAAATTATACCATTTAACATCCCCATTTCATATTGACTTTTATAAAATATTCCAAGACCTTTTCCTTTTTTCCCAGGATTCTTTCTTCATCCTTCGATACTCCAATCATTCTCTTGCGAAGCACCCATCATGCCATCCATCTTACCGATTTTCTCTTCCTCTATTGATAACTGATAGGACTCTGCCAGCTTCCCAACTGTTCACAGTTGCAGGTGTAAATCAGAAGATGCTCTTTCTAAATCCACTTTTATCACTTTTGAAGAGTCCTGCACCTTTCCCAAGATTTTTAATTTCCCTTTGTGATCAATTTATATTATATTCACACTACATGTTTCTCATACCCAATAAGCGCTGATGTTCATGAGATGGCTAGGGATTAGTGCTCAGGATAACGTGAGAGGGATGTTTAAATGAAAACGAATTTTAAAGTTCCTTAGACACTATCTTGACAAATCGGTAGCCCTGAGGTCAGGAATATGGGTGTTTAGCACTGTGTCCTCGGTGCCTGGAACACAGCGCGTGCTTAATAAATACTTCTCTATGACTAATGTTCAGATGAGAAAAAAGAAATAGCTGGAAAGGAACTCCAGGAGGTAGAATTTAAACTGTAAGCCTAGGGGCCCCTGGATGGCTTAGTCAGTTAAGCGTCTGCCTTTGACTAAGTTCATGATCTCAGGGTCCTGGGATCGAGCCCCGAGTTGGGCTCGCTGCTCAGAGCCTGCTTCACCCTCTCCCTCTGTTATCGCTCTTGTTCTTACTCTCTCCCAAATAAATAAATGAAACCTTAAAAAATAAAAACAAAAAACCGTAAGCCTATCAGATAAGACTTACATAGGGGAAAGTGGAGTAAAAACAGTGCTCAAAAGAAAGTGCCTAAGTCTTCCAGCAGATTCTTCCCCACGAAAGGCCAGCCTGTGTCTTCTTGTAAACATCCTGTCCCAATTTTTCACAATTCTAAGTCTCACCCATTGTTAGACGTTCAGGGGAGTTCTTGAGAGAACCCCACTAATTCGTCAAGGTTTTAACTACTTACATGATTTATTCAGAACCTCTCCTCCATTTAAGTATTTTTCCACTGGAACATATAGCTAACCGATGGAAAGGTTCTACTGTGGGTAGAAGCGACTGAAGAAGGTAGAAATATTTCAGTCATGTATTTGCTAAATAATTGAAGACATAGACATGAAGACAGGCAATTATTCATTCATTCCTAGAATCTTTTTTTTTAATATTTTATTTATTCATGAGAGACACAGAGAGAGAGGCAGAGATACAGGTAGAGGGAGAAGCAGGCCCCATGCAGGGAGCCTGATGCGGGACTCGATCCCAGGACCCCGGGATCACACCCTGAGCTGAAGGCAGACGCTCAACCACTGAGCCACCCAGGCGTCCCCATTCCTAGAGTCTTAAAGCTGGAAGTGACCTTCAATATCTAGCACAATGTTACCCACAGTGTGGTGACCATTCCATCAGTAATATTTGGGCTGATTTCAGAGAGTATATGAATGAATATTTTTTGAGCTTTTAAAAATTTTACATAGTGGGCTGCCTGGGTGGCTCAGTTGGTTAAACAACTGCCTTTGACTCAAGTCATGATCTCAGAGTCCTGGGATCAAGCTCCGTGTTGGGCTCCCTGCTCAGCAAGGATGCTGCTTCTCCCTCTCCCTCTGTGCTTGCTCTCTCTCTCCAGTAAATAAATAAAATCTTTTTTAAAAATTTAAAATATTACATTGTTATTATATATATTTTTTTTCACATACACCAGAAAAAAAGATAGATAGATGATAGATAGATAGATAGATAGATAGATAGATGATAGATAGATAGACTCACATGGATCTGATGGTTATTTTTTAAATTTAAAAAGTGAATCAAATTAAAGAAAAAAACATGAGTCCTAGGACCGGTGCCATGATTCATAGTAATAATTAACACTTAATATTGCCCTTACCACATACCAGCCATCATGCGAGGGCTTTCCTCACGCTGACGTACGTAATCCTCACGACGACCTTCATCTTACAGATGAGGAAACTGAGGCACTTCACCGAGGTCACACAGCTAGAGTTTGGTAGAACCAAAATTAGGTAGTGTGGGCCCAGGGGTCATGACCCTGTGTAGCCACCACAGTAAATATGTGGTATAGAAATAACTTAAGCTGGAGAAAGCCCAACATCTTGTACCCCTCCCCACTTCTCCCTCTGTGCACTTCACAGATGATGAACCTGAACCTCTGAAAGGTCAAATAACATGCTCAAGGTCAACAGGAATAACTGGAAGCTCCTCACAGAGCTACTATTAAAATCCAGCGTTCTCCACACGCGGATCCGCAGCCCGCATCTCCCCACCAGGGCACCCCTGAGCATCCTTCCTACTGGATCCGAATGTTGGATCTGTGGTTTGTGCAGATTAACGCCTACCATCGGGGCTGGGTTCACAGGGCACAAGCTCTGCAGTCACACAGGGCCCCGCCGGGGTCCAATGCTCGGCTGCTGCTTCCTTGAATTCTTAACAACTTTTTTTTTCTTAACAACTTTTTAACAAGAGGCCCTATGGTTTCATTTTGTACCGGGGCCCACAAATTACATCAGCACCCTGCATCTTGTCTATGATTTCTGGAGCACCAGAGGCATTTTTGCGAGAGTGGGAAGGTGGCAGGGACCCTTGTCTTTGGGGTCAAACTGCCCAGGTGCAAATCACAGGTCTGTCACTCCTGTGTCTTAGGACCTTGGGCAGTTCACTTAGCAACTTTGGGTCTCTGTGCACTCACCTGTGAAAATGCAGATGACTCTACTAGTCTTGATCTGGTGCTGTTTGGGGCTTAAACAAGAAAAGGGGCACCTGGGTGGCTCAGCCTGTTAAGCGTCTGACTCTCGATTTTGGCTCAGGTCGTGATCTCAGGGTGGTGAGGTCGAGCCCCACGTCAGGCTCTGCGCTAAGCATGGAGCCTGCTTGGGATCCCCCTTCTCCCCTTCTCTCTCTGCCCCTCCCCTTTCTCTTTCTCTCTAAAATATAAGGAAATCTGTAAGAATCTTAAAAGAAAATATTGGGAAAAGTAATATGAATTATTTCTTTCCTGGCTTTCTTTTTCAAATCAAAAATGATTCATTGGCCCCGAGACTAGCTATCACATGCCAAAGCATAGCACAGCATGAACCTGTTCTGACTCAGGCTGCCCTCCCAGTTATCAAGCAGAAGAAAACTCCCAGAGAGCCTTTTGTAATCTTGCTGATAGCATAAACTTCAAACTCGTTCCAGAAACGGATACTCCCCGACATGGGAGGATGTCACCCTGCAGCCTGGGGCTGGCCAGACAGAGAGCACAGGAGCTTGCAGCTCAGCAAGCACCCAGCTGCTAGCCACTAACTGCTCTAGCATCATGGTCTTTGAAGCCTGGCACCTGAGTAGCTTTGCCTAGAACAAAGATTCTCAACCTTGACTACACAGCAGAATCACCCGACTGCCACTGAACTATCCTGGGCCCAGGATCCCCTCCTCAGAGATTTCTTTATTAAGTTGGCCTGGTGTGGCCAAGAACTGGGTATCTTTTTAGACCTCTCCAGGTAATTTTAACATGCGGTCAGGTTTACAATGATCTAGAACAGGGGTTCTCAAAGAGTGGTCCCAGGCCGGCAGCATCAATATTACATGGGAACTAGTTAGAAATGTGATTTTCTACCCCAGACCTAGCAAGTCAGAATCTCTGAGAGCAATTTGGGTTTTAGCAAACCCTACAGATTATTCTGATGCATGCTTAAATGTGAGAACCACGGACCTAGAGAGAAAAATAAGAAGATCATTAGTAAGCAGGGCAGATAATTTAATTACAAAAACTCCCTGTTTTTCAAAAATAAATTTTTACGTGTGTAAAATACATCTATCCCACAACCCCAAATTGGCCTATAAAATTTTCAAAGATCTAATAGATCTAATAGAGATCTAATTTTCAAAGATCTAGTATCCTACCTCTAACCTTCTGAGTCTCCAAAATGTCAGATTTTTCTTCTTAATTTCTCTATTCATAATATAACTTTCCTGGGGAGAGCAGTAGAGATATTTTTAAATGGAGCTTCTTATGAAACATCAGCTACTTTTTAAAAAGAAGAATTACGTGGTTAGGCTGAGTCATAACTCGATAATCTTCTTAGGCACTTCTTTTTACCCAGGCTTCTCGAAATGAATCTTAATTACAGCATTTTTCTAACAATGTTTTTGCTAAGCTTTTGACCTTCAGATGAGCACGACTCATGGAGTAAAATAAGGCACAAGTCCCAACAAGATTACTCAGCGCCTGTTTCTTTTCCTTCAGAGAAATAACACACATAGCAAACGTTTGATAATCCGAACAAAATGAGCACAGAGCAGCCTTGGTTTTTCCCTTTTCTCTTAGATGAGGTGAGTTTGTAAAAGAACACATCAGGGGGGTGGACAGAGTCTCAGGGAGCCTGAAACTAGCAGTGACCAGTGATGACGCTATTCGGTGGCACTCTCCAGGTCTACTGTTGTGGACTTCAGGACTGTTGTGGGACTTCATTATAAGGTAGTCATCTGGTCGGCCAGCTTCAGGACTGTTTTGGGACTTCATTATAAGGTAGTCATCTGGTCGACCAGCTTCAGGACTGTTGTGGGACTTCATTATAAAGTAGTCATCTGGTCGACCAGCCTGTGGGTCCCCGCCCCCCAAGTGCTGCCAAGTTCTCACCTGGAATCTTTTCAGCCCCTCTGAGAAAACACATTCTTATCTAAAGACTTAGAACAGACAGTGATGTGGCCACAAACTCCATAAACCCTGTACTAAAACATAACTTACAAAGAGAAGACACACCTATGGTCTTTACCTGAGCCATTATTTGAAAACCCTTTGGGTAATGGACTCAAAGCAGCTCTTGTCATGAAGGGGAGAGGAGAGGAGGAAGGGGGCCATGAACTGGAGGCAGTGAGGGCATCAAGATAAATCAATTCCTGAGCATACGTCCCATAAACAAGCTTGAAATTCTCCTTGTAGACAGAGGAGAAAACAATTGGCAACTTCATGAACTAAATCATGCTAAAAAGGGCAAAAAAAAAAAGAAAAAAAAATCATGAAGGCCAGGATGAGGATGGCAGCAGGGCCAGTGCGATTCCAAGGAGGGAGTGTGGAGAGGATCCCGCTGACAGTTGAGGCTGCCAGTGGGCAGAGGGACGGTCCTGGATGGGGTATGTGTGGGGAAGAGGGCCTGGGATTGACCCCCCGGTCTATGCCTCTACGCGGGCAGTAGCTGCAGTGTTGGCTCTCCTTTGAGACCACAGAAGAAAGGGACGGGGGGGGGCCGGGGGGGGGTCATGGCAGGGACAAAAAGCCCTGGAGTAGGTGCCCACAGAACCTAGAACCCACTTAGGGTCAAAACACAGTGAGCCCTGAGCGGCCTTCCCTCAACACTGCATTTGTAAGATTCATCCGTGTTGTTGCTCGTGGTTTTAGTTTGTTCATTCTCCTTGGCCAGCCAGCCTTCCGCTGTGATAATAACATGCGGCTCTGGTGCCCATGGGCCAGCATCCATCCCAGTGCCCACGGGCCTGCATCCATCCCAGTGCCCACGGGCCTGTATCCATCCCAGTGCCCACGGGCCTGCATCCACTCTAGTGCCCATGGATCAGTATCCATCCTGGTGCCCACAGGCCTGTATCCATCCTGGTGCCCACGGGCCTTCATCCACTCTAGTGCCCATGTATCAGTATCCATCCTGGTGCCCACAGGCCTGTATCCATCCTGGTGCCCACAGGCTTGCATCCACTCTAGTGCCCATGGACCAGTATCCATCCTGGTGCCCACGGGCCTGTATCCATCCTGGTGCCCACGGGCCTGTATCTATCCTGGTGCCCACGGGCCTGTATCCATTCTAGTGCCCACAGACTATTTGATGGCTTCCAATCTGGAGCCATTACAAATAGAGCTGCTATGAACATTCCTGCACGTGTTGTTTGGTGGACACATGGACACATTTCCCTGGGGTTTCTGTTGAGTTAGAAGTAGAACTCCTGGCTTGGATTATTGCATTTTTAAAAAAAATATTCCTTTACAAGATTGCATTCTGGCTCATGGCCATTATACTCCTCAAATAAAATAAGGGCTCCCGGTTCCATTTTGCAGATGGGAAACTGAGGTATAGGGTAATGTGACTTTATGTTTGATTAGTTGCAGAGCCAGGGAGAGAATCTCCACCAGCCCCCCCAACCGCCCCACTCTACCTGACCCTGCTCTTCCTGGCCACACCATATTAAACAAACCTTATTGTCGTTATAATCAACAGGGCTTGCGGTGGTATTTTAAAAACTAACCAGTGAAGTGGGAGTTGGTAGGGATTGAAGTGGGTGGGGAGGACACCTTCTCATTACCATCCAGCCTTCCTCTCTGCGTTGGCAAATGTCTGTTTTGGAAAGTTGATCCTAGGGTAGTAAAAATAAAAAAGCCTCTGGGCATAACAAAGTGCCTCAGTTATCTGCGGCAGGCAGGGCTTCCTGCTGGAAAGTGAGCCCCAGGAAGAGGTAGCTCCACCCAGCCTGGGGTCAGGTGGCCCACCTCCTCTGGCCCAGAGCCTGGTACTGCCGACAGAGGACAGGAGGCTCCCAGGGGACTCTAGAGATCCAGCGGCAGCCCCTCGGCGTGCTAGTGGGGTTAGAAATCTGCTGTTACCATCTCCAGGTCACCCAGGCTCTTCTCAGAGTTGAGTTTTTGTTTGAGGTTTTTCCCTAATATGCCCCAGAGACCCCTGCCCCCTCCTGCCACCTCTCTCACCTGTAGGTTTGGGATCATTTACTTAATTTGCACAGATGGATCAACACAAGGAGAGTAAATTGGTGTTTTGGCCACTGATGCTCAGGTGTCCCAGCATCTGAAAGCAAGCCTGGCATTTCTCAACCTCCCCTGCAGGTGCCTGAGTGAGATGGAAACAGCCATCAGTTTAGACTCAATATTTATAAATTCCAGGGCCATTTCTTTTTTGGTTTTGTTTTATTTTTATTGAAGTTCGATTTGCCAACATATAGTATAATACCAGTGCTCATCCCATTGGATGCCTGTCACCCAATTACCCCATCCCCCAACCCCCCTCCCCTTCCTCAACCCTTTGTGTGTTTCCCAGAGTTAGGAGTCTCTCATGATTTGTCTGCCTCTCTAATTTTTCCCCACTCACTTCCCCTCCTTTACCCTATAATCCCTTTCATTATTTCTTATATTCCGCATATGAGTGAAACCACTTGATGACTGTCCTCCGATTAACTTATTTCACTCAGCATAATACCCTCCAGTTCCATCCACATAGAACCAAATGGTGGGTATTTGTCTTTTCTGATGGCTGAATGATATTCCATTGTATACATAGACCACAGCTTCTTTATCCATTCCTCTGTCGAAAGACTCATGGCTCTTTCCACAGTCTGGCTATTGTGGAAATTGCTGGTATAAACATCGGGGTGCAGGTGTCCCAGCGTTTCACTGCATCTGTATCTTTGGGGTAAATCCCCAGCAGGGCAATTGCTGGGCTGTAGGGCAGGTCTATTTTTACCTCTTTGAGGAACCTCCACACAGTTTTCCAGAGTGGCTGCACCAGTTCACATTCCCACCAACAGTGTAAGAGGGTTCCCTTTTCTCCGCATCCTCTCCAACATTTGTGGTTTCCTGTCTTGTCAATTTTCCCTATTCTCACTGGTGTGAGGTGGGATCTCATTGTGGTTTTGATTTGTATTTCCCTGATGGCCAGTGATGCGGAGCATTTTCTCATGTGCTTGTTGGCCATGTGTAGGTCTTCGTTGGAGAAATGTCTCTTCATGTCTTCTGCCCATTTCATGATTGGATTGTTTGTTTCTTGGGTGTTGAGTTTAATAAGGTCTTTATAGATCTTGGATACTGGCCCTTTATCTGATAGGTCATTTGCAAATATCTCCTCCCATTCTGTAGGTTGTCTTTTAGTTTTGTGAACTCTTCCAGGGCCATTTTAATCACTGATTTATTAAACAGTTCCTAACCTCTCTGGGATGATGGACGAGAAAGGACTTTTTTACAAGGGTTTTACGATCACAAAGTGTCCTACCACAAAGAGAAGGCCCATTAAATTGCCCAAGACATAATTCTTCATCTTGTCTAGCCTCAACCTCTCTTGGGCACATTCTCCACCAGGGAATTTCTGTCTGGAAGAAGAGCCAGTGTCTCCTTTCAAATATTTCCCTTGGCTGTAAATGGCCTTTCGCGGGACGCATTGCCATTACCTACGAGCAGGGCTGGCATCCAGCCCGTGTGCCCAGGTACAGCCATGCCTGTTTTTAAAACACTGATACACTTCTGTGCCTGTTGCTCACTAGCCGCTGCCCTAAGTGTCTCCCCTCTCAAAGATCTGTCAACGGAAAAGAAGTAACTCCAGCCCAGCAGGAGGGTCTCCAAGACCCTGATGCAACAAAAGAAGATAATTCCCTTCTGAGTTTTAACATCACACCTGCCTTTCATTTATTAAAAATAGAAAATGTGTAACTACAAAGCAATGGATCTAAGTTTTTAAAGAATAGCAGGATTAAATCGCAAGCATCCATTAGCCATCTCATTCTTGATGAGATGAGATCTTATTCTTGAGGCTTGGTTCCAAATGACTTCCAGCTTATGCCGAAAGCAAATCCTCTCTCAAAAGATAAAACTTTGCCATCTGTAAAGATTTACAAAGAATAGGACAGCAGTCCCAATGACAAGTAACAGTGCCCAAAAACTGTATCAAGCAGTAATAGCACCATCGGAGTCTTTAGCCTCATCAGGTGAAGAGTTTTTCCCAACCAGCTTAGTAACTCAGGGAGATTTTAATACTTCTGGATATCAGATGATATTAAGGAATTATTATTAGTTTTCAGATGTGATTGATTATGATACCAGGTTTTTTCAAGAAGTCTGTTTTAAAGATACATAGTTAATCATTTACAGGTGAAGCATAGGGAGGAAGGGATTTGTTTCAAAATAATCTGAAGACAAGGGCACAAGGAGGTGGGTGTCAGGAGGGAGCTAGTGCCAAGTACATGAGGTTCTTTATACTATTCTCTCTGCTTTGGTATATGTTTGCAATTCTTCAAACTAAAAAGCTAAGCAAAAAGTGTTTCAATCAGTCTATACCCCATGGCCAACCCTTGGTAGGTGAGAGAAGTAACAGATAGAGGCACTCTGGGTCAGGACATGGAGAGCCCCTGAAGGATTCACAGTCTGACCACTAACAGTGTTCCTGTGGAAAATCTCTTATTTTGTCCTATGCCCCAGTATCCTGTCTGTGAGATGCACATAATCATAACCTTCCCATTCCCTACCACCCGCCGCCCGCCCCCCCACCCCCGCCCGGCCACATACACTCTCTCACTCACACTCACACTGACACTCACACTCACAGACATTCCCAAACAGCCTAGAAGGAATCTAAACAAGATAATATATGTATAACATTTGAACCCCCTGGGAGAAAGGTACAACATAAATAATGCATCATGAGGACCTCAGCACCCAGAAGTGTTGTGTGAAGTTCAGTTTAGATGATTCAGAATTCCCAGAATCCCAGCAGACTTTTCAGAAACTACCTCATGCTTAGTTTTCTAAGCCAACTGAAAAAAGGAGCAGAAACAAAACACCCTGCTTCTACACAGGAGGCTTTTAGCAGCTCTGTTTACTCCTCCGACACAAAGCCTTTGTTTATGCGTGACAGATGGTAGTACATGCTCCTCTTCTCTCTCTCTACCTCCCTTCTACCCTCCCTCCCTCACTTCATTTGTTCCCCTCTGTTTCTTTGTCCCCCTCTATTTTGCCTTTTCTCCAATCCCTGGTGCCTTAGACCACTTTTCTTGAGCTTACTCAAGTGCCAGCAACAAGGGCCAGACCTTTGTCCAGGCTGACCATTCATTCTATCAGGCTGCATGTCCATGGTCACTTGTTGGTTGAGAGCACTCATATTTGAAATATTTTATTAATTTATTTGAGAGAGAGAAAGAGAAAGAGCATGGCAGGGAGGGGCAGATCAAGAGAAAGAGAGAGAGAGTCTCAAGCAGACTCTGCTGAGCCCCAAGCCTGGCATGGGGCCCCGTCACACAACCTTGACATCACAACCTGAGCTGAAACCACGAGTCAGACACTCAACCGACTGTGCCACCCAGGCACCCCAAAATATATTTTTGAAGACAAAATAACACACCATCAAAATGACAGGGGGTTCAGAGCAAACATCAAAAGGCCCATCAACATTTACAGGGCAGATTTCCATGAGTTGCTTTCTCAAA
This sequence comes from Vulpes lagopus, assembly GCF_018345385.1. Lineage (NCBI taxonomy): Eukaryota > Metazoa > Chordata > Mammalia > Carnivora > Canidae > Vulpes > Vulpes lagopus. Next base: position 7,144,721 of record NC_054840.1, read on the forward strand.
GTAATCATAGTCGATGCATTTGTGTGCACACAGGTTCCTTCAGACACAGCCATTCCCAAAGAACAAATGTAGACATAACCTCTTACTCGGTATATACTGTGATAAGAATGGTCTATAAACCAGCCTGCAGAGGGCAGGTGTGAAGGTCCGAATATTCAAGAGCCTTCTCTCTATCCATGTGGAATGCTGTCTTGGCCTGTCTCCCAGCCTGTTTCCTTTTTCTGTAAAATAAAGGTGCCCAAACAGATCTATAGACTCTTTCCAGCTCTAAATATTTAGGATTCTATGAGGCTTTTCAAGAATTCCCATAAATCAGTCTAGCTGACCCCACCCCACCTGGTGGGGCAGGGAAAGGTCCGTCAGAACACATGTCAAACCGGTGCTTGAATGATGACCTGTGTGTGATGTCAGAGCAGAGAACTTAGGGGCAAAGGGAAAAGGAAAAGAAATGGTATTAAGTTCAGTCGGGCAATGACTTCCTTAGAGAGGGTCGGAGAAGGGGATCAGATGGAAAGAATTGATATAATAGATTTCAAGCAGGAATAGGAGGCAAGATTTGACACCCGCTTTGACGTCTAAGAGAAAAAGAGAGCAAAAAGGCAAAAATGAGCAAAAAGAGGTGTGTGCCTATTGACTCCACCCGGTCTCCCGAAATTTATTCTCAAGTCTCAAGCATGCTTCCACTGGAGGCATTCTCCAAGAAGCAGCATACTGGCCCTTTTAGAAGGGGTCTTAACTTGATGCCTTGTCCTCCACAAGGGTAATAACTATCCCCCACGGCTACTCCCCACCCCCCAACAAGAAGGAGTAAAGAGCCATGTTCAGAAAAATGAAGTCACTATTTGAGAGTAGCTCCATCTGCAAATGATTAACTCTGGGATTTATTACCAATTAGGACTATAAATCTCTGCTTACTTTGGCTCCTGGAAAGTTGATTTCACTGGGGGTTGGGGTAGGGGGTGAGGAGAAAGTCATTTGAGACAAGGAGGGAGAAATCCAAGCTTAAAAAGACACACTTCAAATTCAAAAGGAGCAAGGTTTCTCAAGCACCAAAGAGGAAAGCAGAACTTGACCTTGCGGTTCTAAGCAAACAGCTGTAGATGCCTGCAGGGTTAGCAAAGTGAAACGGACTAGTGCCACTCCAAAGAGGGTGCCTGGGGTCTGGAAGGGGGTTGCATAATCGAGTGGCATCCAGTGGCCGAGCCCTAATATGGCCGGTGTTCACAACGGAGTACAGGCCTCAGGAGCTTTATGGTCCTGATCTAAGGGGTTCCCAGTCTTGGCTGACCATTGGACTCACCCGTGAAGCTTTAAAACATACCTATGCTTTGATCACACTGCAGACCGATTAAATCAGAATCTCTAGGGCTGGGGCTTGGGCGAGAGGGCAGTTCAAAACCTCCCCAGGTGACCCTCTGGGGTCTGATCTCATTTCAGCCTCATGGCAATCCCAGGTTATAGGTACGGTCTTTCTATCATGAAGAGAAAACGGAGACACAAAGACGTGAAGTGACTGGTCCAGGGTAAGCCAGCTAACAGTGATGGGGGCAGGATTTGAACCCAGGGCTCACACTCTTCATCACCATGTCCTATTACCCCCCAAGGCTATGGTTCTCAGCTATTCCAAGCCCTGAGCTTTCATGAGCTTTTCAAGATAGAAAATGGGGTTTCTTGGGCCACCTGGGTGGCTCAGTGGTTCAGAGTCTGCCTTCGGCTCAGGTTGTGATCCCAGGGTCCTGGGATCGAGTCCTACATCAGGCTCCCCATAGGGAGCCTGCTTCTCCCTCTGCCTGTGTCTCTGCCTCTCTCCCATGAATAAATAAAACCTTAAAAATAAAGAAAATGGGATTTCTCAAACTATTTTTTAAGAGTTACTTATTTATTTATGTATTTATTTATTTTAAGAGAGAGGGAGCATGAGCAAGAGGGGCAGAGGCAGAGAGAATTCAAGCAGGAACACCTGGGTTGCTCAGCAGTTGAGCATTTGCCTTTAGCTCGGGTCGTGATCTTGGGGTCCTGGAATCGAGTCCCGCATCAGCCTGTGTCTCTGCCTCCCTCTCTGTGTATCTCATGATTAAAATTTTAAAAGTCTTAAAAAAAAAAAAAAAAAAAAGAATCCCAAGCAGACTCCTCATTGAGCATGCCTGATTGCAGGGCTCAACCTCAGGACCCTGAGATCACCACCTGAGCCAAAACCAAGGGTCAGATGCTTAACCGACTGCACCACCCAAGCACCCCTCAAGTTATTCTTATATGTAATTTCAAAAAAATTATAATAGAAATGAAATATTAGCCCTTATTTAATGCTACACATTAACTAGGCAAGCAATGTCTTCCTCCTGCTTGCAATGTCATCAAATAAGGAGGTTGCACTGGAAATGTCATGCTCCTCAGGAGTTCTCATTCATTCACTCAACAAGCATTCATTAAGTGCCAGTCTTCTGCAGAGTCTATGAAATGGAACCTCCTTGTGCAGATAATCACACAGTAGATGTTCTTAGGGCCTTAGTGGCAGGCACCAGACACCCCAAGAGCCCACAGAAGAAAGTGAACAGCTCTGAGTGGCCGCAGTCCATACGATACTCCTTTGGTGAATGAAAAAAGGCAAAGTAAACCACAGGGCATTATACGCACACCGCTCAGGGGTGAAACGAAAGATGGAGTCCCTAACTGGAGGTGAGAGATAATAAAATACTGTAAGAAAAAAAATAAAAATAAAAATAAAATAAAATACTGTAAGAAGGGTAGGGACCTACTGTGGGTGACTCACAAAAACTTAAGCCAGGGTGGAAAATGCAAATTCCCAGTTGGCACCTACACGACAGTAGTGAACAATGGGGTGAGGACAGAGGTGACCAGAGAGCCCCCGATCTGTCTAAGGAGGCAGCTAGTGCTCACCTCCAGCCACAACCGTCACGTAGGAATGTGGGAGTAGTGATGTCAGACCGCCCCGGCTTCTGGAGGGGAGGCTGTAGATATGGGTTGCTTAATGCAAGGTGTCCCAATTCTTAAATGACATCTAATTCGAGTCTCTTCAAGACACTCTTTAGACCAAAGAAAACACATCCACGGCCAGCTCTGCTTGCACCACTGAGTCTCTCCCCACTAGCCCCATGGATCCCAAAGCTCACTCGCCCGTGCCTTTCCCTCCCTGCAGGTATGCTCATTTATTTTGGGTACGGCATCTGGAACAGCACCCTGGAAATCAGTGCCCGCGAAGAGGCCCTGCACCAGAGCACGTACCAGCGCTACGACGTGGATGACCCCTTCTCGGTGGAGGAGGGTTTCTCCTACGCCACCGAAGGCGAGAGCCAGGAGAACTGGGGCGGGCCGGCCGAAGACAAAGGCTTCTATTACCAACAGATGTCAGATGCTAAGGCAAACACCCGGACGAGTAGCAAAGCGAAGAGCAAAAGCAAACACAAACAGAACTCAGAGGCCCTGATTGCAAATGACGAGTTAGATTACTCTCCAGAGTAGGAGTAACCACACAAGAAACGTGTAGAAACGGTGGTGGTTTCTTTTCAGTAACTTAACCTGTGGGCTAGAGGGTGAAAACATTCTTGGCTCTCATTTCAAAAGTCCAGCCTTCCCCCAGAGTCAGTCCCCGGCCATAGCCTGTCATTTGCTACTTTTGCCCTTCTGGATAGTTCTGTCGAAGAGTTTAACCTGGGTTCCATCACTGATCGATCCCCTTATTAAAAAAAAAAAAAAATTAACAAGAGGCTACAAAGAAATTCTCTCTTAGGTGCAACCATCAGAGCTGATAGCGGCAAATGTTTCCCAGGCCTTTGCTTTGCTGGTTGAACCTTTTTGCTTCTTACTGAGACCCCAGAAGCATGGGGCTAACTTCTTGGGCCACACTGAGGCTACAGCTCCTCCTGGAGATGTGCCAAAGCAGGTGGGTGTGGGCACAAGGCCGCATCTCAGCCCCCAGGATGACAAGGGCAAAGATCCTCCGGGCACACCCCGCTGAGAGCTGCTCCCAGAGGTCGAGGGCAGGTGGGCCTTGGCGCTTCCTCAGCAAGCAACACTTGGTCCTGAAACCTCACAAAGACGAACTCATGGAGCAGACACACGCTTCTTTCCATTCACCAAGCCTGTCACAGTCTCCAAACTCTAGCTTTAGGACCCAGCAAAAGTTAGGGATGCTGAGACCATTTCCCCAGAGGTTTCGGACTTACCATAAAGCAGCCTTGCAGACCCAAACGATATGGTAAGAAGCACCATCAAAGCGCTCCTTAAATGCCCAGAAAAAAAAATTAATTCTTCACCTCTTGCAGTGAAGGCCAGAAGGGCATTGGCAGGACTTAACTCTCTGCCACACCTTTCCTTTTGCCAGCTTTTCAGCTCCTGCTGATATAATGAAAGGGGGCAAAGTTGGAGCATGATTTCATGGCATTGATATGCCTTGAAGAAGTAGGCCGTTTGTTTTATAATCGGATAAAAATCTTTACAAGGTGAAGTGACCCCGCCACTGAGATCACATTGCAAATTCTATTTTAAATTTCCAAAATTATAAATTGTGTAGGTTTTTTTTTTAGATTTGCCGCCCCCTGATTGGTGGGGGCTCCTCAGAAAACAAAAATGCTGAAGCTCAACTACTTAGGTAACCGCATTCCAAGAGATCACGTTTCACTTCTGAACCTTGAGTAGCTCGCTCTGCTCTTCTACCTGCATTTTGTCTGTTATTTCCCGAAGCCCAAAGAAATACCTACCTGGTAAGGTCTCAATCGGGCCAGAAGAGGGGCTCTTAAAGGACTTTTCTCAGAAATAACCTAGATGAGAGAAGGCACAGCAGGAAAAAAACACATGGCCCATAAATTCTACTCTTGGGTCCCAGGGATTCCTGGGCTGCGCTGAGATGTGCCCTGTGAACCAGCAGGCACAGTTTCAATCAAGCTACAATCCTTTGTGGGAGTTTCCTGAAAGGGGGGCAAAATAGCAAATTTCTTGCCCTCTCTCTCCCGGACCTAGCATTATGCCAAAAGTTTTCCAAAATACATCAACTACTGTGAAGTATATTCTTTCTTAAAGGTTGAGGTCATGCCATCTTGGCAGGCTTTAGGATTATGGAGAAAAGACAAAAGTCCACTTTTTTCACTCCGTGAACACTGATTGAGATTGAACCAAATGCTAAGCACTGGAAATAGAAAAAAAATGTAACGTTCTGTTCTCGGGGTCTCCCAGTTCAGGGAATGGGAAGCACTAGAGCCTGACAAATGCAGATAAAACAACCAAGACTGACAAATCCTCCTGGTTGATGCACTGGGCTTTTAACATAGAGTAAAATAAAAGGTCAATTGAAGCTAATATTTTTTAAACATGCTTTGAAGCAAATTGTGTATCACACCCATGGCCAATGAAAGCCAGTAAATTCAAGGAACTTCTATTTTCTAGAGCTTCTTTTTCATTCTTCTGTATTAATTGTTTAGAATTCTGGTTTCCTGGGGCCATTTTGTCATTTTTAACGTGATGCATGGCAAAGCCGTGTTTTCTCCTCTCTAAACTTAGCCCTAAAGATACAGTGCCTGGCCTGTGAAATATATCCCTGGGGATGAACTGTAGACTAATTATCAGTAGTTTTTGTGAATACAAAGTTTTGATCTAGTTTCAAGACTCAACAAATCTGCCTAAACTAAATAGGAGGTGTTAAGACTGAGATATCCAGATAGATGGGGCGAGGCTATATGCATTAAAAATGGTCAAAAAGAAATATGGATGTAAACTAACACAGTCTTAAGGTGGATGAAAGAACCCCCTTTTATTAGCAAGGGTTAAGTATTAAGGTAACAATAGTTTGGTGGCAGATGTATGAAATTTCTGGAGCATGGGGAGAGAGGACACATAGTAAACACCGCTGGTATTAGTTTCGTGAAGACCCAATGAATGGCACTTTTTTTACTGGAGGCATTTCTCCCAAGTCTTATCTCCTTCTTTTTATAATCTTGGTCTCTTTCTTTCTCTGTCGTTAGTCATCTCCGTAGCAGTCTTGGTTTAAAAAAAAAAAATCAGTATGATAGAAAAAGATCTTGTAAGGTAAATTGACATGTTCTTGTTCACGTGTCCCAGCCTCTGGGAAGTGGTCCCAGATTTCACAATGCAGTCTCAAATACCATCATTGACTAGAATGATCATATTAGTGTTTCCTAGCAATTTCCTCAAGACCGCATTGGTGGAATCACATTAAAAGTAAGATCACCTATAATTACCGTAGAAACGTAGCCTTCTTGAATGGAGTCCAAGGAAGACCTACATTTTATTGAATTCTTCTCTCCTGCAAGAGCTCCTCCAGGGAGGTTTCATCGTGTGAATTAGTGGTGTGGAGCCAATTACTTGATTGTTTTGTAATTGTATTCTATTTATCGGTACTTTGCTTCCTTTCACAAGGATTTCAAAGTGGCTATTAAAATCCATATAATGTAAAAATAAGTGAGGAGCTTGGGTAAATAAAGACAGAAATAGGAGAAGACAAAGCTAGAAGTGTGTTCAGTGCACAAATGCACAATCTTGAGATGTGTTGCTAAATTTCTCAATGAAGGGGCAACTTGAAAAATAATAATAATGGAAAATAATGGAAATGTTGGTAATGACAAGAAGAAATACCCCCACATGATAAGAACAAATCTTTCCCCATGAGGCCAGAGAATGGCATAGATCACTGAAAGCCACATAGAAGCTTCAGACTTACTTTGCCAGCTACGTGTGCTCAGCACATAGTAGCCAGGCACGTAATAAATATCGGATGATCGGATGGATGGATGAATAGATGGATTAATGGGAAGTGAAATATCATTTATTTAACATTTTTTCATGGAGTGTGCTATGCTGTACCTGTGCTATGGCATAAGACATGGGGGAAACAGGATATATAAGATACATAAATAAAAACCATAGTGAGGGGACGTAAGAGATGAGGTAGTTACCACGTCCAATGGGACTTCCAGTATGGAAAAGACTTCCTTCTGTTGGGGAAAATGATAGAGAATGCAGTCCTTGTGTTGAGCCCTATGGAACGTGCAGAACTTTGCCAGGTAGGAATGGGGGGAAGGCTTGCCAAGTGGAGAATCCGCACGCGTCAGGTGGAGACGGCTGACAGCTGTCCCTGACTTTCAGAAGCTGGGGCAGTGGCTTCATCCATCTGTGTAAGGAGCTAACAGATCTCATACACATTTCAAATTGATTTAATATGTTAAAGGGAAAAAATACCCAAATTTAAGCAACGTATGATTGGTTCTTCTTTTTGAATCCTGGCTGACTTCATCATTAACCTAGGAGAAGGATAGTCATTTAACACGTAGACAGACACCACCAAGTTCTTCACAGCCCCTTTAAAGTTTTCAACAGTAAGCTTGACCAACAAAACCTTACAGCTTTTTTTCTACCTAACTAATCTAGAAAGCAAAAATCTCAATTCCAGATTTTACTCAGCTTGAGCTCAGGGCCACATTGAACTGGTGAAAGGAATCAGACGATAGAATTAAGTTAAGAACCCGATTCTACTTCTTAGTAACAAACTGACAGCTAATCAGTTGTCTACATAATGGTCGTGATGAGCCTGTCAGATAAACAGGGGGGAAAGTCGTTGAATTTAACAGTGCATTTGTGTAGATATAAACCCAGCAATTACTGGGACACAAAACACGAGCTCCTTGCAAGCAATGTCTTTCCCCTATTCTCCTGAAAAGTATTGATAAACGTGACCTCCTGTACATCGCACTTGTAGGAAGTCTACAAGGGGCTACCTTTTCTCTATATAATAAATAGAAGCTACAGGACTTTCAGAATCGGCCTCCAAGACTAAAAGAAATGGCTGTCCCCTCTCCCCCAGCTTTTACCGCTGGTGACATGTCCGTGGAAGCCCGTGGAGGGTCAGCCACAGGTTCACCTAATTTTGTATCTCGGAGTGAAGAAGTCAGAAGTCAGGGAGGGAGTGTGTCCAAAGCCAGGGCTGGGAGCAGCTCACTGAATCCAGGTAGAGTTAATGGCCCCCTCTTGGTTGCAAGCGTTCAGGTTAGGGAACAATCCAGAGACAGCCTTAATTTCTTATGTTGGCAGGGAGAGGGGGCGAAGGGAACACACTCTCCAGAGTTTGCCACTAAGGCTGCAAGACAGCTCTCCGTTCTTACGTCATTTGCAACAAGACTAGTCAAAGAAGGTGTTTCTAACCAAAATTTTCATGGAGCCTGGGTTTCTTCTGCATGCTTGTATCTCCCTGACACTGAGGACCCATTTGTCCACAAGGGCCTTTTGAAGTCCCTGAGAGAGAGAGAGAGAGGCACCAGCTGATAACCACTGACGGCCTGGCCACGCAAGAGCCAATATGCGTAATGAGACAGCGGGCAAACCCCGAAACAGCCTCCCAACCCACAGGCCCCACAGCAAGCAGGGGGCCGGGTGTTGTTCATCAAAGAGTGGACTTTGTGTTTCTCAATTGGAATGGTGATGGGTAGCAGAAAGGCCCTTTCATGTACATAACTGTTAGTCCTGTGTCCGATTTTTTCTCTAAGACCTCAGAGGAGAAGCGATTGTAATTTCTTTTCCTCTCTGGGAGCTACCACTTTCTAAAATGTTTTCCTCTCCTTGCTCGGCTTGACTGATCCGTGCATCATTCTGAAAACACCTAAGCAGTTGCTCTTGTCAAAATTCTCTAAGAAGATGTTGTGTGTGGTTTTTTTTTCTTTTAGGACTTAAAGCCCAAAAGGGATTAGTGGAAGTTTTGAAGCCCATCAAAGGTGAACATTTACTCTGCAGGATCAACTAAAATAGTGTTAGAAACCACTAAACAGTGTTCTACATGCATGGACTTCTGACCTTCATAGAGAACTTTCACAAGGTCAGCTTTGGGCTTGAAGTCTTCTGAAAGCAGGGGGCTGTAACAGCTTACCCTAGGAGAGCATTTAGTACATTTTGGCAAAACAAGGAGAGAAAATGGCTTTGTATGAGAATCAGGAAGAATCCAGAGGCAGCCTGGATTTTTTTTCATTAGGGATTCCCCTCTGAGCTTTTTTCTTTTTTTTTTTTTCTATGATGCTTTCTTAACATTGACATCGGTGACATTGGCTACAGAGAATTGGGGGTCAGGTGAGCATCCCGGGAAGGTGCAGACTTTGAAGGATTGTGTTCACTTGGGTAGTGAGCTGAGGAGAGTGCTCCCTGCCCGTCTCCTTGTGACTGGTATTGGCAGTCGTCAGTCCACTGGTCTCACTTGTGCTCCCAAAAGGTGAGAATCTACAGCAGAAATCATCAATTCCCCCAAAGCAAAGACGTGCTATGTTAATGCTATGATAGCGCACAAATACCTCAACTGTCCGGACTGATAGAGGGGCTGCGGGTTTCAAGAGAGCAGGTGTTGTCCTCATCCAATGTAGTTACACCATCTAACAACAGGACTTTCTAGCTTTTCTCACTGTGGAAAAGAAACGTTACTGTTTAATCCGTATCCAAAGTTATAAATACAGCTTGTAAATTTTACTAACTTGTTTCATTTTTGTTTGGTCCTTGAGAAGTACGACTTGCTTTTTGCGGATGGTAATTTATCGTGTCTTTCTCTGCTATTTTTTCCTTTGGTATGAAACTGCTGTGTTTGTTAAAAGTCTGTTCGTTTTGTGGTTCTTAATTCCCATTGGTGCACTGTACAATGGGGTGTTGTAGTGTATCATCGAGAACGAAATAATATGTAGATATGTTCTGGAGTGTGTTTTATTTTCAAACGACTGTGGTGTTGACGATATATTGATTTCTCGAGATATTAAGGGAAAATTCTAAATTTACCAAAATGTGTATATTTTAATAAATGCATAAAGCTTTATTGTGTGCCTTTAAATTTAAAAATGAGTTCTAAAGAAAGTCAGAAACAAAGTGTCTTACTGTCAAATATCCATAGTAATGTAAAGCTGTTACACGGAAGACTACCAAAAGAAAAAAAGAAAAAGAAAAGGAAAAGGAGCTTTCCCATATTTTGTTAACCTTAACCAGTACCTGAAGTCTGATACTTTCTTTCCACTCTAGAATGGAGATGAATAAGTGAATCATGCCTTAAATGTTTCAATTATCCTTTGTAGAAAAGCCAGATAAATGAGCTCATTTTTTTTTTTTTGAACTAATTGCATTATTGTGGAAAATTCGTTTTCGGAATAAAAATATTTTAAAAATTACAGCTAATCGACTATTACAATTGAAGTTTGAAGAAAGTCAGTGCCATCCTACCTTTTTAAATTCTTTATTTCCATGTAGAGAACAGAAGTTCTTCCTTAGTGGATTCTTGGGAGAACAGCAAGTGACCCAATCTCCCTTTGACCATTTTCTTCTAACACGGTGCTGGACTCTATCTGGGACCCCCACACCCCCCCACCCCGGCTGCCTCCCAAATGACCCCAGTCCCAGTCCCAACTCCTACCCGCAGCCACACTCCACCCTCCCCGCTCAGCACCAACAAGCATTCCCGTTCATTGCCCCCATTCGTTTTAAGGACAAGGTGAAGGAACATTACCTGCCCACAGATAGCATTTATTTTTTGACACTAGAGTAGTGACATCTGGAGAAAAGGCAAAGTGGTACAGCAGGGTCACATAGTGTCACACCGCATGAACTACAAAGGACCCTCCATGTCTTTATTTCCTACAATGCATTGCTCTCCTTTGCAAAGGTCTACCTGCCTGAGTAGCAGGGAGAGAAAAAACAAACTTTAAATGTATTAATCTGCAGAATCACAGATGACATCCAGTTTAGTCTCTTTTTAGATGATTGAGTCTCTGTGGGATAAACACTCAGTCTTTTGGATTCCCACCCACCCTCCCTTGTTTCTCTCCAAATTGCATCTGGGAAAGATCCTATATGATCTCAAAGAAGTTGGGGGGACAGGAAAGGCTAGGGGAGCAGACGAGAACTAGGGTGCTCCGGACCCTTTGCTGCTGCAGAATGGCTACATGGGCTGCTCCCTGCACAGGTGACCACTGACAAAGAACTGCCTCATTCAGCCATGTGGGTTTCATGATAACACTCACTTCCAAAACCCACAAGTCTGGCATGTAACCCCAGTTGTGAAGGTCCTTGCCCACAGACACTCCTTCGTATGATTCCAGACTTCTGCTGGTCCACCAAGCCCTCAGCACTTCCACTTGAGAACCCACTGCATCCCCACCGAGACCTGGGGAACCAGGAGCATCACCTCGGGCAAGAATCCAGCCACTTCCTTCGCTAATGATACACCATCATTTCGGGACCCTGCTCATTGATGCATAGAGCCCACGGTTGCAGCTTATAGCCTGTGGTGGCTGCAGGCTCGTCCCAAGAACAACCCTGTTGACTTTTCATAATCGTTGTGAGTTAGTTGCTAAAGACATCATTATTAAAACTTAACTTTTGTAAACTTACAATGAATTACACTGAAAACAAAGGTAGAAATACTCAAAACTAATGACTACATTTCACTGTCATCTATGTTCTTGAGATTATTTACAAGCATTATATCTGTATGGGGAACACTACATAATCATGGGCCATTGCACATCTCTTTCCAGCTTTATATTCAGTGAGTTCACACTGGTAGCTTGAAATCAGCCATGGTGGGAGTGTTCACACCATGCAAATTGGCAAAGGCTACAAAAATTGGGATTGGTTGGTTTGTTTCCAGAGAGCTGCCTGTTAAACATTTATAAGCACACCACTGCTTCTGTCCTTTCTAGCTACTAATCCATCCAGTGTTTTCAGACATCCTCACTCCTAACACACCCCCACCTACAGAGGGGGGGAAAGCCTGGACAAGTATTCCCATGAGGAATCCTACCTCAATTTCTCTTCCTCTCCACACCATCCAGCAGGACCAGCAGGGGCTGGCTTTCCACTCTTCTTTCAGTCTGAAAAAGATTCTCCCTATTACCTACTTCTCGAGGGCTATGCACCTTGTAATTCATTCTTACTGGTAGAAGAATTGTCCATTTGCCTATTGACAAATGGTACCCAAGAGGAGTCATGGAACAACTTGGAACATTACCAGGATTGAAAGTAATTGGATGCATATTCCAAAATATAATCTCATTACATAGGTCCTCATGTTGAAAGGTGACTTAATAACAGGAGTTAGGGAAGATGTGGAGAAATTGAAACCCTTATACGCTATTTGTGGGAATGTAAAATGGTGCAGCCACTGTGGGAAAGTGTGGCTATTCCTCAAATAAATAAATAAATAAATAAATAGATAAAAACAGAATTATCATATGACCCAACAATTCCACTTGTGGGTATATATCCAAAAGAATTGAAAGCAGGGTCTCAAAGGCATTTGCTCATAGCAGCATTACTCATGGGGTCTAAAACTTGAAAGCAACCAAAGTGTCCATCAGTGAATGAATGGATAAAGAAAACGTGGTGTATAAATACAATAGAATATGATTCTACTTAATTGTCTATTTGATTCTTTTTAATTGTAAAAAGGAAGGAAATCCTGGACACCTGGGTGGCTCAGTCAGTTAAGCATCTGACTTCAGCTCAGGTCATGGTCTCAGGGTTCTGGGTTCAAGGACTGTATTGGGATCCCTGCTCAGTGTAGAGTCTGCTTGTCCCTCTGTCCCTCCTCTGACTCATATACTCACTCACTTTCACTCTCTCACAAATAGAAATCTTTAATTTAAAAAGAAAGGAAGGAAATCCTAACAAATGCTATATCATGGATGAAGTTTGAGGACATTATGTTAAGTAAGGCAATGACAAAAAGACAAAAGATTCTATGACTCCACTCACATGGGGTACTTAGAGTAACAAAATCACAAAAGTTGTAAGAAGAGCAGTGGTTATAAATCAATGGAACAGAATAAAGAACCCAGAAATGGGCCCTCAACTCTATGGTCAACTAATATTCAACAAAGCAGGAAAGACTATCCACTGGAAAAAGGACCGTCTCTTCAATAAATGATGCTGGGAAAATTGGACATCCACATGCAGAAGGATGAAACTAGACCATTCTCTTATACCAGACACAAAGATAAACTCAAAATGGATGAAAGATCTAAATGTGAGACAAGATTCCATCAAAATCCTAAAGAACACAGGCAACACCCTTTTTGAACTTGGCCACAGCAACTTCTTGCAAGATAAATCCATGAAGGCAAGGGAAACAAAAGCAAAAATGAACTATTGGGACCTAAGATAAAAAGCTTCTGCACGGCTAAGAAAACAGTCAACAAAACTAAAAGATAGCCTACAGAATGGGAGAAGATATCTGCAAATGACATATCAGATAAAGGGCTAGTATCCAAGAACTACAAAGAACTTATTAAACTCAACAGCAAAAAAACAAACAATCCAATCATGAAATGGGCAGATGACATGAAGAGAAACCTCACAGAGGAAGACATAGACATGGCCAACACGCACATGAGAAAATGCTCCGCATCACTTGCCATCAGGGAAATACAAATCAAAACCACAATGAGATCCCACCTCACACCAGTGAGAATGGGGAAAATTAACAAGACAGGAAACAACACATGTTGGAGAGGATGTGGAGAAAGGGGAACCCTCCTGCCCTGTTGGTGGGAATGTGAACTGGTGCAGCCACTCTGGAAACTGTGTGGAGGTTCCTCAAAGAGTTAAAAATAGATCTGCCCTATGACCCAGCAATTGCCCTGCTGGGGATTTATCCCAAAGATACAGATGCAGTGAAAGGCCAGGACACCTGCACCCCGATGTTTCTAGCAGCAATGTCCACAATAGCCCGACTGTGGGAGGAGCCTCGGTGTCCATCGACAGATGATGGATAAAGAAGCTGTGGTCTATGTATACAATGGAATGTTACTCAGCCATTAGAAATGACGAATACCCACCATTTGCTTCGACGTGGATGGAACTGGAGGGTATGATGCTGAGTGAAGTAAGTCAATCGGAGAAGGACAAACATTATATGGTCTCATTCATTCAGGGAATATAAAAAACAGTGAAAGGGAATAAAGGGAAAGGAGAGAAAATGAGTGGGAAAAATCAGAGAGGAAGACAAACCATGAGAGACCCCTAACTCTGGGAAACGAACAAGGGGTGGTAGAAGGGGAAGTGGGCGGGGGATGAGGTGACAGGGTGACGGGCACTGAGGGGGGCACTTGATGGGATGAGCACTGGGTGTTATGCTATATGTTGGCAAATCAAACTCCAATAAAAAAAAATACACACACACACACACAAAAAGAGCAGTGGTTGCCAGGGGCTGGCAGGGGGAGTGGGTGGTTATTATTTAATGGGTATAAAATTTCAGTTTTGCAAGATATAAGCATTCACAAAATGGGGCAGCTGGGTGGCTCAGTCGGTTAAGTGTTGCACTCCTGATTTCAGCTCAGGTCGTGATCCCTGGGTCATGAGATTGTGCCCAGCATCGTTCTCTGCCGTCATCAGGGAGCCTGCTTGAGATTCTTTCCCTCTCCCTCTGCCTCTGCCCCTCCTCCTGCTCTTTCCCTCTCTCTTTTTAAGGAAAAGGAGTTCACAAGAGGATGGAGTGATGGCTGTGCAACAATATGTATTAGTACTACTGACCTATACAATTAAAAACAGTTAAGATGATACATGTGATGTCATGTGTATTTTACCACAATTTTTAAAATTGAAAAAAATTCAAAGGTTACTCAGAATAGCAAAGCCATTTTATAGGCATTTTCTCCTTAGACCACAACTCAAAACCATTTTAAAAGCTAAATCCCCATTTGAAATGTTAGGGATCCCCATACCCCAAACATCAAATTGACAGCTCTTCTACATTTTATTTCCAACTATTAGCAGTTCAGTGCCCTTCAGTGAGAGACCTTTCTGTGTCAAGCTCCCTTCCTCTCCTTTGCCCACAAGTGCCCCTGCCCCTACCTGAGGATAGGTTTTTGTTTTTGTTTTTTTCCATTCTCACACTGGCTTCAATCAAATCAAGGAAACCTCTAAGTTATGAGGCTCAGAGAGACAACCAGAGACAACCACACACACACACACACACACACACACACACACACACACCATTTCTATGACCTAGAAATTTGAATTCTTCAAGACTGATGTTTACCCATCAGAGTCGTCTGGAGTGTTTTCAGAAAGGGATGAGCCCTCCCCGTAAGTCCATTAACTGGCTGAGATAAGTACAGTGGCAGGCTTTCCTTCAGAGAAGGGAAATACAAATGATTTGTGACTCTAATTAACTTCAAACCCAGCAGCAGGAATACAATTTGGCACAGAATCTAAAGAGGAAATAGTCCATCTAAATTCAATTCTGGTGGCTGGAAGACTGTAATTGAATTTCCTTCCTAGCAGAGACACTCCTCACAGGGCAGGGTGGGGCAGGGGAAGGGGGTTTCCTAGTAATGGGGTTTCCCTGTTCAATGAAGCTCTGTGTCCAAAGCAACCCCTTGAATGTACTGGAAATGGTTCAAGGTATGGACACAATGTCCTCATCCTTCTCCCCCAGCCTTGTGAGTCCCGTGCAAGAGGTGGAGATTGGGCTGACCAAACCCACAGGGAAGGGCATGGGAAAGAGGATGTGAGTCTTGAGGGAGGGCACCCCTGCCCTAGCTGCTCCCTGATGCCCAAATGCCTCCCCTGGAGACAAAGTGTGACGTCCCTCAATAAGAAAGAGATCTTTAAACGCATTCACAGTTAACTCCCCCTTAGGAGAAGGGACATAGTGGCTTAACTCAATCACCTTGAGATACGAATGGCTAATATCAGTTCTTTCTCAGAGAGTGGATTTTCACTAAGTCATGAGAAAAGATTAGGGGACCACTGGGTGCCTGACAGGGAGTTGGGAGATGCCAAGAGGTGAAATGGCCCAAAAGGAAGAGACCACGGTCCCAAAGACACCATTGGTCCCATTCACCTCACAGCCTTGCTGAAGGCTAGATCTAAACACATGAAGGGGGGCACCTGGGTGGCTCAGCGGCTGAGCGGCTGTGTTCGGCTTAGATCATGATCTTGGGGTCCTGGGATCCAGTCCCACATCCCCTGCAGGGAGCTTTGCTTCTCCCTCTGCCTGTGTCTCTGCCTCTCTCTGTGTCTCTCATGAATAAATAAATAAAATCTTTTTTAAAAAATTAAAAAATGAACACATCCAGGGCAGAAGATATCATAAACCTGCCCTGAACGGATGCCCCCAAGATCACTCTGGGGGGACAGATGGTAGGTGGGGTGCAAAGAGGCTTGGACTGCCTGACACAGACCGTACCCCAGTCCTGGCCCTCTGTAGCTGGCTCTGCACTCTGTTTCCTCATCTGTAAACAAGAAGTTGACCCGTGATTTCTACTTTCCAGATCCTGCCACGAGGGCAGGGAACACACCTCCCATGCTTCCTGCAGCACCTTGGCACCTGGTGTGGAGCCTGGGATGCAGGAGGCATTCAAAGAATATTTGTTGAAGGAATGAATGAATAGAAGTTGAGTTTTCTTTCAGCCTCCAGAGGCCCTCCCTTCACTTTTGCCAAAGTGGAGAACAATTCCAATCTCTCTATTTAAATATTTGACAGTTCACCTCTCTGACAGATTTCAGATCCTTTAACTCAACTTTTTAAGAAATGGATTCTAAGAAGATAAATAATCAGAGATATGGTCAAAGGTTTACGCCAAAGAATAGATCTATAATTCCAGGGGGGAGGATATCAAAAAATTGAAGTCAACCTAATGTCCCCAACAGGAAGTTGTTTCAATAAATTAGGGTGTGACTGTAGAACCTAGGACTGTACAGCCAACTAAAAACGTCTTCAGAATGCTTCATGACATGAGAATCTTCGTTAATTGTTAAATTCTAAAAGGAGGCTGCAGAGGTTATATGTAGTATGTCTTCAGTTTCAAAAATATATGTATTTTATACATGCATAGCAGAAGATGCAGGAGATTATATAAAATGCTAACCATTGTTCCCTCGGAGAAGTCTGATTTGGGGTAATTTTGTATCTTCTTTCCTACACTTCCTCTGCCTTTTTTCCAAATGCTCTTTGAAACCTATTTTACTTTTATTTGCAGAAATAAACTTTATTTCCTATGAGAGCTTTTCCAAATATTTGCCATGTCCTAAATGACAAACCAAGAAAGTACCCTGACAGCTCTCCCAAGCAACGACACAAATAATAGAAGCTGTCCTCTTAATGCCATGCCATAGGCATTTCTCTCTCTGCATTGTTACATACAAATTGAGGATGCAGGACCCCTGGGTGGCTCAGTGGTTGAGCATCTACCTTTGGCCCAGGGCGTGATCCCCGGGTCCTGGGATCGAGTCCCACATTGGGCTCTCTGCATGGAGCCTGCTTCTCCCTCTGCCTGTGTCTCTGCCTCTCTCTCTGTGTCTCTCATGAATAAATAAAATCTTTATAAATAAATAAATAAATAAATAAATAAATAAATAAATAAATAATAAAGCGTGTATGTCTTCAGCAGAGGGGAGTCATACTCAAGTAGAGTTCATTAGCTTGGATACATATAAATTGTTAAGAATTAAGCAATAGGGCTAATTGGTTCCAGATGTCAAGAATATTAAAAGACATCACAATTTTGAAGGATAAATGCAGGATAAATTTGTGAATTTAAGTGGTAAATATTCAGTTTAATCCTTTTACCAAGTGAAATGTGTGCCAATATAACTTTATGTTGCCTTGGGGATACTGCCCGCCGCACAGAAAGTGATCAATAATTATTTGTTAAACTCTATCGAACAGAATTTCATCCACACCCTGCCGAAAATAGAATTGTTTCCAAAACGTACATATTGTTCATGACTTATGAATGAAACGTATCCTTCCATAAGGTCATTCCTCTACTTAAACTCTCCACCGGCTCCCATTTGCCGATAGAATGCAGCCCTTCCCAGGCTGTAGCCCATCCCTATCTCCGGCCTCTTGTCCAACCCTCCCCCAAGGGTCCTGCATTCTGACCCCAAGAGACTCCTGATCGTGTTCTGGGAACATTCTCTCACCCTCTTGTGTCTTCCTGAATGTCCTTGGCCCCCTGGTCCACTCGGCAAACTCCCATTCATCCTTCAAGTTACTCTCAAGTGTATCCCCTTTCTGAATTTCTGGAACTTAACCTCCCCTAACCACATGTTCTTTTTTTCTTAGTGTGTATACCATTTTACCCATTGAATACAGTTACTTGTTGATGTGTCTTTCCTGCTATAGATGGGAAGCATTCAAAAAATATAAAAAAAGAAATGTTAGAACTATTTTCCAAGAATTTTAATCTAAAAAATAAGAACAAAATTCAGCTTTATATTCAATATGATAATATTATATAATAATGTATATTATAATATGATCATAATATACTGACATACAATAATAATATGTGCAATGTGTGGAATATAAGGTTTAATTTTATTTGTGTTATATTGTATTAGGTGGCTAACTACGGATTGTTTTGGGCCACATATTCATCAGACCATCCCTCTGAGGGTCTAATAATTATCTGGGTCCCTAAGAAGCTCCTAAGGACAGAGGATCCTCTGCACTGAGGAGGGGTAGACAGTACCGCCCTCTCCATCTTCACCATTTCATTCAGGTTATGATATTTTATATATTGCAAATACCCATTGAGGTGGATTTATAGACTGCACTATCTGTGTTTATTAAACTGACCCCACAAAAAGAGCTAGTCATTTAAAAAGATTCCTACAAAGAAACCATAAAATAGCCAATTGCAGCAAAAGCAATGAAACCAAAAGTACCAAAGTTTGCTATCTAACAAGAATTTAAAAACAAAATAAACAGGGGTGTCCCGGTTGCTCAGCCAGTTAAGCGGCTGCCTTTGGCTCAGGTCATGACCCCAGCGTCCTGGGATAGAGCCCCGCAGCACATCCTCCAGCTCCCTGCTTTCCCCTCTCCCTGTGCCCCTCTCCCCTGCTTATGTGTGTGCTCGTGCCCTCTCTCTCTCTCTCTCTCTTTCTCTCTCTCTCTCTTAAATAAATAAGTAAAATCTTTAAAAAATAAAAAATAAAAACAAAATAAACGTTGTTACTCTTTCATAACAACTCACGAAGAACAACTGCTTTTGAAGAAAATTAGTGCAATGGAGAGACTGTTTTGAAAAGAGCTATTTGGACATGTATGTGGTTTTATTACTGAAAATAATACGTTATCAACTATTAAAATGGTATTACTGTACATATAGACAACTTAAAATTTTTAATCCAATTCGGAAATCTTACAAATGAAGAAGCTCTATGGGTTTCAAACAATTTCTTAGAAATACAGAAATGCAACCTATCTCATTAGTTCGAAAAAACAACTGAAATGCATCAAGGAAGATGGAAAACTGCCAACTTTTAATACGAATCTTTGCAAAATTGATGCAGGAGGTTGACACAAGAGTATAATTATTGAATGAGGAAGACAGTCAATGATATGCTTTTCCTATATTATTCTGTGTCCTCATACGAGGTATATTTTCCAGCCAAAGCAGCTATTAAAATCAAACAGTAAAATCAACTGCATTAAGAATCAGACTTTTGAATATTTTTATCCCAGTATTAAATAATGGAGTAGCTTCAAACTCATTGCTCCCCTATATTATTATTATTACTAATTTGAAGAGAAGAAAAAGAGTTTGTATCATTAATGAGTAATATGAGATAAAATTAAAATGTTATTTAATTTTTCCCATTCTTTTAATATTTTTGTGTACATTTTATACTACATATAATACCTAATACAATCATTCATCTAGAAAGATGAATAAACCCATGTACATCTAGAAACAGAGGAGATGGTTAACAAATTTTGCAGAATAAAAATCTTCTTTTAAGACTTAATAGCAGGACATGAAAAGCGCCCATGAATCCTGTGCATAAAATGTGAAGGAATACACAAAGGAGCGGGGCTTTTAGGTAAGCCAGGGTCTGTTTATTTTGTAGTAATCAAAGGAACAGAAATCGTCTCTAAAAATTTTGCTGCTGTCCTAGAATTTAAGCTATACCACTGAGTAAAAGATAATAATGTGGAATTATATATCCAGCTATGAAAACGTTTTAGAGAGCAATTAAATATTGAAAAGTAGTGGCATTTTCTGGCAAACTCTCAAAATACAATCATTAAATTCACTTGACCAAACAAAGGCACATTCCAGTATCTTTCCTAAGAACCCTGCTAATTTGAATTCATGAATATGATGAAATTCTCTGTTTCCTGAAAATGCCCAGCCAGTTAGTGAAAAGAACATAGAGGGAAATTAGAGGCATCTTTATCACTTTTCGTTACAGAGCAATATGGTGCTTTTGAAAATGAGATGGAAACATATTTAGTTTTCTTCTCCCAAATTCTGGGAACCTTTTGTTTCCATTTAACAGATTAGAACTTGGATGCATTAGAAGCTAATTCTCTGTGGCTCTCCCCACATTTTCAGCTGCTGCAGATTGTTTACCAACCTTCTTGTGCAAAACGTGCATCTCAAAAACGGCTCCTTCTCAGGCACTGAGAACAGTTTATTGAGCCAGGAGACAGGGTGAGTAACTCAGGCGGGAACCACTGAACTCCTGTATGGATGAGACAAAGCAACCAGCTTCCAGGAGAAGCTGGTTTTTTGTTTTTTGTTTTTTTAGATTTTATTGATTTATTCATGAGAGACACAGAGAGAGGAGGAGAGGGAGAAGGCAGGCCCCACGCAGGGAGCCCAGCGTGGGACTCGATCCCAGGACTCCAGGATCACGCCCTGGGTCGAAGGCAGCGGCCAAACCACTGAGCCACCCAGGGATCCCCCCCTTTTTTTTGCCACAAGGTGTGTTTTATTTTCATTAATCATACAACTAATTTGCTATAATATCCCAGGGCAAACCGGAGAATTTGGCAGTCCGATGGTGGCGGGGGGGGTCCCCTCTTCCAGGAGACAATCTGAGGACAGATAAGAGGACTGACTACTCTCCCCATGGGTGGCAACCATATGGAACACATTAACTCTAAGTAACAGCACTAGCTGAGGCAGAAACGGGTTCAAGGAGGGTTCAGACACATTCATGGAGAGTAGCCCTCTAAGGGGTAATTAAAGGAAAGTTAGGTTTGCTCAGGGAAAGCTCCAGGGCTTGGAGATGGACCTCAAGGAGGACACAAACCCCACTCCTCTCCTTCAGGGGCACTGCAGCCACTCCAGCCTGACACTCAGCCGGATTCTTTTGTTCTTAGCATGACATCAGAGATAAATTCCAAATCCGAACACACAGAGGGAGTCTTTGATGGTCTCCTGGTCTTGGCATTGCCCACCCTCCTGGGGCTAGGAGGAGAAGTTCAGGACTAAGGAATCATTGCCCCAGCCCTCTCTGCCATCCTAAAACCAATTTTTTTTTTTTTTTTACCAAAAGCAAGGCCCTACTTCCCTTTTAGGGGTCTTGCTGGATTGGACGTAGCTCAGAATGACCTCCTGACCTACAGTGCTCTCTTCTTTTATTTTCAAATTTTAAGCCCAAACTTGTTAACTTCTGAACAAAAATCTTATTGTTTTCCTAAGGAGGTCTTATTGAGTGATGGGTATTTTGAGGGCTTTCCAGCCCAATGATTTCTTTGCTAAAAACAGAGTGCACACCCTCATGTTGGTATTTGTTCACAAACCAAACCCATAGCCTGAACGCTGTCCATATCCCCTCCCCCACCTCCCCATGCCCCCATCCGCCCCACCCCCTGCTGACAAGTGACCATAGTGGCCCACACCAGCAAAAGGCGCTCCCGTGTGACTTTACCTTCCACGTATAGATTATGATCTGCCATTCATTAGGACTTCAAAGCCAACAAGAGAGTTTACTCCCCTCGGTAGCTAATTCCCCTTATTTCCTGAAAACCCATGTGTGGTGCGGTGGGGAATATGAGGCTACCTTTCCTCTTTCCAGAGATACAAATATTCAACAGCCCTTACACCACAGAGTTCCCTTTATTTCCCAATTGGCTACAGAAACACAATCCCTTTCTAAAATATGTGTTTTGAAAACAGGTCCAGAATTTAACTCTATTCTAAGACTAACATCTTTAATAAGGAGAGTATTTATGTTAAAGAACCTTATGCTAATTTTGAATCTGTCCTTTTGACCGGTGGCTTTCCATAGTAATTCACCCCACTTTGGAGGAGGTAAATTCCTCTTGAGGGCTAGACCAGTGGCTAACACTTCAGGCTTTACAGTCAGACTGAAAGGTTATGATCTTGGCTGTGCAACCTGAGGCAATTTACTTAAGCTCTCTGTGCCTCTGTTTTCTTATCTGTAAAATGAGTATATGAGAGCCCCCAACTCATGGCATTATTCAAAGAATTAAATGAACAAAACAGGGCAGCCCTGGTGGCTCAGAGGTTTGGTGCCGCCTTCGGCCCGGGGCATGATCCTGGAGACCTGGGATCCAGTCCCATGTCGGGCTCCCTGCATGGAGCCTGCTTCTCCCTCTGCCTGTGTCTCTGCCTCTCTCTCTGTCTCTGTGTCTCTCATGAATAAATAAGTGAAATATTTTTAAAAAATAAATAAAATAAATGAACAAAACATCTATGGTGCACTCTGTTACTATCTTTAGTAAAATGTATACTTCTCTTTAATGTCCTGTTTGGGGCATTTTGATCCTGCTTCATGTTGTTAAATAACTTCATTTCATAAGCTCCAAGGAGGCTGTAGCAATATGAGGACTGGCTTTAGCTTTAGAACAGCTGAGTTAAAATCTTGATGCTTACTCACTCTGTAGCCTTGGCTCATTACTTCATCCCCCTGTGCTCTGTTTTTTTCCATGGGAGAAAGGGGACGATACTGATTGGTTGCTGTTGGGGGGTTTTTTGTATATTTTTTTTATTGGAGTTCGATTTGCCAACATATAGTATAACACCCAGTGCTCATCCCATCTGATTGTTAAATAAACTGAATATCTGTGTGCCCCACAATTTCATTTGTTGAAGCCCTAACCCCCAATGTGACGATGTTTGGATGGGGTGCCTTTCAGAGGTAATTAACCTAGATGAGGTTATGACAGCGGAGCCCCATGATGGAATTTGTGCTTCTATAAGAAGAAGGCAAGTGTAGGGATGCCTGGGTGGCTCAATCAGTTGAGCAACCAACTCTTGGTTTAAGCTCAGGTCATGATCTCATGGGTCATGATATTGACCTTTAGGTTGGCCTCCCCACTCAGCAGGGAGTCTGCTTAAAGATTCTCTCCCTCTGCCCCTCTTCTCACACTCTCTCTCTCTAAAAAAATAAAATAAATATAAATAAATAAACAAATCTTTTAAAAAAAAGAAAGAAAGAAAGAAAAAGAAGAGGGAAAGTCTAGAGCTCCCTTGCTTGCTCACTCTCTCTTCCTACCCCATGAGGGAACAGCAAGAAAGCAGCCGTCCACAAACCAGGAAGAGAGTCCTCACCAGACACTAGATCTGCTGGCACCTTGATCTTAGACTTCTCAGCTTCCAGAGCTGTAAGAAATTAGTGTTTATTATTTAACCCACTGAGTCTATGGTGTTTTCATGATAGCAGTCTCAACTAAGACAGATACCAGATACCCTTCTCATAGAATTGTTAAAAGATATGACATAGGTTTCCCTCAAAATCCATTTTCTTCTTACAAACTTAATTAAAAAAATTAGCTGGGCACATAGCCAGCTAGAATAAAGGGCAAGGTCAGCTTCATGGACACATGACCTGTGTAGTCTCACAGGCCCTGAAAGCAGGAGGATACTATGCTTGGTTCAATTCTCTGCTGCCACCGTCTTGAAATTCTTGATGACTTTACCATTGAACTTGTGTTTCATAACTGAAGTCTAATAAGACAATGGAGCATGCAAGTGAGCAGAGAAAATATGTGCAATACACGTGTCCATCATTTCTTGCCACCATATTTTCAGATAGCATCATGACACCCCATGAGCACACCATTCAAGTGGATCCATGGTGTGTGGGAATTCAGCAAGATCCAAAGCAAGCTCAAAGGTGAGAGTGTGCTATGTCTATGATTGAGTGCCATGATCTGAATGGTTGTGGGCCCCAAAAATTCATATGTTGAAATCCTAAGCTCCACAAATGATGGTATTAGGAGGTGGAGTCTCTGGGAGGTACTTAAGTCCTGGGGCTAGAGTTTTCACGGGAATACAGCTTTTATAAAGGAGGACTCAGGGAGCTTCCTCACCTTCCACCATATGAGATGCAGCAAGAGGGCACCCACTGTGAACCAGGAGGAGGGTCCCTACCAGAAGGACCCCATGTTAATGCCTTTATCTTGAGCTTCCAGCCTTCCAAACGGTGAGAAATAAATTTCTGTTGTTTCTAATCCACCCAGTCTGTGGTATTTTGTTATAGCAGCCTGAATAGACTAAGATACTGAGGATGCAGGTGCACAGCCAGTCTCCAGAGGCCACAATTACTATTCAAACTATGACTCACTTCAAATAGAAAGAAGACAATGGATGGGATGTCTGGGTGGCTCAGCATTTGAGTGTCTGCCTTCGGCTTGGAGCATGATCCCGGGGTCCTGGGATCGAGTCCCACATCGGGTTCCCTGGGAGGAGCCTGCTTCTCCCTCTGCCTGTGTCTCTGCCTCTCTCTGCACGTCTCTCATGAATAAATAAATAAAATATTTGAGAAAGAAAGAAAGCAAGCAAGCAGGCAATGGAGTTCTAAGAAACATAAACGACCAGGGAACTCTATCATATCCTTGTGTTAGTTCCCTGGATTCACCAACCGCTTTACACTGAAAATGATGCCAGAGAAGGAAGGGGAAAAATAGGGCAACTTATTGTTCCTTCTCATCTCAGCCCTTCCTTACTCATCAAGCAGCTAGAGGTAGAGAGTGTTGGTCGACTGTGTGCATACCAACAAGTGAAAGAAAAGACAACTGAGTTAGCTTTGTGCAGTGTTTCCACAGTTCTCATAAGAATTAAATACTAATACAGTGCATGAGCTATCAAATACAAATTGTGGACCTTTGGGATTCCTGCATAAAAGTGAAACGTTCTTACATTTGCATTTAAAACAGACATTGCACAATACAAAGAACAGTAAGGGGGACCTGGGTGGCTGTCTTTGACCTACATCAAGATCTCAGGGTCCTGGGGTGGAGCCCTGCATCAGGCTCAACCTCTCCCTATGCCCCTCCACCATTTGTGCTCTCTCTCTCTCTCTCTCAAATAAATGAATAAATAATCTTTCTTAAAAAAAAGTAAAATTCATACGAGTAATTTAAAATTTGAGTTTTCCTTGACCTAGAACAGCATTAAATAGCAAAAATAAGAACAACAACAAAAAACCCTCATGACAAGTCAAAAGAGAGACCACAGGAAAAGGAAAAAAATTCCATGCTTTGTTTTCACACTTTTTTCCTGCTTTTTCTTTTTTTTTTCTTTTTTTTTTTTTCTTTTTTTTCTTTTTTTTTTTTTTTTTTTTTTTTCCTGCTTTTTCTAAAAAGAGTCCCACATCGTCATTTTATGCAGGGCACTGCAAAGGACGTAGGGGGCCCTGAGGAAGATTCTATGTCCCAGCATCTCCTGCAGCTGGATGTGGCCGTGTGACTTCCTACAGCCAGCCAGACCCCTGTGGCAGCTTCGGGGAACTGCCCTAGGACGTGGTGGGCATGGGCCTCCACTCATTTCCTCCGATCCTGTTTCCACCTGCAGTGTAGATGCTGACGTCCTGGAGCAGGTGTCCAAGGGCCACCGCTAGGACTGATGAAGCAGGTGTTGGAAGGAGCCAGGGCCCCTGGGGGCTCCGGGAGGAAGACCTGGTGTCCCAGGCCAAGACTGGGTCTTGCCAGACTCTCACGGTTCACGAAATGACTCGTGGTGGCATCTATCCGCATTTGTCACTCGGTAGTGCTTAGCTTTGGGTTTTGTTATTCTGTTTTTTAATCAACTCTGAAAAGAGTCCTTATTCTGTGTATTTCTGGAGGAGGAACAGTTCAGCCCCCTCACACCACCTACAGCTTCCAGCCTGGAGGTCAGTGTCCCTCCTCGACTCTGGAACCCGCCCCTGGTCACACTCCCATGTATGCGTCCCCGCCAGCCGACGCCGCTGTCGTTATTGTACCCATCACAAGGCAAACTGAGTCCTGACACCTAAAGAGGCAGTTTTAGAATCAGTAAGACAAGCAAAGATTGACACTTCCCACTAATTTTTCACCCTAAGAAGGAACAGTGTTCTCCTCTGCAGAAGGTCTCTGCGGGGCCTGGTGCCGAGACCTGGGGAAGGCCTCGCTGTTCTGCTCATAATGAAATCAATGGACTTGATGCAATTAAGGGATTGGCTGATTTTCGGCCCCATTAAAAAAAGGTACAAGGTTGAGAGAAGACCTCATTCGTACGCCTTTATAGATCAGATATCCGGTTAACTCGTGTCTATAATCTGCACTAATGTGCTTCCGTTGGCATTTTATTTTCCCCTTTTCATTTAGGGCGTAACTTTCCAAAGAAGACTAAAGATGCCAGTGCTATGGAGCTAACAGCGGCCTCATCCACGATGAGCCAGACTGTGCCACTAGCCGTGAGGTACCTGACACCTGGGACTGTACCCCGATCGGATGCTGAGAGTGGACAGGTGGAAGGGCCCCCCGGAGGTACAGCCAATCTAGCATCAGTGGGAAAGAACCCCAGTTCTGGTTCTGGTTCCAGGAAGCACTGTGAGAGCAGCAATTTTGTCTCTGACCCTGAGCAGAACTGTAGGACATCTGAGTGCTGTCAAAAGCATAACTGCTTCCAGTGGGGAAGGTAGATTTGGGAATCAGTTTCGAATCGGTATTTTAAACAAAGCTAGAAGTACCTGTTTGTGAGGTACTTACAGGTGGCCTCCCGGGGGTGCCTATCCACCCACCCCCTGCACCTGCTTCGCCCTCAGCAGTTTGAGGTTCCTTAACCCTCGGACCTGCTCCGCCAAGTTCAGACCCCACTGCCCATGTGCTCTGAGGACCATTTCCTGCCCTTCTCTCACTCTTCTCTGTACATTTCCCAGGATCCTTGACCTCTGCTGACTTCTGGTAGTTCTGCCCAAAAGAGGCACTGTCGGAAGCCTGGAGGGTAGCGGGGGGTGGGGGGGAAATCAGAGTATTTTCTTTCACTTTGCTTCAGTGGCTCCTTGGGCAAGGGCTGAGTCTCCTCCATTGCCCCCGATCCCACAGGACAGCCCCCCCTCTGTCTCAGCCCTCATCAGGTACCCATCATGGTCCCAGCCCTAACTAGATGGCCCCAGCGTCTGGGTTCTGGTCACATGGCCTCCTCCCATGGCTTCTCCATCCCCTGCCAGTGGCTTCCTTCTACCGCCAAGTCTGTTTGGGCTTCCCAGCTGTTCCATATCCACAACCAATTCCCTGTATTACAATCCATTTGTAACCCTAAGGTGATTTCTGTTTTCCTAAACTAGGACTTAGCAGCTAGTGTGGGGTGGTAGAGAATGGTGGTGGCTGCGAGGAGGGTGTCTGTGGGTCTCAGGATAAACACTAGCGACAAAACCCCAGCCCTCACCCTACATAAACAGCAGCCCACACGTGAGACTGCCTCGGGCTCCAGGCCTAGTCAAACCACTCATGGGCCCCTCTACTAGAGAGGACTTTTGGATTACAAGTGACAGCACGCTAGCTCAGATTAGCTTTAACCAAATTGATGGAGGTGGCCCCCAGGTCGCCTGGAAGTAGACACCTGCACGTTGCTGGGTCTGCCCCCATCTTCCACTCCTGCTCCTTCTCTCCACTCCCACAGATAAGGTGCTTCACAAAGTGGACGGACGCCGTGGAGACTGGAAACTCTCCTAGGTGGAGAAGAAAGATCTCCTCCTTTAGTTTCCGTTTTGAAAGATTCTTGGAGGGAATTGGGAACTTGATTGGCCTGACTTAGGTCACGCATCCATCTTCTGGACCTTTCATTGTGGCAGAGGAGTCCCGTTCAGACCACGCAGCTAGCGAACGAAAGGGCCCAGCGCCCAGGGGTAGAGGAGCACGGACGTGGTGGGAACTGGCCTAGAACTACAGCCTCGGCCTGGTCAGAATTCTTCTGCTTGCAACTGTCAGATTTCAATCAAGAAAAGTAAAGGGGTGAATATTGGTGTAACCAGAGAGCATTGGTAAAGCTGGCCTCGGAAACGATGGAACCAGGCTCCCTCATGCTCTCCGTTCTTCTCCCTCTGCTCCCCTCTGCCACTGGCCTCGTTTTCCCAGGTTCCCTTTTCCAGCCATGCTGGAACCACAGCTCTAAGAACGTCCAGCCTCACGTCTTCCCAGTCTGGCTGTCAGAGAGGAATGTGCTCTGACCCACAGATCCAATGGAGGATGGACCCCAGCTTTGGACAGGCCACCCCCAAGTCAGGGGCCTGCTCCAAGGCCGGGGAAGAAGGGTCAGGTAAGACAAGGGAAGAATTCATTCTGATGGGATGGATAATTCAAAGAAGGAATAGTCCTGGGGCCCTGGATGGCTCAGTGGGTTAAGCGTCTGACTCTTAATTTTGGCTCAAGTCATGATCTCAGCATCAGGAGATCAAGCCCCATATCGGGCCTTGCCTCAGTGGAGGGTCTGCTTGAAGATCTCCCCCCTGCCCCTCCCCTGACACACTCTTTCTCAAATAAATAAGTCCTAAAAAAAAAAAAAAAAAAAAAAAGCAGATCCCCCAAACCACAACTCCACTGTTTTACAGTCCTAGGAATTGAGAAATGACTCACTAGAATATGGCCTTGGGTAAATCACCAACCTTTCTGGCTTCTGTTTTCTTCATCCAACCAGGTATTCTTCTAGAACTTACATTTATTGAACCTATTTCAGTGGTTCTCAAACTTCGGAGTACACCAGAATCACTTCAGGAGTCATTTAAAATCCAGATTCCCAGGAGGCCCCTGGCTGGCTCAGTGAGTAGAGCATGCAACTCTTGATCTCAGGGTTGTAAGTTCAAGCCCCGCATACAGTGATTACTTGAAAATAAAGTCTTAAACACATAATAGTAACATTCAAAAAATAAAATGCATATTCCCAGGCCCAGCCCCAGCCACTGTCTCTGTAGGTCTGAGATAGGGCTCACCAATCTGCATTTACTGAATGAGTCTTACGCTGGTGGTGCCCATGCCATACCTTAAGGAATAATGAATGGGATGGTTTGAGATCCTTGCTTAGATAGTTTGTGATGTAGGCAAATACGAGCTATGTTCTGGTTCAGGAAAGACCAACGTGAGAAGGGAAGGGTTTGGCATAGCCCAGAATTAATTGAAGGAAAGAGCAGCATCCCCAGGTCAGCTGTGGGCCGGAATATGCAAGCAAGGCCTCCTAACTGTGTGCGGAGAAGGTTCTGTTCTGTTCATAGAAGGTTCTGTTTCCCAAGGGAAACACCCAAAGGTCCCTGGCTGCCTTCATCCCCAACAGTCCTGGGCCTTTTCATGCCTCTAGAAGCTCCCCTTGATGTGCATTTTTTCTGACCCTATATTGAAACATAAACAAGCGCAGTGGGCAAGAGAACCCGAGTAAATTCTCTCCCTAGCATATGCACAGGATTAACATTTAGAAGGTGTGGGGCACGTGATTCATTTTGTTTTTTGTCTCATGCTTAATAGGTTATGGGGGTGGGGGACGGGGGTGGCAAATAAATAAAAAAATAATGATTCAGCTAGCAATGCTCCCAGAGCTTCCCCCTCCTAACCAGAGCTGTTGGGATCGAGCGTTCCCAACACAAGGGCTCCTGAAGAGAAATGCTCACGTTTGGACCCCCTGTAGACCAGAGTCAACTGAAGCAGAATTGTAATGTACAGCAAGCAGAACTTCAGACCCCCAGCCTCCCCTCTCATGCCTTTCCTCCTATCGTGATCTGGAATTTTTCCGTTGACTATTTATTACAAGTACATCTTATATAATTCCATATCATCATAGGTGAAATGTTAAATATTTCAAATAATTTATCTAAAACAGCATATTAAACTGATACACTGCAACCTATCATAAAAGCTGGGGGAAGCGAAGCACCCCCTTGGTCAAGAAAATAAATTGTTCCTAAAACACTGTCTGGAGTAGTGATCCAGCAACTCCTTTTTCTAGGGATTTATCTTACAGGGATCATCATGTGGATGTGCAATTCTTGGCCTATAAGGATGTTCACGGCAAAATTGCTTTGAAGAATTAGAAAAGAACCGACATAACCAAGATATTCTTGAGAACTCCTTGAGTAAGTTATGGTACATCCAAACAATGGAAGGTTATGAAGATATCACAATTTTTGTCTTAGAAAAACATTTACTGATACAAGAAAATGTTCTCCCTATATTAACTTTTTTAAAAAATAGATTACACACTATACGTATAGGATATTAGAGGGTTTTGTTTTACAATAAAACAATGACCAAGAATACATACAAAAGAAATTGCTCTAATGATGAAACGATGGGTAAATTTTTTTTTCTTACTTCATTTTTCTACAACATGTAAGCGTTCTTTAACGAGTATAGATTGCTCCAGGCGAGAGTCTATACCCACAGCATCGGCATTGCCTGAGAGCTTGTTAGAAATGCAGGATCCCAGGCCCAACCCCACACCTGCTGACTCAGAATCTGCATTTTTACAGGACTCCCCCTCACCTTTCCCCCATGATCTGTATTCACATTATAGTCAGAAAAGCAAAGGCCTACCGAACTCAACATGAGAGAAAGAACTGTTTTAAATAAAGAAAGCCCTGGGCTGTGACACCTGGGTGCCCTTTGCTATTTATTCGGAAGCTAATTCTGAGGCAGAGCATAAGCAATTCTTATCTTGCAAAATGCAAAATTTTCTAGAAATGGCTTAACATTTCCACATTTTTTTCATTTCAACAATGGGGCATGGAGCAGTGACAAGTCCCTCCATCTCCATTCCCTCCCCCGGCCACAGGGCCACAAAGCCTGAGCTCTGAGATTCTGCATGAGGGAGAGAAACATAGATTCCTCAAGAGCTGCTATTCAAGCCATTAAGCAGCATGTGCCAATGTCCCCCCCACAATTCTGGTTCAGTCTCCATTAAGCTGCACATCTGGCTGTCACACACTCTTTTGTGGGGAGATCTCAATGGCAGCACTGATGCTGCCTCTCCCCAAGGCCAGCCCTACAGTGGCCTCCCTGTCCTCCCAGCATGTGATGTCATGAGCATGAATGTCCTGCCAAACATTTAAGATGTTGCAGTTCACATTGTGTACATTGTATAGAGAAACACTGACAGGCAGATTGGAAATTAAAAAAAAAAACACACACACACACACACACAGGGCAGGATACAACCGAACCTTGTTCTATTGTTATTCCAAACCACCAATTCAGCACAAATATGTAACTTGTATTCTTTAAGTACACAATCTTCTTTTTTGTTGCTGTTGTAACGAGCATCCCCAGATGCAGAGATTTCCTTGAAACGTTCTTTCTGTAATTCGGTTGCTATCAAATTCTTGGAAAGCATGAACAGAACCGGTTCATTTCAACCCAAAGATCCCCCACATGTGGGCTCTTCGGAAAAGGCCAAAAAGGGGAGAAAGCTGGGTGTAAGTCTCAAAGCCATCTCTCCTCCAAGGACCATCCAAGCAAGATGGGTGCTGGGAGTTAGCTGCATCCCGAAAGGCGTGAAGAGCCCCTTCCCTCCACTGTTGCTCAAAGTGTGGCATAAGGACCATCTCATCAGAATCAACGGGAGTGCAATAGAACTGCAGATTCCTGGGTGAATTCCGAGGGGCCCTTGGGGGTGAGAAGAACAAATCTGCCTTTTACCTGATTTCCTAGGAGTGATACTTATACGAGGCTAGGAGGGCTTCAGAATTCGGTAGACCTAAATCCAATTCTACTCCTCTCTAGTGGCTGTTTGAACTTCACGAATAACCCGAACTCTACATCTCATGTTTCACTCTACACACTGGGCCCTGGGGGAGGATTCAAAGTGTGAAGTGTGATACAAACAGGTCCCGAGAGCGTGAATTCCCTTTTCCCTGTTATTCAGGTCGAGCACTTTGGGTCTGCTATTTTACCTGTGATTGGGGGAGAGGGGGGCCCCTGTTTCCCCCTGGGGGACAATTAAAGTCACTGTATCGCCAGGTTCCAATGCAGCCCTACTGAGAACAGACAAAATCATCAAGACTGAGTCCCTGTTGATGATTACTGAAGCAGAAGCTGTTGCTCTATAGCTCCCAGCTTGTGATGTCATGAGCAATCCAATAGCCACAACCCCGGGGGGCCACTGAGCACTGAAGGTGTGACTAGCACAAACGGGGATGTGCTCGAAGTGTAACATACACACTGGGATCCAAAAAACTGGATGCCAAAAAGCAGGTCATAAAACATCCCATTCGTAACTCATTGCCTATTGAAATGAGAATATTCTGGATATGTTGGATTAAATCGAATATATCAAAATTAATTTCACTTGCTCATTTTTAGCTTTTTAATGTGGCTTCTAGAAAATTTTAAGTGTCATGTGTGGCTCTATTATATTTCAGCCAGACAGTACTGTTCTGGAGGAACAGCTATCCCCACCCCCCTCACTCCCTAGCCCTGATAATAAAACCCAGTCCTATTGTTATGGCCTACAAAATGGGATTTCCTGGGACGCCTGGGTGGCTCAGCGGTTGAGCATCTGCCTTCAGCCCAGGGCGTGATCCCGGGATCCTGGGATCGAGTCCCGCATCAGGCTCCCTGCATGGAGCCTGCTTCTCCCTCTGCCTGTGTCTCTGCCTCTCTGTGTGTCTCTCATGGATAAATACATAAAATCTTTTAAAGAAAAAAAAAGTGGGATTTCCTAACTAGGCAGGCAATGAGCTAGCTAGGAGAGATATGGGGTGTCTCTTCTCTTGCCACTGGGAAAAGTGGGCCCATGTAGCAGGCCCTCTCGGGTGAGCAAGCAAGCAGCAGCCCCAGGGAAGGAGGCTGCGGAGTGAGTACATACATCGTGATGAGGAGAGAACCAGGTGAAACGCCAGCCTCAAGCCAGCAGCGCTAAGGAGAGGCTACGTGGGGACCTCACTTGTCCACACCTGCTGGATGGATGTCTTTTGCTCCATCCAGGCTCACAGTCATTACACCCTAACAGGTTTTTATTAGTTAGAGAGAGTCCTCTAATAAAATTACTTGACTTGTGTCCGTATAAAACCTTATTATAACTAAGCAAATATTTTGGTCAACATGAAGACTGTCTCTTCCACATAAGGAATTTAGAAATAGCTATAATCTCCTCATGTACACGAATATCTACCAAAATGACTAGCCCAAGTGGATATTTCCAAAGAGGAAATGTTTGCCTGTTATATTATCAACTAATGAAATTAGTATTTTCGGAAAAATACTGCCAAAACAGATTGTAATCTGTGTTTTTACGAGCAGACTCATTACTTGACAGAGCTTCTGGAACAGAAAACAAACAAAAATCAACTCAATGTGTCTATCTTTGTCCAAAATTTCCAAGTATCTATGCACACATGTTTGAGGAAACTGCATTTAGATATTATTACCAAAATATCCAATATAGGGTGTTTGTGTTATACTTCCCTTTTGCCTACAGCCAATTTCTTTACTAAGTGTCCAAAATAGATGAAGGAGTTTATCTGTGCTGGGGACTTGGTTTCTGATTGCCACCCACTTAGACGTGACTTAAAGATGCTAGAACATCACTCCACCCAAGAAACCTGCAGAGCATCAAGGCTGCGCTCTTATGACCACACATGACCACCGTGATACAGTGAATAAAATAGAATGTTTTCATTTTTCAGGGCAGTGCAGAATGACTTGTTCTTGAGTGCCCGACCAGGTTCTCTATAAATTACTAGTAGAGATGAATGAAATCCTTGAAAATCTATAGATGGCACCTCTGGACACGAGAAAATATTGAAGGCCACTTTTGCATACAGTCTGTTATTTTATTGCATGGGTTTCACTTAAAGAACAAAATGCACCATCAATGTTTGGAGAGTTTGGGGCCTCAGATTCTGATACACCATCAGTGTTTACACCCGTAAAGCCAAATTCAACAGCACGATTTATGTTAAACAACATCGCTTCAAGATGGCTTAACAAAATGACAACAGAGAGAGGGCGGAAAGCTTTAAAGACGCGTTACGTTGAAGCATACGCGAGTGTAGGATTAAGAACCATATCATACAAACCTGGAAATCAAAAATATTTGGCGGCGTGTCGATTAGAGTTATATGCACATGTATTGTTACTTATCGTATCATTGAAGTCTATTTGGTTCATTTCCTTCATACAGAGGAGTTGAGAATTTCAGGAAAACCATGGTTACAAAAATGATCAACCTCGAAAAAGTATGTACAGATAAATGTAAAATCACAAACTAAAAAATATCCCCACCCCTTGCCCTCAGCTTACAAAAGGGGAAGTTCCCCAGTCCCCTCCCTCCCCACCCCACGTCCCCAGTTCTAGTTTTTTCTATGGCTTATCACTAGGTGACCTTGGAGCCGAAGAGGAGGGAGCGAACAGAGAGGCATCTTTATGAGGCTCCCATTTTCATCTGTAACAGTTTGAAAAGGGTCTTTTATTCCTCTCCGCACACCCAACTCAGCAATGTTTGCAAGATATTTAAAATTTAAACGGGGGTAGGGGATATATATATCTATACATATATATCCTGGGGAACAACAAAGGAATGCCCAAGAAAAAAGCTAATAATGGGCAAAACTATGAGAAAAGGGCATTTTCTGAGCTAAAGATTCCTTTTAAGGCAACAAATGCAGAGAGGGGTATCAAGACTAAAACATGCCAGACCGGATGCTTTTCTAGAACTTTGGCTTTGGAGCCTGGCAGCCCAGAGGCCTCCCCGGGCCGGGCAGCGGCTCTAGGGCCACGGGCCCGGGACCCGCAGCAGCTCCGCGGTCAGGCCGGAGCCCTCTATACGTGGGCACTCTTGGCATGAGTGGGCGAGCTGGAGCCCGAGGAGTAGTAGAAACGGTTTTCACCAAAGGCCTGGGCGTCCCCGGCGCAGCAGACGATGACACAGCCGCCCACGAGGCACAGCACAGCCCCAATCCAGCCTGCGTACAGGGAGTAGCCGAAGCTCACGATGGTGGTCTCACGGTGGGCACACACCGGGAACCAGATGGTCGCCACGATGGCACAGAGAGCTGCGGAGACGAGAGACACCTGTGACCGGCACGCCCAGCGCACCCCTGCACAGCGGGTACGCTGCCCTCACTCCCCTGGCTCCCCCGCCCCGGGGCTCCCGCCCGGCCCAGCTGGGTCAGACCACCGGGCCTTGGTTTTTGCAACAGGTGCCAGGGACCAAAGAAGGCCAAGGCAAAAGCCCAGGAATAAGTCATTTGAGCCACAAAATGGGTATTTGTGTTCACTTATCTATCTTCATACATCTATACTGAGAATCCCATCTATCCATACTTAGAATCCCATCTATCCATACTTAGAATCCCATCTATCCATACTTAGAATCCCATATACCCATACTTAGAATCCTATACATCCATACTTAGAATCCCATCTATCCATACTTAGAATCCTATACATCCATACTTAGAATCCCATCTATCCATACTTAGAATCCTATACATCCATACTTAGAAACCCATCTATCCATACTTAGAATCCTATACATCCATACTTAGAATCCCATCTATCCATACTTAGAATCCTATACATCCATACTTAGAAACCCATCTATCCATACTTAGAATCCTATACATCCATACTTAGAATCCCATATATCCATACTTAGAATCCTATACATCCATACTTAGAATCCCATATACCCATACTTAGAATCCCATCTATCCATACTTAGAATCCTATACATCCATACTTAGAATCCCATCTATCCATACTTAGAATCCTATACATCCATACTTAGAATCCCATATATCCATACTTAGAATCCTATACATCCATACTTAGAATCCCATATACCCATACTTAGAATCCCATCTATCCATACTTAGAATCCCATCTATCCATACTTAGAATCCTATACATCCATACTTAGAATCCCATACATCCATACTTAGAATCCCATATATCCATACTTAGAATCCCATACATCCATACTTAGAATCCCATCTATCCATACTTAGAATCCTATACATCCATACTTAGAATCCCGTATATCCATACTTAGAATCCTATACATCCATACTTAGAAACCCATCTATCCATACTTAGAATCCTATACATCCATACTTAGAATCCCGTATATCCATACTTAGAATCCTATACATCCATACTTAGAATCCCATATACCCATACTTAGAATCCCATCTATCCATACTTAGAATCCTATACATCCATACTTAGAATCCCATACATCCATACTTAGAATCCCATATATCCATACTTAGAATTCCATACATCCATACTTAGAATCCCATATATCCATACCCAGAATCCCATATATCTATACTTAGAATTCTATTACACTTACCTAAATGTATTATAATGATCTCTTTACGTGTCTATTTCCCATCCCAAGTTCTGAGTTCCTGGAAGGCAGGGACCAAGTCCCACTTATGTTTGTAAAGTCAGTGTTTAACTCACTCTGGGGCACATAGTATGTGTTCAGTGTGTACCAAGTGGATGATTAGATGATCTGACATGTTCGAAAATGAGAAACAAAATGATGGGATGCTGGGTGGTTCAATGGTTGAGCATCTGCCTTCAGCTCAGGGCGTAATCCCAGGGTCCTGGGATCGAGTCCCACATCGGGATCCCTGCAGGGAACCTGCTTCTCCCTCTGCCTGTGTCGCTGCCTCTCTCTCTCTCTCCTCTCTCCTCTCTCTCTCTCTCTCTCTCTCTCTCTCTCTCTCTCTCCCCCCGTGTGTGTCTCTCATGAATAAATGGATAAAATCTGAAAGAAAGAAAGAAAGAAAGAAAGAAAGAAAGAAAGAAAGAAAGAAAGAAAATGATGCCCACTTCATCTTTCCAATGGTCAGTTGGAAAACTCCCATTACAATTTGGCCAATTCACATGACGAAGACTGAAGAAGCGCGGAGAATTCTCTTGCTGTGGTGGATGTCGCTAGACATCAGCGCAGTGCTGGCTAAGAGCCTGAGTCTGTGGTATGCTGTTCACGATCACAAAATCTCAATACACCAATAAGCAATGCTGAGTCAAAGAATCTACCCATGCAAGGGTTCCACGGTGATGATATCTGAGTCACAGTGGTAGTATTTTATGGTCTTCCAGCAACCAGTCTAACTTTCAGACGTGGTTTAGATTTTAAAGAGGAAGATAAGAAACAGCTCCTGTATCATTTAGTTCTTCCTCTACTCCTAAGCAAAGTAGCAAAACACGGCAGGCAAGAGCCTACGAAAACTTTTAAAAATGCTGTAAACCTCTACACGGGCATTGTCAAATAGGGTGGTCACAATCTACAGGGGCTTTTAAAGGTTTCTCAAGAGGCTAGTGAGACCAAAAAACTATGTTTTGCATTTTAATTAATTAAAATTTAAATAACCACATGTGGCTAGTGGCTAATGCACTGAACACAACCCCCAACAAAGTAACTCCATAACTTCCCTTGGTGTCACCTGATTTCTCACAACTACAGCAGGAAAGAATTTTGGTTGAAGCTTTACATTGGGATCACACATTAAAGCTGACAGATCAGGAAAATAATCACAATGAGGTTTTCAATCATTAGCCATTTATTAGCCTTCGATAAATTCAAGGTACTGTGATGTTTGCTACCTGGAGTCTCCTTGTCACTTTCAACTCAGGATTTCTGATTTCTACTCACCCTGAGTGATTTTCTGACTTAACCTCAATGCCCACAGAGAAGATATAGAATTTTTCATTAAACAGAAGCACCCAAATCTAACAGTCTCATACATTAGTTCTAAACTGAAGAAAAGATTTAAGTCTTACCCACTTTGAAAGACCTCTTAAGGGGGATCCCTGGGTGGCTCAGCGGTTTAGCACTGCCTGTGGCCCAGGGCGTGATCCTGGAGTCTGGGGATCGAGTCCCACATTGGGCTCCCCACAGGGAGCCTGCTTCTCCCTCTGCCTCTCTCTGTGTGTGTGTGTGTGTGTGTGTGTCTCATGAATAAATAAATCTTTTAAAAATATTTAAAAAAAAAAAAAAAGACCTCTTAAGCCACCTCACTGCATTTTGTGTAGCTTGTAATGGGTTCTTGTTAAACAACAGACTAAACCCAGCCCCACGAGCTGGGTATAGATACACATGAGTAAATGGGATTCCTATTATAAAAAAGCATAGATCTCTAGTAGAAGTCAGAGGGAAGAATTAATTTGGGGGGTTTTAGTTGTTCAAATTGCCATTATAATAGCCTAAATTCTCTCCATTAATGTGAACCATTCACATATTTCAGGAGTTTGTATAGATTACCTAAGAAGCTAAAATCTGTCCATATGCTCATGTCTTCATTTTTTTCCTAGAGTAAGAACAATCACGCCAGCTTCTGTAATATGTTTGTATGCGATACCATGAGACGATGTATTTTCCTTCTGTGAATAGTGTTTCAAGAAAACCAGTGTCAATTGACTCTTCCCTTTCCAGCCCAGGGCCTCGAACACCTGACATACAGGGGAAAAAGTCTTTTTTCTCTCTTCCGCCAGCCACACATTCCAAATGCAGCACTCACCAAGTACAGCGTGGCTATTGTCGGAGTCATACCCTCAGCAAGACACCGAGAAATAAGAAAAAGAGTCTTTTTTGGTGTCAGGACAAGAAACAGACTCTTCTAGAGTGTTTCAGGCAGAGAAAACTGCTCTAGATTTTTCATACAATCCAGCTGCTTACCCCGAGCCCCCCAAAGGGAGCGCTCATTCTGCTTGAGTCAAACAGCAATCTACCAAGGGCTTCCAAATAACCAAGCTTGATTAGAAGGAAAAGGTAGGGAGGAAATAGCTGAATTCCACGGGGAGAAAAACAATTTTGATTCCCAAACAACTGATTTGGTTCAATTCAATCTATCGTTTCCATAAACAATTAGCCTGATTTCAAAACAGTATACGGTTCAAATTTATATTTTTCAGTTATTTTATATTTATACATACGACACACACACACTCCCAAGTATTCCCCAGACTTCATGTAAACCTGACTTGAATGCAGATTTGGTGTGGATTTTATAAAATAAAGATATACATAATAGATAGATAGATAGATAGATAGATAGATAGATAGATAGATAGATGATAGATAGATAGATAGATAGATAGATAGATAGATAGATAAGAAATTGCCTAGTTCTTCCCCTTTTCCTAAACAAGAGAATAAGAGCATCTTCACATGGGGAAAGAATCAGGCTCAATATTTCCAAAAAAATAATCAGCCTTGATTTTGACTGTTTTGGGGATTTTGCTAGATTTTATTCCAACATAATTCACTAGAAAAAGGAAACATCAGGGACGTGTCTAAACATTTAAATAATGAACATACCAGACCGGGTGAATGAACGAGGGATGGATGGGTGAGAGACAGTCTCATTTCAAGTCTCCTTTCCACTTCAAACCCACCAAAACTGACTTCCAAAATCCTGAAACTGTAATGTGACTTTAACACACTTGAACTTACAAGCTCATGATTTACCTCGTTAAAGATTTCCTTCTTTTATAACCGCCACAAAACAAGGCGAACAAGCGCCAGCGGGGTTACTTTATTTCCTAGTAGATGAATGAACTCTGGGTGGAATTCCTGTGGCTCTCAAAGATGAACCACATCAAAACCACTAAAAGATGACAGGCCGCCACACAACATGAAGGGAAATGAGAGGTTCACTGGAAACAGTGACCTGCAATTGAACTCAGAATGAAGAATGTTTAGAAACTAAAAAAGAAGAACGTACTCAATTTCAACATGGTTTGAAGGGAAAGGGGGATGTTTTAATCAGTTAAGTCGAAATCCAAGAGTTAAATCATTACTTAACTAAAAGATGTGAAATATTAATAAAACTAGCAAAAAATTTTGGCTTTCTTAATGACGGAGGAGGCCCGCTAGATTTACTTCTATTTGTAGACACACACACACACAGTTCATAATGGTTCTCCCAGTTACTCAGAGAAAATAGAATACTTCTCTAAAAAAGTCACGGTTACCCATAAGGTAAAGAAAAATTGAAGAAAGATAAAGAGAATTTTCATTGCTTTGTTTGTCATGTCACCAGAATGCATTTTTAAAGGAAGTCTTGGGACGCCTGGGTGGCTCAGTGGTTGAGCATCTGCCTTCGGCCCAGGGCATGATCCCAGGGTCTTGGGATCGAGTCCCATATTGGGCTCCCTGCATGGAGCCTGCTTCTCCCTCTGCCTGTGGCTCTGCCTCTCTGTGTGTGTCTCATGAATAAATAAAATCTTAAAAATAAATAAACAATAAAGTAAGTCTCTAACAGAAAAATTCTAATGGTCAGATCTTCCAATTTCTCCTCTTCTACTTTCCAAAGATGCAATAGTTAACTGCACAAGGCGGGGGGAGGGGAATCTGTCATTTGGAAGGGAACAGAAAGTGAAAACTGGGGACATACTTAGCTGGAAGAAAGAAAGAAAGAAAGAAAGAAAGAAAGAAAGAAAGAAAGAAAGAAAGAAAGAAAGAAAGAAAGAAAGAAAGAAAGAAAGAAAGAAAGAAAGAAGAAAAGAAAGAGAAAGAGAAAAGGAAAGGAAAAGAAAGAAAAAAGAAAAGAAAAGAAAAGAAAAGAAAAGAAAAGAAAGAAAAGAAAAGAAAAGAAAAGAAAAGAAAGAAGAGAAAGAAGAGGAAGAGGAGGAGGGCAGGCAAGATGGCTTCACTGCACAGATCCAGATTCACCTGGACTTGGTGCTCTCGCAAACAGAACTCCCTGCTCTTCATGGAATAAAATTTGCCTCCCTTGCTAAGTTTCAAATAATGTAATACAATGTGTTCTTTAGCCTTATTTAAAGTTAACAATGATCCTGATGTAGCCAAACACAGAAAATAGTAGGAAAGGCAATTCTAGAGCAATGTACACACAGCTTTTAATTTTTTTAGGGATTAGATGATACATGGTAATATATGGAGTTAAATAAATGTGATGAAGTTAAATAAAATGAGCACATGTGTGTGTGACTTTGAAGGTACCAATTTAGAAAGAGAGGGAAAGACTGACAAAGAGGCCCAGAAAGGCAGAAAAGCACCAGACTCTGACATTTCTTCCTTCCTCCAATGAACACCTCTGTTTTCAGGCTTCCTCGTTTTCAGAACTAAGAACTGACAGGACTTTAAAAGCATTATTTCTGGCACAAAGCAATATTTCCGCTAAAATCACATAAATTACTCTGAGTGATATAAGTAATATGGGGGGAAATTTTTCCTTGATGTTATATCTGAGATTTGCTTCAAAAAAATTCTGAGGACTGGAAGAAAAGAAGTAAATTGGTGAAACAGACTGGCCTCGAATTTATCATTATTAAGAATGAGTTTGAGTTATACTATTTTTTCTACTTTTATGTATGTATGATATTTTCCACAATAAAAACTATTTCTTAAAAAAAAAACTATTTCTTAAATCTCCTTCCATTTAAACATTTTAGAGTGCACTGAGTGCTGCCTTCTACAATTGATGCTACTATAACATATGTTCTAAATAGCAACTAACTTTAGCTTTGTACCAATTAACTCAAGGCAACAAGTAATGAGATTTCTAACAAGCTGTTGGTTGGAGTCATACATGTTATTTCCTTATAATCTGAATCTAGAAAAATCTTAGTTTTTCTCTTTTTTTTTATTTGTGATTCTCTAAATTTTGACTTAAGAAAACATAGCTGCCAAAGGACATACTCCTCTTACAATGACTTTTATGAAGACCTAATATGTAAAATAATCATCAAGTCAGTGGAATATTTGACTGCATTTTTTTCCTGGCTCGCTTTCAACATTTTTCCCTTTTATATCTATTTCACACATCATTATCCTTTTTTTCCCCCATAACTTTTTTTAAAAGCCTCATGGTTATTTGTTAATCTATTTTTTTAATCACAGAGCTTAGAAATAGGAGAGACTTCACAAAGCATTTAATTCCTACAATTTTACCAATAAGGTCATTTTAAGAGACGACCACACTGGGATCCCTGGGTGGCGCAGCGGTTTGGTGCCTGCCTTTGGCCCGGGGCGTGATCCTAGAGACCCGGGATCGAATCCCACATCGGGCTCCTGGTGCATGGAGCCTGCTTCTCCCTCTGCCTGTGTCCCTGCCTCTCTCTCTTTCTCTCTCTCTCTCTCTGTGACTATCGTAGATAAATAAAAAAAAAAAAAAAAAAGAAAGAAATGACCATACTAAAGATCCCACAACCTTTCCACTACCCATATGAAAGTTGATTTACATTATGAGCTCGTTTGTATAAAGTTGATGAGTTTAGAAGAAAACATTTTCCATCTATTCTCTTGAGACCCCAGGATTAAGGGCATCACTGTTGACTCCACACCCAAGGGTGACCCTTCCTAGGACATCTGATTCTGCGTGCATGACAAGCTCAATCTGTCCCACAGTTGCACACACCCTTTATTTTACTGCAATTCCATTATTACCGGTAAGGTCCAAATTGAAACTACTTCCTTCCAATACAAATACAATTCCTGGGGCCATATTTTTAAATAAGAGGAGAGAAAATGAGAGGATCCCACTAAGGAAGGAATATGCACTTCTCCTTCCATTCCCTACCCCATCTCCCCACCCAAATCAAGTATTTCCTAAGAAACACCCAAATCAAGTATTTCCTAAGTTACAGTGAAGTAAGAATGAGATCAAATCAGAACTAAGCTTGAGTAGTTTTAGTTGGGTAGTTTAACGTGGCTTCTTATAATGGAATAAGCAAAAACAAAAAAACAAAAAACAAAAAAACAAAAAACCAACCTCCAACTACTTATTGATCTACACTCTGGTTTTTACAAAGTAAACAATGGAAATGTCTCCATTAGACCAGGATGTGACCTGGCATTTCCAGGAAGAGCTCACTGTCTCTCTTGACCAATGCCATGTGTGGAGATTGCCCCGCAGGAATGAGACATGATCCAAAGAATACCCGACTGCCCTCTGGGTTAGCTCTCTATTTCCTCCAACCAACAACAGCAATGAGAACAGCAACCATTTGCTGAGCACTTACTATGTGCCGGACACCAGGCTAAACAACTTGCGAACCTCCTTTTACTGTTCTTACCAACCTCAGACATAAGCATTATCGCCTCGTTTCATATAAAGGCTCAGAGACATTAAGTAACTGGCCCAGATCACACAGGTGGAAAGTGGGAGATCCGAGACTCAGATCTCGGACTGGTGGTCTGACCCCCCAGTGATAAGACAAAGCAGCTCAGGGCATAGGCACCTCCTGCCTGGGTAAGGGCTCTGAGGTGCACCTGGATCCATCCTCGATCTGAGGAGTCGGCTATATCAGGCCCCCATTCCTACCCCCAAAGCTGGACTGAATTCTCACACCATTAAACTTGAGACCACAGAGAAGGTAACACTATTGTTCAACAGACGTATTTTTAAGCCTTTGGAAAAATGGAAATGTTCAGGGTCAGGAAAAGCTGATTTTAAGTAATCGTGCTCACAGTCTCCATATCCAAATCACCTTCAGTATTGTTTCCAGTTCCTGGGCCCCCAGACCCCAGAGCTGCCTGGTGCCCTTTGGTCAGCGACCACACCTCGGCTGGAGCATCACTGGTGACCTGCAGGAGCCCAGCACTGGCTTCTCCGGGGAGAGCGTCAGAAGTCAATCCAGAGCAACACAAAGGGAGCCTTCACTCCCTCGAGCTCCTCCCATCCATGCCAACAGGGGAACCGAGGCACTGGGCTCCAGAGAAGACCCAGAGGCGACCAGCAGGTGCCACAGCTGAGACAA
Organism: Vulpes lagopus; assembly: GCF_018345385.1. Classification (NCBI taxonomy): domain Eukaryota; kingdom Metazoa; phylum Chordata; class Mammalia; order Carnivora; family Canidae; genus Vulpes; species Vulpes lagopus. The sequence continues at coordinate 7,188,390 of NC_054840.1, forward strand.
TGAGCACTGCATGTCCAGAGCTAGCTCTTTCCAGTCCAAACAACACCCAACCTGAAGGCAAGTGACAACCCACTGAGAAAGAAATCCAATGGAACCCCAAAGAGGCAACAGGTAACCCTGGAAATTCAAAGCCACAAGAGGGCAAGGGGTGGCGTCCTCACCCCAACCTGATAGCAAATGGCTGGGAAGGTGCAGCCACTCTGAGAGTCAGTTCACTCAATGGGCTTCCGTGTTTTCACCCCACAGTGATGAGGGACTGAGGACCCCACACCACTACCAGCCGCACCCCACGTCCCTCTCTACAATTCTGTCCACATCCACCAAGCAACCCACTTGAAAAGGATAAAGGAAAGCTTTAATTCAGCTAGGAAATTTCAAATAATGGTTGCTGGGTTTGTTTGTTTTTTAATAACCTTGTTACTCACCTGGACAATTCAGGTGTTTTTAGGGTTTGTTTTTTAAAGAAATACCAATTGGTCTATATGTACTTTTATGTCTCTGTTTTCCACAGGGTTTGGATTTTTTTTTTCCTTCAGGCACTCTCTTAGTGGGTACTCTGTGATTCTCACATGGAAGGCCAGAATTTCTAAAAATGAACACCTAACACAACAGACTCACCCGTTGGCTCTGGCATCCTCGGAGCCCGAGAGAGCCTTCTGGAGCTTCTCTAAGAATGTGATGCAAGTCACAGTGCCAACTGCCCAGGACGAGAAGCGTTTCCACCTGGATCCCACAAACCAATTTACCTGCGGAGCTTTGGTCTAACTGTGGGGATTTGAATGTAAAGATCTGACCTCCAAAAAGCACTGCGACAGAGGACCCGGGCAGTTAGAGGGATCGCCTGCCACTGTGCGTTCCACGTGGCACCCCACACAAATGCTTTGTGGCTGGAACCAAAATGTCCACGCCAAGATTGCTCTCTGGAAATGACAGTGGCCCTCCGGTCTTTGCAGTCCCGTCACCCAACACCTGCCCCCCCAACACACACCCACACAAGCCCCTCCTCTGCGTTCTCTGTGGCTTCACAGGTCTCTGGAAACCTCCAGCCCTTTGCAATCTTATGGAATGGCACACCTACCTCACATGCCCACTTACTCCCCGCACTGACCCATATAAACCCTGACCCTTGGAGCACCCAGATGGCTCAGGGGTCGAGCATCTCCCTTCAGCTCCGGTCGTGATCACAGGGTCCCAGGATCAAGTCCCACATCGGGCTCCCTGCAGGGAGCCTGCTTCTCCCTCTGCCTGTGTCTCTGCCTCGCTCTCTGTGTCTCTCATGAATAAATGAATAAAATCTTTAAAATAAAAAAAAAAAAGAACCCTGACCCTTACCCTTCAAGCATATAGTCTGATACCAGTTTGGGGATGGGAATTCCTTGTCTCAGGAGAACCTGACTTTATGTCTAACCCATATGCAGACCAGTTGCTGCTCACCAATACATCAGGGCACTTTGCAGCAAGAGCCGCTGTTCTTGAAATTCATGTCTTCTATTAGGATTTAGAATGTGCTGGTGGAATTAGCATTCAGGAAAAAAAGTAGAGAGAAATGAAATCACTGAAGGGAGCAGAGCTAGAAGGATCCTCGCTAGGTCGTTAAATCAAACCCTCTGTGTGCAGGTGTAACCAGGAAAACTGAAGGAGCATGTGCCATTTCCTTGGCCTGGGCTGGCCACCCCCCCTCCCCCATCCGTGGTCTCAACACCTTCTCTTCAATTCTCAAAAACTCATCCCTGGGATCCTCTGCTCTGGGAAACTCCTCCGGTCTGGCTTGGGCCCCTTCCTGTGTGTGTGCCGACCACGGTGCCTGGCACTCAGCAGATGCTCAATGAATCCTTACTGAATACAAGATTAAGGGGCCCCTGGCTGGCTCAGTCGGTGGAGCATGCGACTCTTAACCTCGGGGTTGTGAGTTTGAGCCCTGTGATGGGTACAGAGATTACTTAAAATCTTAAGGGGTGCCTGGGTGGTTCAGTCAGTTGAGCATCTGACTTTGGCTCAGGTCAGATCTTAGGATCCTGGGATCGAGCCCCAAGTTGGATTCCCTGCTCAGCAGGGAGTCCGTCTGCCCCTCTACCCCTCCCCTCCCCCCTTCCCCAGCTCATGTGCCCTCTCTCTCTCTCAAACAAATAAAATTTTTTAAAAGATTTTTATTTATTTATTTATGAGAGACAGAGAGAGAGAGAGAGGCAGAGGGAGAAGCAGGCTCCATGAAGGGAGCCCGACACGGGACTTGATCCTGGGTCTCCAGGATCATGCCCTGGGCTGAAGGCGGCGCTAAACCGCTGAGCCACCGGGGCTGCCCAGAATCTTTTAAAAAAATAATAAAATAAAATAAAATCTTAAGAAAAATTAAAATGAAATACTGAATCATCCCTGGAGATCTACCAGCCTCAAGATCTTGCTTTTCTCTTGCCCTCCTCTTTCTGTACTCTTTCTTTATATATTAAATGAAGCTCTCAACTGTGGCTATGCATAAGAATCACTTAGAAGCTTTCAAAAAATATCTTTGCTTGGCCTGATGCCCAGGAATTCCAGATGCTGGGATCTGGGCATAGGTATTCCCACAAAAGGGATTCCACTGGGAAGCCTGAGTGGAGAGCTGCTGTGTCGCTCTCTCCTGTCCCCGGGTCTCTGTCTTAAGTATACCCATATAATCCTTTCTGCCTTTTCCTTTTTAATTTGTTTTCATGTTCAGTGACACCTCCCCCACCACCCAGCCACAGACAGTACCTGTCCTTCTGCATCAAATACCCATGAAACAGAAAGGGATACATATCATGGGGAGCTTTTCCCGGGGAGATACCTTTGGCTTCCTTTCACATGCCTCTTGAACCCCATGAAGCAGGCAAGATCTGCGATTCATCAGGTTCACTCGAAGTCGGGGTGCTAGATAGAAAGCGGTCTTACCCAGCAGAATGAGCATGACGCCAGCCAGCTGGGCCCGCCTGTACTTGGCCACACCGGGCTCATGGCCCATTCGAATGCAGGGGAGAACCGTCAGCAGCAGGAGAATGGCCGGCAGCCCCAGGACCGAGGCTGCGATCATCAGGGCTCGGCAGGCCTGCACATAGCCTGGACACAAGAGAACACGCAGCGGCGTTAGAGCAGGGCTCCCACCCCCAGGATCCTGAACTCCGGCCCCAGGGAGCTCTGCACCACCTGCCTTCCTCCGGCCCCATCCCAGGACTTGGAACATGGTACATGCTGCCGAAGATCACATGTTCAACTTTTAAAGTGACTCCAGGACCAAAAAAAAGGAGGTTGGAGGCTGGAGAGGCTGAACGGAGATCCCCGGGTTAGACCACTTGTCGAAGCTTCCAGGATGCAGGGACCTGAGTCCAATTACGCCACGACATCACCTTCTGAAAGAGTCAGACTAAAACTCAAACCTTCTCAGATGCCTCCTGTGATCTCAGATGCCACTCGCCTCATCTCTAAGGTGAAAATGATAATAGTGCCTAGAGCTCTCTAAGAGAATTCAGCCGAGATTAAATTAGCGGACTCATGCAGTGCTGAGAACGGCGCCTGGCACATACGGAATACTCCAGAAAGATGAGCTGTTATTACTGGTGTTATTACTCTGTGTCAGTGCATTTTATCTCCAGGTGCACTAGGTGATTTTGTCCCCAACCATATGCTTTTATTCCCGTGGTATATAGTCTGTGGTCCTAACTAGACAATCTAAGGCTTCGGCTTGGTATTTCCCCAGAGGATGCTGCGCTCGTGACTCCTGACCCCTATCGATGGTGCAGCACGTGACCCACGCTCAGGGTCCATGTCCCGCCTCACCCAGGCTCCTGGGCATGCTTCCACAACGGTCTGGTGTGGCTCTAAATGCATCTCTTCAGCCCCAAGGATTCCTAGAGGGCAGACACCTGTCTTCACGGAGTTAATACCGGGCCCACGGCAGCTGATGTAAACGTACAATTAGGAATGAAGGAATAAGAAGTTAAATAATAAGAGTGGAGCAAAACCAACTGAACTTCATGCTGTCAAATCAAAATGCCAGGTAACAATTTCATTAGGAAAAAAGATTACAATATGTGCGATATTCATGTAAAATAACTCTGACAAGATACCAGCAGAATATGGCAGGCGTAGATGTACTGTTTCTCATTAATACACTCTCCTTCCTCCAAAAATAAAGGAGGGGGTTGTATTTATTACTCTCCTTTGTCTGCTTAGTGGCTTGGGGAGAGGCAGAGTTAAAGACAAAGCCAAAAATGAGCCTCAGTGTCTGCCTCACAAACCTGTGTCTGGCCTGTGCACCAAGAGCCAACTACAGCACTGTCTCTAAGCAGGATCTGCTCCCCCAGAACTCAGACCCCATGGGCACTCTTCCAGCCACTGCCCACATCAGCTTTTTCAAAACGAAGGGTAAACAATCAATCAACTATCTGTTGACCTGAAGAACCGCCCCCCCCCCCCACCCGAGAAGAGCCACAGGATTCTGAGGCCGGACCTCTGAGCAAAGTCCTGTGTCCCCGCAGCTAGTAGGAGAGCCAGGCTGGACACCACAGGCACAGTCAACTAGCAGCTGAGGGTCTGAAATTCATGGTGCAGGCTGTCCATGCGCCTGAGGCCAAGGCCATGACTGAAAAATCAAAAGATGGAGACTGAGATCTGTTCCTGTGCCCATCCAAGTGTGAGGGAGGGAGACCGCAGGAAGGATGAGGCCCTCCCTGAAGTGAACTCCATCTGTAGGATGGTCTGTTCTCTGAAAATAAACCACTTGGCTCTAAATGCTCAGTAAACTTAATTTCAGGGGAAAGGAAGAAAAAAGGAGGGAAGGAGGGAGGGAGGGAAGGAAGGAAGGAAGGAAGGAAGGAAGGAAGGAAGGAAGGAAGGAAGGAAGGAAATGGAAAGAAGAAAGAAAGGAAGGAAGGAAGGAAGGAAAGAAAGAAAGAGAAAGAAAGAAAGAAAGAAAGAAAGAAAGAAAGAAAGAAAGAAAGAAAGAAAGAAAGAAAGAAAGAAAGAAAGAAAGAAAGAAAGAAAGAAAGAAAGAAGAAAGAGAAAAGAGATTTTATGCTTCACTCAGATTCCTACAAATATCATACCCAGCTTTTAATAAAAATTATAGCAACAATTTCTGAAACCTCTACTGCATCAAAGGAGGTTTGCATGTCTCATTTAATCCCCCAAAACAAGACTGAAAGGGAGGTGGGTTGGTTTGATTTCGATTTTTAAAGGAAGAGGACCGGTGTTCGCAAAGACTAGTAAATTGTCCTAAATTACCCAGATTACGAGCACTGGAGCCCAGAGTCCCTCCCAGGTCTACCAAGGCTGCCACTAAGTGCAGGTGAGTGCAGATCTTCTGGGTTCCCGGGACCCCTGTCATTCTGAAAGTTCAACATGGATGGAGTAGAGGAGGGTGCCTGGCTGGCTCAGTCAGAAGAGTGAGCTACTCCCGATCTTGGGGTGGAGAGTTCAAGCTCTACATTGGGTGTAAGGATTCATTAAGTAACTTTTTTTTTTTTTTTTTTTAAATGGAGAAGGTAGCGCTTGGCAGGACTGCCACGCATGGGGCGCACCAGCCGCCTCGGGCAGCAATTCCTGGTGCAGGAGATGCAAAGAGAGGAGGACGCCTCCTGTATCTTGGAGGAATTTAACATGAAAAGGTAGAAAGACTTGAACAGTGAACAAAAAAAGTCTAAATGTGCCCTGATGGTGATAAAAGTGAAATACCAGAGCAGCAAGGAGGAAGGGGGGATTGACTCCAAGTACAAGGGCTGGACACTTGGGGGGGGGGGCTTGTGGGGAGGGGGGAGCAGAGTCCGCAGGGAGCTAAAGGCTCCCCCAGGAGATGGCCCCAAGCCAGGGGCTCCCGGACTGGCCTTGAAGCCGAGCTGGGCGCTGGTTAGGGAACCAGGACAGGCCTCCAGCGGCGCCACCCCAAGCCCAGCGGGACTGAAGATGGGGGCGGGGGCCGGGGCGGCCACCCCGCGGGGGGAGGGGGCGGAGAAGGGCCCACCCCCACCCCACCCCACCCCCACCCACCCCGGGGCGGGGCCCGCGGCCGGCCTCTCACCCAGCTGGCTCCACGTTCCCGTCCCAATTGAAACTGGTGCCCAGAATCTTTCGACGGGGGAGCCCGCGAGGATGGGGGGCGGGGGGGCTGGCGTCGGAAGAGCCGGACGGGGACAGTTCTCTCCCCTCGCGTGCGGGACACAGCTGGGGGCGGCTCGCCTTCTCGCTTGGGGGGACACTCGTCCCATCACACGGGGGGGGGGGGGGGGCTCAAGTCTTCCCTATGGGACCAGAAGGGGGGCGGGGGCTCAAGTCTTCCCTATCGGACCAGAAGGGGGGCAGGGGGGTCAAGTCTTCCCTATCGGACCAGAAGGGGGGCGGGGGTCAACTCTTCCCTATCGGACCAGCCGGCAGGGGGCGGGGGGTCAAGTCTTCCCTATCGGACCAGAAGGGGGGGACAAGGGGTCAACTCTTCCCTATCGGACCAGAAGGGGGACAGGGGGTCAAGTCTTCCCTATCGGACCAGAAGGGGGGGAGGGGGGTCAAGTCTTCCCTATCGGACCAGAAGGGGGGGCGGGGGGTCAAGTCTTCCCTATCGGACCAGAAGGGGGGGACAAGGGGTCAACTCTTCCCTATCGGACCAGAAGGGGGGGAGGGGGGTCAAGTCTTCCCTATCGGACCAGAAGGGGGGGACAAGGGGGTCAACTCTTCCCTATCGGACCAGAAGGGGGGCGGGGGGTCAAGTCTTCCCTATCGGACCAGAAGGGGGGGACAAGGGGGTCAACTCTTCCCTATCGGACCAGAAGGGGGGCGGGGGGTCAAGTCTTCCCTATCGGACCAGAAGGGGGGGACAGGGGGTCAAGTCTTCCCTATCGGACCAGAAGGGGGGGAGGGGGGTCAAGTCTTCCCTATCGGACCAGAAGGGGGGGAGGGGGGTCAAGTCTTCCCTATCGGACCAGAAGGGGGGAGGGGGGTCAAGTCTTCCCTATCGGACCAGAAGGGGGGCGGGGGGTCAAGTCTTCCCTATCGGACCAGAAGGGGGGCGGGGGGTCAAGTCTTCCCTATCGCACCGGCGGGGGCCGGGGGGGGTTTATATGGGACCGAGAGGTGCCGAGGCAGGGAAGGGGTCACCGCGGGCCGCGGCGGGGGCAGGGGGTGCGGGAACGGGACGACCTGGGGGCCCAGAGGACCCTCCCCCGGCGGGACGCCCGCCCCCCCCGTCCCCGGGGCTTCGGGACCACGGACGGCGGGAAGGTGGGGCACACGGCGGGGCGGCCACCCGCGCGCCCAGCGTCCCCAGCCCGGCCCACGGCTCGGCTCGCGGACTTCTCGGGGTGCCTCGGCCGCGCCCACCGCTGCGGCCCCGAAGTCCAGACAGAAAACTGCGGCGGGGCGAGGTCGGGGGCGGGGCCGCCGGACCCCTTCACAGCGAGGCGGACGGAGGCCCCCGCCGAGCGCAGGGTCCTGGGGCAGGGCAGCGGCCCGAGGCGAGGCCCTTACCCGGCAGGATGAGGATGTCCACCAGGGGCTTGCAGTGGTACAGCCCCGTGGCCATGACGCAGTCGGCCCACAGCCCCTTGGAGCCCAGTTCGTCCAGCTTGCGGCAGGTGGGGATGGTGTAGCCGCAGGTGACCACCCAGTCGTTGGTGGACGTGGTGACGATGATGCCGATCCAGCCCACGAAGCTCGTGACGAAGCCCACTACCTGCAGGCACGTGGCCACCATCGCGGCCGCCACCCCGGCGTCCCCGGGGCTCGCCCCAGCAGCTGCGCTCGCGACGGCGGACGTGGAGGCTGCGGCCGGCTCAGGGCGCGACGGCTGGGCAGGGCGCCCCCGCCCCCTCTTTAAACCCCGGGGACCCGGCCCGCGAGCGCCAATCGGCGACGGCCCCGGCCCGCAGGCCAACCGCGGGGCGGGGCCCGGGTGCAGGGGGGCGGGGGGGCGGGGGGGCAGGGTTAGGGACGCGCGGCGATGCGGCCTCCGCGCCCAGCCCCGCGTCGCACCGTCCAGGTGGGAAAGGGAAATACCTGGCTCCAGGCCCGCGACGCGGAGAGCGGTGAGCCCCCCCCCCCCCGCAGGCGCGCGGTCCCCTGGCGGCCCCGCGGCGGCCTGTGGCTGCGTCCCCGCCCCGCTCCATCCCTGCCCCTCGCTCCCCCGCCCTCCCGGGGACTGCAGGGGCCGCGGGCCTCCCGAGCCCGCACCGCGCGGGCAGCACCCCGGGGGAGCTGAGAAGCGCCCGGAGCATCCTGCTGCCCATCCTTACTCCTGGACAGCAAATGACCCTTTCCTGTGGGTGACAGCCACCGGACGCGGCCGCGGCCACCGGGACGGGGCCAGGAACAGTAGCGACTCGCACCTGTGCGCGCTCTGCGGTGCACCTGCCACCTGGTTCTCTAAGCCTCCGTGGTAGGGACAGTTGCTCAGGTGTCGTCCGCGTGGAGACACAGCTGCGAGGTTAAACTGCCCGGCGTCGCTCAGCTGGGAAGGGGGAGGGCCCGCGGGCCCGGCGCACCTTGGCTCACCTTGCCTCGTTAGCCAGGCCTGGAAATCCCTTCCTGAGAACTCCCAAAGCGCCCGAGTTCCCCGAGTTCCCCCGTTTTGGCACAGGGACAGGTAGGCTGACTGCTCTGCGGGGCGGTAAGTTAGCACCTGCGCTCCGCGGAGGGTACCTATCGGCCCCACCACCGTCGTTATGCCTCCTTCTCTCTGCGCACTCAAAGAAGACCCATTATCTGCACTTTTTCATCGAGTGGAGAGTCCTCCTTGGGCTGTGTTCACACCAAGCCGTGTCAATCCCCTTTGATACATTTGGCTTATCTTAGCACATCCCTCTCTCGACATTCATGAGATTTAAAGATGAAGGGGGTTTTAGCAAACACAGAACTTCCTCCTGGAAATACTCTAAGATATGGATCTGTATGTCACAGCGACTAAGCCTCCCCGTATCCATGCTGAGTGTCAGGGCAAATCACCGTATCTCCTAGGGAACACGAGGCTTGCGGAAACCCCAAAGACATCAAGGGCACCGACAGAAAAGGCTCTACAGATGACAGGGTGTCAAGCAGGAGAGCCCACAACAATGGCCCTGGAGAGCACAGTGCTTGACAGTGCAGCCTGGGCTCCCTGGCTTCACATCTTGGCTCTACACCTTACTAACTGTGACGCCACTCTGGGCCTCAGTTTCTTTATTTGTAAAATGAGGATGGAAATAGTGCCTACCCCATAGGTTTCTTGATTACTATGTGAGTTGATACACATTCAGAGCTTAACACAATGTCTGGTACAAAGCTCGATAAGCCGGAATGACGATTCAGAGCTCTTGCGTTTGCACTCTTATGTTCTCCCTGCATTCAGACAAGTTTGATTTGTAGAGACTCCTGTGTAGGATTATGTCCAGTTTTTGAGGGAGCTGTTGTGTTTGGGGGCATTTCATCACCTGGATGTTTTCAGATATCTCCTCATAACATTTAAAAGGGGGGGGCAGCCCCAGTGGCGCAGCAGTTTAGTGCTGCTTGCAGCCTGGGGTGTGATCCTGGAGACCTCGGATCCAGTCCCATGTCAGGCTCCCCGCATGGAGCTTGCTTCTCCCTCTGCCTGTGTCTCTGCCTCTCTGTGTGTCTCATGAATAAATAAATAAAATCTTTTTAAAAAATAAAATAAAATAAATAAATAAATAAATAAAATAAAAAAGAGAAGCGGGAGCTTTTGTATTAAGTACAATATAAACTATAAAATCCATGCAACATCAATTCTTTGAGAAAGCAACTGTGAAACCTTCCCTCTTGTGACTCCATTGGCATTTGACATTCCAACCATAAGGAATCCAGCAATCAGAATTCACCAATGCTCAGGTCACACACACAGAGGCATTTGTAGCGCCAGATTTCAGAACTCAGACCCAAAACGGTAGAAAGAGTTGTCAGGCTAAGAGCTTGGAATGGAACCTCCTGAGTTTATATCCCAACTTTATCACATGGGTTGTTCCTTAACTTACATAACTCTCAGGTTCTTCATCTATTAAGTGAGAATAGCAGATGCCCCACAGGGTTATTGTTGAGGGTTAAGTGAGATGACTTTACAGAGTTATATATATATATATATATATATACACACACATATAACATATATGTACTTTTAACATATATTAAAATCTATATATGTTTTAATTATGTGTATATACGCATATATATTATGAATGGGGACTCATAAATGTTAGCTACTGTTAGTATATTCATAGGCAAAATGGATCAGTTGAAAACACGAATTGCTTCTGATAGAGACTGAAGCTGACATAACGACACTGTAATTACCACTGTCTATTAAGAGAAATCCGAGGATGTCTAAACAGTCACAACACAGATGTGCCAAAGGCCACTGAAGGACGACCAGCAAAATGTGACCTGTGTGAAGAGATGAGCCATAAACAGAGAGTACGTCCCTCGGAAAGGAAGTCGGGCAGCCATGGAAACGTTGGGTACTGGAAGAGTCCCCGGCTCTCCAGCGTCCGAGGACCTGGTCCCTTTGGCAAGGCTCTCTGTAAAGCAGGGAAGTCCCTGACGCTGCTTTGGCTGAAGGGCCTTTTCCTAAGATCGTCCACATGCCTTAGCTGTGGTGACTCTACGCCTCAAGCCTTCCCTGTGGTTAGAACATGACTCCCCACGTAGCATGACTTAATAAGCTGGCATTCCTGCTCTACCACAGACCCGGGTAGCCTTCTAGTTGCAAAAGTCAGTGTCTCAGAGTCCAGTCACCCCGGATAATTGGCAACAGTGGGTCCCCAGTACTCCCAGACAAGGTCTTTCCAGTTGATTTTCTCCCCGAAAACCTTGCCTCACCATCTCTTCGCATTTCTACAGTATACAACAGGCCTAGTAACATGAAGCTGAACTCTGATTCCAGGTCTTGTGATCCTAAGTCCAATGTGCTTTCCATTATTGAAAGTGTAAGAAGGGTCTTTCCTTCCTTTGTCTTATTCAAAAATAGGTAAAGAAGAGCATGAGAAGGACAGTCACAGACCTAAACCCCACCTGGGTACTGAACAAGGAAGATGGCCTGGTTCGCTGTTCTTCTACCATTTACACCTCAACACAGACACATAAGCCTGCGATTCCGTTAGAGCACTAATGCACGTGGCACTGGCAAGTGTGTCTGCTGACGAGCAGCAAAAGCCCACAGAGAAAGCAGAACTTGGGCCAAAGGAGTGGGCTCGCGGCGCCTACTAGTGGTTCTCTTGTATCATCGCATGGTTGGTAAAAACCCAACTTCCCACATTCCAAATGTGTGATCATTAGCCCCAAATGGAATGTACACTTCTCTCTAAAAAGTTTCCCTCCTAGGGAGGCCTGGCTGGCTCAGTTGGTAGAGCATGCAACCCTTGGTCTCAGGGTGGTAAGTTCAAGCCCCATGTTGGATGTAGAGATTACCTAAAAATAAAATCTTTTTTTATTTTATTTTTTTTTAATTTATTTATGATAGTCACAGAGAGAGAGAGAGAGAAGCAGAGACACAGGCAGAGGGAGAAGCAGGCTCCATGCACCGGGAGCCCGACGTGGGATTCGATCCCGGGTCTCCAGGATCGCGCCCTGGGCCAAAGGCAGGCGCCAAACCGCTGCGCCACCCGGGGATCCCTAAAATCTTTTTTTTAAAAAAAGTTTTTCTCATATACTAAGAAATGTGCATTTCTTTAGAAAACCAAATGTGAAAACATAGGTCATATGTGATACCACTTAGGTGAGATTATTTGTTTAAAATATTTCTAGGAAGACCCTCTTTTAAAGTATAAATTCCTCTGGTGGCTTTTAATATTTGGTGATACAAAGCTCCAAATACACACACATTCTTAGAAGCATTGTGGTACAAATTCGTAGTGCAGACAAATGTATCCAAACATAGGCTTTAAATGAAATGCCCTGTGAGTTGGGGGGGGTTGTCTATTTTGTGGACCTCTAAAGTCTGAGTGTGGCACAGTGTCTGGCAGGCCTAAAGGCACTCTGTAAATATCTTTCGAATGGGGCTGAATTGAAATGTCGCCCCCCCCCCAGAAAAAATAAAGAGAGCCTGCATTTGCAAGCCCCCAAAGTTTCACTGGGATGCTGGGTGATTTATAGACAACAGAAACATTTCTCACAGTTCTGGAGGCTAGAAGTACAAGAGCAACCAGCAGATTCCGTGTCTGGTGAGAATCCTCCTCTTGGTTCCTAGACAGCAGTCTTTTTGCTGTGTCCTTACATGATAGAAGCGTCAAGGGAGTTCTCTGGGATCACTCTTACAGGGGCCCTAATCCCATTTATGAGGCCTACACTCTCATGACCTAATCATCTCCCAAAGGATTAGGTTTAACCAGTGATTGGGGGAGGACACAAATATTTAGCCCATAGCAGCTGGAATCTGAAGAAGGAGAAATCAGGAGGTAGGAATTAGAACTGGTCTGAGAGTCAGCAAGAGGCAGAATGAAGGCTCTTTTCGGTCTCACTACCCACCTGCTGTCCTTGGTAAAGAGGAGCCTTCTCCAGTAAGGAATGTGTGCCGCTCGGGTCGCAAGCAGGAACGTCTCTGATTACCTAGAGATACCTGGCTCAGTCAGGGTATCTCCACTGAGAGCAGAGCAGCACTTTCACAAATTACTCCCATCTACAATTTCAACCTCAACTACTGGGGAAAACATTGCCTTTTCAGGGTCCCATTTCTTGACCTGCATGATGCAATGAAAAAACCATTCCTGAAATATCAGAAAGGGAGACAGGACATGAGAGACTCCTAAGACTCCTAACTCTGGGAAACAAACTAGGGGTGGTAGAAAGGGAGGTGGGCGGAGGGGGTGGGGGTGACTGGGTGATGGGCACTGAGGGGGACACTTGATGGGATGAGCACTGGGTGTTATTCTATATGTTGTTAAATTGAACACCAATAAAAAATAAATTTATAAAAAAAAAGAAAAAGAAAAAACCATTCCTGCAGAAGCCATTTTATCCCAAATTCCCCTTCCTTCCACTGTGTTGGAATCCTAGCTCCATCACTTACTAGTTATTTAACTAGTTGAGCAAGTTATTGAACCCATCTGTTAAGTTATTCTGTTTAGTAACTAACATTCTATTTCCTGCCAGTAAAACGGTATTTAAAATAGTAATTATTTTACAATAGCCATGAGAATTATTTGCGCTATGATATGTAAAATGCTTGGAGCAGTGCCTGACACATGTAAGTATTCAATAAATACTATCTTTTATAAGTAGTTAGCCAGTTGGTTTTAAACCTGTTTGAAACCAACATAATCTTCATATTACATGGCAGTGAAATTCAAAACATTTCATAATCTGGTAGCAGATGAATAAGAATTCGAAAGAAAAGCAAATGGCATCTCTTCTCTAACTTATCTAACGGCATCTCTAGCCATCTATCTCTATCTCTATCTCTCTTATCTAACTAAAGGATAAGGCCTTTTCGACAGCCAAGATGTTTGTAGCACTTTCTAGCACTTCGCTCTTATTGCCATTAAGATTTAAACGAGATACAATTCCTTTTTAATTCTACTGTTGGTAATATTTTTGCAGAAATTAGCTTGGCCACTGGAGGGCTCTCATAGTCTCTCGTGAACGCTATATAAAGTGATTTGGTAAGAATAACAGAAAGAAGGAACATTACGAAAATACTAATAAAACAAATAATATACCCTTTAACAAAATTCAGCAATACATAGCCAAAGGATTTAAATATGTATATTCTTTGATCCAGCTTCTAAAAGTCTACCTAAGTATTATGAAAGTATTCAATTCGGTTTTTTCTTTTCTTTTTTAAAGATTTTATTTATTTATTTGAGGTAGAGAGAGCACGAACAGGGAGGAGGGACAGAGGGAGAGAGAAGCAGACTCCCCACTGAGCAGAGAGCCCTATCCCAGGACTCTGGGATCAGGACCTGAGTGGAGGCAGACACTTAACCAGCTGAGGTATCCAGGTGCTCCCTCCTCCGCATTTTTCAATTTACATTTCAATTAAGTATTCAGTTAAGAAGCAAATATATTGGGGCGCCTGGGTGGTGCAGTCAATACAGCATAGGATTCTTTTTTTTTTTTAAGATTTTATTTATGTATTCATGAGAGACAAAGAGAGAGGCAGAGACATAGGCAGAGAGAGAAGCAGGCTCCCTGCAAGAAGCCCAATGCGGGACTCGATCCCGGGTCTCCAGGATCACGACTGAGTGGAAGGCAGACACTCAACCACTGAGCCACCCAGGTGTCCCTACAGCGTATGATTTTTGATCTTGGGGTCATGAGTGCAAGCCCTGTATTGAATGTAGAGCCTAGGTTTAAAAAAAAAAAAAAGAAATATAAAATATGAATTTCAAAATGCAAATTGTTAAATTTCATTTCAAAATATCTACAGTTGGAAATCGGTTTTCAAATGCACACAAATATATTTGGAAAATCAACACTGAAATGTTAACAAGCAGTTCCTTCGGGCAGGGAGACTGAGGATTCTTTCCTTTTCTCTTGTTCTTTATGAGGCATTTTCCAATCTTCCATAATGAATATGAGTCGATGTTAAAATCAGAAATCTTCAGTTTTTAAAAATGTTTTCAATATGTTCAAATGTCCATGATTATAAGGGTCTATAAAGAGCACTCATGTCCCTATACAGTATGTGACCATCCTAATGACTATGTCACTAGCTCACGGGCAGTCCTTTTCACCTTCAGAACACAGTTCGAACCCTTTAGAGTGCGAGATCACTACAGGCCCTTTGTGAACAACCCTTTCGGCAACCTCTCCCCTCTTCTGTACAACCCCCTACCCCAAGCAGCATCCATACCAGTTATAATGAACTTTCTGGAAGTTCCTCATAGAAGAATGCCACGCTTTCTCATCCCCTATGCTTTACACCTGCCCTTCATCCTGAAGGAAATGGCCTTCTCCACCCAGCTACTTCCCAGTCACCCAAAATTAGCCCAAGAACTTCCTATGGTAGGACTTGCCTGCCTTTTCCTATGAAGTTCTGAAGTGTTCCCGTATCACCTTGTGCATGCTTACATCAAAACAGAAATTACCAATAGTATACTGTCAAGTTTTGAATTACCTGTATGACTTGTTTTTTAGTAAAGTAACAGCACTGTATTCACTACTAGCCTCCAGCCATCCGAACGGCGAGCCTCCTGCCTAGAAGGCCTCCCAACACAGCTGCGGCTCCTCCTGCCCCAGCTCACATCTCTCACGGTTCTGTTCAGGTATCGTTTGGAACAGGAACACTCCTCACCTTTCAAGGTAAGTAAGGTATACTCCTCACGTTGCCCTAACCCTCTGTATGGAACTTAGCCATGCGGCTTTGAAATGATCTGTGCAGGTGTCTGGGAGAGTTTCCCAAAGCCAGAAACTACACCTGACTCGTGCTGACACGTCCAGGATCTGCGTCAGGCCAGGGCCAACAGTAAGCCTTGCTATTTGAGCTAAACACCTTCCCTTAAAGCTTTCCAAATCAAAATTCTAGCTACGATGTATATTCATCTCTGTGGTTTCAACTAAGATTATTTTGGAGGAAAATTTTGGTCCTATCCTGTGGGAAGCAACCTCTAAGACAACCCCCAGTGATCCCTGCTCCTGGTAGTCGCTCTTGTGTAGTGCCCTCCGCATTGTTCCAGGGCGAGTCTGCATGAACAATGGCATAGGACAGAAGTCATGCTCTATCACTTGCAAGATCAGCTTATCAAAGGTCTGTGGCTACACAGGACATGGTAAGCCCAACAAAGAACGTCTAAGCTCTCGTCCTTCCACAGAAACATTTAAAAAAGTAACTGGCAGGATTAACTTTGTCAGTGCTCTGGAAAATAATCAAAGGCTTATAGCAACCAAGCAAATACCCAGTCAAAAAAGCCATCTTCTAGAATGATAGGAGTGTTTGGGGATGTTTTGTCTGGCCTTCCTCCCCTCCCCAGTGCAGAGGTAACCACTACTGAACAGATTGGGGTTAGAATATATATATAGATTAGTTTGGTGTTATTAAAATTTTTTCAGGGGGTGCCTGGGTGGCTCAGTCAGTTAAGCATCCAACTCTTGATTTTGGTTCAGGTCATGATCTGAGGGTCCTGGGATCAAGCCCCACATCGGACTTCCTGCTCATCACTCCGTTTCCCTTGCTCCCTCTGCCTCTTCACCACTTGTGCTCTCTTTCTTTCTCTCTCTCAAATAAATAAATAAAAACCTTTTTTAAAAAATGAAAATCGTCGTGTACATCTGTTCTGACTTGTCTGGGGATACTTGAACTACTGACAGAGATTCTCATCTTCAATTTGCCTAACTTGGAACTTAAGTGGAAAAAGCAGCAGGGACTGCTTATAAACAATGCAAGGTGAGCTACAGATTCACAGATGCCTGGGACAAGACATAACAGGGTAGAAATGATCGACAGACTGAGGACTAAAGGCGAAGCCAGGATAAGATTCCTTGGGAAATTAGGAATTTCAAAAGCAGCTCTGTATGTGGGGGAATTTAGAAAGCCAAATACATGCCAGGCAAAGATGCAGGCCTAGAAAAGACCCAAGAAGGCCTTAAACTTTGGGATGATTCTTAGGATGAGAGAAGCCCTGGCTAACTGTTGAAGGAGTGCTCCAAAACAGAGTCAGATTGGAAAGATCAGGAGAAATAGTTGTACTTTTTTGTCTATTTTTCTTCTCTTTATATATTTTTTGTGAGTTTTTGTTTTTGTCTGTTTAGCTCTTGGCATTCAAGGAACTCATTCAAAAACATTAGCTGAACATGAACTAAAGGAACAGATACTTCAATGACCACACAAAATAAGAAAGTCTTTGCAAAATAGTGTGGAAAATCAACCAAGAAATTTGTATTTGGCAAAACTGTCCTTCCAAAATGAGAGAGAAATTGAGATATTCCCAGATAAACAAAAACTGTGGAAATTCATTGCCACTAGACCTATCCTACAAGAAGTACTGAAGAGAATCCTTCAGACTGAAACCAAAGGACACTTTATGGTAACTTGAAGCTGTAAGAAATAAAGATCTCCTGGGTGATGGGCACTGAGGGGGGCACTGATGTGGCGGGATGAGCACTGGGTGTTATGCTATATGTTGGCAAATTGAACTCTAATAAAAAAAATAAAATAAATAAATATAAATAAATAAGTAAATAAATAAATAAATAAAATTGGGGGAAAAAAAGATCTCCAATAAAGGTGAATACTTGGACAAATATAAAAGCAAAGATTATTGTAATTTTGGTTTTGTGATTGCTTACACTTTTAGTTCTACATGATTATAAAAAACAATTGCATTAAAAAATAGTAAATCGGGCAGACCGGGTGACTCAGCGGTTTAGTGCCGCCTTCAGTCCAGGGCCTGATCCTGGAGTCCCAGGTTCGAGTCCCACTTCAGGCTCCCTGCATGGAGCCTGCTTCTCCCTCTACTGTGTCTCTGCCTCTCTCTCCCGATGTGTCTCATGAATAAATAACATCTTTTAAAAAAAATAGTAAATCTATGTCATTAGGCACACAATGTATAAAGATGTAATTTGTTACATTAATAATAATAAAGCGGGGGTAGTGTAGTGGCATAGGAGCAGAGGTTTTAAATGCAGGTGAAGTTAAGTTGGTATCAATTCAAATTAATTAGATTGTTATAAGTTTAGGATGTTGAACATAAGCCTCATGGTAACCATAAAGAAAATGTCTATAGAATATGCACAAAAGAAAATGAAAAGGGAATCAAAATATGTCGTTACAAAATACAACTAAACACAAATCAAGGCAGTAATGAAGGAAATAAGGGAAAAATAAAATAGACCTTACAAAAAACAGCAAAAAGAAAAAAATGAAGAAGAAAACAAATAGTAACATGGCCATAGTAAGGCCTTTTTTATCTGTAATTACTTTGAATATAAATGGATTAAACTCTAAAGACTGAGATTGGCACAATGGATTTTTTCTTTTTTAAGACCCAACTATATGCTGTGTACAAGACACTTCAAAACTAAAAACATAAACAGGTTGAAAGTGAAAGGATGGGAAAAGATACAGGAATACGTCAGAGATATGTGGGTTTAGGTCCAGATCACTCAAATGAAGCAAATATCACAATAAAGTGAGTCAAATGAATCTTTTGGTTTCCTAATACATGTAAAAGTTATGTTTACACTATATTATAGTTAATTAAGCGTGCAATCCCATTATGTCTGGAGGAAACAATGTCTATACCTTAACACACACACACACACACACACACACACACACACACAAACCACTTCAGGGGTGCCTGGGTGGCTCAGTTGGTTAAGCAACTTCCTTCAGCTCAGGTCATGATCCTAGGACCAAACCATGCATCAGGTTCCCTGTTCAGTGGGGAGTCTGCTTCCCCCTCTCCCTCTTCCCTTTCCCCAGCTCATTCTCTCCCTCCCTCTCTCTGTCTCAAATAAATAAAATCTTTAAAAAAAATTTCATTGCTAAAAAGTGCAAATCATAATCTGAGCTTTCAGTGAGTCATAATCACTGATCACATATCACTACAACAAATGTAATAATAAAGTTTGAAATATTGCAAGAATTACCAAAATATGACACAGAGACATGAAGTGATCAAATGTTAGAAAAAATGGCACCAGTAGACTTGTTTGATGCAGGGTTGCCACAAATCTTCAACTCATAAAAAATGTAATATTTGTGAAATGCAATAAAGCAAGATGCAATAAAACAAGGTATGCCTGTATTCTGTGCAAATAGTAACCAAAAGAGAGCTGAGGTAACTGTGCTGATAGCAGATGAAACAGACTTTAAATCAAAAGCTGTTACAAGAAACAAAGGATATTACATGTTGATAAAAGGGTCAATTCAAACACATATGTACCAAAAAACAGTGCCCAAAATATATGAAGCAAATATTGACAGAACTGAAGGGAGAAATAGTTCTACAATAATAGTTGGAGACTTTAATACCCTGCTTTCAATAATGGATAAAATTACCAGACAGAAAATCAATAGGGAAACAGTATTTGAACACATTAGACCTAATAGATACATACAGAACATTCCACTCAATAACATCAGAGTACAAATTCTCTTCAATTACACATGGAATTCTCCACGATAGAACACATGTTAAGCCATAAAACAAGTCTTAATAAATTTAAAAAGATTTAAATCATACAAAGTATCTTTTCTTTCTTTTTTGTTAAGGATTTTATTTATTCATGAGAAACACAGAGAGGCAGAGACATAGTCAGAGGGAGAAGCAGGCTCCCTGTGGGGAGCCCAATACTGGACTCGATCCCAGGACCCTGGGATCACGACCTGAGCCGAAGGCAGACGTTCAACCACTGAGCCACCCAGGTGCCCCCAAAGTATCTTTTCTAATCACAACTGAATGAAACTACAAATCAATAACAGAAGAAAAAAGAGGAAAATTCACAAATTGGAAATTAAATAACTCAATCTTAAACAACTAAGGAGGGGTAGCTGGGTGGCTCAGTTGGTTAAGTGACCAACTTTTGATTTTGGTTCAGGTCATGAACTCAGGGTTGTGAGATTGAATCCCATGATGGGCTCTGTGCTGAGGGTACAGCCTGTTTAAGTTTCTATCTATCCTTCTTCCACCTCTTACCATGTTCATGTTCTCTCTCTCTCTCTAAAAAAGCAAATATACAAAAAGGAGTCAAAGAAGAAATCACAAGGGAAGTTAGAAAATACCTTGAGACAAATGAAAATAAAAACAAAACATACCAGAACTTATGAGATGCTAATTTCTATCTTCTATTTTGGAATAGAAATTTATAGCTGTAAAATCATCCATTAAAACAGAAGAAAGACAGATGCCTGGGTGGCTCAGTCAGTTAAGCACGTACCTTCAGCTCAGGTCATGATCCCAGGATCCTGGGATTGAGCCTGGTATTGGGCTTCCTGCTCAGTGGTGAGTCTGCTTCTCCCCCTTCCTATTCGTTCTCATAAATAAATAAATAAATAAATAAATAAATAAATAAATAAATAAATAAATCTTTTTTAAAAAACAGAAGATCTAAAATCAATAACCAAACTGTAAGTCCTGAGGAACTAAAAAAAGAAGAGCAAACTAAACTCAAAGCTAGAAGGAAATAATAAAGATTAGAGTGGAATAAGGAAGAGAACATCAATAAAATCAAAAGTTGGTTCTTTGAAAAGATCAACAAAATTGACAAGTCTTTAGCTAGATTGACTAAGGAGAAAGACAACACAAATTCCTAAGATGAGAAATGAAAATAGAAACATTTCAGGATCCCTGGGTGGCGCAGCGGTTTGGCGCCTGTCTTTGGCCCAGGGCGCGATCCTGGAGACCCGGGATCGAATCCCACGTCGGGCTCCCAGTGCATGGAGCCTGCTTCTCCCTCTGCCTGTGTCTCTGCCTCTCTCTCTCTCTCTCTCTGTAACTATCATAAATAAAAAAAAAAAATTAAAAAAAAAGGAAAATAGAAACATTTCTATTTATTTTACAAAACTATAAAGTGTTTTTAAAGAATACTATGAACAATTATATACCATCAAAAAAGCCTACATGAAAAGGCCATTTTCCTAGAAACACACAATCTACCAAAAACAACTCAGAAAGTAGAAAATTTGAATAAACCTATAACTAAGATTAAATCACTAATCAAAACCTCCCAACAAAGAAAAGCCCAGGGCTTCACTGGTGAGTTCTATCAAACACTGAAAGAAGAATTAACACCACTTTTTCTCAAACTCTTCCAAAAATCAAAACACAGAGAACACTTCCTAACTCATTCTATGAGGCCAGGGTTATCCTAATACCAGGACCAAAGACACTACAGAAATAGAAAAAAAAGAAAAAGAAAAAGAAAAAAACCAAACTACAGACCAATATCCTTTATGAGTATTGATGCAAAAAGCCTCAACAGAATCTGAGCAAACTGAAAAATATACGAGTGTATCAAACTAACATGGTGAACGCCTCAAATTTACATGTTGTTTGTCAAGTATATTTCACTTAAATAACTAAATAAATAAATAACAACATATTAAAAGGATTATTTACCATGAACAATGGGATTTATTCTTGGGATGCAAGAGTTCAACGTACAAAATCCAAGCAATGTTAATACATCACAGTAATAGAAGGAAAGAAAAAAATCACATGATCATCTCAAGTGTTGCAAAAAAGCATTTGACAAGATTCAAATTTAAAACCTTCTCATCAGGGATCCCTGGGTGGCGCAGTGGTTTGGCGCTTGCCTTTGGCCCAGGGCGCGATCCTGGAGACCTGGGATCAAATCCCACATCGGGCTCCTGGTGCATGGAGCCTGCTTCTCCCTCTGCCTGTCTCTGCCTGCCTCTCTCTCTCTCTCTCTCTCTGTGACTATAATAAATAAAAATTTAAAAAAAAATAAAAAAATAATAAAACCTTCTCATCAGGGCAATTAAGAACAAGAGACAGAACATGGAATAGAGTACCAAGAGCTCAGAGTGGTGGGGAAAAGGAGTTATTGTTTAATAGATACAGAGTTGCTCTCTGGGATAATGAAGAAGTTCTGAATATAGTGATGATGGTTGAGCATTGTGAATGTAGCTAATGCCACTGAATTATTCTTTAAAATAAAAATAATCAAAAAAAATAAAAAAATAAAAAATAAAAATAATCAAAATATTCTAAAAATTACTCTTAAAAATTTTTAAATAAAATAAATTTTTGCTATGCATATTTTGCCATAAAAAAATTGGGATATGGTAGCCAGACTCTAGGATGGTCCTCCATAATCCCTGCCTCCTGGGTATTATATACCCTTGTGTAATAGCTTCCAACTGCATATGGTCTAGACTTGTGACTCAATTAGGGAGTCTAAGTAACAAAGGAAACTGCCATCATTCTTTCTCTCTTTTGGATCATTCATTTGGGGAAAGCCATCTACCATACTGTGAAGAGCTCCATGGACAGGTCTGCAGAGTAGGGACCTGAGCACCTGTCAACAGTCCCGTGAATGCACTTGAAAGCAGATCCTCCAGCCGTCAAGCTTCCAAATGGTTTCAGCCCCAAGTAACATAGTAATTGCACACTTCTAAGAAAGAGCTGCTGAACCATCACTCTCAGCTAATCTGCCTTTGGGTTTCTGACCCTCAGGTACTGTGTGAGATAGGCCATTTGAAGCAGCTAAATTTGGGAGTACTTTGTTATGCTGTAATAAGTAATAATACCAGAGGTGAGAGTAGAGGAGTAAGGGAAAGAGGTGAAAGCAAGAGATCATGCATCATGAAAGAAATTATCACAAAATGCTGGTATGTTCTATACCTGAAATACCACATGAAGTTTCATATTTTATCATTTTAAAAAAGATTTCTCAACTTAATCGTTTAGTGTGTAATGACTAATAGGCTTCAAAGAAACAAAAGGAGAAAATGTCAACCTTAAGGAACGAGAAAGTTGAGCTCACACAGGATACTAAAATGACTTCAGTTTCATTGGCATTAAAAGTTTTTATTCGGAATTTAATCCACAATCTATACAAGTTATTTACAAGGCATGAAAATGGAAAACAGCACAAAATACGATTGAGGTATAAGCTGAGAGCACAGTATGTCATGTTTCAATAAATATAATTCAAAATTTGTAAACTAAGTGACCAGATAGATGAGTCTTGTTTTTATAGTAAAACCATATAAAATATTTATTTCACGTGAGGTAGAGGACAGTTTTGTGTGTCATGTGATGCAACCAACCACAGCAATTTTAACCATAAAACTGTACATCATTGGCAAAATTTTAAATTGATTTATGACCAATATAGTCAACAACTTGTTTCAACAGTTGCAGAACAGATATTTCACTTACTGCCTTCACAGGTTAGAAATTCAGAAATAATTTAAGACTACTGTGTTGGCTTAAAATTATCAGGATAAGCAAATACTTCTAACAGGATGGTTAAAAGCAAGTATATTTTATTTCTCCCAAACTATAATTCCCCCAAAGTTGTCCTAGATTAAGCAATTCTTTTGTGGGACTTTTTTCTTTTTACTAGAACTACTTTAAGTATGCTGTGCTTTATTTTCAAGTGAGGTATCTATATTGAAGGAAAAAAGTCTTATAAATTTCTTTTACATTCAGCTAACTTAATACACTATTTTGTTTTCTGGGCTTAATTTTTAAATTTCAGTTTTTACATTTGATCGCTAATTCAAAAACAGTAGCACTATGTAAGACATTTAATTCTATTACTAAAGAAACAGGCTCCAGATTGCATTACAGTTTTAGAAGCCATCTAAAATGTAAAGATTTTACAAAATAAAACAAACAAAAAAAAACCTGTCCTTTTAAACAAGATGCAATATAGAATACCCATACAAATTTCTTCCAATAATAGAAATGCGTCAGTATCCTATACTAGAAAAAAATTTAAGCTGTTTATTCAATCCCACAATGTATAATACAGCAGTAATGTGTCCCTTATTGCTGACAGCTTCGATAAAAATTAACAAGTAGTTCTAAGCACAGAAACAGATGTACAGTATGAGCACAACTTTTCATTATATTGATTTTTAATGTCCTGTCGTGCGGATTAAAAGCATAAGAGCAAATGAAAATGAGGATTTTTCCCCTAAGCAATCAAAATGTAACTCACTGAGAAGAAAATTTTAGAAGCTGATCAAAAACTTTCAGCACCAGCTTGACAATTAATTTTAGGGAAATACCTTGAACATGCTTCTTACTACTCGAGTTTCCTCATCATTCTACTTTCCTTCAAACAGAAGCCACAGATGTGCAAATAAACTGGTTGTTTGGTCATGACTTCCAAAACCTATGGATAACCTGCAAATATCATTGTACTCAGTCTATTTCACCTACTTTAGTAACTGGTTTTTAATTCAATATGTACAAATGATTTTATATCTCAACTGGTAATATATTAAATATGTTATAAAATTAGTTCAAGAAGCATAAAACATCCTGACTCTCATGGACACAGAAATTCAAGCAAAAGAATATGCTTTACAAAACTAAAGCACAAGCCAAACTTATGTTGTTGGTCAAATCCTTTCATAGTGTTACAAGTTGCATTTGTGAAATCAGGCTGGTTTAGAGCTTCCTCAATGACAGCAGGTTTTACATTTACTGCCTTTATAGATTTGGTACCCTTTACTCACAATGTTTAAAGTATAGAAACTATCATCACCCAAATTAAACATCACCCATCACCCAGTAAGCTAATACTCTATCTTTTCTTCCTTAAGATGCTCTAGCACTTTTGATAGGCCGTTCCTTTAATGCAGCTTTTTAAAGTAAATATTTTAATATTTTTCCTAAAAAGAATAATATTACAAAGTCTGAGGAAAAATCTGCTTGCCTAATAAACTGGCACACAAAAACTAACACCAAAACAAACTTTAAGCTAGCAACCAACACACAAAATGAGCATGCAAAGAATAGAAGAATAAGTTTATATGGATATTTCAGCAGAGGCCACTTTTAAAGTATTACAAAATCTCTCTATTTTCAACCTATGTGGTGCAGTTTAACTTAAAATTACTTTTAACTAGAATAGGTATAATATTTACAATTGACTAAAAGCTCTATTTTCAAGGAAGTTAAACAGAAACCTATGGCACATCAATGTATCTTCTGGAAAATGAAGACTATACAATTTCACGTGGCAGGTTTTTCTAATGCGAAGGATTAGAAAAAGTATTTTTTTACTCAATTCTAAATTAAGAGTTTATGTATTTTAAAGATGTTTAAGCACTGTTTAGAATTTTAAAATAAAATACTTCAAAGATTAAGCAACTTATTGTAGAGGTTTTGGGTTGAAACTTAAGTAAGCTTGTCATTTATTAAGTAATATAAAGCATAAAGTTTTTTAGTAAATTAGAAAAATGAAATTATAGGGGCTTGAGTTTATCTCCCAAAAAGCTTAACTGACACAACTAAAATGAACACTATCATAAACTGTCTTTGTGATTTTTCTTTCTCCAGATCTAAATAAAAGGTATTAGGAGGGTATATCATTTTTAAACATTTGTTCCTCCCTGAGGAGTCCAAGAAACAACAAATTAAATTGCAGGGTTAATATAGTAAAAATTTAAATGGAAGATAGAAAATACACATTTACATCACACTCTAGTAAAGAAACTATACTTTGAAAAGTACAAAAATTCTTTTAGGATATGTAAGTACCATTAAGCAAAATATGAAAATAACTGACTAAATGATAACCTACTACTGATTTTTGAAGTTCTGTATCAGTAGAGCATCTGTCGTCTATACCAGGAATAGTATATAACCTTAACTCTAGCTGATTTATTTAAAAAATAAATTTAGCTCTCAAGTAATTTCATACAGTACTCTACATGAGAACACAAACAGAAAATTCCTGGAATAATAATGTCAATTAATGGTAGCTTCAGGAAACTTCCTTTAATAAATGCATACTAAGAATTTTACCTAGTATTTTTTAAGCCAAGAATTAACGAATATGAAATTTGCCATTAAAGAATGACAGACTTTTCTGTGCAAAAAAAAAGTGCAGAAGATTTGCCCCTCCCCCAAACTATGGAATTCCTTTATCTTCTAAAAATTATCTAAAAACCTTTTAGTGGCAGGTAACTAAACTTCCCTATATTAACCTATCATACACTATCAGCTGACTGTAAATTCCTGATTTTGATATTAAGTAGTAATTGACAATGGTCCATTCGTGCAAATATTGATAAGACTTAACATTTAAACATACAAAAATCCAAAATAACCTTCAAGGTGTTTAATATTTTACATTTTAAGGAAAAACAAACCCATTACAGAAAACAAATCCATTATATAAATTTCAGTAAGACCCATAACTACATATAAAAACTGTACAGGAGGGTTATGGATTGTATACAAACTGATGTACATCAATGGTTATCAGTTTTTTCTCAACATTAATATTTTCACACCTCTATTAACAACATAAACAAAAGTTCAAAAATTACATTTTATTCCCTCTTCTGAAGTTGCTGCATTAAAAAGAAATTCTAAATATAACCACATTTAAAGCAAAAAACAGATTACAACTGCTTCTTGTATTTAATAGCAGTGTATAACAGAGTATGTTATACTTCCTCAGTATGCCTATGGGGTGTGCTATAACCTCATCAATGAAATTCCTCTTTTGACAGAATGTCTCTTAGGAGACATTAAAAAAAAAGAGAACTGGTGGAAATTCGTTCTATAATATGAACAAAATAAAAGCAAATTTTACGTGTAATAATGAGCGTACTGTATCAATTTAGAAAGGAGGCTGTGTTAATGAAAAAAATAGATTCAATTCCTTCAGTAGCTCCGTATTTTTGAAATATGAAGCCACCATCATATGTAAAATTGAGCCCGAAATATGGGTAACAAAACTGACCACAACTATCCATCACACAATGCAGCTTTTAAAAAGTATACAACTGCTAAATTTGCATTAGAAATATAGGCAGATTATCTAATAGTTGAAACCATATAGTACTGTTGAAAAAAAGTACAAAGAAACATACATTTTCATTCATTTGGAAAATGTAAAAATTTATGTACTAATATATAATCTCTTCACTTTCTCTGATCTACAAATGGATAGGATGCCTAGTTATCTTCATGCAGACAAGTTATTCAGAATTCAATAACCAAAGCAAATAAACAAACAAAAATAAACCCTGTTGGGAATACACAGATGAATCTCTATAAAGGTTTCTATTCCTTAGCAGTCTTAGATGATTTCAAAATTTGCAGCTTCAGCTCTTTGATCATCATCTCTAACTTCTGTCTTGCCTCCCGTTCCTGCCGGAGTTCATCTTGGAGTTCTTGCCTATCGGCCTCAGCATGGTCCAATCTCTGTCTCAGTTCAGCCAACTGAGGGGTTTAAAAGACTGTGTTAGTTCTCATTCAGTTTTGTTTTTCCATTTAATCCTCACACCATGGCAAAGACCCACTTTCAAATTACTTTTTACAAAATGAACTGTTTCGTGCATATTACAATCTCTTAAATATCTAATAATACTCATCCAACTTTGACATAACATTGTATTG
The DNA here is from genome assembly GCF_018345385.1 of Vulpes lagopus. NCBI lineage: Eukaryota > Metazoa > Chordata > Mammalia > Carnivora > Canidae > Vulpes > Vulpes lagopus. The sequence continues at coordinate 7,215,368 of NC_054840.1, forward strand.
AGGGAAAAACAAAGGGTCAAGAGAACTAACACTAAACCACTGTCACCGTGTCCTACACTTTAGTGTACCCCTCACACAGCCTGATCAAGTTAAGGGTGATTTGTTCATCTTCCCCAAGTTGTGAGGTGTTATTCCTTTTTGCTCAAGTGCTTTTGAACATAGTGGGTAACAGTTTATGTCTGTTAATTTGTTGATCTGAAAGCCCATTTACTACATTAAGATAATACAACATTTGATATTCAGACAGCTAGAGATTAGCAATTTGGGCAACTAAGCTACAGAAACCTAAGGAAAGTTTAATAAAGCAATCACAATAAAAAAATCATCTTGGATGATATGCCATAAACTTGTGTTTAACAGAATTACCTATTTTGAAATCTTGCCCAATGAAATGAGCTTGACAAAAAGTAATTTAATAGAGAAGGTAACACCTTCAATTTCCACACTGAAAGGGCAACATTATACAAACTGAGTAATTCTTACCTGTGCTGCATATTCAGCCTCTTTGTCTTTTTCTAAATTTGAATCACACGTACATTTTTGCTTCATTACCTGCTCTAATTTTTTCTCTAAGTCTTTCTGTTCAATATAAAATTCTTCCATTCTATGAGCATGTTCATTCTGCAAAGATTCAAGCTCTTTTTGCAAATTCTGCTGTTCGTCAGTGAGTTCCTTCATGGCTTTTGAACTGCTCAACATTTCAACTTCCTGTAATATAAAGAATCACAATACAACTTTTATTTTTCTTCCATCATGCTAAAAATTTCAATACAGAAAAAAACAGGACAGAAAACATCTAAAGTTCAGCTGTCATATCAGTTTTATATAAAAGTAATTATCTTGAAAACTATTTTCTCTAAAATTAAAAAAAAAAACCCTGCTTATGAGTGTAGAACTCTAAATCTTAAACACATCTATAATACCTCTCTTGACTTTTCTTGAGAATATGCAAAAAGTATCTTTTCATAATAGATTATCTTTTAGATAACAATTTTACCATCTGAAGTTGTTGCTTCTTTTGCAAAATTGAGTTCAGTTTTTCCTGTTGTTTTACATAAGTTCTCATTACTTCTTCCATGATCTTTCCCTTGTCATCCTCGCAAATGATATCTTTGACAAGAAGTGGAGATGAAGCCGCGGTATCATGGTCTATTCCTGCCTTGCTTGTGTCTCTGGTGAAATTGCAAGTGGTAGACTCAGGTTTCTTTTTACTTGTAGAATTACTTGAGATTGATGGATCTTTGAGAGGCAAAAATGAAGTAACAAAAGATGAATATCACTGTTAAAAAGTCATTAAATCAACTCACAAATGAAAAGGGGAAAAAACTCCATTTACATATGAAATAAAAAATAATGAAATACTTAAGAATAAATTTAAGAAAAGTAGTACAAGACCTATACAATGAAAACTATAAAACATCGTTTAAAAAATTAAAGACCTAAATAAATGAAAAGGCATCCAACGTTCAAGGATTGGAAGATTTAATATTGTTCAGATGGTATCATTAACTGAATGTTAGTGACCCCAAAATTCATTTGTTGAAATCCTAATGCCCCAAATAATGGTATTAGGAGGTGGGCCTTTGGGAGATAATTAGATTATGGGGGTGGAGCCTTCATGATAGGATCTTTGCCCTGAGGACTTCCATCATGTGTCTGAAGAGAACACAAACATTTATGAACCAGGTAGCAGGCCTCTGCCAGACACCAAACCTGCTGGTGCCTTGATGTTGGACTTCCCAGCCTCCAGAACTGTAAAAAGTAAATGTTTGTGGTGTAAGCCACCCGGTTTATGGTATTTTTGTTATAGCTGCCTGAACAGACTAAGATAGACAGTAATATTCCCCAAATTGATCTACCTTTTCAATGCAATTCCTATCAAAACCCCAGCTGACTTTGTGGCAGAAATTGACAATCTGATGCCGAAATTCATATGAAAAAGCAAGGAATCCAAAATAGCCAAAACAATCGTGAAAAAGAGTAATAAACTATTACGACTGACACTGTCCAATTTCAAAGCTTATTACAAAGCTACAGAAATCGAGGCTATGTGTAGTATTAGCATAAATACTAAGTCCAGAAATAAATCCACACTTTTATGGGCAAACGGTATCCAACAAGGGCACCAAAACAACTCAATCAGGAGAAAATTGTCTTTTCAACAAATAATGTTGGGACAACTGCATCCACATACAAAGAGTGAGACTGAACCTCACGCTGTATATAAAAATTAACTCAAAATGGATTAAAGACCTAAATGTAAGAGCTACAACCCTTATATGTAAATCTGTGACCTTGTATTAGGCAATGGTTTCTTAAACAACACCTACATAAGCAACCAAAGAAAAAATAAATTTTTTTAAATTTTTGTGTTTTGAGGTAACTACATGGCTCAGTTGGTTAAGCCTCTGACTCTTGATTTTAGCTCAGGTCACAATCTCAGGGCTGTGAGACTGAGCCCCCCAACTCCAGCTCTGCACTGACCATGAAGCCTACTTAAGATTCTCTCTCTCCCTCCTTCTCCTCTTCCCACTCCACTTATGCATACTCTCTCTAAAATAAATAAAAAATAAATAAAACTTTTGTGCTTCAGAAAATACCAACAATAAAATGAAAAGACAACTGATAGAATGGCAATCATATATCTGATATGGGTCTACTATCCAGAAAATATAAAGAACTTATAATTCAATAGTAAAGAGACAACCCAATTTAAAAATTGGCAAAAGATCTGACTAGATCCAATAAAACATAGAAAGGCACCAAATATCATTAGTCATTGGAAAATTGCAAATCAAAACCATGGATACCACTTTGCAACCATTAGGATGGCTATAATCAAAAGAGAGACAATAACAAGTGTTGACAAAGATCTAAGAAATTGGAACCCTCATAAACTGCTAGTAGAAAGGAAAATGGTACAGCTGCTTTAAAAAACAGTTTGGCAGCCCCTCAGGATGTTAAACATGACCCAGACTTTCACTCCTAAATGCATATCCAAAAGTAATGAAAACATGTCTACATTAAAACATGTGCATAAGTGTTCACAGCAACTGTATTCATTACAGCCAAAAAGTAGACACAATTCGGAAGACCCAGCTGACTCACTTGTAGAGCATTGGACTCCTTAATCCTGGGGTCATGAGTTCAAGCCCAATGTTTGGCATGGAGCCTATTTGTTCTTAAAGTGGACACAATTTAATGTCCATCAACTGATGAGTAGATAAACAAAATGTAGTATATTTATCTATACAATAACAGAATGTTATTAAACTATATAAAGAAAACAAGTACTAAAATATGCTAGCTAAATCATGGACTAAAAAAATATTATGCCAAGTGAAATGCCAGACAATAAAAGGTCACATATTACATAATATTTTTCATATATATCCAGAATAGACAAATCTATAAAGACAAAAAATAAATAGAGGCTGGGGAAAGAGAAAAATAGAGAATAACTTCTAATGGATTACAGGGTTTCTGAGATGATGAAAATGTCTTGAAATTAAACAGTTGTGATTATTGAACTTTGTGAACTTACTGAAAGTCACTAAATTGCACACTTAATTAAAAGGGTATATTTTATAGTATATGAACTCTACCAACAATTTTTTAAAAGTCACTAGAATTAGATTGGGAAATAAAATATAACACAAATATGACATAATAGTACATTCTAATTATAGTTTGCCATATTTAAATCCAAAGAAAGTTGAATTTTAAAAATCTCATAATTAAAATACAGAAACCCCCCAAAGAATCTCAATTACCTATTAAAACAGTTAATGATTAACGGGCTCTTGAACTACTCTAAGAAAGCTGAAATAGCTGTTACACTTGTCTAAGCTGTAAGCAAAGCTCTGCTGCTATATAGGTAGTAAAATAGGCAGCCTTTGAACAGACATGTCTCATTTGGTCCACAGTATTTTAAAAGACACTGTAACTAGGCAGCTTTTTCTTTTTTTTTTTTTTTTTTTTTTTTGAAAGATGTCTAGCCAGCATTCTGCTTTTATGCCATCTGCCTGGCTCCTAGAGCTATGAGTTTTCAATTCTTCAATTCTGGCTTATCACATGGCTAAGTTTCCCTGAGTCCTATACCTAACTATTCTTATGTACTTCTTAGCATTATTTCTTTTTTTAAGATATTTATTCTTTTTTTTTTTTTTTTTTAAGCTCTACACTCAGCGTGAGGCTTGAATTCACAACCCTGAGACCAAGAGTTCCAATGCTCTACCAACTGACCCAGCCAGGTGCTCCAATATACTTCTTAGCATTATAAAATGGCTTCGCAGTTCACAGCAAATTAGAAAGGACCTTCTGAAGAAAACTGACAGCAAAAAAGGGCAGGAAAAGGAAAAAACAATCACGTAAAAATCACTTGCAGTATGAAACTATGTAGCCTACATACACATATCGTTAGCCTCTATAGCTATAACTGTTCTAAAAAAAGGGGTAAGAACTGAGGTTCTAAGTAGTCACTCAGAATTTTAAAAGGTACATTTTTTTTTAAGATAAAAGCTTCAATTATCTGGAACATGCTCTTAAATAGAAATCCTCTTTAAAAATGATGAATAAACATAGTTATTAGATATATGATTTTTAAAAAAATAATTTCTGAATACTTACCTAAACGGCTACATAATTCTCTACTTGTTTTTAAATCCATTTTCTCCTGTTCCTCCAGTGAGACATCTGGGTAAGACACCATCTTTTGATGTTTCCCACTACTATGAGGCTTCTCTGACTGTCTTGGTATGGACCTACTTGCCTCTGTCTTTGTAACCTCTTTAGTCTGGGATACAGTAGAAGTAAGCGACACATTTGGGGCAACCACTTTATCACACATGTATAAGTAGTAGCTAAAAACACAGAAAGGCAAAATAAGACACATATTATGTTTGGGTAAAAAACAAAATATGTTAAATCTATTTCTATGGTTAAAAAACTTTATACTAACACAGACAACATAACAACTCAGAAAATAAGGATCATAGAAAAGAATTCTTTAAAATTTCAGTACTTTAGAGAGTAAGTGCAAAATTATGAGTAATTTTTGTTATTTTGCAAAAAGTAATTTCTAAACACTAGAGAGACACTGGGAAAGAAAATTAGTCTCATCTCCTTCCCTTAAAACCACCTGAGAACTAAAAGCATGAAGCACTTTAGAGCTGTTTAATAGCCCTGAATAGGTAAGGCTTATGCTACAAAAAAAAAAGACCAGGCACTACCATTTTCTTGCCTGCTACAGGTCCAAAGAAAGGAATCCTTGCTCCTTTTTTTTATACAGGCTGATTCATTCCCACACCAGAAGGCTATGGCCTGATTCATGATTCACCACAGGCCTGATGAGGAGCTCCCAGGGCCCTTCTTGTATAGCACTTTGAATACCACGAAGCTACTGAGGCTGGGCAGTCCTACTTGTTTCAAACCCCACAGAGCAATTTTTCTGAAATACTTTAGTACTTCTTAATTTGATAAAACCTCAATAAGTTGTACAAAACTAAGATTGAAGGGAGAACTACCAATTTTGCTCAAAGCTCACATAAAACATAAAATTGTTCAGATTATTTGAGAGACCCATAGAACAAATTTGAGCTAGATACTGAAGTACTATATTAACTGTAATCTGTATAACCTTTAGCCAAAAGATGCAACCACTTACTGATGTACTACTTCATTCCCTAAACTCTAAGTCATTACATCTCATTTTTTTATACAGTAATCTCTGTTCTTCTTTACTAATTACATGAATTCTGAGGATGAAAACTCAGTATTCTGCTAAGAAAACTGACAGATTTAATATTGCCCAAAGACTTATTTCAAACACAATAGGTAGGGTAGGAACTCTGCAAATGTAAATAAGACTGAGATGCTTCATTACCATGTTTGGGGAGAATATGTGTCTACAGCAATAAAAATCTAGGAATAAATAAAAAGTTTATAATCCAAGGTGCATTTTTATTGAAAACATGAGCTGGATTTTGAAGGACGTGGTTACTATGAAAGCTTCTGAGTTTCAAAACATTTCTTTGTAAAATATCAAAGTTGCATACCAAACCCTTGTAGAGTTGGTTTACCTCTTAAAGAGAAGTAAGGAAATTAAAGAAAAACTTCCAATTTTTACTTTAGGGTGAAAGGGAAATAACAAATTCCTAGAAAGAACATAAAAACACCAAAAAACGGTTATCTCAAAAATTCAACACAATTTATGACTCATTTCATTAACAAGCCTGAAACTAAATAATGACTTCCCAGGAACTAGAACAGTACCTGACACACAGATGTTGAATGAATGAATGAATGAACAAATGAATGAATTAACAAATGAGCCAATACCCACTCACCTGGGGTGTAAAAATGAATGTGTCTGAGAAACATGGTCACCTTCCTGCTTTATAACAGGGTACCATGACTGTAATTCCATTCCTGATGGTGTATCTATCTGTAGAAAAATGCAGAAAGGAAAAGTTCATTGAAGAAATACATGATGGTTAATTTTATGTGTCAACTTGACAGGGCCACTGGATACGTCTGGAGAACCCTGACTAATAAGAGTCACGTTACTTGAGAGTCCTCTTCTAATAAGGCAGCTTTCCCTTAAAGTACCAAATCTTGTCACTCAAAACCACGTGAACTGTCCCATCACAGAAACAATTTCAGTATGCATGGAAACATGGATAACCAGAAAGAATTTCATAAAATTTCGTACTAAGGAATCTATTTTTAAAATCCATTTTAAATAGTACACCTTGCAAATGTACAACAGCTCTGGTAAGTTCAGATTCTTCTTGCTGCCACAATCAGAGAGCATATACCCCTTCCCTACAGTATATGTTAGTGGATTAGATAACAGTCTCTATCAATAAATACTTTGCCAGGGGAGTGATGTCACTAAGATGGCAACATAGGTTGTTCTTGACTTTGTTCCCCCTCACAAGAAAAACGAACCCCTATTCAAGAACAAGACACACTGAGAGCATCTTATAAAATGGGAGGATGGAAGCGGTGAGGCTAAAACACCCCACTGCACCTCAGAGACCAAGACAGACTGTGTTACAAGCATAGATGTTAGCTGAACCTACTGTGGTAATCACTTCACAATATCTGCAAATCAGACTATCGTGCTGTATGCCTCACACTTACACAGTAATGTATGTTGATTATTTCTCAATAAAACTAGAAGTAAAAAAAGGTGGATAGACGGATGAATAGGTAGATGTATAATTTAAAAAAAAAGTACAGTGAAATGTTAAAAAAAAGGAAAAACAATAATTAAAAAGACAAGGGAACCCAGGTAGAGCCTCACAGAGTAACCTTGAGTGGAGGAGACGGGACAGCACGTCCAGAAAGACCAAGGCTGATAGAGCCTTCGGGAAGGGAAAGCTGCCCAGAGAGAACTCTACAGATCTACAGAGGGTCTGCCTCAAGAAGTCGGCTTGGACCTGAGCAGCACAGCCTGTGAGCAAACTCCTCAAAGCTGGCTTGTGTCTTTCTCTAGGCAGCTGATATGGTGCCTGATATGAGGGAGGGAGGGGTCCAAAGGAACAGCCATTTTAGCCTAACATGGTACAACTCAAATGGGCATTATTCACTCTACAGCTTGGCCAAAACACCGATGGGACGGACGGCAGCGCACATTTTTACCTTCCCTCCACACAATCCTGCCTCCACTCCCTTCCTTTACCAGGCAATTGATCCCTAAGAAACATCTTACACACCAGGGGGGGGGGGAAAAAAAAAAAAAAAAAAAAACAGGCTAAACTCAAAACTATTGTGTTTGCTAACACTTATCGTAAACCATATTTCCTCAAACCATATATGTGAATAAAGGAAAAGGAGGAGGTAACTGGCTACTTAATGAACATCTATCTACCTAATAACTTTATACATCCTACTTACTTCTAACATGTACTTAAGTAGGTATCATGACCTCCATTTTATAGATTAGAAAACTGAAGTTCAGAAACTAAGAAAAAAAACAACCCATGACAATGAACTTCTCCTTTATTTTGGTCCTATATGGCCTCCCCACTACCACCATCCTATTTCAAATCACAGCAACTACCCTGCCCTCTTGGGAAAATAGTTTTCTTAAAGGGGGAACAAGACTCATGTAGTAGAGGAGGGAGCTGAAAGGAGACAAGGTTTGGGGAGAGCAATAAAGACAGGAGGCTAATGGACAACCCCAATGGAATAAGAGAGGATAGAATGGAGAATGAGATAATGAAAAACTGAGACAAAAAGGAGTGCTGGATATTCCTCCGAAAGTCTCCACTCCCTTCTTCAACTAGGTAAGGTGTGTGGGAAATGACATCCTCACCCAATAATTCAGTGCTTAGAGGACAGCCACCAAATACTAAGAAATTAGGAAAACTATTTTGTCTGATGTCCTAACATTCCAGTTTAGAACCAAGAAACTACTAAAATGGAACAGAAACAGATCTACGGATGTAAGCAATTGTGATTGAAGCAAAATCTATTCATAAACTGTCCATGGTTTGATTGGGGGAGTTCCTGCTAATGGAGGAAAACAATTAGAATGAAGAAACTCCAGAGAAATCGGACAACCCACAGCCAAAACAAAATGGGTTGAAAATGAAAAGGAAACCACTTTTGGAGCAAACATTACAAAATGTGACCAATCAGGAGACAATTTAAGACCAATGAAAAGCAAAAAATAAAAATATGGTAACTTCTATTGGCGGAAGATCAACATTTTGGTTAAGAATGAACAGGAATTTGGGATCCCTGGGTGGCGCAGTGGTTTGGCGCCTGCCTTTGGCCCAGGGCGCGATCCTGGAGACCCGGGATCGAATCCCACATCGGGCTCCCGGTGCATGGAGCCTGCTTCTCCCTCCGCCTGTGTCTCTGCCTCTCTCTCTCTCTCTCTCTCTGTGACTATCATAAATAAAATAAAAAAAAAAAAAAAAATTAAAAAAAAAAAAAAAAAAAAAAGAATGAACAGGAATTTGAAAAACTGACAAGACCATCAGATTAGGGAACATAATGGTATTTTCAAAGGATTTAAGAGTTCAGTATTCCATAAGGGCCTCTAGGCTCTATACAATTAAAAAAACAAAACAAAAACAAAAACAAACTTGGGCCACCTAGGTGGCTTAATCAGGTCAAGATCCTGGGGTCCTGGGACTGAGCCCCACATCGGGCGCTCTGGTCAGTGGGGAGTCTGCTTCTCCCTCCCCCTGCCCACCCCTCCACCCTCCGCTTGTGCGTGCATGCTCTCTGATAAACAAATACCATCTTAAAAAAAAAAAAAAAACAACTCACAGTCCAGATCAAATATTCTAAAGAAGTTCCGAATCTGAGGCAAAATCAAACTCTTATTTATAAAATAAGCCAATCACTTGCTGACACAGTTTCTCGACCTATAGCTCAGTTCTACCAGTAAATTAGAAAAGGTAATGCCAGCAATAGATACTAAATGATAGATAACAGGTGACAGCTGATAGCCTAAAGAGAGGAGAATTACAAGGTGCAGATACAAAAACTGATTCAAAAAGCAAGACAATAGGAGAGCTTTATCATAAGCCAAGGGCAAATAATTTAAAATATCTCCATTGTTCTCTCCCTTCATCACAACACAGTACAGTAACTGATGTTTAAGAAGTCTTGAGTTAACGTGACATAGTTATATTCAATATATATACCAGATATAAATACTATACTGTATACAAATAATTATAAACAATATAAACCATTAACTATATACCTACCACTTAGACTGAAAACTAATACATTTTAGAATTCATGAAAAAGGTTTAAGTTTAAAAAAAACACACTGCTAAAAAGAGTAGCTTCATCATCCAGAAAATTCACTTAGGCAGAACATTTTTCACCCCAACACTGTATGACAAGAGGTGTTAATAAGCATGGATAAGCTCACTCTAACAAATCAATGAGATAGGACATCAGCCTGAATTAAATGAGAATTTTTTTTCTAGAAATCCTTTGTTAAGCTCATTATTTAAAAAATAAAGCAAGTTCCACTTTAAATCAGTTTCATATCTAAAATAATTCTGGATGTACTGCCCAAGATATCAACTGTTCCCAGATTTTTAAAGTTCAATTTACTAAAATTGACTTATATATTCAAAAGTTTTTTTTCTATTATATCTGGAATCTCAAATCTTTAAAATAGCAAGTTCTAAACTTCCTCACCCAAAGATCTTGACCTGAAATCTGACTCAGTTTAAAAAAAAAAATCTCGGACTCAATTTTGATCACATTCATTCCAAAACTCTACAGCTTGATTTGTGTTAAGTTTTACTTTTATTCACGATCCAAACTCAGTGCATCTTTATTTCTAGGTCTCTAAACTTCAGGTGCCACCATAAATAATTGCTAGCATTTTAAACATCCATCCCTAATTTCTGTCCTTTATTTTCTAATCTCACACCAACCTAATAAAATCACAGTCTTCAGGTTCTAAAGAAACCTTCCTTAAAGATCCTTCGTGCAGTCCGCTAGCCAATGTCTGTATTCCTCATTCAAAATCCCTGACAAGTGGCTATCCAGCCCCCACTTCAACAGTAGCCTGAGGTCAAGGACCATCTTCCTTACTTTTGTATTTCCAGTACCTAGCACCATGCCTGGAATATAGCAGGAACTAATAACTATTTGTTGAATAAATTCTGAATGACGGCTTAGCTCATTAATTCCCACAGTGGCCTTTTATCAGGTTACTCTGCTACCGTGAAACTGAGAAGACAGGCTCTTTCACATTCAATATCCTTCTACTCCATGAAGTACCAAAGAAGCCCAACAGTCTCTGGGGCGTATTTTTAGAAATCAGATCTACAAATTAAATAATATAAATGATGGGGAAATATATAACACTAACCATGATAAGATGTTGGGATTTAATTTTACCCAACATGTGGTAAGCCATAAACACATTTATAACAACTTACCCTGTGTGTTAAAAACAATTAAGAAAAGCACATATTATACAACAGAAAATTCACAGGCATGCCAGATTTTCTCATCTATTCTGCATTTAGTCAACATACAAATTAGGTCTTTAAAAAAAAGAACAATATAATTAAATGGCACAGCAGTAATGCTACTACTGATCAGGAATAAAAATCAGATACCAAGATATGAGCATCTATCACCTCTTATCTTACCTTTCAATGTAGGAATGAATAACTTACTCACTTTGTGTAGTTAAAATTAAAATAGAATACATTACTTGGCAAAGGAGAGAAATAGATCACTTAGTATCTTAAGTTAGAGCCTTAAACATCTTAAAATTCTTTTATGCCCAACTTCCCCCACCATTATCTACCACAAAATGAACAGATGGCATCCTCATCTGAAACACATAGGAAAATTTTCAGACATATTATTTCATTCCAAAGGTTCTTTCTCTAAGTCACTAAACGACAAATAATGTCTATGAAAGCAAAATTTAAACAATTCCAAAATGTATAGAAAAGTTCATCTTAAATAAGAAAACATCAGGAAATGCTTTATGAAAGTTCCTCTAAATTTCGACTTACTATATACACATGATCCTTTGATAATCAGATGTCCTCATAAAGAACTATTGTATTTTGGTGGCACAATGCTTATTAGTCTTACAATGACAAATAATTTAGAGAACTTGATTTCATTTAGAAAAAAAAAAATTTTAGTTGCCATTTTATAGATACAAAAGCAATCCCACTCACTCAGCATTATTCAGCATTATTCATATATAAACATTCCAATTTGTACTTACATAAATAAATAAATATCCTTTACAATTCTTAGACTTACCTCCAATAATAAACTGCTTTTAGGCGGCACTCTAGTTTTTAATTGCAATTATGAGACTAATATTACCTTTAATGAATTACAAACATTAATGAACTAAAGAAATCAAGGTAATACTTCAACATAATGATGGGACTGCCAAAATCTCACCAAAAATCAAAATTAAATTTTTTTAAATATGTGGAAAAATTATTTTCTAAAACAGAATTTAGAAAGAGCTATATAAAAGATAAATCTTTAAATTGTGGTATTCATGAGACAGTAAGCGTACAAAGGACTAGCAGACTGGTAAATTTAACAGACTACCCCTCTGATGTACTTACATAAGAAGCAAAATATAATACATATTAAATATTAAGTATACATTACTTTGTACAAGCCCAACATAAATCATTAGCAACCTTACTAAACACATAACTGAATACATAGCTAAGCAATAGCTTCTTAGGTATATAGTGAATAGACTTGTCGGGATCTTTGTACTGTGTTATTATAATACCAAGACATTCAAGTGGCCAATAAATGATTTTAGAAGGACACAAAGACACCCTAACTACACAGCTGCCAACAACTCCTACTGAAAGAAACTGAATCTCTCACTAAAGGATCAAGTTTCCTCAATACTTCCAACATGTTGTGAATGAGTGTTTCAACTGAAATAGGAATAGTGTTGCAAGGTAGCAAAAAACTACTTAAGAGACTTTAAGACTTAGCCTTGTGCCTTGCTTCATTGTAATTATTAGATTAATCAACACAATGCAAAACTGAAACAATATGATCTAAGTAAGCACCTCCACTAACTTACCAAAGACAGATCTTCAGGAGTTACAGCAACGTCTGCTGCTCCCCCACACTGAAAGATACCACCTATCTCGCAAAACCAATTTTAAGTTTAAAGTGCTTAACTATGCTCACAGGAAAAGCAAAGGCTCATATTTTTATAAGGTACACTATTATTTGAAATCCTTTATGGAAACAAAACCATGTGAAATCAGTAGCATGTTATCACTCCCTTTACAATGTGAAGGAAAAGGAGCAAAACTGATAAGTCCTGTTAATAAATTCCAGGTACTTTTAAAAATAATTTTTTTAGGTTTATTTATTTATTGAAGTTAATCTCTATACCCAATGTGGGTGGGCCCAGAACTAACAACACCAAGATCAAGAGTCACATGCTCCTTCAACTGAGCCAGCCAGATGCCCCTAAAAATAAAATTTTCTATACTGGAATTCTACAGTGTCCAATCCATTTAATATTACAATAACTTGGCAACCTTCCTGTCATATATGTCTTTTCACTAAAATATCTGTATAAATCTAACGTTTTGCTTTTCTATCCCATTTCAGCACATATGCTTTTTTAAAAAAATTATGATCTCAGATCATTTTCGCCTTCAATTAATGGATATTGACAATATCAAAATGTAGATTAATTTTATTATGTGCAATGTAGTCTATTTTTTACTTTACTCTATTTCATTTTGTTTGAATGCTGGTGACCCTCTAAATTGATTTCATAACCCTCCTGGCCCTTCTCAACGGGGGTTCTCAAGAGACAAGCCCAAATGCCCCAAGCATCCATTTTATGCAACGAATTAACTTCACTCTAAAGCATTTAGAATGGTACTATATACCATCTTTAGGAGAACTGATGAAACCATCACTCAGGTCATTTTCTGTAGGGCTTAATTCTCCTTTCATGGAAGCCCAGATGAAAAAGCCTATTACATGAACGACAAATTGCAATTAGAAAAACGTTGCTCCAAATGAACTGTCTTAAAACTGGTCCAAAAGTATTATTTCAACAGCTGGTCCTGTATTAAGAACACCTGTGTACTGTGCCAGTGTTTTTGCACCGATTTACAAAGTATTACATATGTAAAGGAATTATCACTCTATGTTACAATTACAAATTACGAAATTTTGTTTTCTTCTTTGGGCTTCTTTAGGATTTACTACAATGCCTATATTGCTTTCATAATCGCACCAAAAATAACTTTTTGACATGGAATAAAAGTTCTACTGTTACCAAAATGGTCTTTAGTGAGTTTCCTAAACTTTTGTATTCCTTGTCCCCATAACATAAACAAAATATGCACTTATAGTGCTATTTAAAATCTCAAAATAAATTCAATACCATAAATTTTTTAAAAAATGCCACTTCACTTTAAAATTAAAACTGTTTTTATCCTCGAAAATCACTGGTAACTTTATGGGGCTAGAAAGAATTTTCATTCAGTTATTTAAACCTTTATTAAACATCTACCACATTCTAGATTCAGAAACTAGAAGATAAATTCCTGCCCTAGGGGGCCTGGGTTTCATTTTTATGTACATATTTCTGTGACCCACTTTTAAGTCTAGAAATCAAAATGAGTTAAAGTAATTTTGTTTTTCCTATTCATTCCTTTTTCTGCCTTGCATAGTGCTGTAATACTTTATCTAGTGATTGAGGCAAACTACACCTTAAGAAAAGGTTTAGAATTTAATGATATATTTTTTTTTGCTTTTGCAATCTAATAAGATTTTTAAGTTATTTTATGTTATGATCCTTCATTAGAACAAAATTCTGCATGTGGACAAGATAAAGGTTCTAGCCATTACTAAAGCTATTCCCAAACTAGTTCTACCTCTTAAACAAATTGAGTTCCAGCTCCACACTTTCCTCTCCAGAATTCTAAAGAGATTAAAGTTAACCCAATTCTTGATTACTTCCTTGTTCTCCCAGTGGCATAAATTTTAATACATATATAGCTATGAGAACACTATTGGCTGCCTACACATTGATTCAGGTCTACCCTTTATCTTCTTCCTTGAAGTTTAATTTTTCCCCATTTCTCAGACCAAAAAGAATAAATTTCTAAGTTCATCATAAGCTTTTTAAAAAAGTGTTAACATTTATAAATGTTTTATCATTTTTTAATGGTAAAAAAACGAATACAGGCTCTGTAATTTTTAAACCATAAGGGGGCACTATTCCCAAAGCCGTTCTAAGACTTCATTGACCATCCTTCTAAAACATAATTTGTCCTTACAAACATAATTCTTATAATAGACCTGTTTCAGACTTTTCTTCTTGCATAACTTCATTTCAGTAAGTAAATATCCAACCAGTATAATTAATGAGTGCAAATAATTAAGAGTGAGTACATTTTAACCCAATACTCAGTTACTTTATTTGTATTAGAAATATCTTCACATAATTCTAGATTAAGTCAAGAAGATGGTTTGGGGGAAGGAAAAGTCCCCAAATATATATTCAATATTTCAATAACAGTTTGAAGCATCACCCTACACTTCTAGACTCTTAACCTACAAAAATGCCTTCACTTCTATTCTCTTATTTGGGTCAGTTATCTCATTCAACAGTTTATCTGCAAATTACATATGTGTTTATTTCCAGATAGAACCATCATTTTTCTAAAAAACTCCAAATATTCTAAAATATAATGCAGTGTTGCTTTTCAAAAATTTATGCAACTAAAAAAAGGATTTCACTGAGTGCCTTTGAGGTGCCAAGCACTAAACTTACATTCTGGAAAAATAAGAAAAAGTCTCTAAACTCATGAAGTTAATTATTAATTTTAAAAGTTAGACAAAAATATTCATACTAGTCCTCCATATGAGCACAAACACTTAATCTGATTCTAACTTTATCCCCACTTGATCAAAACTTATGCTAATAACAAAATGCAAACTATTATCTCTGATATAACACATTACCACCAAATGTGCCCCAACTGTTACTGGAACACATTTTGTCTCAACACTACTGTTTGTAGTTGCCCATTTTCTCTAGTTTATTTCCTTACCTCATTTAGGTTTGGACTAAGAAATGCACTTCCTAAACAAAAGAAAACCATTTACAAGATGGGAAAATTTTTTAGTACTATTATTCCAGTGACCTCTGCAAAAATGATGAACTGAAAAGAAAATGCAAAACTAAAAACAGCAAAACATATAATGGGCTTTAAAAAAAAGTTTTAGTTGATATCTTTACATCATCTTGTTTGCATTGTAGATAATCTATAGGGTTTTTTTTCTTCTCCTGAGTAAAAACCATAATATTTTACTTACATAAGAGTAATCAAGTCTGAATGTTAGAAATCTAAATTTTACTCTTTTAAAAAAATATCAAGGCATGGGGCACTTGAGTGGTTCAAACCAACTAGGTTAAGTGACTGACTCATGGTTTTGGCTCAGGTCGTGATGATCTCATGGGTTGTAGGGACGGAGCCCCTATTGGACTTCCCGCTCAGCAAGGGGTCTGGGATACACTCCCTCTGCCTCTCCCCCCACTTCTGAACACAGGTGCACTTGCGCTCATGCGTGCACTCGCACTTCTTCCTCTCTTGAAAATAAATAAATAAATCTTTAAAAAAATACATAAGAGCATATACACCATCTTTACTTTAAAGATTGTCAGACACATTCTGTAATAGTAAAGAACCACCTATGACTACAAGGGGGCTTTTCTAACTTGCTTGGAAATAATCTTAAGTAAATATTACCCTCCAAATTTTATTTACAAATGATCAGTTTGCAGGGTACCTAGGTGGCTCAGTTGGCTAAGCATCTCACTCCTGATTTCGGCTCAGGCCATGATCTCGGGGTCATGGGATCAAGCCCAGCACCAGGCTCCGGGCTTGGCATGGAGTTTGCTTGGGATTCCTCTTAAGATTCCCCCTCTGCCCACTCACACGTGTCACTCTCTCTCTCTCTCTCAATAAATTAAAAAAAAAAAAAAATCAACTTGGGACGCCTGGGTGGCTCAGCGGTTGGGCGGCTGCCTTCAGCCCCAAGGTGTGATCCTGGGGTCCCGGGATCGAGTCCCACATCGGGCTCCCTGGATGGAGCCTGCTTCACTCTCTGCCTGTGTCTCTGCCTCTCTCTGTGTGTGTCTCTCATGAATAAATAAATAAAATATTTTTTTCAAAATGATCAACTTGCTTAGCAACCTTTTATCCATAGACAAAAATGTAAGATCAACAAAATCAGAATTAAATCAAATAAATAATACCCACTGAAGACTGGAAAAGACATAGGGCATTCTTGCATAGATTCACACATGGTAAAATACAATAACCATATTTCTAACAAAAAGCACAAAAAGCTCTGGTGATATGAAGAAATAAATAGTTTAAGAACACCATTTTGCAAAGCCACCTAGGCAGATCTAAAATCAAATGTGTTTCTTGTCGTGACCTGAGTTAGAAAGAGTTCAAAATATACCTTTGGTTTCTACATAGAGCCAGTTCCTCACTTAGAACACTGACCTTATACCACTTATTTCTCCCATCTAAATATAGCTACTAACTATGCAAATTAAATGTAGCTATTAGTCATGCAAATAGTTTGGTGATCATTACTAATATAATTTCCACCCTTGGAAATAGTTTAACAGTTGCTACATTTCAATCAACTGCCTATTGAGTTTCATAATTTTGTTTTTTCAATCTAAGACAATACTTTGACTATGTTAACTATATAAACATACTGAATTATCAAAATATATTGAATTACATTAGCATTCACAGTAAGCATAAGGTACTTTACATAAGAGATTAATATATTTAGTATACTCTTGTACTTAAAAAAAAAAAAAGAGAGAGAGAGAGAGAGAGAAAGAAAGCCTGTCTTGACTTTTTCAAATGAGTTTCCTCTGGGTGTACTTGGTTTGTTTGGCAACCGACTCACTGACTCACAGAAGATAATAAAACATGTTCCCCAGTCAAGGATATCTCCTAGCCGCCCCCCTCCCAGTTATATACCTTAGTTTATAATTCAAGTTAATACAGTGTTTATGAACCAGTATACTTAGGGAAATTGATAGGAAAAGTTACTGTTTCTCAAAATTCAGTTTCTACTACTAAGTTTGCTTTAGGGAAAAGCTGTGAAAATTACTAGACGTCAAGTCAGAAGAACTGCATTCGACTCCTGACTCCACCACCCACTAGTTATACAACCTGGAACATGTGACCCATCTGGGGCTGGTATCTCATCTGAGAAGCCTTGTTCACAGACCTTCAAGAAAGATCTACCTCACAAAGTTTTAAGGAGTAAACTTTCAAACTATGAAGTGGCAAGCATAATAAACCACTCAAGTATATACATATGTATGTGTGTATATATATGTGTGTGTGCGTATATATATACACACACATATATACACATACACATGAAGTCAAAAGTTTTCTTTCCTAAAGATTTGATTACTAGAAATTTTCCTAAATTTCCTTAAATTGCTGAAAACTCACATAAAATTGGAAATACTAACAAAATACGCCAAAACACTGAAATAAATCTGCAAAAAGATAACATAGCCAAAAGGTGAAGGAAAAAAATCTCGGACCTTCCCAAATAAAAAAATGAATTCAAATAAGTAATTTCTGAGACAATAAAGGACTACATCCAGATGAAGAATGGTTTCAATTTTACCCAAATCCTGGCACATTCAGTTTCAGTTAAGTAAATTCATCATCTTTTTCTTTCTAACCTTTATCATTGGCTCTCAGATGCTTTTTCTCACAAACGCAGAGCAGGAATATCAAGCAAAGTAGTTTATCCCCAAAATGCTTATGTTAGAGCAATGAAGATTATTGGAGCAAGAACATCTGGCAAGTAATGTGGTCACCTATGGGCATGTAAGAGTAGGGCCCCTAATTGACTTAGGGCAAGATACCATAAATATCAAAAGGAGCATGCCACGTTTTGAGAATGTAGATAATTTCCAAGCACAAACTTCAGCGTGGGACCAATCCAGCTGTAAGCAAGTCCTGCAATTTGGGAACTGGCCTGAAGTCAATCCTGCTTTAAAATCAGTCAATAACTGCACATGAACAATATACACTTATCTAGTAGCCACAGGCAAGGAATCTCAAAGTGCTGACCCTTTGGAAATGGCAAGTAGCAAACTATCCTGAATTCGAGTCTAAAATTACCCTCTTGAGCTTCAAAAGCAAATCATAGTTCTAAAACTAAACTGTAACTAAATTTCCCTCAAAACCTTAAAGGTACCATAATAAAGCACATGACACCAAATCTTAGGCTCTAGCCCAAGTTCTAATGCTGCTGTGAATAAGCCTCCGTCATTTAATACGCCTCATTCATTTCTTCCGTGAAGTAGAAAAGGCAGAGATTCTTTCGAGAAATAAAAACTAAGAGTGGAAAAATTAGATTCTTAAAATGAAACATGGCCAATCTTTTGTTGTATGAATCAAATAAAATTATACACGTAAAACCGCTCAAGAACATTTGCCACATTGTAAGTGTTATTAAATAGCGCTAGCTCGTATATGGATTTTAATCAAGTAGAAAAGTATACGTAAAAACCAGATCAACAAACTGGATATTTAATAACCCAAATCTTGTTTTACCCGGGCATTCAAACTCTTAGAATGAAGATCTTCAGATACCAGATAATGTGGTGGAAACATGTTTACGATCTCCATGCTGACAGACTTTTATATAATATTTAGTCTAAAAAAAATCTTTTTATTCTAAAGCTATCATATTCTTTTAAAGTTATTTCTTTAAAAAAAAAAAAAAACTTGCTTACTGGAATCACAGATTCTTCAGATAAAATCTACCTTTTCCATTTATTTCCAATACCGATCAAGCCTAAATACCAGGTACAGAAACAGTGTTAGAAATCCAAGATCTACCTTTGAAAAATGCTGTTTGAAGCCTACAACCAGGATTGTTTTGGCTAGCTATTATACCATTTGCAAATGGAAATAACACCAAAGTGTAAATTATCTCAAGTCCTAGGACAACAACAGATCTAGTCATCAAAAAGCAGGATGTGTGAAAAAGAAAGAGAACATGACTTGAGAAAGCAGCCCCAGATCCTCCACTCCCTGGCTGTATAATCTTAGGAAAGCCACTTGATCTCTCTGAGCCTCATTCTCTTTATCTGTAGAATGGGAATAATCCTACTTCTTGCACTAGGTTGTTTGGAAGATCAAACGAGCACATACACACACACACACACACACACACACACACAGGAAAGCACTTTATAGCCTAAAATGTGTAACACAAACATAACACATTACGGAGACCAGTATTTTTTGTTGTGTTGTGTGAGCAGCAACAGCTTCTTAATGCACAGGTTAAGCAATAGTCTAAATATAGCCTTGATTTCAAAGTGAACCTCTGCCATTATTCAAAATTACTATTTAAACAGAACAAAACAAAACTTGCCTTGGATTGGGTTCTCTTTCCGTTTCTCAGGCTAAATTTCTCCTTCATTTCTTCTAAAATTATCTTCAGTTTCTTTTCTTCGGGTGTCCCCAAGTACTTCTGGTTCACATGGAGATAGCAATGCCATTTGGCGGACTCGAAGCCCCAGTGGCAAGTCCTTTTGTCAGGTGATCTGTGAGAATGCATCACAAATGTCTGGGGTGCAAACATTCCACAGCACTCCAGGCACTGAATGCATGGAGCATCAGGCTGAACGTAAAACTGGGGTGCAAAGAGACCCTGACACTTGCCCAAACATTCATGTTCCACTTCAAAGGCACTGCCAGTTTCCTTTAACTGGGCCAACGAGTTTTTCGCAGGAAGTACGCTACCGTTTTGGGGAAAAGTGCGTGGCCGCAATAAAGCATTACATAGTCTCTGTGCGTCAGTTAACGTGATCAGTCCGCAGGATGGGGCATTGAATGGCAGTATTCCCAGGACCTTTAGGATGTGAAGCTGGTCTGAAGTACACCGTGAACAATAGATGTACAATTCGTCACACACGGTATTTATCTGCTGGAGCGAAAATTCTCGGAGAACCGAATTTAAGACTTGGGGCAAACAGAGTCTCTTTTCTCCTCCAACCTGAAAACAAGAAATGGACTCCCCTTCCAGCACAGTCTGGGTGAGCTCCGTGGAGCTATCCGAAGGGATGAGCAGTGGGCCAGGAAGAACCTGAGGAGACGGAAGAGGCAGAAACACGGTAGGGGACATGCTTTCTTGGGAATACCGAGCAGAAAACGCTGCTGGGCCACCCAGAGAGCTCTGACTGCTCAAATGGAACTGGGCCAAAGTGTGTTTCAAACTGGGGTTTAAATGTAAAGGTTCAGGCACAGAGGCACAGGTTCGCTTGACATGTTCCCCATCAGTTTCCATTGGCACTTCATAGTCATCCAAGTGTTCCTTCTTCACGGTTGGCATCTTGCTGTTGATCATCATTTTCCCGTTTGCGTGAATGTCTGTCATCATTTTTTTCACTGGAGGGCCGCCATCGTCTCCCATCCCATTCAGTTTTTTACTGGAGCCCTGAACCAGGGAAAAACTTGTCTGCAGGCTTGCCATGGCTGAAAACTGTCGTGTTAAATAAGTAAGTCTGAAATGCGCATTGTTCTTTTAGTCACTCATTGGAAGAGAGAAAAGCAGTATGTGTCAATACTTGGGGCAACTTACTCTCTCAGAAAATCTCAATGTTCAGAGAAATCCCCTTACTCAATAGATTTTGCAACTTGATCTGGTTCTGCTTCTACTCTACTATAATTTCACTGCCAGTGCTATAAACTTTTGTCTTTTGTCGCTATTAATAGAGAATATAATTTTGAGAGGCACACCTATGAAGAAGCCTTTTTTCTTAATTCTTCCAATGTATGCATTAAAGTACACTCATCAATTCTCTCAATTCAAGAGGTCCAGAATCAATGCAGTGGTTTGGTTTGGTTTCAGGCAAAACATGTGAAAAGTTTGTGCGATTACTTGTGTCACAAAACCTGGACACAAACACAAATCAAAATGTCGCTCCCGAAATTAGTGTTTGGCACCGAGGACACCAAAAAAGGAAGAAGGGGGGAAAGAAGTGTCTTCTCTAAAAGTGATGATCTGTTGGTCTGTGTTGATAAGCTGAAGGTTTGTATAAATCCTCACATCAGTGGGAAGAGCTTTTGACTCCACTTGAACTCCTACAGTCAAAAATGATACCTAAATAAAAAAAGAAAAGAAAGAATTGCCCAGTTATCTTCATGGATTACCGTTCATTCTTCTTTTAATTAATCTGGAAGAGAAAGGGGTGGGGGAGAGTTATATATTTGAATTTGCTCCAGGGGCCAAAGGGTCAGCGTGAAACTAGTTTCTTAATCTTATACTGAGTTCACTTTACCAAAGGTGACGTGAGCGACTTCTTTAAATTTAACACCAGTTAAGTAGAAGAGCTTCATTTAAACAGGAAAGCAGGGATCCCTGGGTGGCGCAGCGGTTTGGCGCCTGCCTTTGGCCCAGGGCGCGATCCTGGAGACCCGGGATCGAATCCCACATCGGGCTCCCGGTGCATGGAGCCTGCTTCTCCCTCTGCCTGTGTCTCTGCCTCTCTCTCTCTCTCTCTGTGACTATCATAAATAAATAAAAATTAAAAAAGAAAAAAAAATAAACAGGAAAGCAATCTGGAGAATGGGTAAAGGGAGCAATAGTCTTCCTCCAAAGGGAGAGGGAGGGCTACTCCAACCCAGAATAGGAAGAGTCTTTAGAGAGATCATCTCACCCAAAACTCAGTGCCAGAGGCTTTCTCAGGTGTGCCACTTTACAATAATCCATTACTTCATCTCTTAATTAAAAAAAAATATATGCATATATATATATATCAATTTCATCACCCCTCCCCCCCCAAAAAAAAATCAGATAGCAGTTAAGATATCTACCACATGGAACTAAGTTACGATCTTAAGTGCATGGATTCACCTCGTCCACATATGCTATTTTTTTTCTGAAATGACTGTAGGCAAAAATTAACTTTCCCTTTAAAAGGTTAGTGAATGTGCTTCATGGAAGCCAAAAGCTCCCGGACTCCACTCCTGGGAATCTCCATCCTTAGCCAGACTAATCCCGGACAAAAAAAAAAAAAAAAAAAAAACCACACACACAGACACACACACACACAGACACACACGGGCACACAGACCTCACAAAGAATGCAAATGGAGGAAGAGGGAAAGAGAAAAGCTGCTTCTTCCACTTCCTTCTTGAGCAGAATCCGAGAGAAATCCAATCAATGGAAATTTCTGCCTCCCCAAGTCGCGGCAGTTCCCCTTAGGAGGGACCCGGAGGCTGGCGGCGCAAGGCCACAGGGCAGGGCGCGGATCCCCTCCGCGGGCAGGGGGGCGGGGCGGGGGCGGGGCGGGGGCCCGAGCGCGGGGGGCCCGACCTGCGGGGGCCCGAGCCCCGAGATCCTCGGCCCGCGCCCGCCCACCCTGCGCGGGGCCGGACGGGGCGCCGGGAGCCGGGCGGGCCGGGACGCCTCGGGCTGTGCACGCCGGGGGGGGGGCCAGTCCCGGGGCGACCCCGCGCGCCCTCCCGGCGCTGCCCCGCTGCGGAGAGCCCCGCGCGCCCCGGCCGCGGGAAGTTGCCGGGCGCTTCCCCCGCACCCTCGGGCTGCACCGCCGGGCGCCGGGGCCACGGGGCGGCGGGTCTGCGGGCGGCCGGGGCGCGAGCCGGGATCCCCGCGCCGCCCGAGCCCGCCGCCCGGGGCATCCCCGAGGAGCGCAGACGGTCGGGGGGGGAGCGCCGCGCGTCCGGGGCTCGGGGTCCCGACCGCCCGGGTCAAGTGCAGCGGCCTCCCCGCGCCCTCCCCGCGCCCCCGCCCGCCGCCCCGGGTCCGCCCGGGGTCCGCCCGGGGTCCGCGAGCCCGACCCGCCGCGGGACCCCCGCCCCGACCGCACCCGGGACCGGGACCCGCGCCCCCCGCCCTGCCCCGCGCCCCTGCCCCGCGCCGCCCGCCGAGCCCTGCCCCGGCCCCCGCCCCCGCCCGCTGCCCCCCGCCGCCGCGTCCCCCGCGACCCGGGCCGCACCTGTGCCCGCCGCCGCCGCTCGCCCGCTCCCCTCGGCTGTGCCGGCGCCGCTCCGAACCCCACACATCGCTACACACAGCCCTCTGACGTCACCGAGCCCTCGGCCCGCCCACGTCACTGCGGAGACACTCGGCTTCCCGCAGACGCCGCCGCCGTCTCCGGCCGCCCGGGGGCGGGCAGGGGGGAGGGGACGCGAGCCGAGCCGGCGGCGGCCCCGCGCGCGCGCCCCCGCCGCGCCGCGCCGCCCCGCCCCCCGCCCCCACCCCGGGCGCGCGCCGTCTGGCTACCGGGGCCCCCGCGCCGCCCGCCCCGCCCCGCCCCCCGCGCCGCCCGCCCCGCCCCCGCCCCCGCCCCAGGCGCGCCCCCGCGCCCCGGCCTCGCGCGCCGTCTGGGCGGCTGGCGCGCGGCGCTGTCTGCGGTGCACCCGGCGCAGACAGGATGTGCCCTCCCCGCCCCGCCCCGCCCGCGCCCTCGCCCGCCGCCCGCCGCCCTCGCCCGCCGCCCGCCCTCCTTCCTTCCTCGAGTCGCCCAGCCGGCTGTCTGGGGCCGCCGCCGCCCCGCCCGCTGCTCCGCGCTGACGGCCAGACCCGGGGGCGCCCCGGCCGCTCGGCTGCCGCGGGGGGGGGGGGGGAGGGGGACGCGGGGGGGGAGGGGGGCGCGCGGGGGGGGCGGGGGGGCGGGGCGGCCGCGCCGTGCACTGTGCGCGACCCCAGCAGCCGGCGGGGCGGAGGCGCCGCCGCCCGAGGTCAGGCACGGGCGACCCTCCCCCCGCGAGGCCGCAGCTGGGCCGCCCCGCCCCGGAGGCAGCCGGGTGGCGGCCGCCCTGCAGCGCCCCGCCGGGGGCCCCGCGCCCCGCCCCCCCCCCGCGGGGCCTCCCGCCAGCTGCCCGCCCCGCCCCGCCCCGCCCCGGCGGCCCCCGCCCGGACGCCTTCCCCGGCCTGACCTCCCTCCGCCCTGCGCCCTGCGCCCTGCGCCGCCCGGGGTTCCGGCGGGACCCGGAGCGGGCGCGTCTGCCCCCCGCGCCCCCCTCGGCCCCCCCGGGACCCCCCGCGCCCCCGGGGTGCCCCCCGGGACCCCCCCGGGGCACCCCCCGGGACCCCCCCCCGGGCTCCCCGGGCCAACCCCCCGGGCTCCCCCCCCGGGCTCCCCGGGCCAACCCCCCCGGGCTCCCCCCCCGGGCTCCCCGGGCCCCCCCCTGCTCCCCGGGCCCCCCCCCAGGCTCCCCGCCGCCCGCGGAGGGCTTTCGAGGGGGACACGGAACGCGGGGCAGGCGCGGCCGGGGCGAGTGCGCGGGGCGCCCGGGCGAGCCGAGGGCCGGGTGGGTGCGCCCCGGTGGCCGAGCCGCCCGCTGAGCCCTGCCGACGGGCCCCGTCCCGTGTCGAAACACCGAGAAATCCCCTTTCCTCCACCCCCACCGCAAGATCAGGAACCGAAATAGGCCCCCGAGTTGCACTGCACAGAATTCAGAGGACTCGGGCTTCGTCTCGGGGGCTTGTTTCTTTTTTTCTTGTTCCCCCCCCCCCTTTTCGCCCATTTTTGTCCAATGTCTCCTGGTTTGACCGCTTCGAGGTCGCTTCTGCGGGGTCCGCGGGTGGAGCCAGCCGGCTGCGAGCGCCCTGGGCTCCGAGGCCTTTCTCCTCCCCCGAGGCTCGCAAACCTCCCACGTCCCCTGCCTCCCGCCCCCAGCGTCGTGCTCCCGGGTCGTGCCCCCTCGCCCACCCCCCACCTTCCCCTCCCTGCTGACTGCCTCCTTTGCAGAACATGAATAATTCCGCAGCACTTCCCATCTGTTATTGCCATAGAGACAGAAGCTCGGCAAAGATAATGATGTTCTGTGCAGAACCAGTGGGGGGAGAACAGCATCTGTGAGTCTGGGGGATAGATTTTTCTAACCGCGAGAATACATCCAGAAGGCCCGGCTGCACATCCCCAGTGGAGGACCGGACAGTCCCGAGGCCTGGCGTCCTGTCGGCTCTTGGCACCTGGCTCGTGTCCCTCCAGAAGAAACAATTTGGGGGGAACCAAAATGACATCTCTTTTTTTTTTTTTAAAGTGATTCCAAACTGCAATTAATGATAAATGTTTAGTGCTCATTCTACCAGCCACAAAAATGACTACTTGCTAGCATGTCCAAAGGCCTAAGGACCGAAATAAATTGGACAGTAAATAGACTTCTGAGAAATCAAACGCATTATCCCCTCTACTGTTCTTTTGATTTGCTTTCCCCAGGAATCTGTTTTTTTGAGGGAAGGATCTTTTGTGCCGGTTATTTTATGTACAATGGTTTGAGAAATAGTGACAGGCAAATGTAGCTAGAACCAATCAAGCTTGGAGGGCATTTTTTTTTCCCCCATTATTCATCAAAGTACAAAACGTACCGAATTAAAATTCACTTTGCCCTTGAATTCCCAAGGTCTCAGCCTCAAAGGTACAGGTTTGAACACAAGTGAAACTAAGCAGGGTACATTTACATAGGTCTGAGGCAGATGGGGAGGCTCATTCTAAGCCGGATTTTTTGCAGGCCTGCGTAAAGCTTGTCAGCGATTATCAGCAAAATCGATTGTATACTATGAAATAAAGAACACTGAAGCAGATGATAATGGTTCTTTATCTCAGAATTAAATGGACACAGAATACAATCCTTCGAAAAAAGTAAGCACTGTAAGGTAATGAATATTTTAATTCCCATATACTGACAAGCCTTCGCCAGTGTTGAAAAGTCAACTCAATACTGGTTAGTAAATAGCTATTAGGTAGGTTTCGGGTGGCCTCCTGCCTCATCTTGTTGGCTGCCAGCAGGAGCTGAGCAAGACCCCTCTAAGTGTGTGCCTGTGTGCAAATAAGAAATCCAAATGATCGGAGGGGAGGAGGAGCCTCCCCATTGTCTCGTCTTCCACTAAGCAGTACAGCTCCGAGGTCCAAACTAACTGGTACTAGAGGGTCTAGAATTTCTTCTTCGTTAGTTATGCCGCTCTGGTAGTAAGAGAAACCAAGAATTTAGAGGTTATGAATTCAAAGACTCCTGACCTGTGACCTGATAAGTGGTTTGGGGCCCATGCTCTCCTCTTGTCTCCATTTCCCTATCTATTGGTAATGACCTACCACTATTAATTATGAAGAATATGAAAATGAGAAGGATGGGGGGTAAAGTGCAAACACTCAAGGTAAATTAATTTTATTTTCATGAAGGAGGGGGAAGAAGAAAGGTCAAATAAATGTTAAGAGAGCACACAAACACAGGCTTGTGTTTTTGTTTACACCCCCTTGTGCTCTTTTCCAAGGAAGAAAAACCAGTTGTAGCTTGATGATTCTAGTGCCTCTTCTCCCCTCTTCCTTGATCTTCAACAACAAAAAAGCTTGTTTGACATATTTTCTATCAGCAAATCAGATGCTACAAGGTCCTTCAATTTCACAAAAGAATCTCAACTATTTCCTTTTCCACTTCATTTTTTTCTGTAGCGTTTCATTTATTTCAACTTGTCTGAATTATGACGCAGCTGATGCTCTTTAACTTCCTCCCAGCACTTTAATCTTTGTCCTACCTACCCCCCCCCCCGCCCCACCCCTCCCGCCCTTACCCCCACCTCCCAGTGCACATTAAGCCTCATATTAGTTTAATGCTACTGTCCCTGCTGGTGCAAAGTGTCTTCCCCTCATTGACTAGGCTTCCTCCTCTTATCTGCCAAATCGATACTATATCTACAAGATCCTAATCCCCATTTTCATGCCTTAAATAAGATGAAAACCAGATGCTTAAAAACTATTAACCTCCTCTTCCTGAATAGTGTCACGCAGCACTTTTTTTTTTTTTTTTTTCAGGTTTTAACTTAGGCTCTGTGAAATCGGAAAGGAAGTATGAGGAAGAAAGCAAAAAGGAATAATAACCAGAGAGGGTAAAACAGAGAAAATCATATTCGAAGTGTGAATTTTCAGTCCTTAAATTGGAACAAACTCTAAAATCAATGTAACAGACCCACAAAGTGGATTTCATGGTCAATTCTAGGAATTCCATGAGTGGTTAGAAAGTGTGGCAAAGTTTGACTTACTGCGAATCAGGCCTTTTCTCTTTTTCAGGGAAAAAAAAAAAAGTCATAATTAGCCCTATATTGCCAAGCTATGATTCAAAACCTGCGAGGCAAGAGGTGTTGTCTAATTGTAGTGCTTGACTATAAGTAGTTCAAAATGCTTCACACTTTCCTATGAGAAATATACAAGAAATTCCCTTTTTAATAAAAGAGAAGTTGAGGCACAGTCTAGGTTACGGGCCAAACCCACTATGCTGATCAGCGGCGGAACAGGGGTCAGTATGACATGCATTTGACCCATATCACTGGAGTTTCCATTCTTCATTTTCTCACTCTTCTTGGTGCTCAGTCCCATAAGCTATAAGGACTGATTCAAATTAGCCAAAAAAGAGCAAATATTAAAACTTATAGGTAGGTACCATTGTACCAATGCTCGGGGACTATTTATCAGAACCCACAGTAATACTTACCGGTACTAGGAAGCATTGCTCTCTGATAGTCTACTCTCTATTCTGTTTCTTTATATTTCATGTCACCACTAATGCATGCAACCCACAATTTAAGAAACAATGCATTAAAGAATAATAACCGATGTTAACATTTATGTAATGTTTACTATTGCTAGGCTCTGTTCTAAGCATTTTATGTATAACTCATTGAACCCTCAAAACCACCCAATAAGGGCAGCCCGGGTGGCTCAGCAGTTTAGTGCCTGCCTTCTGCCCAGGGCATGATCCTGGAGTCCTGGGATCGAGTCCCACCTCTCTCTCTCTCTCTGTCCCTCATGAATAAATAAAATCTTTAAAAAAAAAAAAAAACACCCGATAAAATAGTAGCTATTACAGATGAAGAAACTGGCACAGAGTTGTGCTCAAGATCATATAGCCAGGTAGATCCTTCCCCTCAAATTGTGAAAAATATTATACACATGATTTTCAAATCTGAATTGTATGTAAGATCAATCTGTATGTAAAAAAATAGGATTAAGGTTTATGTTCTCTGATTCGAGGGTCACAAAGTATTGTATCACCCCCACTGCCTCTCTGATATAGTGTTTGAGATTGCCATGATATTTATTTTACTAATATCCAGGTTTAACTGAAAATGTATTGCATATTATTATGATTAATCTCTATTATTATATAATTATTAATCTCACAACAATGTCTCAAGTTAGGTAACATTACCCCCACTTATCAGATGAGAAAACTGGTATTTTGGCTTTATCTGAAATCTTTACTATGGTTTGCTGTCTATATCGGATTCATCGTTCACCTAGCGGAATCCTATTATAATGGTGCACATGGATAAGGAAACTTTGATCAGAGGAGGATGTAGAAATAGAATGCATTCGTGTATATAGCTCAGGGAGGTTTGAAAACTCTGGTAAAGGACCAAAGCAGGGAGTTCTGGGCCACCAAATGGTAGAGTGAGAATTATAGTGGCTTCCCATAGAGTTGGCTGCCCAGCATTGTGTCTTTTCCTGGCTCCTATCCCGCTCTCTGAACCACATGGCCACAACAGCAGGGCTTCTGAAGCTACGGTTGACCTTCCACGCAATCATAGCCAGCTGGACCAGCAATAGGCACCTGAGCCAAGCTGGGCCAACGAGCACTTCCCAGAGGTGTTTGGAATGGGCACTAAAAGAGTCTGGCCTTAGCCTGCCTGGTGTATTGAATGGAGAAAATAATAACCTTCAGAACTCTTGGGGGTCATGCTTGCTGTATCATGGAAAAGCGGTGTAAGCCGGTAGGCCGGGAGAAACCAAAATGAGGCAGGTGTAAAGAGAAGGGCTGATAGAGTGCTGGTAAGACTCAAGTCGTAGGCTCCAGGGTGTTCCCATGCGGAGCTGTACTCCTGCCCTTGGATGCTCCTGCAACCTTGAACAGAATCCCCTTTTTTGCTTGAGCCAAAAGAGTCAGAAAGAAGTGGAAGGATGGGATAGTGGCAGGAACACCAGCCCACTCTAGTTCTGCATATCACTGGGCTTAGTTTTAACTACCAAATCTCACTAAATTTAGATTCCTCAAGCAAAAACAAAAATCAAAAAAAAAAAAAAAAAAGAAAAGAAAAAACAACTATTAAAGCATCCCATCTTTTTTGCCTTTGGCATATAAAATATTTAAAAGAACTTCTTGCTTCTTTTACATATAGGGGTCTCCAGGCCAGTGTTGTCCGAGAGAAATTTCTGCAGTGATGGATATATCCTTTATCTACATTGTCCAATCAGAAGCCCATAGCTACATGTGGCTGTTGCATACTGAAAATGGGGCTAATCGAGGAAGATAAAGAATTTTTAGTTTCACTTTAATACGTGTAAGTTTAAATAGCCACCGTATGTGGCCAGTGACTCTCACAGTAATTAAAAATAGATTTTCTTCTGTGACAAAATACAAATAGTACAGTTGATTTGCAGGGTCAGATGAGAATCAAAAGAAAACTGGAAGTAGTGCAGAAATAGTGCAGAAACACCCAGGAACAACTGTGAAATGCCTGACTCAGTCACTGTAAACCACATCCCCACCTCCCAACCCATAAGAAGATGGAAAAGGCTAATAGGAATTAACCTGTGAAACAGACAAAAAGAAAGAAAGGAACCAAAAAAGGGAAGAAAGGAAGGAGGAAAGCGAGAGAAGCAAAAATGCTTTGAAGACACAGAATGGTTCTCTGGGGGCTCCTGGGTGCCTCCGTTGGTTAAGCATCAGACTCTTGGTTTTGGCTCGGGTGGTGATCTTGCTGTCCTGGGATCGAGCCTCCACTGGGCTCAGTGCAGAGTCTGCTTTAGGTTCTTTCTCCTTCTTCCTCTCCTTTCCCCTCTGCCCCTCTCCACTCTCTCTCTCTAATAAATAAATAAAATCTTTAAAGAAATAAAAAATAAACACAAAATAACAAATAAAATAAAATAGTTCTCTGGTCAGAATAAAATTTACCCGATGGCAGGGGCACTGGGCTGGCTCAGTCGGTAGAGCATGTGATTCTTGATATGGGGTTGTGACTTTGAGCCCCACCTTAAGAGCAGGGGTTACTTAAAATTAAAATCTTCAAAAATATTTTTTTACCTGATTGCATTAACAAACCTACAAAATAAGCCTCTCCCTCAGAGGGCATAACTGGCCAGCAAGATTAGCAAGGCTATCTCAATTATGGAGTATGAATGCATCAGCCTTGAGGGATCCAGAAAGCAAATGGAGTATTTCGCCTTCCTTATTCTGAAGCAAATTCCTGATTGTAATGGAGCTTCCCAAACCCCTGGAATGTGGAGAGGTCTGTGTCAATGCAAATGTCCAGTTCCTTTCTAGCTGTAAACAAATGCATGCCGGGCTGATTGTGTGCAGCAGATCCTGTGAGTTGGGTTAAAGGGAACTTGCATAAATAAATAAATAAATAAATAAATAAATAAATAAATAAATAAATAAATAAATAGAGCTTGCTCACAAACCAGATCCAATCTTGTCTGTTGACAAAATCAAGTGCCTGAACCATCAAGGCAAAGAACTAGGTCCTAATTAACCCAGATAATGTCAACTGGGTCTATCCCCCCTGGCAGACACCCAGATGGCCTCCTTGCACAATCCCTCACCTGTCCCAGAGACTTGTCCTCAAAATATTAATTTCTCATGCAGAATCAGGAGAAACTCTGGAGCCCCTCAGTGGATTCTGGCCTGGGCCAATAAGAACAGGGGAACTAGAGAGGTTAGGAGTAGAAGATGGTGAGACACATGAGTTAATTTAAAAGGATGGATAGCAAGAGAAACCAAGGGCCAGCAGCATTCCTATTAGGGAAGTGCTGGGGAAAAGGAGTTCAATTTCTTCTTCAAGATGCATCCAGATTTGGGGTGCCTGGCTAGCACAGTCAGTAGAGCATGCAACTCTTGATCTTGGGGTTGTGGGCTTGAGCCCCACGTTGGGTGTAGACATTACTGAAGAATAAAATCTTAAAAAAAAAAAAAAAAAAAGATGCATCCAGATCCGACTTACCGAAACAAAGAATAGTATAACCATTTTTATAGGAAAATTGTGCTAAATAGAAAATTTTTACTTTTTATTTCTGCCCACCCAAAAAGTACCCATTAAGTCCCCAAGCAATTTTTCTCAAAGTGGGGTTTACCAAGCACCTGCACCAGAGTCATCTGAGGAACTTGCTAAAAACCTAGGCTCTTGGGCCCCCGGAATTGCCAAATTCGAATCGCAGGGGTTGGAGTGCAGGAATCAGCACTTTGAAAGAAATGTCCAGACGCATCTCTGCCTTCTCAAGTCGGAGAAGCTTCTACACCAAGGGAAGTCTATAGAAAAGGTAGAGGGGGGATCCCTGGGTGGCTCAGCGGTTGAGCGCCTGCCTTTGGCCCAGGGCGTGATCCTGGAGTCCTGGGATCGAGTCCCTCATCGGGCCCCCTGCATGGGGCCTGCTTCTCCCTCTGCCTGGGTCTCTGCCTCTCTCTGTGTCTCTCATGGAGAAATACATAAAATCTTTAAAAAAGAAAGAGAAAGAAAGAAGAAAGAAAGAAAGAAAGAAAGAAAGAAAAAGAAAAAGTAGAGGGAAGAATTCTTCTACCTGAAAGGGGCGAGGGACAGCTATGGCTGCAGAAGCCCTCAGACCAGCCACTTGGGCAGACAGGACCCAGCTCAAACGTCGCCTTCCCAGGGAGAAAGGAGCCAGGCCCACTTTCCAGCCTCTGTCAGTTGTCCTACCACACTGAGGCAGTTGGGCTGTGGTTTTTGTTTCTGTTGTTCTACTCTTTTACAAAATTTGCAAAATTAAGTGAAAAAGAGCACCTAGAATTTTATCTTTTTCTTTCCCTCTCTTGGATTCTAGCCTCCCTAGCAGCAGTCAAGCAGCCCTAACCTTTTTCTTGAAGTAAAAAAAAGTTCTAGAGACACGACTGTTTCCCAAAACATAACATTAAAAATCTTTCGTGACATTAAAAATTGATTAAAAATCAATCTTTTGTTTCCAAAAAACAAGGAAGAAAGCAAGGCGGTAAGGCTCAACCATTTTTGTGAGCTGATTGCAGAAGTAAAACTTTTATTTCCTGCATGTTTACACAAAGCGGAAAGGAAGAATATTATGTTCTTGGTGTTCAGTAAGTGAAATAGTAAGAGATGAACATATGGTAAAAATGTGGCATGGTTAAATAGCAAAATTAAACATTTTTCAGGTCCTTTGACTTAATAGTTACTCTTCTAGAGATGTATCCTAACAGAGTCACTGGACAAGTACAAAAAGATATGAAACAAGGCTGTACACAAGTGGTGTTTACAATAAAGAAACATTAGAAACTTCTGATATGAACCACATCAACCATGATGCCAGCAGCTTCTCCATCCTCTTCTAACAGAACCCATCCTGCTCACAGTCTTTTGCTGTGACCTAGACTATTCCTTGAGCAAAGGGTAGACACCGAATGGATGAGGAATGGGGACCTGAATCATAGGCTGGGCAATAACTGAGACTTAGCCTGACCCCCAAAGTCCTGGTCCCGAGGGGTTGATACTAATTAGGCCAGTTAGACGTTCTCCTTTTACAAATTAACAGAAAAATACAGAACTAGCCATTGGAATCGACATATATATTTTTCTTTAGAAATAAATTATAGAGTTATATATTAAGATGTCAGGCAATAAAATGGTTGCTTACAAATATGCCTTATGTAAGCACAGAAGTTATGTTCATAAGAAAATATTAACGACACTGTTGTTTTATCCATTAATGTCTCAACCATTTACCAGTTAAATTAGTTACAGTAGGTGGTCAACATCTTCTTTCATTGACAGCATGGGAAATGAGTGTTGATAATAAAGTCTTATAGTCACAAAGTTAAATATCTTGGATTTTAAAGCTCACTAGAATTGGCCTCTGTGGGATATGAATATTGGCTCTGTTACCAAAATCAGAGACTGGATTTCTAATGAATAGGTTTTCTTTACACAGGTAATATAGATTTTAAAGAAACCACATGGGCTCATTAAAGGTTAATATAAATGTGAAATTACTACCCTGAAGTTCCATTAGCCACTTTGTTGATTTTTAAATAAATCAGCTTGTCAAATAAAGCTCTATATAATATTTTCCTCATGCGCTTCAGTCACCTTCTCCTGAATGGACAAACGCCAGGCAGTCGGTATGTTTTACACATTTAAAAATAGGTTAAGATAAACACCGCATTACCATAATTTTAGGCAAATGGAGAACAACCTGCCAATAAACGTTACAAAATTATTTCACCCATATCCATACTGGAACTTCCAAGGCCTTCCATGAAGTACTGGGACCCTCCCAACCCTGCGCCTACTCGGATATTCTATAGAGAGACCTTTCCCTGAACTAGAAGACCTTCCGGCGTCACCTCTCCACGGTTGTCTCTTATGATGCCAACCATAACACCTGCTCCATTTATTGTTCACATATCAAAATGTCAGAAATGTGCATCCACTGTTAATCAGCTGCATCCAATTTCTGCCCTTCAGGATATAACCTCTCTCTTCTTTAATTCTTATCAAAAGCACAGTTGTGAGGAATGCTATTCATCAAACATTTCCTGGAGGACTGAAAGGCTGTTCAGTCCTCTAGGCATGTTATATTTATTTTTCCCCCTTAGACTTTCTCCTTGGATGAAATGAAACCATCAATGTCCATATTTAAAACAAGGAGACTCCCTTTCCTCACCAGAATTTGGTATTATGCTCTTCACCTGTGTAGCGGATAATCTAAGAAAGAGCCACGTATCCTTCATTGGTTGAGGATGACGTGGTGTTTCCTTCTTGAGGACCCATGAGAGGTATTTCCGTTGGGCCACGACTGCTTTACTTCTGTCTTACAAATACTCAAAAGGTTGTTATTAGCCACGTTTCCCCCACCCCACCCCCACCACTCCTTACCAGCTCAGAATCAGATTTGTAGGCCACACCCAGGTATAGTCATGTGTTGGCTCTACACCTGGTTTGATTTTTATTTCTCACCTTAAATTTCTCATTGCTCTCATTTCATCCAGGGGACAAGGAAGGAAGGAGGGAGAAAGAGAAGTTGAGAAACCGGGGGCACCTGGGTGGCTCAGGTCATGATCTCCGGGTCCTGGGATGGAGCCCCGCTCATCCCCAGGCTTCCTGCTCGCTGAGGAGTCTGCTTCTCTGTCTCCTCCCTGCTCCTGCTCTCTCTCTCTCGCTATCTCTGTCTCTCTTTCTCTCAAATCCAAATAAAAAATTAAAACAGAGAGAGAAAGAGAAACTGGAAGTTCGGATTAACTCATGCTATTTCTCAGTTCCTGTCACATGCAAATGTAAGGGTAATGTCTACCTTCTAAATACAAAGATCACTTTCAAGGTATTTGTACCAAGAGAGCCTCAGTGCCAAGAGAGAGGGCAAAAAGTTACTATTTCCTTTTATCTTGTCCATGTAATGTCATCAGACGATTTCAACAGATATCCATTCCATTTACTTCAAGGCCCTGAGAGGTGGAGGATTATATGGGCACCATGAACTGGAAACCAGAAAGTCCTCAGGCTCCTACGTAGCCTGGTACCACCTTCATTTCTTCAGAACTTCGACTTACACGTGGCATCCTTTCATTTGAGATCTGTTCATATCTCTACCTTTAAATAAATCATCAGAAACGAGACTCTCCTGGGCTCTGAATGTCGTTCTAAACTGGGCTACGCTGGTCAGGCCACACCTGGGAGTGACATTCCTGGATCATGTAACCAGCTTTTACCTAACTTGCTGGAACAAAGGTCATGGGCATTAAAACATGACTGCCTAGAAGAGCCTTTGGGCAAGACAGCTCCTTTAGAGGGAATGCAAACAACATCTAGAATATCATGAAAGGCTTAGATAAGAAGGCTCTGTCCTCCCTTTAACACCTACTAAAATTTGGGCCACCCTTCAAAGCTAGTATCATTTCCCAGATCTTTTGTGAAGATTTGCCTGTGTATCTGTCTCAGCCTTTCCTGGCCTCACAACCATTGATACTTACCACATTATGTATTATAATGTAATTTTATGATCTTAGATCATCACCTGTATGGAAAGATCTGACAGGGCAGGAACTGTATCTTATCCATGTCCATACCCGCCCCCTCCCCCACTCCCTCCCCCCACCCCATAGGGTTTGGTATGGTTCCTCTACACGGTACTGTCAGTATTTGTTCTTGGCAACACAGAAGTGGATACGGTCAGCCTTCCTATTAACCCCCCCACAGAAGTTAATAGTCCTACCAGCAAGATCCTGAAACACACCAAAAATCCTGGGTTTTTTTGGTAATACTTTCCTACCACAGATATTTCTCTGATATTTAGGGGGAAATCTCAGAATTATTTTTAAATTGAATAAAAATCAACCAATCACAAGGAAGAAAGAAGTGGGCTTACTGCCTCTTTCCTAGGCTCTTAATCCTCCTCCCACTGCCCTTTACTCCCTTAGAGTGTCCAGGAAAATCTCTGGTGACTGCAAAGTCTAGACATGCCCTTTGCCTGTGTGTATAAAGGATGCCCTTTGGAGCCAATCGATGTGGCCACAGCCTGTCAGTCCTGACTGGGGCACTTTTGACTTTCCACCAGGATGGATTTCCTGTCTGGCTGACACCCTTGGTGTACAGATTCTTATCATTAGGTCAACACAGACAGGCTCCCTATGGGACGGCCTTTTTCCTGGTAGTGTATTTCCTACCATTCTTGCTTTGTCAGTTTGATGTGTGAAATATTTTTTAATCCACTCAGACTTGGTCCTAGTCAGAGTTCTCTATTGGCTGTCAAAGAGACAGATATGGCCAAAAGTTGTACTTCCAAGAAAAGTCTAAATTCAACTCAAATATAGGATAAGGTTTACTGCAGGGATCATGAATTGACTAAAGGATAGAGCTTAGACCCATGTCCTTTGGTCTCCAGTGTTCTCTCTCCTGTGTGTCATTGAATTTGAATGCTTTCAGATAGAGCATGTGCTCTTCAATTTACCATGGCCCCAATACTCCCTATCACTGGCCCTGACACACATTTTCACACTCAACAATTACTACCATTCCCAGTGGCCAGCTACGCTGGATCTTCCTTGGCTCTGAAGACCCAGCCTGACTCCAAGGGCCCACACAGAGCCTTGAGCCCACTCTGTGTGGGCCCTTGGAGTCAGGCTGGGTCTTCAGATCCAAGGACTAAAGGACTGAAGGACTTGAAGCCAAGACTTCAAGACTTCAGATGCTCAACCACTGAGCCACCCAAGTGTCCCCCCAACAGTTTTCAACAAATGATTTCAGAGGCCATTGATGAGCATTGCCTGGATTTATTATTTCATTAGAGGTTGCAATATCATTTACTCCTTCCTCATTTATTAGCTAGCATGTGTTTTTAAAAGAGGAACCCTCCCTCATCATCTGGTGGTTACCCTGAAGTACAAGGGTTTTGTTTTGTTTGCCGGTGGAGGCAGGATGTTTGCCTTTTATAAACTAGTTTTCAGGATAATGAGCATCCTCCAAAGATGGCCAAGGAATATTTTAGATTTTAATCTCTGTGCCCTTATTAATACTTTAGCATATTTTCTGTATCTCAAGCCATTACAGTGTGTTTTTGTGCAAAACGTTCCACTTTTGGGGCACCTGGGTGGCTTAGTGGTTGAGCATCTGCCTGGTTCTCAGGTCATGATCTCCGGGTCCTGGGATGGAGCCCCGCTCATCCCCAGGCTTCCTGCTCGCTGAGGAGTCTGCTTCTCTGTCTCCTCCCTGCTCCTGCTCTCTCTCTCTCGCTATCTCTGTCTCTCTTTCTCTCAAATCCAAATAAAAAATTAAAACAGAGAGAGAAAGAGAAACTGGAAGTTCGGATTAACTCATGCTATTTCTCAGTTCCTGTCACATGCAAATGTAAGGGTAATGTCTACCTTCTAAATACAAAGATCACTTTCAAGGTATTTGTACCAAGAGAGCCTCAGTGCCAAGAGAGAGGGCAAAAAGTTACTATTTCCTTTTATCTTGTCCATGTAATGTCATCAGACGATTTCAACAGATATCCATTCCATTTACTTCAAGGCCCTGAGAGGTGGAGGATTATATGGGCACCATGAACTGGAAACCAGAAAGTCCTCAGGCTCCTACGTAGCCTGGTACCACCTTCATTTCTTCAGAACTTCGACTTACACGTGGCATCCTTTCATTTGAGATCTGTTCATATCTCTACCTTTAAATAAATCATCAGAAACGAGACTCTCCTGGGCTCTGAATGTCGTTCTAAACTGGGCTACGCTGGTCAGGCCACACCTGGGAGTGACATTCCTGGATCATGTAACCAGCTTTTACCTAACTTGCTGGAACAAAGGTCATGGGCATTAAAACATGACTGCCTAGAAGAGCCTTTGGGCAAGACAGCTCCTTTAGAGGGAATGCAAACAACATCTAGAATATCATGAAAGGCTTAGATAAGAAGGCTCTGTCCTCCCTTTAACACCTACTAAAATTTGGGCCACCCTTCAAAGCTAGTATCATTTCCCAGATCTTTTGTGAAGATTTGCCTGTGTATCTGTCTCAGCCTTTCCTGGCCTCACAACCATTGATACTTACCACATTATGTATTATAATGTAATTTTATGATCTTAGATCATCACCTGTATGGAAAGATCTGACAGGGCAGGAACTGTATCTTATCCATGTCCATACCCGCCCCCTCCCCCACTCCCTCCCCCCACCCCATAGGGTTTGGTATGGTTCCTCTACACGGTACTGTCAGTATTTGTTCTTGGCAACACAGAAGTGGATACGGTCAGCCTTCCTATTAACCCCCCCACAGAAGTTAATAGTCCTACCAGCAAGATCCTGAAACACACCAAAAATCCTGGGTTTTTTTGGTAATACTTTCCTACCACAGATATTTCTCTGATATTTAGGGGGAAATCTCAGAATTATTTTTAAATTGAATAAAAATCAACCAATCACAAGGAAGAAAGAAGTGGGCTTACTGCCTCTTTCCTAGGCTCTTAATCCTCCTCCCACTGCCCTTTACTCCCTTAGAGTGTCCAGGAAAATCTCTGGTGACTGCAAAGTCTAGACATGCCCTTTGCCTGTGTGTATAAAGGATGCCCTTTGGAGCCAATCGATGTGGCCACAGCCTGTCAGTCCTGACTGGGGCACTTTTGACTTTCCACCAGGATGGATTTCCTGTCTGGCTGACACCCTTGGTGTACAGATTCTTATCATTAGGTCAACACAGACAGGCTCCCTATGGGACGGCCTTTTTCCTGGTAGTGTATTTCCTACCATTCTTGCTTTGTCAGTTTGATGTGTGAAATATTTTTTAATCCACTCAGACTTGGTCCTAGTCAGAGTTCTCTATTGGCTGTCAAAGAGACAGATATGGCCAAAAGTTGTACTTCCAAGAAAAGTCTAAATTCAACTCAAATATAGGATAAGGTTTACTGCAGGGATCATGAATTGACTAAAGGATAGAGCTTAGACCCATGTCCTTTGGTCTCCAGTGTTCTCTCTCCTGTGTGTCATTGAATTTGAATGCTTTCAGATAGAGCATGTGCTCTTCAATTTACCATGGCCCCAATACTCCCTATCACTGGCCCTGACACACATTTTCACACTCAACAATTACTACCATTCCCAGTGGCCAGCTACGCTGGATCTTCCTTGGCTCTGAAGACCCAGCCTGACTCCAAGGGCCCACACAGAGCCTTGAGCCCACTCTGTGTGGGCCCTTGGAGTCAGGCTGGGTCTTCAGAGCCAAGGACTAAAGGACTGAAGGACTTGAAGCCAAGACTTCAAGACTTCAGATGCTCAACCACTGAGCCACCCAAGTGTCCCCCCAACAGTTTTCAACAAATGATTTCAGAGGCCATTGATGAGCATTGCCTGGATTTATTATTTCATTAGAGGTTGCAATATCATTTACTCCTTCCTCATTTATTAGCTAGCATGTGTTTTTAAAAGAGGAACCCTCCCTCATCATCTGGTGGTTACCCTGAAGTACAAGGGTTTTGTTTTGTTTGCCGGTGGAGGCAGGATGTTTGCCTTTTATAAACTAGTTTTCAGGATAATGAGCATCCTCCAAAGATGGCCAAGGAATATTTTAGATTTTAATCTCTGTGCCCTTATTAATACTTTAGCATATTTTCTGTATCTCAAGCCATTACAGTGTGTTTTTGTGCAAAACGTTCCACTTTTGGGGCACCTGGGTGGCTTAGTGGTTGAGCATCTGCCTTTGGCTCAGGTTGTGACCCTGGGGTCCTGGGATCGAGTTCCACATCAGGCTCCCCACAGGGAGCCTGCTTCTCCCTCTGCCTGTGTCTCTGCCTCAGATAAAATAAATAAAATCTTAAAAAAAAAAAAAATAAGTTCCACTTTTGTCCATAGGAGCTGCCTTGGTTCTTAGAGATGAATGACCCACAATCACATAAGCATTTACTTTCCCATATGTCTAAGAGCTACTTTCCAGAACTTACAAAATGACTTGTTATGAATTGCTTAATCCAGTATTTGTAGACCAAAATCTGTGTGCTCCTAGAGTGTAAGAGGGCTCTGCTTTCCTCTTGAATGACGATGGTTGGAGTCAGCTCCAGCTGGGGGGGAAGAACTTCTCTTCCATGTGTCACTGGTATTGTACGGCTCACAGTTTTCAGGTGTTGCTATTCCTGTGTGGCCACTATGACTTTTATTCTACAAGACTGAGGTTGGGCAATATCACATACCTAGTACTCGACAAGTAGCCCTCCTGGAAAGATGATCTGTGCATCTTGCTGAGCCCTCATTAAAGGGGAAGTAAATGAATAAACAAGAACAACAGCAACCACGACGACAAAATGCCA
This sequence comes from Vulpes lagopus, assembly GCF_018345385.1. Taxonomy (NCBI): domain Eukaryota; kingdom Metazoa; phylum Chordata; class Mammalia; order Carnivora; family Canidae; genus Vulpes; species Vulpes lagopus. Next base: position 7,255,745 of record NC_054840.1, read on the forward strand.
GAGATAAAGACACAGGAGAGAAAGACGAGACGGATGTGGAAGGGAAGCCCCAGGTGACAAGCATGTTCCAGCTGAGATTAGTGCAGGAGAATGAGAAATGACAGAAAATGACACATTTCTTAATGTTTGAACATATTTTTAAAAGATTTTTATTTATAAATTTGACAGAGAGAGAGAGAGCATAAGTGGGGGAATAGCAGACAGAGGGAGAGGGAGAAGCAGGCTCCCCGCTGAGCAGGGAGCCCGATGTGGGGCTCGATCCCAGGATCCCGGGATCATGACCTGAGCCACCCAGGTGGCCCCGTTTGAACACACTGGGAGAGCCCTAGTGTGTAGTGAGGAAGTTTGAAGATGAATGAGCGATAAATAGGTATATGGAAAACTAAGCAAAGTTGTTTGGTTCTGTGTTTTTAGGTACTAAATAACTCTAGAAAAAAAGTCATTAAAGAATGGAAATTGGGGTGCCTGAGGGATCAGCGGTTGAGCGTCTGCCTTTGGCTTAGGGTGTGATCCCGGGGTCCTGGGATAGAGTCCTGCATCGGGTTTCCTGCAGGGAGCCTGCTTCTCCCTCTGCCTGTGTCTCTGCCTCTCTGTGTGTGTCTCATGAATAAATAAATAAAATATTTTTAAAATGGGAATCATAACATATTACCTGGCTCTGCTGTGAATAAAATTGGGATAGTCATAGTCATGTAAATCCTCTATAAATAACCGAAATTATGAATGTACCTATATTGAGAGGAATGAGAGGAGGTAGTGTGTGTGTACATATGGGAGTTGAGCTTTCATCTTCCATAGTAAGAAGTCCTGAGATAATATATAAAACTCAAAAACTTCAGAAGTAGTATGAATTACCTTATTTAGAAGGTAATTGGAGGTAAATGTGGAAAGAAACGGCTAAAAAAGTTGAAGGTGGTTGTTCCTGAGAAGTGGGAATCTAAAGTGTGAGGTGGGGTGAGGGACTTTTATTTTCATTTCTCTTTGACATTTCAAATTATGTAACTATGTACATTTTAAATTAAGATATTTTTCCTTAAAATCTTGTCACATTTCGGGGAACCTGGGTGGGTCAGTTGGTTGAGGGTCTGACTTCGGTTCAGGTCATGATCTCGGGGCCCTGGGATAGAGCCCCCACATTGGCCTCCCCACTTAGGGGGGAGCCTGCTTGTCCCTCTTCCTCTGCCCCTCCCCCCCATGCTCACGCTCCCTCTCTCTCTCTCAAATACATAAATCGAATCTTAAAATGCACACACACACACACACACACACACACACACACACACACACTTGGGGCACCTGAGTGGCTCAGTCGATTGAGCATCTGCCTTCGGCTCAGGTCATGATCCCGAGGTCCTGGGATGGAGCCCTGGTGCCGGCTCCCTGCTCCAGGGGCAACCTGCTTCTCCCTCTCTCTGCCCCTCCCCGTGCTCATGGTCTCTCTTTCTCAATCACTGTCTCTCTCTCAAATAAATAATAATAATGAAAAGAAGAAAGAAAGAAAAAAAGAAAGAAAGAAAGAAAGAAAGAAAGAAAGAAAGAAAGAAAGAAAGAAAGAAAGAAAAGAAAGAAAGAGAAAGGAAAAGAAAGAAAAGAAAAGAAGAAAAGAAAAGAAAGAAAAAAGAAAAGAAAGAAAGAAAAGAAAAGAAAAGAAAGGAAAAGAAAAGAAAAGAAAAGAAAAGAAAAGAAAAGAAAAGAAAAGAAAAGAAAGGAAAGCAGGCCCCCCACAAGGAGCCCCATGTGGGACTCAGGCCCTGAGCCAAAGGGAGCCGCTCAAGGGCTGAGCCACCCAGGCGTCCCAGAACCTGTTTTCTCTCACCTGTAAGGGGGAGGGTGAGCGGGTGGGGAGAGGAGCTACCAAGCAGCATCTAGGGTCTCTCCCCCTACTTTCTCCCCCGTAATCTTTGATTCCAACAAATGACAATTTTGCAATCCTATGCCAAGTTCTGTGCACAGATAGCTTTGGGGGCTAGGTCTCCCTGCCTCTCACTTGGCCCCTCTTCCACTTGCTCACCTCCCAAAAAAATTCTGCAGCTACAACTGCCAGCCTTTTTTTTTTTTTACTCAAGGTGTAACATTTGTAGTATTTTACTTTGGTTGTTATTTATGTAATCTGTGTATTGTTTCCATTTTTATTGTAATTCTGTTTCTCTCGGGTTAGAAGCACCCAGTTCTCCTTCTCTCCAAAGGAGTGTGATAAATATAGGTCCTCTGCCTCATCGGAGCCAGTTCTTTTTTTTTTCTTTTTTCTTTTTCTTTTCTTTTTTTTTATTAAGATTTTATGTATTTATTAGAGAGAGAGAGAGTGTGTGCACGAGAGAGAACATGAGGCCAGGGAGGGGCAAAGGGAAAGGGAGAAGCAGACTCCCCAGTGAGCAGGGAGCCCAATACTGGGCTCGATCCCAAGAACATGAGCTCATGTCCTGAGCCAAAGGCAGGTGCTTAACCAACTGAGCCACTCAGGCGCCCTCAAGAGCCAGGTCTAAGGTAGCAATTTACAAAAAGGCCATCCCAGGGGTACACATGGTGATCTTCGGGGTGTGGGAAGAAGATACTGGGGCTTCTATTCATACACTTGCTTGTGATTTTTGTATGTTTTCTAATGTAGGTAAAGTAAACTTCAAACAAAAAAAATTACATTTTGTGGGGGAGTGCATCCTCAAACTATGTAACGTTGATGAACTGCGTGATCTAAGATATTTGAGAATTATGTTCTAGGGCAACACTGTCCAGTAGAAATGTGAACCACACATGTGAGCTCCGTGTGTAACTTTAGGCATTCCATAGCCACTATTTTATTTTATTTTATTTTATTTTATTTTAAAAATATTTTATTTATTTATTCATGAGAGACAGAGAGAGAGAGGCAGAGACACAGGCAGAGGGAGAAGCAGGCTCCATGCAGGGAGCCCGACGTGGGACTCGATCCTGGGACTCCAGGACTACACCCTGGGCCAAAGGCAGATGCCTAACCGCTGAGCCACCCAGGGATCCCCAATAGCCACAATTTTAAAAAGCAAAAAATGTTTTACTTTTTAAATAAAAATATATTTATATAAAATGTATGCATGTAAAACATGTATAAATATATTTTATTTAACATATTATGTCCAAAATATTCTCATTTCAACAGATGACAGATATAAACATTCTTAATACAAATTGTTACTTTTTTTTCTTACGGTGTCTTGGAAATCTGGCATGTAGTCTACACTGACAGCTCATCTGAATTTGAACTGGCCTAATGCTCAGTAGTACATGTGGCTCTGGGCCAGCGCATTAGACGGCACAACTCAAGGGCATCTGACGGGACTCTGAGAACTGCTTCTAAGCGGGGACCTCCCGCGGGTGGGGCAGGAGTGCACCTGCTTCAGCTCTGCAGCACCTCCAAGGCTGGAAGGAACAGAACTACAGTTGATGGAGGAACTGCTCCGCACGTCAGCCTGGTTCCATCCATCCCATTCCATATTCCATATTTGAGACAGAGATGGTTACACCATATGAGGTGAAGACACAGGGACTTGGATCATGGAACTCGTGAGGATCCCAGTGTTCCTTCATCCAAAGCCCTGGACTGCACATTCTTCTGAATGGCACCCCATTCCTTCCCCTGAAAGCTACCGGACTGATTGCACCCACCGTCGGGTAAGGCGCCTCCATAGAGCCAGTGAGCAGAATGGACAGCAGGACCCCAGGGCAGTCAGGATGCCCCCCGTCACCCCTTAAGCATCAAAACATGAACATTATACCACAGGCCATTCTCCTGCCCTCTTAGACTCTCCAACTGTTCACTGTCAGATCTCCTAGCTCAGTACGTCCCGGGTTGGGCCTCCTTTATGCGAAGTCAATCTGCAGTAGATTAATTAAACACTGTATTGATTTTCTATTCTCTGGGGTATTTCTAAAAGGGTTATATTCTTGAAACCTCTTCTCCCAGTTAGTAGAACATTTCCCTTTCGGAAACGAGATCCTTGGAACTGTATCACCGTCCGGCCACCCCCCCCTGCCGGGACATCACCCCCGCCTCCCCATCTCTTGGCATAAAAGCTAACTTCTTGCCTTTCCCAAAAGACGGTTTGTGGCAAGAAAAGGGGGAGGGAGACCTGCTGGTTTTCAGGTCATGTTGATTTAACACTTCATGATTTATGCATCCTGTCTGTCTTGCTTGTAGATTTTCATTTTTGCATCTTGCTAAATACCTTGCAGGGGTGTTGTTCCCCTTAATTAGTTAATGTTTGTAAGGCACGTTACAGATGAAAGTGCTGTGTCAGTGCTAAATATGAACACTCGGTATCCTCAAGCTGTCCTTTGTCTGCACAGGGGTTTTGGGAATCAGACAAATCGTGAGAGATTTGCATTGGAAAAAGGCTCGGGTGTTCTGTCCTGAACTGTAGATTCTTCAACCATACATACTGGGGAACCAAGAGTGGCAAGAAACACAGGCCTACTTGCGTTCACACTGTTGTCTGACCCCAATATAACAGTGCTTTCCCCACTTAGTCAAAGTGCTATGATGGTGGGGAGTGAGTGAGAAAAGAACCCGCCTCGTGAATTGTGCTGCCTTAGAGGCAGACCCTCCACCTTCTTGGTACGTACCAAGCAATAAGTCATTTTTTGGTTCAGTGAGTGGGTGACTGAAACAATTTAGCTGCATCTCCAATGTGTCTGAGATGGAAAGAGGATTCACTTAAAATTACAGCATATTAAATTAAGTGTTGAGTAACGTTTCACCAAGAAAGAAATTTTTAAATACCAGTTTCACTGGCGTTTGCGAACACAGGCACTAAAACTGACGTTATCACATTTCTAAACGTGTAAAGAATCCTGTTCGGCGTCCTCATTAAGGTATTGATTTCAGTGGCCCATCTTTGAACACGAATTTAAAAATGTGTTCTTTTAGAAGACCCAGCGGCCTTCCATTCTTTATTGCTTTCTAATCCTCACCCTTTAAGCCAGATTTGTATTTTAGAATAAGAGAACTGCTGGAGATGGAACGGAGAAAGTTGCAAGCTTGTATTTTAACAGCAAGGGTTTATGAAAAATGTGCTTGGAGGGGGTAATCAATCATTTTCTATAAACAAAAAATAAAATGTAAACTCACAGCCTAAAACACACTTTAGATTCCCCCTCGCATCCACAAAATGGCTGTTACCTGCAAATAATTTACAGTCATGTTAATAAATATTATTTTTGCTGATCCAGATTTCATGCTAGGGCCATATAGCAAATTATCCTTCAGTTCAATTGCTTTTCAATGTAAGAAAATCTTAGATTTATTTTTAATAACCCAAATTCCTAAATGCTCCAACAGGATCCTCCGTCAATGTAAATTTACATAATTCATCTTCTTCCACTCAACTTGTTTTTCTATAATTAGTGCAGCTGTCACCAGGGAGCCACATTCTTGTGGGCAGGTAGCTATGGGTACAGCAGGCAGGCTTCAGTCAAAGATTTCCTTTTAAACCATCCATCAGTTTTTTCCTTCATTTCGAATAAATCTGGTTCCTTAAAAAAAGAATTCATTTCTTACCTAGCAGATTTCCCTGTTCAAATTTTGACTATTATTGCGTAACTTACAATTCCTTCTCCGGGTTCACTTAGCCCAGAAGATATAAACAAATGTCTGAAGAATTTCTTGATCAGGTCAACTGCTAGCCTGCATAGATGATTTTTCTCTTTATAGCTGCCACATTTTTATCAAGACAGATCCTCACTTCAAAATGTAGTTATGATGCTGTGAAAAGCACAGCCAAGCCACATTAAAAGTACAATGGTAAAAAATAAACAAATAAATAAAATTTTAAAAAGTACAATGGTAAAGCAAGCTTCAGAATAGTACAATAAATACCTACCTTTCTATCTTTCTCGTATATATAGTCTTTAAACTGCTTTTCTCTTTAGTTTTAGGGCTATATATTTAGCCTTTTCTATTGTCCATTCTTTCATTGCTTCATTTGTAATACTTTTTTTTTTAAGATTTTATTTATTTATTTATGAGAGAGAGAGAGGCAGAGACACAGGCAGAGAGAGAAGCAGGCTCCATGCAGGGAGCCCGACGTGGGACTCGATCCCGGGTCTCCAGGATCACACCCTGGGCTGCAGGCGGCACCAAACTGCTGAGCCACCCGGGCTGCCCTGTAATACTTATTTTAAAGACTGAGTAGCCAATGCTTAAGTTATCTAAATCTTCACTATAAAAAGAATTTCCTGGGGCCCCTGGGTGGCTCAGTCGGTTAAGCATCCAACCCTTGATTTTGGCTCAGGTCCTGATCTCAGGTTTTACTCATTTATTTTTTTTTATTTTTTTATTTTTTCTGATCTCAGGGTTGTGAGATGGAGCCAGTGTCCGGCCCTGTGCTAAGCATGGAGTCTGCTTAGGATTCTCTCTCTCTCCTTCTCCCTACCCTCACTCTCAATCCCTCTCTCTCTTAAAAAAAAAAAAAAAAGTTACTGTGATGTTATAACAAAAAAAAAAAAGAATTTTCCTTAAAATAAAAAGTGGATGAGTGAAAAGCTAGTATGGATAACATTTAGTGAGTGCTTAGTATATACTAGGTGCCATGGAGTAAATGAAGAAGTATATATGTGCCACAATGCTTAGGTTGTAATAAGATACTCATTAAATCCCATTAAACCCATAGATCATGGGTTTCCAACTTAGATGGGGAGGGGGAAGCAGATCACCACCTACGTTAAAAAAAAATCCTGGGTGGCTCAGCAGTTTAGTGCTGCCTTCAGCCCAGGGTATGATCCTGGAGACCCAGGATCGAGTCCCACGTTGAGCTCCCTGCATGGAGCCTGCTTCTCCCTCTGCCTGTGTCTTTGCCTCTCTCTCTCTCTCCTCTCTGTGTTTCTCATGAATTAGTAAATAAAATCTTTTAAAAAAAATTCTGGGGTACTGGGGGGCTCAGTAGGTTAAGCGTCTGCCTTCGGCCCAGGTCATGACCCCAGGGTCCTGGGGTCGAGCCCCACATTGGGCTCCCTGCTCAGTGGGGAGCCTGCTTCCCCCTCTCCTGCCTCTCCCCCTGATTGTGCTCTCTCCCTCTCTGTCAAATAAATAAATAAAATCTTAAAAGACAAATCCCACCATTACAAGACTGTTGGCATGGGTCAAAGTGACGAGTAACGATTCCGACGGAGGGATCCCTGGGTGGCTCAGCAATTTAGCGCCTGCCTTCGGCCCAGGGCCTGATCCTGGAGACCCGGGATCGAATCCCACGTCGGGCTCCCAGTGCATGGAGCCTGCTTCTCCCTCTGCCTGTGTCTCTGCCCCTCTCTCTCTCTTTCTCTGTGTGTGTCTCTCATGAATAAATAAATAAAATCTTAAAAAAAAAAGATTCCCCCGGAGAGTACTTTATGTCTCTGTCTTCTGAACCGCTTAGGCCGCACATTTCCAGTTAGGGAGCTCCTGGCAGGGAGGAGGCGCTCGGCCCTCGGCGCGGGGTGCAGCCCCGGGGAGCGAACGGCCGAGTGTGTCTGAGTGTGGAAGGGACGAGAAGGCCAAGGCAGCAGTCGGCCCCGGGGCGGTCGGACCGAGGGAGATGCCCGAGGGGGAGAGCAAAGCGCCAGAGCCAAGGGGAGGCCGCGACGGGGCAGCGCCCGGCCCGACTCTGCGTTAGGAGGACACGGGCCGGGCCAGAAGCGCGGGAGCCCCGGGAGCCCCGGGAGCCGGGCCGGGCCGCTCAGGCTGCAGATCCCGGGCAGCGCGGAGAGGCGGGAGCCTGAGGCCTCAAGAGGGCACGGAGGAGAGCGAAAGAAGGAGCTGGAAGTCCAGCTGCAGCCGCCGACCCTCTGCTCGTCAGGTCACGGCGGCCCACCTGGGCTGTCGCAGTCTGCAACATATGCTGATGTCCCTCCCAGGGCCAGTCCAGGGCCCCCGTCTGACGTGACTCAGTCTCAAAGCACTCCTGGAGGCAGCTGGCGGGCCACCAGCTGATCCCTTCGCCGCCTGCTGCGGGTGCCCAGCGGCCTGACCCTGCCCGGCCTCCCCTGCTTCAGGCCAGAGGACGGAGTTCCAGCCCAAGTGAGGGGAGCCCACGCCAGGCACGCGACCGCAGGGCCTGGGCCATCACGCCTGCCAGCCTTCCCCCTTCCTGGGGCGGGCCGATGGCAGAGCCACCACCAGCCGGGGGCCCTGAGCGTCAGTGGGACACACAGAACCCCATCCCTCCAGCTCCAGACCCGGAGCAGTCAGAGAGGGAGGAAGACCCTTCCCTTACCTCACGAGTCTAACTGTTAGAGCTGCGTAGCCCGCCTCTAAGTGATGATACTCAGGGAGGCCACGGATTCGCCAAGGCCCCCCCAGGACTGTCACAGAGAGAATGGCCCAGAGCGTCGCCTTCATGTGTGCTGTGTGTATGACCACCCATGCATACACACAGAGGCTGTTTCCACGGTAACACGAGGTCTACTAGTCTGCTTGTCTGTCCTTATTTGGAACATAGAAGATCTTTCCCCACATAGATGGTGTCAGAAATGGCAGTTGGGTCCTCACACCTACACTTGTTTGACCTACGATACCAAAAGCAATAATTCAATACGGTCCACCATCATTTATAACATCTCTGTCTGCTGTCAGAGGGTGAAGAAAACAGGAAATTGAGAAGGGGAAATCAGACGTGGTTTCTGTTAAACTCACATTAATAGAAAAGGACTTGGTAATGTTACTCCAGGTTTTAAAAGGAGACAGATGCTCCTTAAGTCCCAAAGGTCCAAGAAGCACGCTAGCAGGGAGAGTAGGACTCTTAATTGTAGACCTGGACACGTAGCCACGGGATATTTAATCCTCACGGATGCAGGATGTCTGATTTTTTTTTAGAAAAAGGAACTTAGAAGTGACCTGAAACAACACAAAGCAAAACCAAAGACACAGCAAACAAAGGCAAGGCCATTGCAATTCTTTTCTTCCCTCCTCTAGCCCCGAAAATGCCTGGTTCCCCCACCCGTCTCAGCAGCCGAGGTGGGATGTGGGGTACGAATGACGTTTCGCATGTGGTAAGGATGGAGGGTGGGGAGAGAAAAGGGGGTTCCTGCTATCATAGAGAGCAACCATGTGAGAACACCCCCGGGCCTGTGGCTGAGACCCCGCAATGTGAAGCTTCTAGGGGCCAGGATTGCAAACTGGAGGTGCAAGGCCTCTCTTCTCATGCCTACATCCCAACTCTCTGAAATCCTGTTTTGAGCAGCCGGGAGTACAGTACTAATTAAATATTCTTCTGGGTTCTGCAAATATAGGCTTAGAAGAGCTTTGGAAGTGCACCCTCCCCACCCTCTGGCTCACAGCGAGCACCTAAGGTACTTCCAGTGGGCTCAGGGAGAAGACAAAGGACACAGCTTTGGGGAATCATTGAGCTGGACAGGAAAAAAAAAAATGTGTTCTCTAGGTCATCATTTCTTCTCCCCTGAGAAGAACTCAAGTCTTCCTCTGTGGGCCAACGAGAAGAAACAGCCTGTCCTATTTACCTCGAAGTCCTTCCAGCTGAGATCTTCCATCAGGGGGGAGGAAGGAGGGGAAATTTGGGTCCAGATTTCCAGAAAAATATTCCCCAGATTTGCCACCCACGTGAGACTTGACTCCCAATAGCTTTTGAGTATTTCTGAGAATCAAACCCAACTGCAAAGCATGAAAGGTGCTGCCACTGAGGATTTTCACTAGGATCCACCCGGTTAGGGCAATCGAGGCAATCTATAAACTAAAATCGTCCTCCCCTACATTTTTCCTATGAAAACAGAAAACCAGTAATCAACCGAATCAGTCTATGCTTTGCAGTCTCCTCAGTATTTCAGGAGGCCCCTTTGCCCAGATTTCCACTTATTACCTGAGAAATTTAGGGCCTTCTCTAAAAGCTTCCGTTTACATCAGTGCTGGGGAATCCCACAAAACCCCAGAATGATTCACCTTCCCAACTGCAGCAACTCGTTTCTTTAGCCTAGGTCAGCATTCGGCGTGTGGGTGAAGGCCTTTTCCCAGCTCGGCTGCCCCGTCTTTATGAAAGCATAAAAACCATCTGCGTGGTCTCTTCGAAAGTCCCGGTTCCTTAGCCCCGATGCTGCAGGAGTGACGAGAGCCACCCTGCCACTCTGTCGTAGGGAAACCACGAGCCACCGGGAGCTTCCTCTTTCCCAAGTACAGAGCTAATGTTTGCTCACTCGCCCCCTTATTCATTCCCTTAAGGAAGATTTCTGGAGGGTCCGAGGGCCCAGCGTTGTTCCAGGCGCTAGGACTCTCGCGGTCCCTGGGGTTGGCGGGGCCCCTGTCCTCGTGGAGCCCCCAGATTGGTGGAAGTGACAGGCGACAATACAGTAAGCCAGCAAGTACCTACTTGCAGGTCGTGAGCGATGCTGTGAAGGGAAAAAACCAGGGCAAGGACAGAGAATAGCGTACGGGCGGCCAGACGGGGTGGCCCGAGCTTGTCCTCTCCATAGAAGTGACACATGTGCCTCAAGGACGTAAGGTGCCCATCCTGGGGGGTGGGTATCTTGGGGACAGCGTGAGTTAAGGTCCTTAGGTGGCAGCAGGCCTGGGAGGAAGAAGACTGGTAAGAAAGAAGGAATGAGGGTGCCCAGGGGGGCTCAGCGGTTGAGCATCTGCCTTTGGCTCAGGGCGTGACCCCGGAGTCCCCGGATCGAGTCCCCCATCGGGCTCCCTGCAGGGGGCCTGCTTCTCCCTCTGCCTGTGTCTCTGCCTCTCTCTGTGTGTGTCTCATGAATAAATACATTAAACCTAAGGAAGGAAGGAAGGAAGGAAGGAAGGAAGGAAGGAAGGAAGGAAGGAAGGAAGGAAGGAAGGAAGGAGTTGGCGTTTGGCTGGACGTCGGATCCCGAACCTGCCGAGACACTGAAGGCCCCGCGGCCGCAGGCCTTAGGGTAGAGAGGGCGGCGCGCCAGGTGCCAAGTCGCCCCTGGATGGAATGGAATAGGCAGGAGCGCCTTATGGGACAGAGGCCCGGCCACCTGGCATGAGCCCCGAAGAAGTGGGACTTTCCTACTGGGCTGGGGGAGTAATAGGACGCAGTGGCCTGAAGGAGCCAGAAGGCCGCCCCCCCACCCGCCCCGCCGGGCCTGGACCATCAGGAGAACAGCATGAGATGGTGGCGGGGGGACAAGGTCCTCGGGGAGTCAGAAGGGGAAGGGACGTGTGAGGAATCGGCTGGCACCGTGGATGCTGGAGACCCAGGAGGGAGGGTCCCTGAGACACAGGACACAGGGCAGGAGGGAAGGGAGGCCTAGGCGGAATCTGGCAGGGCTGAGAGCAGAGAAGACGGGGAGTGGGCATGGCGCAGGCCGCCTTCCTGGAGCCACAGGGTGGTGCTCAGCACCGATCACCGGCATGGGGGGACAAGAAGCCCCCAGATACGGGAAAGAACCCCGCGTCCCCCGCAGCCACCTGGTTCATTAGAGCACCGATCACCGGCATGGGGGGACAAGAAGCCCCGCGGCCGCCTGGTGCATTAGAGGCCCGTGTGTCCCCGGGAATCAGCAGCACCCTGCACGGCCTGATCTGAGGGTGTCCCGGCTGGGTGACGGAGGCTTGGGAGGAAAGGGTCCTGGGCGCTCTGTGAAGGGGGGACCTAAGCTATGGAAGGACGGAGCATCCCCCCAGGGGCTGGTGGCCTGGAGCTGACCCGGACGCAGAGAGCAGATCGAGGCATTAAACAGATCCCCGAGACGGCCCTCGACTTGGCAGGACAGAATTTGGAGACCAGTGGATTTGTCGTGTGGAATTTCTCAGGAGCCTGATACTTTACAGTAAACTTTATATAAACTCTTTCTGAAAAGTAAGAGGTCCCAAAGCCATAAGGACCTTGAGCAGGTTATTTCCTAAATCTCTCCTTTTTTTTTTTTTCATCTGTGGAATGGGTGATAATAGTGTATATTAATACAGGTAGTGGTTCTCAAATTTTAAACTGCGACCAGTCTGAGATGCTGGTCTCAAGTCCCACCTCCAGGATCTCAGGTTAGTAGCTCTAGGGGGGGGAAGCAGGGCCAGAGGAGCCTTCGGATCCAATGCAAAATGGTTAGCATATGCCTGGCCCAGGCCACCCGTTAAAATCCATAATTTCCTTTCCGGGGTGGACCCAACATCAAGGAAATTTAACTTCCTCTGGCATCACTGAAAATCAAACAGAAGGCCTCATAAGGTACGAGCTTTCCCCTCTATTTGACAAAACAAAAAGGAATCCTTTTAAGAATACTTTGCAAGTGGGTGGATATGGTACTTCCTAGTTACTCTTACTACCACGTTACACTGTGCAGATCATAAAGCGGTGTCAACAACACAACCAGTCTAAAAAAGTTGATGAAAAACCTGTGAAGGAGAAGGTGTGAGGTTGTTTGATGCAACTGACGGCGCATCGTACAGTTATTTTGGGCAATGAAGTAAATACCTGCCTGGAATCGAGGCATGGTGGAAATTAATTTTCAACAGGACTAACAAGAAAATGCCTTTTCTTGGCAGATCGGTGCTCTCAACTGTTTACCTCCAGTACAAAAGTGTTTATTGTTTTCAAAATATAGCAAGAGTCAAAAATTCTCCTGAAGTCATGTTTTTAGTGGACAATCTGAGCGTCCACAAACATTCACGGTCAGAGGCACGATGCCAGGCGGTATTGATACAGAAAGGTCCACAACTAAAGAATGTGGACAATGTCTTGGATTTGGTTTTCACTGAATTTCTCAGTATTTAAATGACTGAAGACCAGCCCTGGTTTTACTTTCAGCTAAAGATACCCTCCAGAGGGCGCCTGGGTGGCTCCTTGGTTAAGTGGCTGCCTTGGGGTCAGGTGGTGATCCCAGAGTCCTGGGATCGAGCCCCACGTTGGGCCCCCGCTCATGGGGGGTCCTGCTCCTCCTTCTCCCTGGTCCCTGCTCATGATCTCTCTCACTATCTCTCTCAAATAAATAAATAAAGTCTTAAAAAAAAAAAAAAAAGATACCCTCCGGGGGCGGGAGAGGGGGGATGCCCGGATAGCACGAAATATGCTATGACTAAGTTCTTGCTTGCTAGATCCCCGTGCCTGGCCCATAGTGGGTACCCACTGTGTTGGATAAATATCCAAGTTCTAACCCCCAGAGGCAAAGCATTTTTATGAAGATTTGCCAGACTCCCAGATAACGTATTTGTGGTTTCCTCCAGAAGAGCAATTCCAATGTTGATTTCCCCATAGTTCTGTAAAATCAAAATGCACAGGTGTAGCACCAGCGAAATTCTGGAACCTCTTGTTAACTGGCCTGTAGTGAATACACTTGCCTCTCCCAGAGGGCTGAGGTGTTGCTGACTGCGACCTCGATTACAGCAGCAGACTGGCCCCTGGTGGTGGTAACGTGGATAGAGTCATCATCCGGAGATGTGGCTACACCACGGTCTCCCAATGCCACACGTTTCAGACCTCACGACCTGGGGGACACCGTTCATTTTTAATCGTCGGATCTATCCCCTACCTAAAGGGACAACACGCACACGGCCTTTTCTTTTGAACCTAGGCCAACTTTTCCGAATGAAATTTATTCTTCATATCACAAAAAATTCCTCGTAATAAAAAACAATTTAAAAATTAAAAAATAAAAAATAATTCCTCATAATGAGATGTTTCTAAATCCTGCAGGAGTGGCATAGTGCTAGACACTTCGTAACACCTCCAACAAATATCATTTAAAAATTTAAACTTGGGATCCCTGGGTGGCGCAGCGGTTTGGCCCCTGCCTCTGGCCCAGGGCACGATCCTGGAGACCCAGGATCGAATCCCACATCAGGCTCCCGGTGCATGGAGCCTGCTTCTCCCTCTGCCTATGTCTCTGCCTCTCTCTCTCTCTCTCTCTGTGACTATCATAAAATTAAAAAAAAAAAAAAATTAAACTTAACGAATAATTCAGCAAAATATCGGGCCTTCGCCACAGTGATTTAGATTTCCTCATTAAATCATGGTTTCAAATTGGGTAAACTTCCGAACTGTTCACAAATGCACATCCTTTCGTGATCCTTAAATGTAAAAACCTGACTTTTCAGTAAAAACCTAGAGTGCCTAGAAGAAAATCTTGCTTAGGAAGAAAATGTTCTGTAAAAGGCCATGAAATGTGAGTTTGAATAGGTTCCTGTACTGAACTGCCTTTACCTGATTTTCCCCTAAATATGTTATGAATAATGTAAAAAGTCACCCAGTATAACCACCCACATTGCAGACAGTTTATATCATGTAAGTTTTAAATCTCGTTACATGGCACTACCTCTAGACACCCAGTACTTACCTTTTATGGGAAGTTTAAAAACCAGCATCCAGTTTTTCAAGGATTTCATGAGAGCTTTTCAACTGGCTCTTTCTTTTTCCTTTTCTAACAGGTTTTCCTACATAATTAGAATTTGCTTCTGATCAGCTAAACTGTCAATGAAAAGCTAAAGCTTCCTCAAACCTCAAATCCATCTGGGATGGGTTTTAACTTTCAGACATCCTGTAAAAGATTACACCAAGCAATCACTTAACCCTCAGAAAAATTTTCATCTCATTTTCTTCAATAACAACATTAAGAATAGTAGAATAAAAATAGTGTTAATGCCAGTAAGGCACACATTGCTACATGAAGGTGAACTGGCTGCTGGAAATCACTCTCAAATTCTGAGCTGGATTCATTTTAATCATAAATTTCAGAGATGGGGGTGCCTGGGTGGCTCAGTCAGTTAAGTGAGTTCGGTCATGAACCTCAGGAGTCATGGGATCAGCCCTGCCTTGGGCTCCCTGCTCAGTGGGGAGTCTGCTTCTCCCTCTTTCTCTACCTGCTGCTTGCTCCTCTCCTCCCTGGCTTGTGCTCTGTCAAATAAATAAAATCTTAAAAAAAAAAAAAATTTTCAGGGGCCCCTGGGTGGCTCAGTCCATTAAAGCGTCTGCCTCCGGCTCAGGTCATGATCCCAGGGTCCTGGAATTGAGCCCTGCATCAGGCTTCCTGCTCAGTGGAGAGCCTGCTTCTCCCTCCCACTCTGCTGCCCCCACTCCTTGTGCTCTCTAACATAAAATATGTTAAATATTTTTCTGTCAAATAAATAAAATCTTTAAAAAATAAGTTTCAGAGATGAATTGTACAAAAAATCTAATCTAAGCAGAAGCATCTAACAAGTTCCTCTCCCATTCATATTTCTGGGCACAAAAGCCAAAACAATCAAATATAAATATACCAAAATACATATGTACATATGAATTCTTATTGTATATAAATGAATTCTTAGTGTGTATATATGAATTCTGAAAGCTTCGTGGAGTCTACCATAAATCTGAAAAATGTCTAGCATAAATTACATGCAAATGTCAAGTAAAACTCATACACATTTCATTGGTGAGGCTGATAAACTAGCATGACTACGTACTATTTTATTGCATTTATTTGGCTCCTGCCATTGGACTACCTGTTGTAGCCATGAACAGTTATGTCCATTCCTCAGCTTGAATGTCAAGGCCAGAGATGGTTTCTTAGCACCATTCATAGTAAATTACAGTATATTCTGGAACAATAAACTATGGATACAAACTCCTCAGCCTATCTGGGCCTTAACCGGTTCCTTAAATGCTAGGGCAGAGGAAGGTAAATCTAGGAAGGGAAATACACCATCAATATACCAAACGACTCACCTTTGGGTGTTGTCTAGAAATTAAGATGAATTTTATTTTTTTTTAGGATTTATCCATTCATGAGACAGAGCGCGAGGCAGAGACATCGGCAGAGAGAGAAGCAGGCTCCATGCAGGGAGCCCGATGTGGAACTCGATCCCAGGACCCCGGGATCATGACCTGAGCCAAAGTCAGATGCTCAACTGCTGAGCCACCCAGGCGCCCCTAAGCTGCTGTATTTTAAAGATTGGAGGTTGGCTTCACCTTTCAGGGAGAAACTGGTTGCCCTACTGACAACTATACAATTTCCTTAAAGCTTCAAACACCTCTTTGGATTGTTTTGGGATTTTACTGTCTCAAGGAAAACAATCCGATTTGTGATTTGATACAGGGGCTAGCCTTCGGCAATACTGCCTATAACTCCATTTTAAGCAAGAATTGAAATTAGGATAAAATAATAAGACATAGGTGGTGCCGGGGTGGCTTAGTTGGTAGGGCATGTGACTCTTGACCTCGGGGTTGTAAGCCTGAGCTCCATGTTGGGTGTAGAGATTACTTTTAAAATAAAATCTTAGGGGGATCCCTGGGTGGCGCAGCGGTTTGGCGCCTGCCTTTGACCCAGGGCACGATCCTGGAGACCCGGGATCGAATCCCACGTCAGGCTCCCGGTGCATGGAGCCTGCTCTCTGCTGGTCTCTCTCTCTCTCTGTGACTATCATAAATAAATAAAAATTAAAAAAAATAAAATAAAAATAAAATAAAATCTTAAAATAAGATACAGGAGATTAGTCTTTGGTGGTTTTAACAGTGAGCCCTAGCACTCTAGCAAGTCCACTGAGAAAAAAAGAAAAGGCACTTCAGCTCTCATTCTCCTTGAGAAAGGAAGGAGATTTGTAAGTGTGGGGCGCCAGGCTCACAGCTGTTATATAGAGACACCAGCTACATCTGAGAAAGGAGAAGTTCTGGAACTTTAGATCACTGTACAATCTAATTTGGGAATAACCTATTGTGAATGTTTAAATTTGCTTGTTTTAAAACTAGTTAAAATACTCTATGTTCAGCTTTTTACTCATTTGTTTTCCAACAGAAGGAAGGAATGCATTGAAGGGCAAGTTTAAAAATACACTGAACAATATTTTCTAAGATTTTATTTATTTGGTGGAGAGAGAGAGAGAGAGAGAGAGGATGAAGAGCGGCAGAGGGAGAGGGAGAAGCAGACTCCCCACTGAGCAGGGAGCCCGATGTGGGGCTCGATCCCAGGACCCGGGACCATGACCTGAGCGAAGGCAGACGGTTACTGGACTGAGCCACCCGATGCTCCTGACTGTGATACAGCATTTGTACTACCAGAATGCTGCTTTAAGTATAGCAAAATTACATACTCAAAAATGTTTACTTTCCTTCTTGAAAAAATTTTGATGCACTCTGTTCTTACACAAATTTCTGAAATGCTACAGATTGATAAACATGTTCCAGGGGTGCCTGCTTTTCCCTCTGTGTGTGCGCATGCTCTCTCTCTCAAATCAATCTTAATAAAAAAAATAAACTAAATCTTAAAAAAAAAAAAAAGTTCCAAAGTTCCAGTCTTGATGAGTATTAAACATTTTATTTAAAGATTTTAAAGTAAAAAAAAAAAGGTACACAAATACAGATTACATAATGATGACCAAGGCAGTATTCTACAAGACAAAAATCAAAACAAAATTTTAAAAGTAAATGTACAGGTACTAAACAAGCATCATACCTGATATGCAATCCAGGCTGCATACACATAAAATGATCTGACCACGTACATGCTTACACAAAATAAATTTTTTCTTAGAACACCAAAATTCCATTCTGTCAACTGCCTTATTCCCGTTGAGTAGTTTGAGGGAACTTCTTTATAATATAAAAGGAATTGGCATGGCACTTAAAAACTACAAAAAACAGAATGTAATTAAAAACATATTTGTAATGCAATTTTGTATAAAATATACATGGTGATCTTATTAGTTAAAAAAAATATTTAAAAAACAAGACAACCCTGAATAATGGTTAAAACCTCATCACAGAAAAATGCTCATTATTTGTAACATTATTGATAGAAAACAGATGGGATGGGGGGGAAGAGATCTTTAACTTGGAAGTCATTCAAAATTTATTTAAAATTGTAGATAAGATGTAGTAACTCATCGCCTACCCCCTTCTCAAAACTTATCATAATATTCTAATATATAACTATAGGACAAAATCAAAGAATAGCTCAAAGAAAGTGTTTCTTAAAATAAGGTTCAAAGACCCAACAGAATTCTGAGGTGGGCCCAGCAATGTGCATTTTAAATAAAATGTCCCAGGTGATTGTTCCCCGTTTCTGAAATTTGAGAACTAATGCCCTAGGAAAACAGTACCAATTAAAGCAAGATCATAAATATATTTCTGATATGTCAGAATTTTCTATGAGTTTATGGATTGAAGTGAATATTGCTTCTTGAAACAAGTTTCAGGTATTAAGAAAAACATATATACTTGTTACATAAACATGGGAAGGTATATAAACTTTCGAGGTTTTCATTGCTTTCAGGTTTCGTTATTTCAAGAAAAAAAAATGAGTATTTGGCCAGAAACTTTAGAAAAATTACATTTCTAATAAAATGTAGCATCCAAAAAAATTTATTAAATGCCTATAAAATTTAAATCATTCTAAATTTAAGACTAGATAGCTTTCCTCCAAATTCAATTTTACTAAGATTGGACAAGTGTTAAGTAAACTTAGATGATTATGGTTACTTTTTACATCCCTTTTCATTAAAAAAATTATTCAAAATAAACAGATGCTATCACTGGCATCCCTTTAAATAACTGCTAAACACTAATATTAATAAAAAATAATCTGAAGAACTCTGCCCCTGAAATGTATTCCCCTCTGATTACATGTGTTATCTACTTAACAAAATCTTACTTAAGGAGCTAGAATATATATGTATGTGTGTGTTCTTAATATTTATTCATGTTCACTTTATTTTTTAAAATTTCACTGAAGACTCCATAAACAAGAGTCTAACAGTCTGCATAATGTGGTTTTGGTGAAGAAAGGTTAAGACACTATTTGGAAGATAAATACTTTTTCTATATACTAAATTATAAGGGAAAAAAATAGCATACATTCTGTCTTCACTGGATAATGGAATGTTTTTGCAAGTCTGATAACGAGCGCTTCCTTATTATCTAAATCAAACCACAAAAATAACTGTGGGATTTCCTAATAGGAAATAAATCTCGCCATTGCACTTTTCTGTATCTATTTTATATTTGTTTTTTTTTTTCCTTTCTATATACTGAGAAATGCCCCCATTCAACTGCATCCTGGGCTCTCTGATTACATTTATTAACATTCCAGTTAAAGTTCTGGCTAAAGGGTTATTAGCTCAGAAGCCAGAGCCCCTATACTAAGAAATCAATCTCATTAGTTTTTTCAAAAACAGCTAATGATTTGGAATCTAATACTTAATAAAATGTGCCTGGTTTCTTCCCTCAAGGAGAATTTGTATTCTCTAATTCTAAGCAAGCAACATCTTTTATTACCAATTTAATGACTGTTGCCTTAAAAAATCAATAATTTAATTATCCAAGGCAATACAATTTACAGCTGAATCTTTACACACAACTCAGAAAGTAATAGGGTAATATAATAAATTGCTGTATTTTGAAATATTCTTTTACACCAAAATTAAACACTTCAAGGTGAAGTGAATGAAGAATGACAAAACTCACGGGAGGCTTATGACGTAATCCCACCAGGTGCCTTAATGCAACGGATACTCTGTTTAAAGCAGTGGTATTTCCTCTAAACAAAAAGGACAACTTCATTACTCATCAGCAGGCTGCTGGGTTACCAGTATAGCTAAGTGTTGACACGACTGTCTGGAAACTAGTTTCATTTTCTTTTTCATAGTTAGATGTAATAATTGACTCTAATAGCCAACAACAGAAGATATTGAGTGCTTTTTTGTAGGTGAAAAATATAAAATGGTTCATTGTATCCAGGCTGGTAACAAGTTTATTCATGCATTAAATGGCAACACAAGCAAAATGCATAGTTGGAAAATGAAGATCAAACACATTCTTCTGCAGACATCAAAAGAGGATTGATGTACTCAAAACCTTCAAATTCAGACTGATCAATCTTCCTCACAATGTCGCTGTTGAGAGAAAAATAAATTACTTTTCATAATCTAGATTTCAACTTTTTAAAATAAGATTTTACCACTTAACATAAATCATGGAGGGAAAAAAATCTCTAAGTGTTTAGATTAATTCTAAAACATTTTCTAGAAAAATCAAGAGTACTGAAAATAAGACTAACGATCCCTCAAGCAAGTTTAGAACTTTAGTTCTAAGTGCTCCAAAATTGAAGGCTAGGAATAAAAAAGTCATAAATTGTCACAATTCTAGTTAGTCTTAACTTTTGACCTGAATAACATTCATACTTATAGGTGAATATATCCAAGTCTGAAGTAGCATTCAATATACTTACTAATTAGGAGTCACCTCCACAGAAAGATGGTGATGACAAGGCCCAGAAGGAGTTAACCAAAAGGAAAAGGCAATAGGGACAAATACAGAGAAAGACCTGAAATAAGGAGAGGACCCCGCAGGGAGGTAATGGGTCACAGGGTGTAGAGATGTTAGCATTCCATTAGAATGGGCTCCTAATTTAATAGGCAGGAAATCTGAATACTTAAATGCACACACCAGACTGCAGAGCAGTTACACAAGATCCCAGTCCCCTCCTTCAAGGAGGAAGGTACCTCATACAAAGAAAAGCTCTCAGAGAAAGCACTACCTGCATTCAGGGCAGCTAAGTCCTTATCTAACAACAGTTCTTAAAAAAAAGGGGGGGGGGCACTTTTAGTTGGGAGAAATCCAGAATGCTAGCACTCATTGCATAAACACATACCGAACGAAATATGAAGGATGATGTTCGGTCTGAGAAAATGCGAGTAATTTATTCGAGTCCAAAGCATGGGAACAGAAGCATGTCAAATGGCAGATGATCTGGAAGCGAATGGCTAGCTCAAAGAAGCCAGTGCTGTATACACTAAGGAGCTTCACCTTGATTCATCAAAGGTCTGGCTGCATCTGAGGCAGCTCAGAAAGATGGAGAAGATTCCAACATGTAAAAATGACGGAGGCACACGGAGGAACGGCAGGACCAAAGGTAAGAGCAGCACACCACCGGGACACGGAGAGTCATGGAGACGGGTCAGAACACAGCATCTGTGTTACAGCACGCTGAGAGAGGGCCAGGGAGTCAGGCAGGAGGAGGGGGTGGGAGGCCGCAATTGCTGGCCAAAGGGACAGATTTTATCTGCCAGGCGAGCAGGAGGTTCCTAGAAGCTTCCGACAAGGGGGGTTGCAGAACTGGGAGTGCTCCTTCATGAGATGTGCAGAATGGGTTGCCAAGCAAAGATGCCCAGTGAGGAGGATGGTGTACTATTCTGGGTATGATCTGCAAGAGAGGTGAACTGGGCTCATGGCAATGGGAACAGAATTGAAGGATCTGATGCACGTAATGAAGTAAAGGAAGAACAGACAAGGACTTGGCAGCTGCACATATGTTATAGTTTGTTAAGGAACAGGAAGAGCCAATAGTCACGGACATTCTGAATCTGAACGGATACGTGATGGCATAATGAGCAGAAAAGGGTAAACAGAAATAAGGAACTGATTGAGAACGAGAGAAAAAGAGACCATAAAAAGTAACGACTTTTCTTTTTTGGGGGGCTCGGAATCATGACCCTGAGGTCAAGGGTCACATGCTCCACTGAATGACCCAGCCAGGACCCGAAGAAGAGTCAGTACTAAAAGTATTTTAGAATTTCATATGTTTGAGGTACTTATCTGATGAGCTAGGGGAGATGTTTAAGCAAGCAGATAGAAACGCAGCTCGAGAGATACTGGGTGGAGGCTAGGGGCTTGAGAACCATGGTTCATTTATTCTCCGCAGCAGCCGTGTGACGTAGGCGGTGAGAGAACAAAGAGGCTCAGAGAAATTATGAAATTCAAACCCAGGTTATCCAGTTGGTAAGAGGTGGTATCAGGATTCAAATTCCTGTCTTCTGATTGAATCCAGTGTTCTTTCTAATACATGATGCTGTCAAAAGTAATGATTTTGGTACATATCTCTCTTCTTTGGTAGACAGGAAACTTTTTGTGAGATTGACCCACATCTTAATTTTCTTTGAATGTCTAATACTTAGCACAGTGCCTTTTGCTCAACAACTGTTTGCCAATATAGCTGGGAGTCATTTAAAAAGCTGGTATCAATATTGTGGGCCTGGCTGAAAGTTCCCAGGCCCCAACTGCAGGTAGCGAAGAGAAGGCTGTCATGGACTGTGGAACATCCCAGTCTCAAGGGGACAGGGAAAGAAGGATGACAAGTGGTCAGAGATAAAGCGGAACCAGGATGGCTAGAGCCAAACAAAGCATGGCCGAGAGCGCCAAGTGCTGTACAGACATCAGGGACATGAGGACTGATCAAAATGCACTTTAAAAATCAGAAATTAACAAGTGAGTTCAACCTTCAGACACTGAAGGAACAGGTTAAATTAAATTGTAAGGAGTTCAAGTGCTGGTAGTGAGAAAGTCAAGGGCAATTAGTGTTGACCAATCTGAAGGAGTTTGACAGAGATGCTGTGTATTTATTCTTCTTTTACCATGAGCATCTATTAATTATTTTGAAAAGAAGATGAAGGGAAGAAAATGTGATGGTTCAAAGATGTGCTAGGATTTAGGGGGGGAAAAATCAGGATTTCTGAGCATGTTGATAAGTAGAAGAAAAGCAGCAGGGAAGGAGAAATTAAAGGAGGTATAGGAATGGGCAGAAAGCCTGGCAGAAAGGAAGGAGGCAGATGTAGGCAAATGGGGCACCTCCTACAAACGAGATATCCGAGACTAGGGAAGAAGGAAAAGGCGGTAAGAGAGCAACTGTGAGATGCAAGGTGGTCTGATGAGAGCGGAAAAGGGAGCCAGCGCAGGCCGGGGAGGCTCCAATCCTTGCAGTCGAGGTACGGCAAGGCTGATCCTCTAGGCTGATCCTCTAACGGTGGTGGATGCGGGCTCAGGGCTGAAGGCTTGACACATCTGCAACAGCTGCATGAGCAACGTGACAGAAACTGACAAAAGGGACGCAAAAACACTATGGGGGAGGTAGGGCCTCCTTGAGATCAGAGAGTGAATCTGTAATGACAGGTAAACGACCAAATATCCCCAAATTATTCTAAATCATATTTTTAAACGCAGCATCAACATAAAAAAATAGGTCGGAGCACTGCTGGCTGGACCTGGTAGGGTAATATAATATCATCTTTCTTAAAAAGCAATCTGGCAATAAATATCAAGAGCTTTAAGCATTTCATCTCCTGGGACCTGATTTCCTCTCTAGGAATCTATCTTAATGTAACGCGCAGGGACTCAGACAAAGACGGCCATCCGCACGACGGGGCAGGGCACTGCCGTGGCAAGAGCGCGGGCCTCGGGCACGCTTGGCTTTGCACCCTGACTCTGCCGCCTGGCAGCTGTGAAACTTTGCTCGACCTCTCTGAGCCTCCGTTTCCTCGTCTGTAAGACGAAGAGGACAGTAAGCAGATTTACAAGGTTGTCGTGAGGATTCAAGATAAGGCATGGAAAGCAAAGGAGAAGAGGACAGTTGTTATAATTTACGTAAGAGTGTCTTAGATTCGAACATCCCATAACTGAATGG
This sequence comes from Vulpes lagopus, assembly GCF_018345385.1. NCBI lineage: Eukaryota > Metazoa > Chordata > Mammalia > Carnivora > Canidae > Vulpes > Vulpes lagopus. The sequence goes on from NC_054840.1 coordinate 7,279,079, forward strand.
CTAAATAAGTTAAACTACCATTAGCAGTGAAGCACTGTGCAGCCACTAACATCGAAACTTTCAAAGAACTTTAGGAATATCTCAGTCTAGGGGCGCCTGGGCGGTTCAGCTGGTTAAGCGCTGCCTCCTACTCAGGTCATGATCTCAGGGTCCTAGGATCAAGCTCAGCATCGGGCTCCCTGCTCAGTGTGGAACCTGCCTCTGCCCCCCTGCTTGTGCTCCATCGCTCGCTCACTCTCTCTCTCAAATAAATAAATAAAATCTTAAAAAAAAAAAAGAAATATTTCAGTCTATGGAATTACTTACTCGTCATCTGGAGTGAGCTGGACAGGTTCATTAGTAAACTGAGAATCAAAGTTGTCCAAACCAAATTCCCCAGAAATATTTGGTTTAAAGGGAGGTACCACCTGCTTTTGCTCCATCTAGAAAAGACGTATTAGATGACAGCTCAAGCCTACGTTCTTAGAAAAAAATTCCACCTCTACATTTCTCCTCTGCCCTCAGATGCCTCCTCGTCCCATCCCAGTGGGTTCTTAGCAATGGTTCTACAGTATTCAGGGATGGAAATCATTTACAGAACTGAACACAGACGCAGGCCTTACTGATGTTATAACCTGCTCCATTAAATTAATATCCTAAGCTTTTATCTTAAAGGCTTTTTAAAAAGCACTTTAGAGAGTGCTTTTAAGTTACTGAAGCCATGATATATTTTTCAACATTCTTTTAAGATAATTAAATTTGGCCCAAGATAATAATGAAACCTAATATAGAAAACAATGAAATTTTACAGACCATATCCCAATCGACATTTCGAAAGAATGGGTGTCCCTGAATATCAGCAAATCCTGTTTGAGGATGACAACCCAGCCGTTCCTTTGGGTCCTGTGGTGGGAAGAAAGGTTTCAAGAAATGGGTGGATGTCAACCTTTAAGGATAAATCATCTTTGTGACCTGGGTTTTGTGTCTATTATGTCTGAAATCAGAATGGTCTGCCTTTCATTTCTACACAGTACAACACTAGACTCAGATGAGTATCTGAAGCTTGTGACAAGTAAGATTTCCTCATGGCTCTCTCTCCAGCTATCATGTGATTATAGCTGATACAGGTCACTACTCCTTACTAAAGAAAAATGGGAGGAAAAAGCAGCAGAATCGTTTGAGCAGTACCCTGATGTTTCTCTGGCCTAGGTTAGAGTGCTGGTCAAACTACACAAACCCCAAACTTCACAAGTTTGTTCTTAGCTCATTTTAAAATCCCTATGCTCAATTACAGCAACAAACCATAATCTGTGTATAATACTACTACCACCATTATGTGAACCACTAGACAGAAAGGGGCTGCATCTTATAAAAGTCATGGCTTATTCATTATTGTGAATGAGAACATGTTACCATTTTCTTTTCCAACGAAAGGCATTTTATTTTGAATATTAAAACCTCTCATCTTCAATTTTCAGTGTGTTAATACTTAGGTTTCCACTTTAAATCTTTCCTCATATAAAGTACTCAAAAGCTTCAATTTCTTATTTTATTAAAATTCATCTTATTTATATATTTCCCTTAGAAGGTAAATGCACATCAACCTACTTTCTAACCTACAACTTATTTAAAATAAGATTTATGATTGCCAAGATCACTGTGATATGCTAAGAAGCAGATCTGGTGTCTGTCCCAGGTTCTCAACAAAGAGCTTCTGAAACCCTTACAATTTCAAGAGTCGTAGAAGGGTCTTTCATTATTCATAACAAGTCCCTTTCAATTATACCTTAGTTTATACTAATGAGGGGACTCTTGGTGGGCCTGTAATAGCTTCAGGATGGGATCTGGTTGCCAGAGGAACCAACCATGTGTTTTAGAGTTTAACTTTCTGCCTCATTTTCAGAGGGGCTGGAAATTGAGTTCAATCACTGATGGCCAGGGATTTAATCAACCATGCCAATGTAATGGAACCTCCATAAAAGCCTCTGAACCCTGGGGTTCGGAGCACTTCTGGGTTAGTGAACACATCCACGTGATGTGAGGGTGGTGCACCCCAACTCCATAGGAACAGAAGCTCCTATGCTCAGGAACCTTCTGGATCTCACCCTGTGTACCTTTTCATCTGGTTGTCCATTTGTATCCTTTAAAACAAACCAGCGATAGTAGATAAACCATTTTCCTGAATTCTGCGAGCCATTCCAGCAAATTATTGAACCTGAAATGGGAGGGCTGTGGGAACCCCCAACTTTGTAGCCAAGTCAGACGAAGTGTGGATATTCAGTACCTGTGACTGGCATCTGAAGTGATCACAGTCTTGTGGGACAGAGAGCCCCTAAACCCCTGGAATCTGATGCTAACTCTGGATAGTTAGTGTCGGAAATAAATTGAATTGTAGGACACGCAGTATGTCTGGAGAGTCGGAGAATTGGTTGTTGGTGTGGAAAAAACCTCCATGTTTGGTGTTAGAAGTGTTAGGAGTAAGAACTGTTCAGAATCAATCTTGGATCTTAAAACTCTTCTACCAACCACAACAAATAATTGAATGATTTGTTAAGACCAAGGACAGCATTTCATTTCTTCCGAATTTTATCTAGGGCTTTTGACATGATAATCTGTAGGGAACACTACTGCCAAGTGCTCAATAAGTAATGAGTTTCTATGAATAATGATCCAAAGAAAACTGAATATCAGTATGGTTGAGGCTATCCCCAAAGAAGTCATTTTTCCCTAATTGTGTACATGGTATGTATCATTTACATTAAAAACATCACATGTAATATATAGCTGGAGGTGAATTACATTCCCAAAATGGAAAGGACAGCTCATCTCAGGATCTAAGGCTGTCAAATTACTCTTTGGTTAAGAGACAAATTCCAGATCTAACTAAAAAAATTATATACTCTGATGTTTTGGAACTCTATACTGCCTGAACCTCTATTTACAGTTTCATTTATAAACAGATAAACTGCTAAAGATTTTTATACGCAACTTATACCTTGTTGAGAAAACTCTTCAGAACACTTGCAGCTTTAACAGACAGAGAACGTGGTATGCGTATTTGTTTTTCCAAAATAACTAGAAAGATAAAATTATGGCATTATTTAGCTTTTACATGGTTTCAATCTTTGCATTTTTATTATACAAAGGCATTCTAGCAGAAAAATAGACATTATGTATATTACTTTAGCTTATGCTTGTTTTTGTTCAGTTTGATTCTTTGTATTTCCAATCATGGGCCCCTTTTTTTCCATCTTTTGATTCTCTTACACTCTTGGTACCTACTTTTTTTCCATATTGTTCTTGGACTTATGCACTCACCCTTGGGGTCCATGTAAAGAGACTGTCCTCTCTAGACACAGGATTCCTTCCTCCAACCTCTGTGATACACAATCTGAAGGAACCTCTTTGTTATATTTTTGAGTTTGAGAAGGTAGTTGGCAAATGGACTGAAGGTACGGAGGTAGGAAGATATATTTTTTAAAAAACTGAAGACTCACATATTAAGAAGTATACTGTCCAGATTATTTTCCCCTTTCTTACTCAAATTAAAAATGTGAGGCATCCTCATTCATGCTCTAGAATAGGTAATTCACAGAGAATCTCTGTAAAATATTGTAAATTACCTTGGAAGAGATAATCCTCTGTGTTTTGATCCGGGTTATCAGAGCTTCCAACAATATCAAATGGAGATCTCCCTGCCATCATCTCAAACATTAGTACTCCAAGGGCCCACCAGTCAACACTGAAACCTTCAGTAAAAAAAAAAAAAAATTTTAAGCAACAAATAATCTGTTCGGCACTCTTGAAAGTCAGTAACTTGAAAGTCATTATATTATATAATTAAAAAATAAACATTATAAAAAAAACTAAACTCTAAACGTATTAGAACTATTGTGGTAGGCACTGAAGATTACAGGAACAATTTACTTAACAATGGGGAGGTACATCGGGCTCCCGGTGCATGGAGCCTGTTTCTCCCTCTGCCTGTGTCTCTGCCTCTCTCTCTCTCTCTCACTCTGTGTGACTATCGTAAATAAATAAAAATTAAAAAAAAAAAACACAATGGGGAGGTACCCAAAAGATAACTTTAAAAATAAAATATTGGAGGGGTGCCTGGGTGGTTTAGTCAGTTAAGAACTCAGCTCTTAGCTTCAGCTCAGGTCGTGATCTCAGGGGTCATGAGTTTGAGCCCTGCATCGGTTCACGATCAGTGCAGTCTGCTTGGGATTCTTTCCCTCTTCTTCTCCCTCCCCTTCTGTACTTCCCTCTATCTGCACAGGCTCTGGCTCTCGCTTTCTCTCTCCCTAAGATAAATAAAATCTTTAAAAATAAATGAAATACTGGAGGGTATTATGCTGAGTGAAGTAAGTCAATCGGAGAAGGAGAAACATTATATGTTCTCATTCATTTGGGGAATATAAATAATAGTGAAAGGGAATATAAGGGAAGGGAGAAGAAATGTGTGGGAAATATCAGAAAGGGAGACAGAACATAAAGACTCCTAACTCTGGGAAATGAACTAGGGGTGGTGGAAGGGGAGGGTGGGGGGTGGGGGTGAATGGGTGACGGGCACTGAGGGGGGCACTTGATGGGATGAGCACTGGGTGTTATTCTGTATGTTGGTAAATTGAGCACCAATAAAAAATAAATTTATTTTTAAAAATAAATAAATAAATAAAAATAAATGAAATAATGGAAATTAAACGTTTCTTTTCCCAAATATGCCTGCAATTTCAGACTCCTGACCTATATCTAATATGTTGTTTTTGAGGATATAATTAAATTGTATTTGAGGACAACTTTCCTCGGTCTGAAATCTGATCTTCTGCTAGCCGATTAAAGATCTTTGAAGAACCTTGGAATCAGATTATGAACAGCTGTTGGAAGTACCCATCCTCCTATACAACTGCTGAAATCAGAGGGCCAGACCCAAAAAGTCAAATGTATTCTTAAGATAAATATATCCTCTGGTTCCTGACAAGCAGTCAATCTTTCCCTCATTTTTCAGATTCCTGAAGGAAACATCCCAGGAAATGTGGACAATCAGTCAAGGACTCTGGAGTTACATGGCTAAAATGTAAATCCCTACTCTGCCACTTTCTAGCTGTATGACCTCAGGCAAGTTATTTAAACTTCCTGTAAAATGGGAATTAACAGTGCTTACTTCCTAGGATTATTGAGAGGCCTAATTAATATATGTAAACTGCTTATAATAGCGCCTCGTACTTTTAGTGTTGCCATTAATAAAAAATATTATCCATATCTGCACTCCTAAATACTGCTAAGGCCCCTATTGTCTCCGATTTCATAGTTTACATAAGCTTTCATGCCGATTTTAAGGGGATAAAGTTTATTAAGATTAACATTTAAATACTATAGTGTACTATAATGCAATCAATACCACATTTTTAACCACCCATCTAGCGTGCACATAGCTAAAAATATTTATTTATTACCATAATCTTCTCCTCTTAAAATTTCAGGAGCAATGTAATTGGGAGTACCACAGAAAGTGCTGGTTGTATCTCCTGGCCGTAACCCTTCCTTTTATAAAAAAGAAAAGAAAAGAAGATGTAGTAAGATGGAAAATTATCTTCTAAATTCATCTCTTTTATTTCACCTATTAATATAATCTCAGCATTTATAGGTAATATATTCAGCTTAAATAAAATACCACTAGCACGGTTGTCCACATTAAAATCACAAGTAACCACTAAATAGCTTATAGAAAATCTGTCCTTATTAGATGTTGGTAGAGTTCAATTAAGACAAAAATTACTCTTGATATAATTTATATTCAAGTAAAAATTTAATACAAAAATTTAAATTGTATGAGTAAAAGGAATCATCATATTTTATGAAGAAAAGCACTGTGTATCCCATCTCCTAACACAAGCACTCCAGCATTATGTTTCCTTCTGGTTGTTTTTCCTAAAACACAAATTTTTTGATTTTGTATTTCAATAGATATCGGGTGGAAAAAATTAAGACAAACATCCTGATGTGTATAAACAGAGAAACTACACAATGACAATGGAACAATCCCCAAAAAGTTATAACAAACTTGTATGTGCCTCACAACACAGTCTCAAAATACAAAGAGTAAATATAGACAAATTAGAAAATTGGAATGAACATTTTTATGCCCCCAAAGTTCATATGCTGAAGACCTAATATGATAGTATTGGGAGATGGGGGCCTTTGGGAGGTAATCCTTTTTATTTTATTTTATTTTTATTTTTTTTAAAGATTTTATTTATTTATTCATGATAGACACACAGAGAGAGAGAGGCAGAGACACAGGCAGAGGGAGAAGCAGGCTCCATGCAGGGAGCTCGATGTGGGACTCGATCCCAGGTCTCCAGGATCACGCCCTGGGCCAAAGGCGGCGCTAAACCGCTGAGCTACTGGGGCTGCCCCTTTGGGAGGTAATCCTGATGGAATCAGTGTCTTTATAAGAAGAAGAGAGTTCCCTCTTTCTCCTTCTGCCATGTGAGGATACAACAAAAAGACACATCTGCAAACCATGAAGAGTGCCTTCACCAGACACTGGTTCTTCTAGTACCTTGATCTTGGACTTCCCAGCCTCCAGAACCATGAGAAATAAATGTTTGTTATTTAAACCACCTAGTCTACACTGTATTAATATAGCACCCTGAACTGGTAATACAATCCCCAATCATGACAGGTGATTTTAACACATCTATATCAGAAAATGATATACAGATCAAAAAAATTAGTAAGTGGAAAAAGCTAGAGCTAAATATATATATAATATATATACTTACAGAATATGTATAATCTATGTGCATGTGAGAAGGGAAGAAAAGAAGAGTGTGAAGGAGAGAGACTCCTTGCGTGAAAACAAGAGACTACATATTCTTTTTTAAGTACATGTAGGATACTGATCAAATACTAAGTCACAAAGGAACTCTGAATATATTTTCAAAGAACCTGTATCATTCAAACCATTTTCTGGCCACAAGGCAATCAAATAAGAAATTAACATTTAAAAATAAGCTAAGTAATATTAAATATACAATCAAGCAACCAAGAGAAAGACAATTCAGTTTTGTGAGTTTCACTGTTTAAGTAATGCATGCCCATTATGTGATGCTATAAAATAGAGCAACACATATATAATTGAACAATGCTATATTTTAGAACTTTATTTAATGTTATATTATAAACATTGTACGTTGTTATGAACTTTTGGTAAACATCTTCTTAATGACTTCATAATCCTATGTTCTGTGGTCATACCATAATTTCCCTAATCATTCTCCCTAACAATGGCCATTTAGATTATTTATAATATTTATCACAAACTACAAAAAAAAATTTTGGTCATATAGCCTTCCTCACAGACCAAAATATTTACTCAAAACATCCCAGAGGCAGAAGTATTAGATAAGAGTGTGGCTGTACATCTTGAAGAATCCGGATACAACCCACTGCTTTCCAAAAGATCGTAACACTGCATACATTCATCAATGATACAAAAGAATACTCATTTCTTTAAACCTGATAATCAGACTATTATAATTTTAAAAACTAGTATTTGGCATGCAAAAATGAAGTGTCTTATTATTAAAATGTGTACACTTTGTAACAAGGTTAGTATTCTTCATGGGTTTTTTGGTTTTTTTTTTGCTGTTGTTATTCATCTTTTCTTTTGACAAATTATAGACTTTTATGTTATTGTCATTTTTCTTTTGAAATAAGAACAAAATCCACTGGGAAAAAAGTGACAGAGAGGGGTGCCTGGGTGATTCAGTCGGTAAAGTGTCTGCCTTCAGCTCATGTCATGATCCCAGGGTCCCGGGGTCAGGCTGTGTTGGGCTACCTACTCAGCAGGAAGTCTGCTTCTTCTTCTCTGTCTGCCCCCTCCCCCTCTCTCCTCTGGTGCTTGCTCGCTCTCTCAATCAACAAAATCTTTAAAAAAAAAATTACGGATAAAAAGGTATTACGAATTTCAGTGATGGGTACGTAGGGGTTTGCCTATTGAATCTCTGTTTATAAATAAAGATTTGCATATTAGAAAACTGTAAGGAAACAGATATTTAATATAAAAAAAGATGAGGGCAGCCCGGGTGGATCAGCGGTTTAGCGCTGCCTTCAGCCCAGGGCCTGATCCTGGAGACCCAGGATCGAGTCCCACGTCAGGCTCCCTACATGGGGCCTGTTGCTCCCTCTGCCTGTGTCTCTGCCTCTCTCTCTGTCTCTCTGTGTCTCTCATGAATAAATAAATAAAATCTTTAAAAAAAAATAAAAATAACAAATAAAAAAAGATGAATGTCTGAGTTATGTACCTAAAAGTTATGGACCTAAAAGCAAAAATACTTTAGGTAAAGATTTTCTTTTCTAATGTTGCTGAACAGATAATAAGGTTAAATCTTCAATACTTAGAGTGTCTTACTTAATGTTAGCATTTAAATAATCTCCAAGCTCTGGAGGCACTTCCCTCAGGTGAATGGGGGAGTGTAACTCACACATTTACATGCTTGTTGCCATATAATTGTATGAGGATAATTCTATCTCACTTTTTTTAAAAAGATGTTCTTTATTTATTTGAGAGAGAGAAAAAGGGCACACAAGCATGGGGGTGGGATGGGAGAGGAAGAAGCCAACTCCCAGCTGAGCAGAGAGGCCAACGTAGGGCTCAATCCCAGGACTCTGGGATGATGACCTGTGCTGAAGACAGATGCTTAACCAGCTGAACCACCCAGGTGCCCCTGTCCCAGCTATTTGTAACAAGGAGAGCAGCTCCCTACACATTTCGTGGAAAAACACTGGACCCTTAAATGAAACATTGTTACAAAAAGAATAAAAGTACTAAGAAATAAAAGACATGTTCTGAGAGTTAACAGAAATTCTCATTTTGTTCTACTGTACTTTATGTCAAACGTTTAAACTTTACATATAAAAAAATGATAGATTTCCTGGGAAAATCTTGAATGAATTATCAAGAATTACAATTAAATGGCAAAAACTGGTAGGTGACATCCAAGTAGTTACGCTGAAGTCATGGGATTGCAAACAATTTTCATTTCCAAATTTTCTTCAATAGTATCACAACATTCAAGATAAAAAGTTACAGACATAAAAAGAAATAAACTCTTATTATAGTACATATAACACTCACAGAATATATGTAATTTTATAAATGGTTAGAAAATACATACATTTGTCTTTGTTCTAAAATTCCAAAAAGTATCCCAAACAAAGCAGTAATCACTTCACCTTTAATAATATCGTTATTTTACCAAAACAATTTTATGAGCTGCTGAGAGCTTCTGATTAACTAGAAATTTCCCTCACCTTACACATGCCGTAGTCAGTGAGCTTAATGTGTCCTTCTGAGTCCAACAATACATTGTCCAATTTCAAATCTCTATAAATTATCCCTCGTTCATGAAGATAATTTAATGCTAGGCTGATTTCTGCAGAGTAAAATCTAAAAATGAAAAATAATTCATTCGATTCAAATCTTTAAATTGTGATAAATTTCTAGAAGTTCAACCCCCATCTGCAAATGATAACACCAAAATCATGTCAAAAGATTTTTTATCTCTCAGTGTTTTCAGAAACAACACCAAAACACAAATTGAAGTACCACTTTAAAGTATCTGAGCCCAAAACACAATTATAAAAGTTCTAGTTTACATTAAACTCCTACTTTTCATAAAATTATTTATTTGCAAGTCTCTATAGAAGTTCTTAATCTCGGGATCCCTGGGTGGCGCAGCGGTTTGGCGCCTGTCTTTGGCCCAGGGCGCGATCCTGGAGACCCGGGATCGAATCCCACGTCGGGCTCCCAGTGCATGGAGCCTGCTTCTCCCTCTGCCTGTGTCTCTGTCTCTCTGTGTGACTATCATAAATAAATAAAGCCACTCTGATCAACTAAAGAATCTTAAGCAGCCACTGAGGAAGAGACGTGCAGAAAACCGAGAATTCCCAGGACATGATGGGTGGAGGACTTCAAATTCCTTGCTTATAAAAACTAGATTTAAAAAAAAAAAAAAAAAAAAAAAGAAGTTCTTAATCTAAGTCCTTGGATAGACTTCAGGTAGTCCATACTGCTACAACCAGAGGCACAGTTGTGCATACATGTGTACATGTATATCTTCTATAAGGGTTTCCATAGCTTTCAGCACTTCTCTAAGAGACAAATGATCTCCCCAAATACTGAGAATCACTAGAATAGAGAAAATACTAAAAGTTCTACTCAAACTATAAAATCCATACCAAAATTTTAGGGAGGGAATTAAAATTATTGTACAATCATACTATGATATTAAAAAGCTTTTTAGAACTGCCACTAACTCATTGGTGATCACCAGAACTTTTGACCTGAATGATGAAAATGAAACACCCAAGTTGGTTCATTGCTACTTTGATGAATGTCATCAAGATTATGTATGGAGATGCATATAGCACATACCTTCTCAGCTACTTAATTCTATGAATAAAGAACTTGGGTCTTTATTTTGTACTTTGGTTCCCAGAAAGTAAAGATGAAATAAAACCAGAACTGACACTTGAATACCATAAAAACTACTTTCCACCAGGTCCAACTGAACAAACGAGAACAAATACAGGCTATGGTCACAATTAGAAATATCATTTGTGGTTCTGCCATGAAGGGTGATCATTTACTAAAGACTAAATACAAGGGGATCCCTGGGTGGCACAGCGGTTTGGCGCCTGCCTTTGGCCCAGGGCGCGATCCTGGAGACCCGGGATCAAATCCCACATCAGGCTCCCCGTGCATGGAGCCTGCTTCTCCCTCTGCCTGTGTCTCTGCCTCTCTCTCTCTCTCTCTCTGTGACTATCATAAATAAATTAAAAAAAAAAAAAAAAAGACTAAATACAGGAAATGAACATACAGGAAACTAAAAAAACAAAAAACAAGAAACAAAATCACATTGTGGCCTGAGATTGGATTAGTACTATTTCTACCTTCTGATAAAATTGAAGGATACTATCTCTTTTGATAAGAAATAATCAATGTACCAGCAAGATCTCCATTAAATAAGCATAAAAATTTTAACCTTTATTACATGCATATACAAATTCATATGCTTCATTTTGCCATTACTTTTGTGGAACACAAAAGGGTAAGAATTATTGCTAATTATGAGTATGAATTGAACTTATCCAAGATGATCCTTCCCCACCTAATTCCTCCAAATATAAGCAATTTACAATCTTACATAATAACATCAAATTAAAGACATAAAATTAATAAATAATATTTAATGATCTTTTTCTCTTATATATCAACAGGTATGAGATCAGACTTAAAAAAAAAAAAAAAGCCAAAGGTAGAACAATTCAAAAAGTATCATCACAAGAATAGTCAGAATTACATAATAGTTTAAGAAGAATTGCTTTATTACTCTCAAGCTTTTACAAATAGTATTGAAAAACTGTTAGAGATCACTGTAAGCCTTAGATAAATGTTTGTAAAGTCATCAATTATTTCAATTGTGGATGCTGAATAGACAAAATATTTGTAAATAATTGGGTTCTCCCTTTAACACTGTTTATACTTTTCAACTGCCTATATTAATATATATGTTACATATGTTATACATTATAATGTAAACTAGCTTTTGGCTTAGCTCCTACATGACTTAAAAAAAATAGCATCGAAATAAGTGATTTATCTACTCTTTTCAACCACTGACACATAAAAAGTCCCACAGCATTCTCAAATTTCCCTCGGCCTCCTCTCTGCACCCCCACACCAGCCTCACCTCCAGCAAAAATCCAACACAAACAGTACACATTTACCTGGCATGTTCTTCAGGAAGTTTTCTTTGTCGCTGCATATGAAACATTAGATCTCCTCCATTTACATACTCTATGACAAAGAACAATCTAAAACACAGGAGAGATAAGAAACAAAACAAATGAACATGGGGGGTGGCAAACCAAGAAACACTCTTAACAAACTGATGGTTACTAGAAGGGAAGTGGGTGGGGGGATGTGAAATAGGTGATGGGGATTAAGGAGAGCACTTGTGAGGAGCAGCAGGTGTTGTGTGGAAGGGTTGATACACCATATTGTACACCTGAAACTAATATTACACTTTATGTTAACTAACTGGAATTTGAATAAAAACTTTAAAGGAAAAAAAGTATTTTTTAACTAAAAAACAAACAAAAAAAAAATCAGCAGGACTTAAATCCAGGAACTTGACATGTCAGCAGGCTTAAAAAAATAAACACAAGAGAGAGCACATGAAACCAAGATCCAAAATTAGGCAGTGTAACTTGGCATTTTAAACATGACAGAGTGCTCGCTTCGGCAGCACATATACTGAACACTACAGAGACCAGTTGTAGAAGACATTCTATAGATTTAACCTTAACAAATATTCCAGGAATTTGGTGGAAACAAAGGGTAGCTGAAGGAGAAAGCTGTTAATCACAGAAGATACAAGAAAATAAATCAGTATAATTGTGTAAACTGTTTCTTCTATTTGAAAGTAGTACCACTAGAATTCAGAGCCTCATTCTTACCCCAATTTTAGCATTTACAGGATAAGTCATTTGCAACTGTAACTTAAGGTAAAGAGGTTAGGATTTCCCCCTCTAGTTAAACTCTAGGAAACTAAGTACTAAAACTAGACTCTTGGAGATATGTATGACCTAGTTTTGTTTTGTTTTGTTTTTGCCTAATAAAGCCAGTAATTTCCTACTGATGATCCAATGTTAAAATATCACTGACTGGGGCATAAGTAGTAGGAAATTTTAAGCATAGTACTGTTGTGTCCATCTCCATGTCTTCCACTTCCAGCTTATAGTAGAAAGCAGTTCTCATTGTGTGATATACCAAAATGTGTAAAGCCCAGTAATCATCCCATTATCTTTCAATCTTACCTGCTTTCTGTCTGAAAGCAAGAATGCAGCCCAACAAGAAAAGGATGATTGGATGCCTGCTCGAAAACATGTTTCTCTGTCTGTACCCAATCAATATCCTATTTCAAAATATGAAAGAAATCAATGTCAAACTGAATTATCGAACTGTGGTTAATTTGTTCTTAGTACTTCAATTACCATAAACACAATTAGTAATAGGCTAGATATCAAAAGCATTAATAATCATGAAACAAGAGCTTATGTACAAAGAGAAAAATACCACCAATAAATCTTTCAGTATTATGAAACGGTCTAGAAAACTTTTACGAAGCTCACATACTTTCCCTTAATAATATGGTTTTTTATTTTTTAAAAATCTAGTAATCATCACATTACATGAAATATATCTTATGTAATCTGTTTGAAGCATATATTTAGAAAAGTAGACTGAAATTATAAGACACAAACATTGAGGTTTCCTCTGAAATAGTATACTCAAGCCAATTTAACAGTTCAGAAATAATAAAACCTTATTGGGCTTACCTCATCATCATTGACCAACTCTTTTTTCACAACTTTCATTGCATAAATACGATCTGTTTTTTTTAATCGCACCAACAGAACTTTGGCATAACTTCCTCTGCCTATTACCCGAAGCAAATCAAAATCCTGAAGACCTAAACTGGATGAAGCTTTGCCACTTTCCCTGGTATTCATTGCCTGTCGAGAACAATTATATCAAAGTTATACCTGGAGGAATTTTGCATAATCCATTATATTTCTAACATCTGGTTATACCTAATGTGATTTTAAAATATCTTCTAAGTTCTTCATTATTCTTTTCTTAACTCAACTCATTCCAAACAATAAAATCAAATTACTCAAGAGGTAGGATAGATTCATGAGTTGAGGTCAGAGGGATAATGATAGGAAGTTGAAATCTGAGAAGTGAAAGGGAACCCTCTTACACTGTTGGTGGGAATGTGAACTGGTGCAGCCACTCTGGAAAACTGTGTGGAGGTTCCTCAAAGAGTTAAAAATGGACCTGCCCTACGACCCAGCAATTGCACTGTTGGGGATTTACCCCAAAGACTCAGATGCAATGAAACGCCGGGACACCTGCACCCCGATATTTCTAGCAGCAATGTCCACAATAGCCAAACTGTGGAAGGAGCCTCGGTATCCATAGAAAGATGAATGGATAAAGAAGATGTGGTCTATGTATACAATGGAATATTACTCAGCCATTAGAAACGACAAATACCCACCATTTGCTTCGACCTGGATGGAACTGGAGGGTATTATGCTGAGTGCAGTAAGTCAATTGGAGAAGGACAAACAGTGTATGTTCTCATTCATTTGGGGAATATAAATAATAGTGAAAGGGAATATAAGGGAAGGGAGAAGAAATGTGTGGGAAATATCAGAAAGGGAGACAGAACATAAAGACTCCTAACTCTGGGAAACGAACTAGGGGTGGGGGAGGAGGGCAGGGGGTGGGGGGGAATGGGTGACGGACACTGAGGGGGACACTTGACGGGATGAGCACTGCGTGTTTTTCTGTATGTTGGTAAATTGAACACCAATAAAAATTAATTTATTAAAAAAAAAAGAAATCTGAGAAGTGTTAAAGGGTATCGTAAGATCTGATAAATTTGGGGTATGGAGGCAATGAAGATACATGAATTTAAAAAATGACACTAAGTTTGATGACTGGGAGACTGAAGGTACTACTGACAAAATACCAAAGTATGCACACCAGATAAGATTGACAGATCTGGTGAGATAATAGACTTGGTTTTTCATACTAAAGACATAAGCTACAATGGGATATCAGGAATAAAGAGTCTACTGGAAGTTTGATACATGAAATCTGAACCAATGGGAGGACACGCTCAGAAACATTTTTAGAAGCTATAGACAGAAAATAAGCATGAGGCGGCTTAACTAATAGAAAACATTCTTTTCTACACAACGTCAAGGCTCCTTTGGAATGACAAAATCACCCTTATAATTCACTTACAACTAGAAATTTAGGCTTCTGGTAATTTATAGAGAAGACTGAAGATAGTTTTGTTTTGTTTTAAAATTATATTTATTCATGAGAGGTACCCAGGTACCCCGAAGATAATCTTTTTAACATATCTGCAAAATCCTCTGCATACAATCAACAGATGTACTCATAAGAATTAAATATGAATTTTTTCAAGTGAAGACTATCAAGACACCAAAGAATAGATTTTGAGAAAAACTGTAAGCACAAATCAGGAAAAAAAGTATTAAGGAAACTGAAGGAGAATGATGTTTCAAGAAAAGGGTCACTTACAAAAATCTAGAAATAATAATCTGATGTGGTAACAAGGATACATAAAGAGGAGTAAAAGAAATCAGATTAGAGCAGATTAAGAAAGCATAGAATGGTAAAAAGATAAGGCAATATACAGACTTCAAATGTGGTTAACTGGAAACTATAAAAGAGAATTACATGGAACAAAAGCACAATACCTTCACAAAGTCAGTAACAAGGCAGCAGTGAGAAATCAGTGGAATGTCACCCTCAAAGGATCTAAAAAATAACCCTGCTGATCTATAAAAATAGCCTTCAAAATGAAAGTGTAATAAAAACATTTTTCAGACAAACACAAACTAAAGAAATCTAACAGTAGTAGCCTCTCACTAAAAGAAATAGAGTTCCTCAAGAAGAAAGATAATTTTAGGGACGCTTGGGTGGCTCAGTGGTTGAGCACCTGCCTTCAGCTCAGGGCATGATCCCAAGATCCTGAGATCGAGTCCTGCATCAGGTTCTTTGTGGGGAGCCTGCTTTTCCCTCTGTGTCTCTGTCTCTCATGACTAAATAAATAAAATCTTTATTTAAAAAAAGATAATTTGGGGGATCCCTGGGTGGCGCAGTGGTTTGGCACCTGCCTTTGGCCCAGGGCGCGATCCTGGAGACCCGGGATCGAACCCCACGTCGGGCTCCCGGTGCATGGAGCCTGCTTCTCCCTCTGCCTGTGTCTCTGCCTCTCTCTCTCTCTCTCTCTCTCTCTCTCTCTCTCTGTGTGACTATCATAAATAAATAAAAATTAAAAAAAATAAAAATTAAAATAAAAAAAAAGATAATTTATATGAAGGACAGACATACAAGAAGGAATGCAGAACAAAAATATAGTGTGGCTAAACCTAAATAATGACTGTTTAAAAACACTAGTACGGGGCACCTGAGTGGCTCAGTCAGTTAGACATCTGCCTTCAGCTCAGGTCATGATCCCGGGAGTATGGGATTGGGCTCTGAGTTGTATCCCTGTTCAGCCAAGAGTCAGCTTCTCCTTTTTTCTCTGCTCCCTTACCCACTCATCCTCTCTCTCTAATAAATAAATTTTTTTTAAAAAGCACTACTACATATAAACAAAGCATACATAGAATTTTAAAATATGTAAGAAAAAATCTGAATACGAAAGAAATAACACCAAAGACAAGGAGGGAGAGTGAGTAAATTTAAAGCATTCCTATGGTCCTTGCATATCCAGGGAGGTGGTAAAAGTATCGTTAATAATTTGCATTGAGGGCAGCCCTGGTGGCACAGTGGTTTGGCGTCACCTGAAGCCCAGGGTGGAGACCCAGGATCGAGTCCCGTGTCAGGCTCCCTGCATGGAGCCTGCTTCTCCCTCTGCCTGTGTCTCTGCCTCTCTCTGTGTATCTCTCATGAATAAATGAATAAAATCTTTAAAAAATAATAATAATAATTTCCATTGAATTTAAGTAAGCTAAAGATGTAAGATACAATCTCTAGAACATCCAGTAATTGAGTAGGAAAGAATGTCAAACAAGCTAAAAGAGATGAAAAAGTAATAATAAATAACCCAAAATAAGCCAAAATTAAGTAGCAAAGAGTGGGGACATAGAAAACATAATAAAATGGAGAATTTTAAAAAAGATTTATTTATTTGAGAGAGAGAGAGAGCAGGAGTGGGAGGGGGAAAGGAGAGGGAGAGAGAATCTGAAACTGGCTCCATGCTGAGCTGAAGAGCCTGATGCAGGGCTCCATCTCACAATCGTGAGATCACGACCTGAGCCAAAACCAACAGTTGGACGCTCAACCAACTACACCACTCAAGTGCCCCATAAAATGGAGGATTTAAACACAAATCAGTAATTCATTTAAATATAAATACATTAAATGTAAAATATACACAAATAGTAAAATACATTAAATACTATAGCTAAGGA
Source organism: Vulpes lagopus (assembly GCF_018345385.1). Taxonomy (NCBI): domain Eukaryota; kingdom Metazoa; phylum Chordata; class Mammalia; order Carnivora; family Canidae; genus Vulpes; species Vulpes lagopus. The sequence continues at coordinate 7,296,155 of NC_054840.1, forward strand.
CTGTCAAACTAAATGCGGGGGGGGGGGGGAGCTCAACAATATGATGTTAACAAGGCATACCTAGAGTATATGGGTACAGAAAGATTAAAACAATTAAAAAATATATATATATAGAGAGCATGTAATCACTAACCAAGGCTGCTGTAGCTAAACCAATAAGACAAAGTAGTTGTAGCCTAGTGTGGTAGGCTGACTCTAAGATGTCTCCCAGTACTCCCCACCATCTAGTATTCATGCCTTTGTGTTATCCTTTCCCCTTGAGTATGGGCTAAATGTAGCGACTTGCTTCTAATTAAAGAAATATGGCAAAAATGATAGGATGTCACTTCTGAAATTAGGTTACAAAAGACTGTGAGTTCTATTTTGCTAGCATTCATGCTCTCTGGATCTTACTGCTTAGCTCTGATGAAATAAATCAAGTTACTTTGTTATGAGTTGCCATACAGTGAGGTCCATGTGGTAAAAAATAGAATCCTGCCAACAATTAGGTAAGTATATAAGCAGCTTCTTTCCCAGTCAAGCTTTGAGGGAACAGCGGTCCTTGCCAGCACCTTGACTGTAGCCTGTATGGGATTCTGAGGCAAAGGACACAGATAAGTCATGCTTGGATTCCTGACCCATGGAAACTATGACATTATAAATCTTGTTTAAAGTCACTACATTTTGAGGTTATTTGTGACATAGCAATTACCTAACATAAGGACTTTAAGGCAAAAAGCATTACTATAAACAGAAAGGGGTATTTCATGATGAAAAGGGAATAATCCAATTATAGATATTATGATTCTAAATTTGTATGTACTTAATAACATGGCCTCAAAATATATAAGGCAAAAGCTAACAAAACAAAAAAGGAACAGATATATCCACAATGTAACCTTGTGGTAGGCAAAGAACAAACAGCCAGTGAGGTAACAGAGATGGAATAACATCATTAATAATCTTGACCTAACTGACCTGTACAGAACGCCGCACCCAACAACCATAAAACATACTGTATTTGAAAATACAGATGGAACATACACTAATGCCTATGTGCTTGGCCTTCAGACAAGTTTCAAAAAAAAAATTCAAAGGGCAGAGATCACACACAACGCGTTTTCTAATTTGTAGTGGAATTAAGTTAGAAGTTAAAAATTTTCCCAAATATGTAAAAATAAGTATACTTTAAAATAATGCTCTGATCAAAGAAGAAATCACAATAGAGATTAAGATTTATTTTACAGTGGATGACAAAAAAGCCTAAGGAGATAATCAGAGGAGAAATCAATGCATTAAAAGAGCAAATAAGGGTTCAATAGAGAAGAGCTAATTCTCCAAAAAGATTAATAAATTAATAACCCCCCAGGAAGACTGATGAAGAAAAAGAGAATACATAGTAAATTTTATCAGGAATAGAAAAGGATGTCATTTCAGACTCTCAGAAATGGACAACTTGATGCCAAAAATCTGAAAGTATAGGCTAAACAAATTCCTAAGAAAAACACAAACACAAGACAAAATAGAGAAATCTAAATTGTCCCAGATTTATTCAGGCATAAAATCCAGAATTAAAATCTTCATCACAAATAAAACTCCAAGCCCAGAGTGCCATACTGATGAACTTTTTTAAAAAAGAAAAAAAAAAGTAAGAAATAATGTCAATCTTATAGGAATTCTTCTTAGGAAAACAAAACATTTCAAAATCATTTTATGACACTAAAACTTGGCAATCCAATTTAAAACAAGGAAATTACAGGTCAGTGACTCTCGTTAATATTTAAAAGAAAGTAAAAACCAAACCTAAACTAAATATTGGCAAATCAGATCCACAACTATATAAAAAAATCATATATGATGACACATGGAGTTTATTCCAGAAATGAAAAATAGGCTTAACATTTGAAAATTAATAAAGTTTACATATGACCAACTCCAACTCCACAAATGTCACAAAATGTTTCTGATAAAATTCAATATCTTGTCATGATAAAGACAAAAATCTTAGCAAACTAGAAATAAACTTCCTCTATAAAATGAAAAGCTGTAGCAAATCAATATTAGATTTCCCACTGAGATGTAAGACAAGACAATGATATCTGATCACTATTTTTTTTTTGATCACTACTTTTTTTCAACGTCATTTTGGTCATCTGTAGAGGTCTTTTCTAATTCAATAAGAAAACTATAAATCTTTAAGATTTGAAAATGAAGGAATGACACTTATTCATAGATAAGATGATCATACATACAGAAAATCTAAAAGGATTTGTGGATAAGCTATCAGAATTAATAGGCAAATTTAGCAAAGTGTCAGGATACAAAGTAATTTAGGAAAAACCTTATTCTATATATTAAATAGATGATCATATTTTAAAATAATACCATTTACATCAAATACCTATAGTTCAAGGACTCTGAAAAATACACTGACATAATTTAAAGAAATCCTAAATAAATGAAGGATTATATCATGCTCGTGGTTTGAAGATTTCATATTGTAAAGATGTCTTTTTCTGAAATGTACCAGTAGGTTTGGTTTATTTCTTGATTTTGTGGAAACCAGCAAGCTGATTCTAAAATTTACATGAAATTCAAAAAGCCAGAAAGAGTAGCCAAGATAATCCCCAGAAGAGCAAAGAATTAATTTTACTACAAGGACTTATTATTATAAAACTATAATAATCATGAAGCATGATATCCGATAATAATAAAATAACAAAAGAGAATCCAGAGTGAGATCATGTAATGAGCATATTAATTGATGAAGAGATAGCTTTTCAGAGTAATGAGGGAAGGTACAGCCTTTTCAATATCTTCAACAGGCTTGGGAAAGACAGAGGTTTCTTAAGGCCCAAAAGCACTACCCAAAAAGGAAAAGATAAATGTATTTCACTACATTAAAAATCAGAACATTTATTCATCAAAAAAAACCATGAACAGTGAAAATACATAGAATGGCAGTTATATATTTGCAATATGTAACTGATAAAAGGCTAATAATGTTGAGAAATACAAAGACCTTCCATAAATCAACATAACAAAGCCAGACCCCCTCGTTTAAAAAAAACAGGCACCTAACTAAAGATGATACTCAAATGGCCAATAAATACATGAAAAGTTGAGTAGCAAGGAAATGAGCATTAAAAAATTATAATGAGATACCACTACACATTCAAAAGATTCACTAAAATTAAAAGACAGACTATACAAAGTGCTGACAAAGATTTGTGGAGCCAAACTTACACATTATTGGTGAAAGTATAAACTAATACAAGTACTTTGGAAAACTGTTTGGTAATTACCTACTAAAGTTCAGTTACACATGACTCAGGAATTCCCACTCCTAATTATATACCTAACAGAAATGTTTATAAATGTTCATAACAACATATCATAAAAATCCCAATCAGGGGGGAAAAAATCAACAGACTAGATAAATTGAAACAACAGTGAAAATAAATGAAATACTACTTCATGAGACATGACTGAATCTCACAAACACAATATTGAGCAAAAGAAGCCAGAAACAAAAAAATACATACTAAATGAATCCCCTCATATGAAGTTTGGGGGAAAAAACAAAACTAACCTCTGGTGTTAGACAATGATTACTTACAGGGAGAAGAGGGTGTTAGTGACTGGGAGTTGGCACAAGATGGGCTTCTGAGATATTAGTAGATCCTATTTCCTGATCTGGGTGGTCATTACACGGTATCCACTCTGAAAATTCACCTAGCTATACGCTTGTGATTTGTGTACTTCACTGTATGTTATTCTTCAATTTTAAAATATATTAAAAATCTTGATGATACAAGCAATGAGCCTTTGGTAAACAACCAAACCAATAAATAATAATAATAAAGGCAATGAGAAACTCCAAGAAAGGAACAAAAAGCCATAAAGGAGCGTCGAGAACTGAAAAGAAAGAAGTATTAGCAATTCGTGATGTTAGAAGAATAGAGAATTCATTTCTCATTATTAGGAATTTCTTCTTTTGAATGATTCACTCAACTTATGAACAAAATATGGAAGATGTAGTTACAGATGCAAGAAAGATTATAAATGTTAACAACCTTGGCAATGTAAAAATAAATATGTACGTAAAAGAGGAAAGTTAGAAGGATGGGTAAAGGAAAGTCAAGGTACTGACTTAAATAGAACAAAAAAACTAAGATATGAGATTAAGTTGTAATCAACAGATGTGTTTCAAGATAATACAGGAATGCAGGCAGTGGGTAGACAAAACAACACTAGCCTATACTGATAGTTGTTTTATCTGGGTAATAGAAACAGGGGCTTTGTTATACTACTGCTTACTTTTAATTATTTTTGAAATTTTCCATAATAAAAAGTTGGGGTTTTCCTAAAGGTATCCAAGAGTAAAACATAATGCATCTTTCAAACTTGGAAAGAGAAGCGTAAAGGGGGAGGTATTGTGAATTAGATCTTTATGGCCTGAAATATATAAAGCTGGGAAATTGAAAAACAGAGTTATAAACATTATAGGCACAAACAGAAATTATTAAAAAGAGTCGTCTCTCAGAAGTCAAAGTGGGTGTGGAAGGTGTGAGGCATGATAAATCTTTTATACTATGAGCTTATTTCAAAAATTATCATTTTAATTATATATTTTAATTAAAAGCCTATTGTTGTAAAAGCTAAAAAATCTAAGCAACTGCCATATTTTTAAACTCTCAAGTCTTATTAAAAAGCTGATGAGGAAAAAATAAAAAAGCTGATGACGTAATATACAATAAAGCTAATTATCTTACCTCCTTTTCTTCACCAACTTGGTCCAAACTCTCATGACTTGAAGGATTATATGGAATTACTGAAAATCCAATCCCAAACATGAAAAAAAAAAAAGAGAGAGAGAGAGATAGAGAAACATAATACCCGTTAACGGAGTTTGACTTAAAATGTTCTCCTGATTTGATTAAGTTATCATTTTGGAATAAGTTTTATTTAAAATTGAGTATCTGTCCTACTATTAATAAACTGCATGTACTTATGAGTTAAAACCTCATCTTTAATGAGAATGAGGAGCAAGAACCAATTAGCAGCCTAGTACTGATTTTAACAGATATTTTTGGTATTTTAAAAATATTTCACCTCTTCACCAATTAATCAATTCCTTCTATAAGAGTAACTCTATAAATCTTATTCAATTATTTTAATATGACTAAGGCATAGAGAGAGGGAACTTTTGGGTTTTACTCACTTCCTTCATACTCAAAACGTTCCTAACTACCATACCACATAGGTCAAGTATAGAATTGAAAAGATTGAACTCTAGGTTTCTATTCCTTAAAGCTACTTGGGGCACACACAAAAAAGCCCATGTTTCATATAACCGGCTTCTTGCATGAACAAGAGACTACATTCTGTCCTTCTAGGAAAATTCCCTCACTTTCCCTTTCTTGATTCATCCAAGATCACAATGCTCCACTCAGTTAATCACTTTCCAAATTGAGCAGATACATATTTAAGGTTTTGTATTTATTTGATGTTTGAACTCACATGATCTTTTTTAAATTTTCTATATTGCATCTCTGTGTCTCTTACATAATTTCTATTTCTGATAATAAAACTTTTAATCAAAACAGGATCACCCAAACAGCTAACATGGCCCACAAAATCTGTATGTGTTTTCATTATTGAAAAAATGAGGTTTGCTGAATTTTAAAAAAAGTCTCAGAAGAAATTTATCTGAATTAGAGGAAAGAATCATTTGTTATAGTTTACGTAGCTGTCTTCTTAAAATGCCAAAGGTATATATTAAGTATTGTAACTGATAGTACCACTGCAAAATAGTGTTAACTAACTTTTATTTGGGAAGAACATAAATGGTTTTAAACTTAAGTTAAAGAGTCACCTAAAGAAGTATTTAAAGATACTTGTTGATGAACAATGGTCCTGCCAGTGTCATTCTTACCTGTCTGTACATGATCTGAAGGCATGGGTGACTGGTCCATAGGCATCATTGGTTCCTATAAACATTTCCAAAGACAGAGTAACTCAGTGGGTTCTTTTCAAATCCCAATACCACTATAAATGCAGAAACAACTTTGTTTCGATGAAACATAGCATATTAAAATTTAAACTTGAAAGAAACTTAGTAAGTGAAAACTGTATTACTTTATTTTAATTATATAAAACCATGCAATATTCCTGTGAATGAGCTAAACGTTAGTCATGTTTTACGGATAACAAAATCACTAACAAAAGATTTCTTTTCTAACAAAAGAAACAGAAAACTAATTTCAGACTACCCATTAGAAATCAAGTGAAAAAAAAAAAAGAAATCAAATGAAACTTCTATATACTTTGATTCATTTCTCTTCTACACTATGTATTCTTCCTTTCAACTCCATACACTCACTTCAATCTTTGGCAAAAGGAGTCTCTAGTACATAAGTTCCTTAGCTGAGTTTAGAAATGAACTTCAAAAATGGTCTAGAAACCTAAAATTTTGTGGTTTCCCACCTTTCTAAAGATTCTCAAAGGTGCCAGTGACTCAAACAAGGAGAAGAAATACCTTCTAGAAACTGACTTACCCAACTAACTGCCAATAACCTCAGGAAAAATGTTAATTCAAACCAAAATGTTACTAATTCATTAATCTTGGACCCAGGTTTAATGAATACCAGCAAGAAACGGTAAAGTTGAGAAAGAGCAGTAGTTAACACAGTTATAATTTCTTTGTTTAAAAGACTTTATATTTAAGTAATCTCAACATCCAGTGTGGGACTCAAACTCAAAACTCCGAGATCAAGAATCACACAAACTCTACCAACTGCACCAGCCAGGTGTCCCTACACAGTTATAATTTTAAGGGTGCCTTACAGATAGGTCCCTGGATTTTACAATACATTTAGTGATTATTAACATACTCACTGTACACGGTCTGAAGTCATTCTATCACCTAAGAATATTCAAGAATATCAACAGTAACCTAAATAAATTATGTTCAGAATTTTTGGCCTTGATCATTTCCTTAAGATGGGATTTTCACCTCCCTAACAACAAACCCATTCCTGAGCTTATATGAACTAGTTAAATAATTCTAATACCAACAAGTCACCAATAATAACCTATATTCACAATGTGCAAAGAAGATACTATGAATAGACATGGTATACTCATTCTAGAAGACAATTTAGAAAGATGCATTTAGCTTTTTTAATTACATATTTTATTTATTTATTTATTTATTTATTTATTTATTTATTTTAGAGGGAATGGGGCAGAGGGAAAGGGAGAGAAAGAGTCCTACGCAGGCTCCACACCCAGAGCAGAGCCCAGCACAGGGCTCGATCTCACGACCCTGAGATCATGACCTGAGGACCCTGAGATGAAATCAAGAGTCGGATGCTTAATCAACTGAGCCCACCCAAGGGTCTTTGCATCCATATCTTTTTAAAAATGCATATCCTTTAAGCCAGTAATTCTACTTCTAGTTTCTTAAGGAAATAATATTTACTTATCAGAAAGTTCATGATTTTCTTTATAGGAAAATGTAGAAAACAACTCAAATGTATAATCATGGGGAACAGTTAAGTAAATCATGACCTAGGTATGTAACAAAATACCATGCTAACATTGATGAGGATATAGACAGATATAGAAAGGTGACTAAAATAGATAGTTAAGTGAAAAAGTGAAAAAATAGGTTAGAAAACAGTATATATACATCTATGATCTCATTTTTGTTAAAAAGTATGTAAAAGAATAAGATCCAGTCAAACACTATGTGCATTCTGATGGATAAACGCTCCACCTTCTATGAAGCAGTCTCAAAAACAACCTACAAGAAACCAAAAACCAGAATCTAAATTAAACTTCTACATCCAGCTATAATATAACACAGAAGATAATGAGGACGGGAACATTTTAAACAAAACCATGAAAGCAAAGAGAAGAGTATTGCAACGCCTTAAATGACAACATAATTTCTTCTACATTGAAATTTTAAAGGGGAAAAAAGCCAGTGAGTGACAGAGATAGAAGAATCAGTAAATTAAAAAATATCTAGGCCACATATCAGTCAATGCAAATATGGACTTCATTTGGATCCTGATTCACAATGAACACTAAAAACAAAATTGTCTCATTTATGAGGCAACTGAAATTTGAACACTGCCTAGATGAATATTTGATATAAAGAATTGCTTTTTAGTTTTTGACGAGTCCTTATCTTTTAGATTTGTTTCAAAATACAGGATGAGAGCCGGTTACATGGGTGGGGGTGTAGCTGAAATAAGACTGGTCATGAGTTGTTACCTACTGAAGCTGGGTGATTGGCTTATGGCAGTTCATTATACTGTTATATCTACTCTTAAATTGATTTAACATTTTTCCAAATAGAAAATGAAATTTTTATTGTTTTAATATTTATATAAAATTATTTAAAATTGAATTATATAACTTATATTTTAATTATATAATTAATTTTAATTTATATGAATAATTATATAAAATTTAATAAATTTTCTATATTTATACATATAAATTTGCAAAAGAAAAAGTTCTAGAAGGATATACACCAGAAGACAATTACCTTTAGACAGTAGATTTCATGGGGTATTTTTATTTAATTTTTCTTTATTTATCTGTATGCTCTATAATGAACGTTATAATTGTATATTTGAAAGAGAAAGTAAAAATAAAATTTTAAGTTAAAAGACTCCCCAGTAATTTCACACTTTAAATAGCAACTATGAAACCTCTGACTCTTCTTACCTGATCTGTTTAGTGTAGTTGCTAATACAATAGGAGCTACAAATTAGTTTATCTAAAGAGAAAAAAGTCTCTTAAATAGTTCTCCCTACCTCTTCCTAATTTAGACCAGATGATTTTTGTAGCAGATTAAATCAAGAAGTTAACTACATAATATAAACAAATTTATAATAACAATTCAAAACTCACAATATGTCAACTGGACTGTAAAGTTACATTCTATAACACTGTTGACCTGTGATTCCTTACTACCTGTATTTTAGCCCTCTGCTCTAGTAGTGTTACTGAAAATGTTATTAAAAAAAAACAATTGTGTCTTACCGGTGGCATAGAATGCCGCCCACATTCGATTGTGACAAGTTTGTGGCACTTCTTATGAACCAGGAGTTTGCAGTTGATGCATTTATATCCCTGACGTCCAAGTCCCCATATTCGGTCGGTACAGATGGCACAGTGGGCACGCTGGAAAGAGTAATTCAACAGTATTTTCTTAGCAGAAAAAAAATCATAATCTTTTGCCAACAGTTTAATGATAAAATAGTGAAAATAAGGGGTGCCTGTGCCTAACTCTGGATTTTAGCTCAGGTCACGATCTCAGGGTTGTGGGATCAAGACCTGACTCCAGCTACACACTGGGTATGGAGTCTGTTTGGGATTCTCTCTTCCTCTCCTTCTGCCTTCCCACCCCAACTCACTTACATGCTCTCTCTCTCTCTCAAAAAAAAAAAAATTTTAAGTGAAAATATGTAGCTTTCTTCTCTAACTCAATTCCTTTTTCATATAAAACTTTTCCAAAACTATCATAGTTATGGAAAAAATAAACAGAAAAAGTGTTTTGTTTGCAAGAGTGAAATTTGCAACCATATTGTTTTGTCATATATTCAAGAATTTCTATTCTTCACATAAATTCAGAGTACTGAAAAGAGTAAAAGTGAATTAAACTTGAAAAACATAGAGCAGAAAAAACTATGCAAGGACTCCCAAGCAAACATAAACCTTCCAGACTGTTCAGAGGTCAAACCAAAGCCCTGCTCTCTAAAAGAGCAATATCAAAGTGACCATTCATTTCAAAGCTTTTTAAATTTTTTTTTTAATTTTTATTTATTTATGATAGTCACAGAGAGAGAGAGAGAGGCAGACACACAGGCAGAGGGAGAAGCAGGCTCCATGCACCGGGAGCCCGACGTGGGATTCGATCCCGGGTCTCCAGGATCGCGCCCTGGGCCAAAGGCAGGCGCCAAACCGCTGCGCCACCCAGGGATCCCCAAAGCTTTTTAAATATCAGTGCTACTGAATAAAAGGATTTTGGGAACCTCAGGTAGTAGCTTTTATTTACTTTAATGAATTCAGAACATGCTACTAGCTTTACAATGGAAACTGAGTCCATATATTTGTAGTTATCAAGGGTAGTTAAAAACATGGACTTCTGGGGATCCCTGGGTGGCAAGAGCCTGCTTCTCCCTCTGCCTCTCTCTCTCTTTCTCTGCGTCTCTCATGAATAAATAAATAAATAAATAAATCTTAAAAACAAAAACAAAAAAACACAGACTTCTGGAAATAGACTTCTTTCAAGCCTTATTAGTTCTGCCACTTACTAGCTATGTCATCTTGGGCAAGTTACCTAAGTGCCCCACACCTCAGCCCTTTCATCTGTGAAACAGAAATATATATAGTACCCGTCTCACAAGGTTGTTATAAAGATTAAATGGGTCAATACGTGTCAAACATTTGGAAAAGCACCTGGTACATAGTAAAAGCTAGGTAAGTGTTTTGCAATTATTATTTTTGAAATAGTCAAAGTTAAAATCACATTAAATGGTTTGCAAAATAAACTTTGCTTATTTTCTGGTTGTCTGGAATTATATTTCAAAAACCAACATTCAGGACGCTTGGGTGGCTCAACAGTTGAGCATCTGCCTTAGGCTCAGGGCGTGGTCCTAGAGTCCCAGGATCAAACCCAGTATTGGGCTCCTTGCAGGGAGCCTGCATCTCCTGCCTCCCTCTGTCTCTCGTGAATAAATAAAATCTTAAAAAAAAAAAAAAAAAGCCAACTTTCTTTCAGCTAAGGTAACCATACAATTCAATAGGGGATATTTTTAAGAGTGAAAGGAAATGCTATTAAAAATTACCTCAAGATAACAGGGATACTGTCCCAGGCAAACTGGAAAAGGTGTCACCTTACTTATTTCTTTAAAAGGAAAAATAAGACTACCTTTCTTTTACAGTAGTAAAGAAAAAAAACAGATATCTCAAATTATTAGTATTTAATAAATTAGGCTTACCCTGTTGAAACGCTTGGCTTGAAAAGTGTGGCCATTTGCACAATAAAGCTTTCTCCATCGGCGTGCACCTCTGCGGTAGATGGATTCTAAGAAGAGATTAAAAAAAAAAAAAAAAAGAGTAAGTCCAAATAAAAGTCTTTTTATAATTAAATCTGTGTTTTTTTTCACGATATTCACTTCAAGAAAAAAACGATTCTGATAAAAACCTGAAAGTGAAAAAATAAAATGAATTCCTCAAGGGACTAAATGAAAACATAACCCATGGAGCAAAATGTATTAAAAAATTACTATTCGGGCTTTTCTTTTTTTTTTTTTCCCTCAACTTTTAATTTCGAAAAATGTTAAGCCCATAGAAAAGTTGACAGAATAGAATAAACAGCTGCATCCTTCCCGGAGACTTACCGATTACCAACATTATGCCACGTTTGCTTTCCTCTATACACTTGCCTTTTTTCCCCCTGAATCATTTAAGAGTAAGTTGCAGACATAACACTTCACCCTTAAATACCTAAGGATCCACTCACCGCCTTAGAATAAGGGTGTTTCCCCTAATTCTACTTAACGGTAATACCATTACCATGTCTTAGAAAATCAACATTAATTCAATATCACCTAACAGAAGCTCATATGCAAATTCCCCTATTTACCCTCAAAGTATCTTTCATAGCTTTCTTTTTCTCTCCAAGATCTAATCAAGATTCAAGCATTGAATCTTTGGTTGCTAGACCTTTTTTCTCTCTAATGTATGCTGAAACATTCCCACTGCCGTATTTGTTTATTCCTTGTGATGTTGATTTTTTTTTTTTTTTTTTTTTTGGTGAAACAGTCCAGGCAGTTGTCTTATATTATGTCCTACATTCTAGATTTGTCTGCTTCCTTACTAGAATCAATATCAAATACTCTTGGCAAAAATAATATATAGGTGATATGTATTGCTTACTATATCATATCAAGAGATACACAAATGTCAGATTGCTGACTCCCACTACTAGCATTCAAGAACTCTGTTAAAGGCAGCGATTGCTTGTTCTCTTCGTTGTAAAGGTACATTTTACTTTTTATAGATGCCCTGAAAGGGACATTCTGTAGCCATAAGAATATTATCTTCTCCATTAATCTTTTCTTTTTTAGAGGGAGAAGAGGAACAGAGGGAGAGAATCTTAAGCAGGCTCCACACCCAGCCCTGAGCCCAAGGTGGGGCTGATCTCACAACCCTGAGATCATGACCTAATCAAGAGTCAGACAGTAACCAACTGAGACTCCCAGATGCTCCTCCCCATTAATCTTTAATCAAATGGTTTTTATATTAATACTTTTTCTAAACAAACTAAGAGGTTCCATGAGACCAAATCTAGTTGACCTGAGTAATTTTAGTTAACTCAATCACTATTATACATATGGTCTATTAGTCATTAATATTAATATTCCATAGTGATAGTTAATACTGTAGAAGGATTCCATTAGGTTTCTAAACTCCTATTTTAAAGCAGATGTAGCACTGGGTTTACTACTTAAAAATTACCATAGAAAAGACTAGTTGAAATGCTCTGAATCAGAAATCTTAACATAATAGCACAATACAGAACCTTAAATACAGATGCTTTTTTTTTTAAATTTATTTATTCTGTTAGGAATAACCAAAGCAGAAAATTTCTGTTAATAATATTTTAACCTAGGGTGCCTAGGTGGCTCAGTTGATTGAGCACTCAACTCTTGATTTTGGCCCAGGTCATGAGTTCAGGGTTGTGGGATCAAGTCCCACATTCAGCACTCAGTGGAGAGTCAGCCTGAGATTCTCTCTCTCTCTCTCCCTTCCCTCTGCCTCATCTTATTTAAAAGATTTATTTATTTATTTATTTATTTATTTATTTATTTATTTATTTATTTATTTGACAGAGAATGAGAGAGAGAGAGTACAAGCAGGGGGAGCAGCAGACACAGAGCCACTGACTAGGCCACCCAGGTGCCCCTCAAATAAGTAAATAAATCTTTAAAAAATAGTAATAATATCTTAACCTAAAAAAATTTCCTATTTTAGAAGCTTTCATTAACTACAACTTGATATACCTTAAATTCAAACATATTAATGCTGCCTAGGAATTAAAAGAGCCAAGAGACTATATTAGTGGTTATCAATTTTCCTCCATGCTCTATTTTAATAATACTTATTATACTGGGGGAGCAGTGGTATCAAATTTCTACCAGCAAATTTTACACAGGGAAAGTGAGCATGAAATATAGTGAAAAGTTAGGAAATGATTATTTTATCTGGAAAGTGTACTATAGATCCATAATTCATTTGTAGATGGGACTCTGAAACCAGGACCTGCTATAATGGCAAGTCTTTCAAAACTCTGGCCTGGACAAAGAATTTACATAGTTGCTTCTCCAACAGCCCTATAAAGGCAGCCTATGCTGGCTTGGATCCATCCATCATCAGAACTCTGGTAAAACATTCTTAGCTGAATCCAGACCTAAATTTTTCATTATTGTTTCAGGGTTCTACCCACTTCCTTAAATTTCCCCATCTTCCTATATAGTACATGGCCCCCATTCAACTCTATACATAAAGACTCAGAGCTCTTTAATTTTTTCTTTTCATCAAGTTGCATAAAGAGTCAAGGAACTGGGGCGCCTGGGTGGCTCAGTCAGTTAAGCATCTGCCTTCAGCTCAGGTCATGATCCCTGGGTCCTGGGATGGAGCCCCACATCCGGGTCCCTGCTCAGCGAGAAGTTGGTTTCTCCCTCTCCCTGCCTGTGTGCTCTCTCTCTCTCTCTCTCTCTGTCAAATAAATAAAAGTTTCATCAATCAATAAAGCATGTTTCTTATGTATATACGTGTCTATGTGTGAACACATATAGACGCAGAGATAAAGCAAACAGAGAATGTTAATAACTGGTGAATAAAGGCACATGGTATCTTCAAAATTAAGTGACAAGACACATGTCAGTAACTTGTAACTATGAACTACCTGATTTTTTTTTTTTTTTACGATTTTATTTATTTATTCATGAGAGACACAGAGAGGGGCAGAGACATAGGCAGAGGGAGAAGCAGGCTCCCTAACAGGAGCATGATGTGGGACTTGATCCTAGGACTCTGGGATCACACCTGAGCTGAAGGCAGATGCTCAACCACTGAGCCACCCAGGCATCCCAAACCATCTGATTTTCATCTGGCAAAGGAAAAGAGTTTAGGCAGATGCTAATATAGTCTAAATTAGACTGAAGAATAGAAAAGAAATCAGATGGACTAAAAATTCTATTTATTTTTTTTTTTTAAGATTTTATTTATTTATCTGAGGGGGATAGAGAAAGAGCGAGAACATGAGTGGAGGGGAGGGGCAGAGGGAGAGGGAGAAGCAGACTTCTCGCTGAGCAGGGAGTCTGACGTGGGGCTCCATCCCAGGACTCCGAGATCATGACCTGAGCCGAAGGCAGATGCTTAACCAACTGAGCCACTGAAGTAGCCCTAAAAGTTCTGATTTCCTTTCACTTGTGCAATTGTGCCATAAATAACCCTATACTCAAAGATATGAAGTATATACACACTCACTGTCTTCTCCTGGACAGGGCATTCCAGGACGTTCTGGTACACAAGGGAAGACTGAAAGAAAATAAACTAAAATCAATACAGTAAATTTAAAACACATAAATTATAGAGAATTTCAAATTCTAAAATAAAAAAACTGACCCAAATTTTAACCCTCTCTTGACACAAGATACTTAGCGTATACTCAGTAATATTTTTTCAAGAGATTCATTTACCAAGACTGTATGAAAGAGGTTTTCATGAAAGTGAACAACCAAAATCAAATGCATTAGAAGCTCAAATTATTCATTCTAGTCCCTGTTATATTACTAATTTTTTTTTTATCCTAAGAGAAGTCATTAACTACTATTTCCTTAAACTTTTGTTGTAGTGTCAAGTCGGCTACTATGAAGAATTAAAACTGAACTACAAAAATGTATACAAGTATGAATGTAAACCATTATAGTTTTTATTTTTTACTTATTTTTTTAAATTAGTTTTTTTTTTTTAAGATTTCATTTCTCTATTCATGAGAGACACAGAGAGAAGCATCTGTTAAGTGTTGATGATATTTGATCTAAGCATTGCATTTTATAATAATTCTCTGATACAGGGCAGCCCGGGTGACTCAGCGGTTTAGCACCGCCTTCAGCCCAGGGCGTGATCCTGGAGTCCGGGGATCGAGTCCCATGTCAGGCTCCCTGCATGGAGCCTGCTTTTCCCTCTGCCTGTGTCCCTGCCTCTTTCTTTCTCTCTCTCTCTTTCTCTCTCTCATGAATAAATAAATAAAATCTTTAAAAATAATAATTCTCTGATACTATATCACTCATCTTAAAAGCCAGAATGTGGTATATATGATCAAATATGCTAAGTATTACTGTTAACTGAAACTATTATAAGACTGTGTTTTGTAATGGGAGCTAATAAATGTCCTATTTGAATAAACATTCTCAGCTATTTATAAAAGGTGGGGGGGGGGGCAGCCCGGGAGGCTCAGCAGTTTAGCACCTAGCCTTCAGCCCTGGGTGTGATCTTAGGGACCCAGGATCGAGTCCCACATCAGGCTTCCTGCATGGAGCCTGCTTCTCCCTCTGCCTGTGTCTCTGCCTCTCTCTGGGTCTCTCATAAATAAATAAATAAAATCTTAAAAAAATAAATAAATATTGCTTATATGCTTTAAAAAAAGAGAGAGAGAGAGAGAGAGAGACAAAAGCAGAGGGAGAAGGAGGCTCCCTGTGGGGACCCCGATGCCAGACTTGATCCCAGGACCCCAGGGTCACACCCTGAGCCAAAGGCAGACGCTCAAACACTGAGCCACCCAGGTGTCCCCCATTATAGTTTTTAAAAGATGTATACTAACTTTAGGAAAAAATTTACACCACTAAGAGTATCTAAATCCAAAAAACTGTAAGTTTTATCTTAGGAACTATAAATTTATAAACATGCTAATCCAGGCCATTTTTATAAAGAGAATATAAAACTAGTAGTCTATGACGTACAAAAGGACATGGCTTAAAAAGAACACAAAGTATGAGATGCACAGTTCCTAATATATTCCTAAAAGTTGAAATATGAGGTAGTTTCTGAAAAATAGTTCTATAATATGATACAAAAATAATGAATTGATCAATCACTTCTTTAAACATTCATTGTAGTTTTATTCTAGAAAGAGATGGTTCCAGATATGGATGACTTCTGAAGTTCTGTAAGGACCTCAACAAATTAGATTATGGATCCCTTACGAGTCACTATGTCAAACTCCGAAGGCAGAGAAATATTAAACTACTGATTTTTTAAAAACACACTGTGAACAAAAGTACAAGGGAATAATAACAAAGTGTTGACTCATTATACTTATGGGAGATTTATATTTGTTCAAGTTTTAAAGAGTCCTCTAGGTCTGATCTCCTCAAAATGTTACATAAAATACTGCCAATGAATTTCAATTAAATGCGATATGTATCTGTTTTAAGATTTTATTTGAGAGAGAGAGAATGAGAGAGAGAGAGCATGAGCAAGGGAGAGGTAGAGGGAGAAGCAGACTCCTTGTTGAGCAGGGAGCCTGATGTGGAACTCGATCATGGGACTCCAGGATCATGACCTGAGCCAAAGGCAGGCGCTTAACCAATGGAGCCACACAAGAGCCTTTAAATGTGATATATTAAGTGGGTTTTACATAACGTAAAAAATTTGAGGGGTAGCACAGTAGAATGAAAAGAACACAGACTTGGAACCAGAATACCTAGTTTCTATACTCAGGTCTACAATGCACCAGTTATATGACAGCTGACTTTGGGCTCTTCTACTCTACCACTATCCTGCTTATGGGCCTGCAGATGTTTAACACACTAATCTAATTATGTAAATAGTTTCACTGTTAGCCCTCATATAAAAGAAAGGACATTTCAGATACCTTCTCTTTGGAGATCATTATTTGCATACATTACAGAACTGTAGGGTGATGACTTAGGAGAATACTACTAAACACGAGAGATGATCAGTTTAATATCCATGAAGGCATTCCCAAATAACAAATTTCCCAAGATTTTAAGACGACTGATTTTATTTTCTCTAGCATTTGAGACACTACTGAATATGAACAATTACAAAACAATGACGGATAGAGATTTTAAAAAATGACATCAGGATTATGTTTTAAAATGATCAAGAATATAGGGTTAGTTAAAAGAAAAGTATAGCTCTAGAAGAGTAAGAAATGATTACTCCTTTACCATGAATCAAGAGTTCAGAATCCTTATTCAGCTCATAAAGCCTAAAGGCTTCTTCTAACTCCAACTGAGATGATACTGTACACGGGTCTCCTAAAAAAAATATAAAAAGTAAAGCTCACTTTTTAAATCTTCTAAAATCTAATGTTTAATAAACAATTTTCATTACATAAAATCTTGAGAAAAGACCATTTCTACTATATAAAATCTTGAGAAAAACTATTATATATGCACATAGAGAAGTATTTGAGAAGGACAAATATATTTCTTTAGACAATTCTATTTTCTAAAGTTGGTAACATAACTTTCTTTACGGTTTCTACAAAATATTACATGAGGTTCATTTAAACCAAGTTTGGTACATATAAAAACAATTTAATTCTCAGTAACATAAATATTCAAAGTATAACAAACAGAATCTACTCTGACTACACTTGGATTCTTACTACAATATGACTAATGGCCAGGGACAAGCTTTCTGTTACTTACCTCTTTAAAGGAGGAAGTGAAAGTGGTTTCACTGCCACAATATGGTTGGTTAGAGGTCTCCATGTAATCATTTTGTCAATATTTTCCTTTACCTGAGAACCTTTCCTCATCCAAGAGGCCCACAGAAAGGAAGCACAGCCACTAAAGTATTCTGGACTGAAGAGTAGCTCTACTTGAGCTGTTTCCAAATGTGAATGGATAGTTTTAGTAAACCTACTCACAGAAAGGCTAAGGGAAAAATACCTCCCTAGTCAACCAGCCAAAGAACTGAGTCATCCCTGGCAAACAATGAGATGGCACATCTCCCCCTAAGATGGCATTCCTCAATGAAAAAGTCATCTTGATCATAGTTGGGGCCTGAGCTGGGTCCTCCACACTGCAATGCTTTTGCTCATTCCTGTGGTTACACCAAATGTTACTACACACAAGATGCCACCAACCTTATCCAAACCTCAATCACTCTCAGCAGAAAACTATGTCTGTTACTCATGAGAGAAAAACGAAGCCATCTCCTTTCCTCCACTCTCAAAGAGATGAATGCCTCTATACCTTTCTCCAACTTGGGGAATCCCTTAATGAATCTCTTCCTTTTCTCTTCTCTGGGCCTTATCCCATATCCCCCCCTCAGTTCCATTTCCATTTTTTTCCTTCCTTCCACTAGCTCTTCTCAGGCAAAGGCATGTGTGAGTTTCCTTCTCAATAATCTCCCTCACATTCAGGTTGCCATTCCATTCATTCAGTAGCCACACATCTCAAGAGCAAACTAGACTGAAAGTGGAGGGGGTGGGTGAGAAGAAGGGCAAGAAAAAAGGGGAGGGTCTTTGATCTTTGACACCATACTTTAGTACTTTTTAAATCATAGGTTTATAATCTTTTAGATTTATTAGAAATAACTTCTTAATATCAAGAGTGACCTCCCCCTCCCCCGTTTTCTCCATGTTCCTATCCTCCAGGAGTATCTCAAAATTCTGCTAACCAGTTTGAGTCCACATACTCTACTAAAACTGCCGTATCCAAGGTCATGGAAAGAGCTGGTAAAATCAAAAGCTCCTTTTCTATCTTTATTCTAATTGACCTCTCTATAGCATCTAATAGAAACTCTGCATCTAGGTTTCTTTTTTGTTAACTTATTTTATTTAAATTCAATTAGTTAACATATAGTTAACATATCATTAGTTTCAGATGTAGAGTTCAAGTAATTCCTCAGTTGCATATAACACCCAATGCTCATTATATCAACATGCCCTCCTTAATGCCCGTCACCCAGTTACCCCATCCCTCCACCAACATGCATCTAGGTTTCTAAATACCATTCTCCTGGTTTACTACCTTTTAACTTTTCATTTTGGAAATTTCCTTTTTCTTTTTTTTTTTTTTAAAGTAGGCTCCACTCCCAACATGGAGCCCAACATAGGACTTGAACTCATGACCCTGACATCAAGACCTCAGCTGATATCAAGAGTCACTTAACCAACTAAGCCACCCAAGTGCCCCTCATTTTGGAAATTTTCAAACATATCGCCAAATCTGGCTTCCCCCTACACTTATTCCCTTCTACTATATCATTCTGAACAAATCCCTGTAACTCTCGATTAAAATTCCTTAATATAATCACAATACCATTATAAACCTACAAAAACTAACAAAAATTCACTATAAAATATCCAAACATAACCAATGCATAAGAATAAAGTTGAACTTTAATCTTACACAGTAAACAAAAATTAACTCAAAATGGATCAAAGACTTAACTGTAAGAGTTATAAAACCGTTGGAAGAAAACATTAGGGAGAAAGCTTCATGACACTGGATTTGGCAATGATTTATTGGATCTGACACCACAGGCACAGGCAAGAAAAAAAATTAACAGTTCTCAAAAGATATACAAATGGTCAATAAGCACAGGAAAAGCTGCTCAACATCACTAATCATTAAGAAAATGAAAATCAATGAGATACCACTTCCTTGTGATGAGACTATACAAAGAGGCAGAGAAAACCAACTATACCACCATCCCAGGTGAGCCTCCACATGGACTCCAGGCCCAGTTGCCCTCTGACTGCCACTGCATGAGGTTTCTCATGAGACCAGCAGAGCTAGTCAACATATAGATGTGTGAGAGATTATAAAATGGTGGGGTTTTTTAAAGCTATTGTGCTTTGAGATGATTTGTTATGCAACAAGCATCTTACTATTATTTTTCAAGTTGAATCTTGAAATTCTCTGAATCTTTACAAGACCCAGGACAAACGCCACCTCTTTGGAACAGCCTTACCTAAGGAGCTAATATTTCACATTTTATTAAAAGCCTAAAAATAACCTAATTTTTAATAATAGCTTTATTGAGGTATAATTCACACAGCATTCAATTTACCCATTTGAAGTGCACAATGGTTGTCAGTATGTTCAGAGTTGTCAATTATCAATATAATCAATTTTAGAACATTTTGATGATCTCCTCCTCAAAAAAGCCCCTTGCCCATAATGATCACTCCCCATTTCCCCCCAACCTCTCCTCCTACTGCCAGACCTAGGCAACCACTAATCTATTTTCAGTATCTATAGATTTGCCTTTTCTGTACATTTCATATAAACGGAATCATACAATATGTAGTTTTCATGTTTGTCTTTTTTCCCTGAGCATATTTTCAAGTTGTTTTCAATCCATGCTGTAGTATGTATCAGTACTTCAGTCTTTTTTATTAGAGAATAATATAGCAAATATTTCTGAACTGAAGTGTTTGTATGTTTAAATAACTTCTGATAATTTCCTAAAAGTGCGATGGATTAAAGGTGCCCATTTGGGGCGCCTGGGTGGCTCAGCTGGTTAAGTGTCCCACTCTTGGTTTCAGCTCAAGTCATGATCTCAGGGCTGTGAAATCCAGCCATGCGTTGGGCTCCACACTCAGCATGGAGTCTGAAATTCTCTATTCTTCTCCCTCTCACTCTGCCCCTCTCCCTGTTTCTGCTCCTTATCTCTTTATATACATAATAATCTTAAAAAATAAAATAAAGTGTCCTCATTAAAAATTTTGAGTTATTCCAAATTTTAGACAGGAACTCCAAAAGGTTATTATATACACAACCAACCATGTATCTTTCCTAATTCTCTGTAATTATTAATTTTATTTATTTATTTTAAAGATTTTATTCATTCATTCATGAGAGACACACACACACACACAGAGAGTTAGAGAGAGAGAGGCAGAGACACAGGCAGAGGGAGAAGCAGGGTCCATGCAAGGAGCCTGATGTGGGACTTGATCCAAGGACCCCAGGATCATGACCTGAGCCAAAGGCCGACACTCAACCATTGAGCCACCCAGGGATCCCAGTAATTATTAAATTTTAAATATCTCCTAATCTGATAGGTGAAAATGTCTTATTTTTAAATCTTTGGTTTTTTAATTATTAGTAATTTTTGAGGGTTTTTTTTTTCCATTTAGGAATTAGCTATCTACACTTCTTTAAGTAGATTTTTCATCAATTTCTTTTTGACCTAATTATATTAGAAATAGCAATCCTGGATTTTTAAAAAATTGTGTGTTGTTATTATGGATGAAATCTTTTCTTCCAATATACTTTCAGACTGAGTATAATCTACATAAAAAAAGACTGGCTCTCTCATATACCCATTTTATAACTCAGTACTACTGGTATCTTAAAAGATGCTAGATGAAAAATACTGAGGTCAAATGTTTCAACCAGCTTACAGAGATAAACAGCTTTTGGATCAACACTCAATACACTGATGTTAAGTAACAAGTATTGGTGAGGATGTAGAGAAACTGGAATCAATCCCCATATACGTTTGTAAAATGGTGCCTCCACTTTGGCAGTCTAGTAGTTCCTCAAAAGATTAAACATAGTTACCATATGACCCAGCAATTCTACTCCCAAGTATATATCCAAGAGAAAGAAAAACATATGGTTGCACAGAAGGTTGTAACCAAATGTTCATAGCAGCATTACTCTTAACAGCCAAAAAGTGGAAATAACCCAAATGTCCGTCAATTGAACAAATATTGCAATGACACATCTAGATTAAGCAAATCTATAGAAACATGAAGCAGACTAGTGGTTACCTAGGCCTAAGAGCTTTACCTAGGCCTAAGAGCTGTGGGGGATAAAGAGCTTACGAGGAAATAGGTAGTGAATTTTAATAAGCATGGGATTTATTTTTGGGGTGATGGAAGGTTCTTAAAATTGCGGTGATGGGTTGTACAACTGTGAATATACTAAAAACCACTTTAAATAATAAACTGTATCTCAATGAAGCTGTTTTAGAAAAACTGTTTACTGCAGCACTTTTATAAAAGTGACTCTGATAACAAAGTAACATTCTAGTCCAAAAGCAAGGCCTGTCTTAGTTTGCCTCAAAAAAATAAATTCACTCATTCATAGACTCACTTTCTCAGTTACTCAAATTTCTCCCATTTTGCCACATTTATGAAAGTGAAAGCCAATATAATTATATATAATTTTTGACATAGGTTAAAAAACACTTTTGTTTCTACAGATTTAAGTATAAAAATAAAAAAGCAACAAAAATAATGACAATTTCACACATCAATAAGTGTAAATTATTCTTTAGTTAGACAAGCCAGTTGACTAAATTAATTCTAAATAATGAAATATTCAAAGAATTCTAGAAATAGGGGATCCCTGGGTGGTGCAGCAGTTTGGCGCCTGCCTTTGGCCCAGGGCGCGATCCTGGAGACCCGGGATCGAATCCCACGTTGGGCTCCGGTGCATGGAGCCTGCTTCTCCCTCCGCCTGTGTCTCTGCCTCTCTGTCTCTCTCTCTCTCTCTCTCTCTCTCTGTGTGACTATCATAAATAATAATAATAAAAAAAAAAGAATTCTAGAAGTAGATTGAGTCTGAAAATTAATTAATACTTCAATACCAATTTTCTAGGTGAGGAAACTGAATCCATGCTGGCAAATACATTTAAGCTGACCTCAGGTTGTTTTTAAACAATGAGAAACATATGTGTCATTCATATGTATATATATTATATGTGTATATATAAATATTTATCTCTCTCTGCAGAGGGCTGTTACCTATATTGTAAGGATGATGGGAAAACTAAAGATCATATATTTAAAGTGACTCATAGTATGCTTGGTCCACTATACATGTGGCTTTTATTATTGTGCTTTGACTAAATGCCCTGAATGGAATTAACTATTGTTAAAGGTACATTATAACCGTCTTTTTTTTTTTTTTTTTTTAAATAATCAATCTTTCCCTTCTGCTAGACATTGTCTTTTTGCCAGACTAGTACACTGGATAATGTACCTGCATTCAGTATTAAACTAGAGACTCTTTTGAATAATCACAAGGAAGTGTGAAAATAGTTAATTACTGACATTGCGGATATTCAAATCTATTTTGTTTTTATCTGTGGTTCAAGTATTACCTTTTTGGGCCAACTGTTTAATGCCTGATAAAGCAGGCTACATGACTCAGAAGTAAAAAATTCCATGAAGAGTCATCACGAAACAAAGATAGGAGGAGGAAAAGCTATTTCTCAAAGCCCACTGTATTACTAAAGTCCAAATTCACATCCTGAAACAGGCATACAGCCAGAGTGAGATCTGCTCAGATCAATGAATTTCACAGTAATAAAATGTATATATTATAACCAGCAGATCAAGTCTTTTTTTCAATGCATGTACATTTTCTTTCACCTATAAAAAGAACGAACCAAATTAGGGCATTAGACCTCAAGTGTTTGATAAATATGCAAGATTCAGTTATTTATGAGATAATCTGACAAGATACAGAATTTAAAACACATATATAACACTAGTTATATTAGGTATTTCAGCATATGACTCAATTCAGTGCCACATACTTGAAAGAATCAACACAGCATAAAACCAAAGATGGCAACCTTTAACATTTGCCTGAGATAGCATCACCATACTCCTCTCCCTGATGCTGGAGTCTGCTGTAGATTTACAGACTCACTCTGTTCCCACCAGACCTTCCTACTGCCAGCCCATCACTGGATACTGGATTCAGAACACTACACAGCATCTGTGAAAGTTCCTACACTCCCTACTCTAAAAAGGAATTGCATTGCTTA